>NC_090448.1:327838676-328441176 GCF_031143425.1 Pleurodeles waltl | reverse complement strand
CGAATCTGCCTTGGCTCCAAACAGTCTGTCCCCATCAAACGGGAGGTCCAGCAGGGTCGACTGCACATCCGCAGAGAACCCTGAGTTTCGGAGCCAGGCCTGTCTTCTTGCCACCACAGCCGTGCCCATCGCCCTGGCCACCGAGTCGGTCGTGTCCAGCCCAGACTGGATAATCTGGGTCACGGCAGCCTGGGCGTCCGAGACCACATCCAAAAGACCCTGGGGAAGCTCCGTGAATGAAGACGAAATATCATCCATCAGCGCATGGATGTACCTCCCCAGAATGCACGTGGCGTTGGTGGCCTTCAACGCCAAACTGCATGACGAAAATATTTTCTTGGACTGCGCATCCAGTTTCTTGGAGTCTCTGTCTCCAGGCACCGTCGGGAAGGAACCAGGCGCTGACTTTGAGGAACAGGAGGCTTGCACCACCAAGCTCTCCGGCGTAGGGTGTCTAGAGAGAAAGCCAGGGTCAGATGGTGCAGCTCGATACCTCCTGGCCACAGCCCTATGAACGGCCGAGGAAGACACCGGCTTCTTCCACACCTCCAACACCGGATCCAGCAAAGCCTCATTAAATGGCAAGAGAGGCTCAGCTGCAGCAGAGGCCGGATGCAATACCTCTGTCAGCAAATTCTGCTTTGCCTCTGCCACCGGCAAAGGCAGGTCCAAAAAGCTCGCTGCCTTCCTCACCACAGCATGAAAGGAAGCAGCCTCCTCCGTATATTCCCCTGGAGATGAAAGGTCCCACTCAGGGGAAGTGTCCAGCCCACTGGCTGTATCCAGACCATGCAGTCCGTCTCCAGAGTCCTCAATCTCTCCCTCCTCTAGGACTCGCTGGTACTCTTGCTCTTCTAAAAGACGGAGAGCACGCCTCCTCGAATGAAGTCTCTCCTCGATACGCGGAGTCGACATGGCCTCCGCCAACGTCGAAGAACGGCGCCGATCTCCAGAAGCATCTGACGCCGCGTCCGGCGCCACAGGCAGCTTCGGCGCCGAGGCAGGAGCCGGAGGACGAGGTCTTGGAGCCGATGGACCAACCGGAGTCACAGGGCAAAATCCTGACTTCGACGGAGGGGCAACCTCCGGGGCCGAAACATCCGAAGCCACCGGAGCGGCCACCGACGCCGGCACCGGCGCCGAGCCCACATTCCCAAAAGGGAGAAAGGGCATAAAGGGTGCCGGCCGAAGAGGCGCAGGATCACCCAACGAAAAGGCCAAGGGCCCCGAAGGACCAGCCGGAGCAGCTCCTGGAGCCATCTGCTGAAAGATGGTATACATCGCATTAAGAAACGCGGTACTATCGGCTCCAGGAGTGGGAAAAGCCGGATACTGGGGTGCCTGGATCGAAGGCGACCCCGACGCCGGCCTCGACGTCTGCGACGCCGGAGAAAACACAAGAGGCTGCACCACCTCAATCACTGACGCCTGACCAGGTGAAGTCGGTGACGCCGGAGAGGGCAACGGCGTCGATGGATGCGGCGTGACCGTGGGGCTGACCTCCCAAGTCCTCCGACGCCGAGCCGAAGGTGACCTCGAATGAGACTCCTTGCTGGAGTGACGTCGTGAGTCTCTACGGCGCCGGGAGTCTCGATGACGCCGGTGAGACCTTGGCGAAGAAGACTTCTTATGATGTTTCTCCTTCTTCTTTGACTTTGCCATGAATAACTTGGCCTCGCGCTCTTTGAGGGCCTTCGGATTCATGTGTTGACATGAATCGCAAGTCGAGACGTCGTGGTCGGAGCTCAAACACCATAGACAGTCGGAGTGAGGATCTGTAACTGACATCTTGCCCCCACACTCTCGACAGGGCTTGAAACCCGACTTCCTCTGAGACATTGTTACCGCAGAGAAGACTACGCAGCAGACAATACACTGTAACCACGAAGGTAACAGTAACTCCCTCGAAGATAACCGTTTCGAATGCACGGAAAAAAGGGAACTGTCATCGGCACGTCGGCGAGGACTTCTTATTGCCTGTATGACGTCAGACGGCGTCGCGTGGGCTAGAGTGACGTCCTCGTCGACGTGCAGAGACTAGTAAGAAGATTTCCGTCAAATGCTGGCGCCATGGGAGTATTCATGAGGTGAGGAATCCACAGGTAGTTGTATCCATCAGAATGGGTCATTTCAGATTTATACTGCTGCTAGACGGTGTATTTGCAAGCCTCTGCAGCAGGCACATTAACTCAACAACCTATATGGCTCCTGCAAACAGAATAACAATCTGTGGAGCAGATAGCTAATCTGACCAGGCCAGTGTAGGCTGGAGCAATGCCAGTCAAATTTAAGTTGCATCTGAGATGTGATCAATTTGTCACAGCACAATAGGCTATTCAAAGCACCATGTCATATTGGAATCTGGAATTTTCCAGATTGGACATTGCTTCCGAATGACTGGGAGGTTTGGGTTTCCTATCATCTCCTCACATAAAACACTGTGAGGTCCCACAGAGGTCCTCCATCTATCTCCTCTCCTGTTCAACATCTATCTAACCTGCTTATCCATCCTGGTTAAATCATTCAACTTCACCCACTACAACTATGCGGATGACACCCCAATCATTTTGAAAAATAGATTGTCTAAAGGACCTCTCCAATTTAAAACTCAATGACTGCCTTCGGGCCATAAACACATTGATGATGAATAACCACCTTCCACAACAAGGCGTAACAAGGAGAAATTTCTCTATTTCTGCTTGTTACTTCCACATTTTATGTGTTTTGTATTGTATAGCACACACAGAAGGAGGAAACTGGCTTCATTGATTGTTCTGTTATGGAAGTAGCCCCTGTTGTAATGCAGACCCGTCTGCACCATGGCACAAGGGTGCCTGCGTTGGCGCTAGGCAGCACACTGTGCCCCAATGCTAGGAGACTGCAGAAATGTGTCATATCTTTGTAAAATGGTGCATTTCTGCTATCTGCCTTTCACACAGTGCAGCAAGTTGTTTCGCTGTGTTACATGAAATGTAAGTAAATCTGCCTCAAAATTTCTGATTGGACAACACAATGCAGTAATCTGCTAAACAGACTATAATAATAAGAAATACAATAATGAGACCCACAGAACTGGTCAACGCGCTGTGGTACTGAAAAGCCATAAATTGCACATCTGTCTTTCTCACATCTCATTATCCACTGCACTGCTATGTGCTGCATTTAATTTAATTATAACTGCACATCGGGGGTCAACACACAGAATATGGAAACACTTCCCACATTGGATCACAAAACAAAACACCCTTCTAACCACATACCACCATATCTAGCATAGCTTCCTGCCCATATAGGTAAGCGCTTCAGTGCCACACATATGGGTAGTAAGTACTACACAAATGCGCAAGACAGTACATTATGTATCACCAAGATTTGTTTGTATCCTATTAAACTATTTGTTTACATTACACTTCAGAATTATAAAACAAAATCTGCTTCATTTGTGTTTTTGTAACTGCTGGTATATGTTGAAATATCTGTACAGTTCATTTATAGGTATTTAAATTTTATATGAATTAGAAAGAAATTGATGTCCTACAGTATTTCTTTTCACACTACCTGCACGCAAGGCCACTGGAATGATGTGTTTCTGCAGCAGTGGAATTATGAGATTCTGGGGATGTAGTGTTTACCACATAATTATGAATTTACCACCCAAAAATATATTTTGTTTCTAGCTCAAACAAATCAAAAGTTACTAAAAATGCTGCCACACGTGCTGCTGTGCAGTGGAAAGTCCTTCGCAAAGGTTAACTGGTCACCTTTCAGGTACTTACAGAAAGGGTATTCGGATGTGGAACTGATACTAATAAAATGAAGCCTTTGCGCAGACAGTACTAATATGTGCAAAAACAACAGAATCAATGAAGTGATACTATTAAAATATGTGCAGCATTAAACAGAATACTTCCTGTATTCTTGCCACAAAATTTAGTCAATATTGCTGCATCATTTGGGTCTCCACTGCTGCCTAATTCCAGTGGCCTTGTCTGTACCACAGAAAGATTGTCACATAGTTCATTTTACAGAATCCACCCAATGTGCAGTCAAAAGAAGAAAAGTAAACAACACCTCCACAATAAAAGGACAAGCATCAATTTGTCAGAAGATAGCCTGACATTTATTTAACCTGTCTTGCAAAACACAGCAATTGTAACAAGATAAAACCAAATTTTAAATGCATTCTTATTGCTCATTCACCTTCTGAACTCCCCACCTCTATACTGTGCCAGGTGTCTCAGTCGTTTGAGGGGGGGCAAAGATTCTTATGGGCCAGGCTGGCTTTCAAAGGTCCCCCGCCCACCCCCCGGCTAGGCCCCCGGCTAGTCCATGACCTTTCTTCAAGGTCCTGCATTTATCATCTTCGGGAAGGGATGCCGAGGGGCCAAAATACCATTGTAGACTCAGGGCTCAACTGTCGCTACTCAATCTACACACATGAAGGTGGTGCGTTAACAGGTTCGGGTAGAGAACCCTTCCCTACTGTTGCAACAGGAAATCCTCCAGAAGGGGGGTCCTGATCAGAGGACAGATGGATATGCTCAACAGCTCGAGATACCAGACTTTCCGAGACCAGTCTGGAGCCTCAAGGATGACTTTGAACCAGTCGTTTTTGATCTTCCTGAGAACTCTGGGCAGTATTGGTATTGGGTATTAGTGGAAAGGCATAAAGGAGGCGTGAGCTCCACTTGAGGAAAAAAGAGTCTCCAAGCAAGAGCCATCTTTGAAACTCAGCACGCAGAACTGATGACATTGTGGCCCTCATTCTGACCTTGGCGGGCGGCGGAGGCCGCCCGCCAAAGTCCCGCCGTCAGATTACCGTTCCGCGGTCGAAAGACCGCGGCGGTAATTCTGACTTTCCCGCTGGGCTGGCGGGCGGTCGCCTTCAGACCGCCCGCCAGCCCAGCGGGAAAGAGGCTTCCACGATGAAGCCGGCTCGGAATCGAGCCGGCGGAGTGGAAGCTGTGCGACGGGTGCAGTTGCACCCGTCGCGTATTTCACTGTCTGCACAGCAGACAGTGAAATACATGTAGGGGCCCTCTTACGGGGGCCCCTGCAATGCCCATGCCAGTGGCATGGGCACTGCAGGGGCCCCCAGGGGCCCCGCGACCCCCCCTACCGCCATCCGGATCCCGGCGGTCCGACCGCCGGGATCTGGATGGCGGTAGGGGGGGTCGGAATCCCCGCGGCGGTGCAGCAAGCTGCGCCGCCGCGGAGGATTCAATGGGGCAGCGGTACACTGGCGGGACCCCGCCAGTGGTGCCGGTCCGACCGCGGCTTTACCGCCGCGGTCGGAATCCCCATTGGAGCACCGCCGGCCTGTCGGCGGTGCTCCCGCGGTCCTCCGCCCTGGCGGTCAAAGACCGCCAGGGTCAGAATGACCACCTGTGTGTTTTCGGCGGTGGCAAACCGATCTAACCAAGGCTCTTTCCACTGCTGAAAGAGACCTTGCATCACCTACGATTGGAGATACCAGATTTGCTCTGCTAGGCAACTTCGGCTGCGTTCATCCGCTCTGGCATTCAGAGAGCCCGTCATGTGTTGAACCACCAGAGAAATGCCCTGATGTTCCAGGCATGTCCAGAGGCACAGGGCCTCTTGACAGGGAGTCCAGGACCACACTCCGCCATGTTTGATGCACTGCCATATGGCAGCTGTGGACACCTGCACCTGCCTTTCCTTGATGAAGGGTAGAAAGGTTTTCAATGCAAACTAGATAGGTAGGAGCTCCAACAAGTTGATGTTGAGTATGAATTGTGTGGGAGAGCAGAGCCCTCTGATCTCCACCTCTCCCAGATGGCTGCCAAAGCCCAGGAGTGACGCGTTTGTCAGTGACCTTCTGATCTGGTTGGTGGTGGGAGAATGGCCTGCTGCTGACCCAATTGTGGTTTGTCAGCCACTACTGCAGATCTTTTGCAGTGCCCTATGAGATTTGGACATGTTAGAGGGATTCCCCTTATGCAGTGTCCACTGGAACTTCAGGTCCCACTACAGAGCCTGCATATGCCAGTGGGCATGTGTCACAGGCAAGATGCAGATGGCCATGAGGCCCAGCAACCTGAGTCAGTCTCACCGAAATCCAGGATAGAGCCTGAAACATTGGTATCATAGCCTGAGTATACAGGACTCACCGCTTGGGAGGATAAGCACAAAACGTCACTGTGTCTAGAATAGCTCAGATGAAAGAGAGTGTATGAGAAAGGATCAGGTGTGAGTTTGGCATGTTAATAGTGAACTACATCAAATGCAGGAGCTCTGCAATGGGAGAACCTGGGTTGAGCCCGCTTTGAACAGTGAGTCGTCGATATAAGGGAAGACTGGCAGCACTGATCTCCACAGATGAGCTGCAATGACCACCATCACCTTGGTAAATACTCGAGGAGTGCTAGTAATGCCAAAACGGAGCATGGCAAATTGAAAGTGCTCGTGGCCCAACATGAACCGCAGGTAAGATCTGTGGGCAGGCAGGACAGGTATGTGGAAGTATTCATCCTCCAACTACAACCCTCCCATCTAGTCTCCCTGGACTAGAGTAGACAGGACTTGAGCAAGAGTGACCATTTTAAATTTCACCTTTTTCAGGAAGAAATTGAGAGGGCACAGGTCTAGGATAGGACAAAGTCCTCCATTCTTTTTTGGGCAACCATGATCTACTTTTGATGCCTGCACCTTCTCTATGGCTGCCTTGGTCAAATGAACCTGCACTTCCTGTCAGAGAAATGAGATGTGGTCCTCCGTCAGGCAATCTTTTGAGGGTGGCATGGGTGTACGGGTAGTCACAAAGGAGAGGGAATAGCCCCTTTGCACAACCTGGAGAACCCAGTGGTCGATTGTTATTGATCTCTAGTGGTGCAGGTGATGGCATAACCTGCCCCCTCATTGGGTGCCCATTAAGGTAGGAGGGCAAGCTAAAGGGGCTTGGAGACTGCTTGGTGTGGGGGAGGAGGTGATGAGGGGCCATGGAAAAGCCCAAGGACCTTGCCCAAGGACCTTGCCCAAGGACCTTGCTGTAGCCCTGCTTTCCTTGAAGAGCTCCAGTGCTGAGTCCTCCTTGTCTCTGAATAGATGGGAGCCATCAAAGAGCATGTCCATGAGTGAGGCCTGGATATCCCCAGAAAAGCCAGTCGTTCTCAGCCAGGCATGGTGCTGTGAGGCCACTGACAATGAAACTGCTCTGCCTAGCAATTTTGCCGTCTCCAGCCCACAGTGTGTGGTGAACAAACTGCATGTCTCCCGTCGGTAAGAGTTTGAGAGGGCCTCCTCCGAGACCACAGGTGGGACCTACACAAGAGTGAGTAGGAGTATCGGCCGAAAAGGCATGCAGTATTCACCAACCACAGTGCCAGGCTGCGGAAGAGAACATCTTCTTCCCCAAGGTATCCAGTCTCTTAAACTCCCTGTCAGGGGGAGGAGTAGGGAATTCAAAGTGGAGGATTGGACTAACAAGCTCTCTCGGTGGGGTGAGGTGTGTTGTGAGGAAACCTGGATGGCGATGGGCTGGCAATCAACCTATTCACAGGAGCTCCTGTGCAGGGCTTGCCCCAGGCCATGCCCCAAATAGGATATCAGTGAGGAAGTGGTTCAGATAGGATTACTCCCAGCTGAAACACCTCAGTCAAGACACTCGTCTTGACAGCCACAGTGGGTACCTGAAGGTCTAGGACCTCAAGCGCCCTCCTCAACACTACAGTGAATGAGGCTCCTTCCGCCGTAGCCACAGTAGGAGGAGAAACCAAGACAGTATCTGGGGAAGTATCCAGTCCACTGGCATCTGCCAGATCCTCACACCAAGTATCCGAGGTATCATCTAGGGGCTGGTATTCATCAGGGCCCAGTGGCCCCAGTCATCCCCAAGTCCTAGTCTAGGGCACAGGCTCTGACCTGAGTGGTCTGCCCCCAGTTAGCACCGGAATCAGCGTTGGATTACACCAATATGGCGAATTGGAGTTGGGATGAGTATGGGGACAGCGCCAGCGGTGGGTAAGGGACATTGGCTGTGGAGGAGGGGAGGGTCCAGGTGGCTCAACTGACACCGCTCAAGTTCCATCCATAGATCAAAGGGGACCAACTGGTACTGGGCCAAACCTGGCCCAGCGGAAGACCAGTAGTGGGCCCTCCCAAGCCGTCAGGGCCCAAAGGTGCTCCACCGGTGACAGGCCGCCAAAATATGTTGTGCATGGTCTCATAAAACTCACAAAGTTGAGAGGGGGGTGCTAAAGGTCCTGGAAACTTAGGGAGGCACGGAGAAACCTTAGGCGCAGGCTCAACCGCAGAGCTAGGCCTTGAATACAGACGCTCCAACGTCTCATCGGATGACTTCAAAGGACGGGGTAAAGTGGAAGACCTCTACAACTTCTTGCTGTTCTTCCATTTGTGAGACTTACCCAAGCACCCAGATGACTTCGACTGCACGCATGAGAGCTTGGAGTGGCTCCACGATCAATCCCAGGACCTTCCTTTAGACCAAAACGGAAACTGTTGTAGTGTTCCACATTGAGCAGCAGGGAGCTTGGGTTACTGCTCCCTCAAGGGCTTTGGGGGGCATGGTGTGACAAACAATGTACATCTTGCCATCATGATCGCGCTCAAGGAACCAGGCGAGGTGTGGATCTGTCACCAACATATGCCAGTGACAGGTGCCATAGGGCTTGAAACCAGCCTTCTTTGTGGACATACCTGCCAAACCAGGAGACAAAGTCTCAAAAATGTTCAACAAAAGGGTGGGAAAAAGGTCAATCAAAAAGGGACTGGGGTTAGTTCTTTTCCGGATCCGTGCTGAATGGCGCAAAAAGAAAAGAACTGATGTCAGCGCTGGGGTGGCGGCTATATGGGGCACTGCACACATCACTTGTGACGTGGACGATGCCATGTGGAGCAGAACGACCCTACCTACCGGCATGCAGGGATACTGCTCACAAAAATGTCCGTATCCAGTGTGACGCTTGGGGAGAATTAATCTGTTGTTAGATGTCTCTATAACATTAAAGAATTGTTTTAGGAAAATCTGATGGTGTTGATGAACTCAGTTAATTGGTTGGAAGACTCGAAGACCAGGACTTTGCTCCAATTACATATTTTATCATATTGTTACAGTTGAACTGGACTTAACCCTTTATAGAATGCCTCTCCCAATGCAGAATAAATTAAGTTGAACATTGTCTCTGTATCTAATCAAATCTGCTACAAGGGTTACAATGCAATGGATTTCTCTGACTATCTTTTCAAAATGGTCAATATCATTGAAACATACACAATTCTTACACATTTCTCAACATGAGTAGTAAAAATAATAGTAATAATAAAAATAAATTATAATAACCACCAGTTATGATCCTTCTGTAACTTACAGGATGGCCCCTTCGGGAGGTTTGCCCAGAGGTGAGCTTCAAAGGGAAACCTGCCTTTGATGGGCCACATGACCTGACACCCCTGAGTAAGATGCCTTTTGTTCCTGTAGACAGCATGGAAACAGGACCAGAGAGGGGAATATCACCCCAAACCAGTTTTACCTTGGATGTGCAACCCCCAGGTAGACACACCTCTAGGGTGGGCTACCAAGCTCCTGATGACTGAGGAAGGGTTGTGCCATCTTGAAAGCGGCAAGATGTGGCATTGTGAGACATCCAGATGCCACACATCACAGGAACATTGTCTATGGGTACGAGGGGACCCAGTAGCCCACAGGCTAGCGACCGCTTGGTCCCCTCAAGGCACTTTCCTGGGATAAATATGGCACCCTATCAGATCACGCCGGAATCGGAGAGAACACCGAAGCTGTCCTTGGACCCATATAAATACATAAAGAAAGGCTGCACGCTGGGAAGGACTGCACCTGCTGCACTTTAGGCTAGAAAAGTTTGGACTGTGCCTATGGCTTCTAGATAGGGCAAACGTTGATTCCCAACATCCAACAACAGCAGTAATTTCAAGGATCAGTAAACTGATCTCCTGGAGCCAGATCCAGGCACACATGAGCTGAAGTTGCCCAAATTCCCAAGCAGGTAGCCAAAGAAGATGTTTTGCTGCTACCAGTCTTTGGGAACCTAAGAAGTCAAACGCTAGATAGCCAGAACCTGCACTCGTGTCTATTGACCCTGGGAGTGCTATCCAGGACTGGATTTGTCATACCCAAGGGACACCAGCCCCCACCTACCAATTGTGCCTTAACCGCTCTGCAGACAGACTAGTAGCCCAGCATTGGCTGGCCTGCTTCTGCAACGTAGAGGACTTTGACTAACCCGAAACTCTGTGGCCAGGTTTTCCCCACGTCACCTGTGGCCTAGGAACACCAACAAGGGCACCCCTTGACGACTGCACCACAATCCGAGCATCTTTTTCGGTAGTGCTCCCTTCAAATGTGAGCCATTCAGAAGGGCCTTTTCCCAGGAGTCTTCCAGGTACAACCATGCTATGGCGTGTTGGAGATGCGCTGCCATATAATAAAGCTCATTGTTATGGACCTCCAGTCCTCCTCTCTCCCACGACTGTTGTAGTGTGGAGCTGGTGCGTTTCCGTTTATCTGCCCAAAATAAATCCATGATGAGGCTGTTAATCACTTGGAAATACTCTTTGGGAATAAGATAAGATGAGCTCTGGAGGACATAGAGACATCTAGGGAGCAGGCTCATTTTGGAGAACGCAATCTGTCCCATGAGAGATAGGGACAGCTCCCGCCAGAACTTCACTGAGGTTTTTAGCACTTGTATCACTGTTCCTATTTTGAGGTCAAGTTAAGATTGTGAAGTGAGAGCAAGTTGAATCCCTAGCTATCGAACCTTGGTGACCTCCCATGGAATCACGAGCGGGGGGAGAAGCCTCCCGCAGCCGGCTCGCCAAGGAGGCCAGGGGATAAAGTCTGGATTTAGCAGGATGAACCTTAAGAACCGAGACCCCTTCAAAGTCCATCGTCTCGGACATGAAATTAGGTACAGACTCTGTAGGCTTGCAGCGGTAGACTAATACATCATCGGCACAGAGGGAGACCACGTGTGTGGTCTCCCCAACGATAATGCCCCATGGGTGCAGGGTCTGTCCGAGACGCTCGGCCAGAGGCTCCATCGCCAGTACGAAAAGGAGTGGTGATAGCGGACATCCCTGAAGGGGTCCCTTACCAAGTGTGAATAGGGGTGATACCTCTCCCCCAGTCCGCACTCGCCCACATGGGTCAGAATATAATATTTGGACCCATTGTATAAAGCCAGAGCCAAATCCATCCTTTTGTAATACCTGCCATCGGTAGGACTAGTTCAGGGAGTTGAAAGGCTGTGCTGTGTTTGGGAACGCTAAGGCCAAATCGTCTGGGCTGGATTAAGTGGAGTGAAAAACATGGGCCAGCTGCTGTACATTATGCAAGATGTTACATTTAGGAATGAACCCTGACTGGTCACGATGTATCACGCAAGGATGCGGGCGGCAAGCATGCTGCTAAGCAGCTTCACATCAATGTTCAGCAGAGAAATAAGTCTCTATGCTGCTGGCATGACGGGATTTTTACCCGGTTTGGGGGCTATTGTGATAATGGCCTCCCGCATGGTGAGGGAAAGCTGCCCAAGTTGCAAGGATTCCTCGTACACAGCCATCAATTTATTTATCCACTAGAATTTCTGCATATTTCTGATAAAACTCCGTGCGGAAGCCATCACTACCTGAGACGTTTGAGGTCTTTAGGGAGCATATTGCAGCAGTCAACTCTTATTTAGTAAAGGGCTGATATAGTTGTTGACGGGTGTCCAGGGAGATTGCGGGGAGTGACACCCTGGACAAGTAATTCAGAATGACCTCTCCACCTATCGGAAGCAAGGGACGATAGCAGTGGCCAAGGTACGAATGGAATACCTTGTTAATTGTTTAGTGAATGTAGACCACCTTTCCTCCATCATTAGTTGTTCTAAGAATAGAGGTGCAGGAAATTTCCTGTTTTATCAGTCTGGCCAGCATAGCCCCGGCTTTATCGGCATGGATACATTGGCAAAATGCTGTATATAGGTGCTTTTCCAACCTGCTCCAGTCGTCCGGTAAGGATTTGAGCGTGGCGCTCCACTCCTCAAGCCGTTCAGGCCTATTGGGGATGTCCCTTTCAATATCCCCCAGCTCCTTCTCAAGGATCCTAATACCTTAATCTAGTTGTTGATGAACTCCATAAATCGTCTTAATACAGATCCCTTGATGCACTGATTTAATCGCCTCCCAGTCTGTAGCTTTGCTGGTCGACGTGCCACAGTTTTCTTGGAAATAATGGGTCAATGCATGCGCAACCACCTGTTCAAACGGAGGGTCTGATAAGGCCTCCGCCCAAAGTGGCCAGAGCGGAGGGGTTGTCACCTCGGATTAGGTTATAATGTGGCAAATAAACCACCCTAGACACATTAGGGACCAGGGTGCCCGCCACTAGCTAATAATCTAGAAGGCTGTCGGTTCCCGCAGAGGGAGTATAGCATGAAAACTGCTGAGTTTGTAGACTGCGGTCTGTCCAGATGTTGCGAAGTTGCAACTCCCTCATCATGTTACGCAAGGCATTTAGTGTGAGGTCGGGGGGAAGAACGGTCCAAGTCACCATTCAATGTGCTATTGTAGTCCCCGTTAGAATAATGTCAGCTGTGAGGAAAGGAGCAGCCACATAGGCCACTGATGTAAAGAAGTCAAATGTGGATTTACCTTAAAAAAATGAAAGGCAAGAGGCGTTTGGCAAAACAGGGACAGTAGGTTTAATTTAATGCAGTGGCTGGGAGAGCAGTACAGAGTTGAGGTCTGATGACTGTCTCGAAGTACATTGGTTCTGAGCGCCAATAAATACATTGCTTGAAGCATGTAAAACAATTCTATGCAGTCTTTAGGCAAAAGTATTACAGGTCTAGTTAAGGAGTTATTATCGGACCATCTGATAAAGTGCGCAGGTGGGTCTTGACCTTGCGTGGACATAATGTGGGCCAGTAGGTAACATGTCCAGATGTCCGGCATGGAGAGCGTGTGATAACTGCGTGTTGTGTGTGTGCAGTGTTCTGATTTAACTGAGTGTTCCTAACTTTATGTAGCATGTAGGAAAATGCCATTGTTGGCATGGTTACCCTCCCAATTTTTGCCTGATGTTGATGCCAACTTTGATTGAAAATGTGTGCTGGGACCTTGCTAACCATGCCCCAGCATCAGTGTTCTTTCACAAAATCTGTCCCTTTGTTTCTACAATTGGCCCAGCCATGGCATACAGTTAAGTCCGCTGTAAAGGGGCACTCATGCTACCAAGGGCCCTGAGACCATGGAAGGTCCCCAAGGGCTGCAGTATTTTTTATGCTACCCTGGGGGACCCCTCACCAAGCACATATACACTGCCTTTGTAGGTTGTGTGTGTTGGTGGGGAGAAAAAGGCAAAGTCGACATGACACCCCCAGGGTGCCAGGCCGACAAATCACTTCCTGTGGCAAAGGTAATTCACCACTTTAGCAGGCCTTACAGCCCTAAGGCAGGGTGCACTGTACCACAGGTGAGGGTATAGATGCAGGAGCAATATGCCCCTACAGAGTCTAAGTCCATTCTTAGACACTGTAAGTGCAGTGTAGCCATATTGAGTATATGGTCTGGGAGTTTGTCATTACGAACTCCACAGCACCATAAAGGCTTCAGTGAATATTGGAAAGTTTGGTATCAAAGGTCTCAGAACAATAAACCCACTCTGATGCCAGTGTTGGATTTATTGAAACATGCACCCAGAGGGCATCTTAGAGATGCCCACTGTATGTTGGATAAACTGCTAGTGCAGGACTGACTCGTCTGTGCCAGCCTGCCACTTTCAGACAAGTTCCTGACTACATGGAGTGAGAGTCTTTGTGCTCTCTGTTGGCAGAAACAAAGCCTGTCCTGGGTGGAGGTGCTTCACACTTCCCCCCTGCAGGAACTGTAACACCTGGCGCTGAGCCTCAAAGGCTCAAGCCTCGGTTTACAGTGCCCCAGGGCACTCCAACTCGTGGAGTTGTCCACCCCCGCCGGACAAAGCACCACTTTTGGCGGCAAGTCCAGTGGGAAAATACAAAAAAAAGGGAGGAGTGACCACCCCAGCTAGGACCACCCCTAAGGTGTCCAGAGCTGAGGTGACCCCTTTCCTGCGTCAGGGTTAGGCTTGTGTCCCCCTCCCCAAAGGGAGTGGACACAAGAAGGGTGTAGCCACCCTCAGGGACAGTAGCTATTGGCTACTGCCCTCTGACCCCTGAAACAACTAAGGGCTCAAGGCCCACTCTGGATGCGTGAGTCCTGACCACTCTGCACCCAACACCCACGGCCCATGTCCAGGTGGCCCAACCAACTAGAAAGGATGTCCAGGTGATTCAGAGCAAGTGCCCGCCCTGGGATGACCTCTCCACCCCTCCACAACAACGCCTGGAGAGGGAATCTCGAGGACCCCTCTCCTGACCGTGGAAGGTCCGGACGAAGATATCCGACGCCAAAAAAAGACCACTGCACCCGCAGCCCCAGGCATTGAAGAACCCGACCTCCAGTGCAGCTATGTTCAGCAGGCGGCCTTCCTCCCTGCCCAGCCTGTGGTTTGCCGGAGTCGACCTCCTGGACCTCGCCTGCAGCAGCTGAGAGAGCCCTGGAGTCCCCTCATAGAGAATCATTGGAAACCGGATGCCTTGTTTGCACCCTGCACCCGGCCGCCCCAGTGCCGCTGAGGGTGTATGTTTGGTGCCTATGTGTGCCCCCCCCCCCCACCAGTGCTCCTCTAAACCCCCCAGGTCTGCCCTCCGAGGTCGCGGGTACTTACCTGCAGGCAGGCCTGATTCCTAGTGCCCCTAGTCTCCCTAGGAGCCCATGTTAATTTTGCATCAACTTTGACCTCTGCACCCTGCCGGCCCGTGTTGCTGGTGGTGAGTGTTTGGGGTTAACTTAAACCCCAACCTGTGGACTTCCTAACCCCCGGAGACTGGAACTGTAAGTCACGTATTTACCTGTAAATCGTGCTAACTTTTCTTCCCCCAGGAACTGTTTCTGAAAATTGTACTGTCAACTTTTAAAACAGATAATTGCCAAGATTTCAAAAACTGTATCACTTAT
The DNA here is from genome assembly GCF_031143425.1 of Pleurodeles waltl. Taxonomy (NCBI): domain Eukaryota; kingdom Metazoa; phylum Chordata; class Amphibia; order Caudata; family Salamandridae; genus Pleurodeles; species Pleurodeles waltl. The sequence goes on along the minus strand of NC_090448.1, from coordinate 328,426,134 downwards.
CAATTTCCAACAAAGTACTATTGATATATGTGTGAAATACCAATCTACTGAAGTACTTACCTGCAACTTGAATCTTGTGGTTCTAGAAATCAAGAAAATATATTTTTGCTATATAAAAACCATTGGTCTGGAGTTAAGTCATTGAGTGTGTGCTTGTTCTATTGTCTGGGTGTGTAGAACAAATGCTTTGCATTACCCTCTGATAAGCCTAACTGCTCGATCACACTACCACAAAAGAGAGCATTAGTATTATCTACGTTAGCCTCTGGGGAATCCCTGGACCCTGTGCACACCATATCTCATTTTGATATAGTAGATGCAGAGCCAGCTTCCTACATGGCATCTAACTTTTATGGTGTTTTGGGAAAGCGCACCTGGTTTTTTCCTGTTCACGTTTCTCTATGGGCTACGGGTCACCCCACCTGTGATCTGTCAATCAGTTACTTCAGGCCTAGGCCGCAGGGCTTGCCTGACCACGTACTTCTGACTCAGGGTTGATGAGGAGGTCACATTGGATGGATTCAACAACAGTGATGCAAGTTTTTTGTAATGCATGCTCATATCATGGCGTAGATTGACATTGTTTTTATCAATATTAACAGCTAAATTGGGTAATTTCAGATTTATACTGCTGCTAGTCAGTGTATTTGCAAGCCTCTGCAGCAGGCACATTAACTCAACACCCTATGTGGCTCCTGCAAACAGAATAACAATCTGTGGAGCAGATAGCTAATCTGACCAGGCTAGTGTGGGCTGGAGCAATGCCAGTCAAATTTAAGTTGCATCTGAGATGTGATAACTTTGTCACAGCACTATAGGCTATTCAAAGCCCCATGCCATATTGGAATCTGGAATTTCCAGATTAGACATTGCTTCCGAATGACTGGGAGGTTTGGGTTTCCTATCATCTCCTCACATACAACACTGTGAGGTCCCATAGAGGCCCTCCATCTATCCCCTCTCCTGTTCAACATCTATCTAACCTGCTTACCCATCCTGGTTGAATCATTCAACTTCACCCACTACAACTATGTGGATGACACCCCAATCATTTTGAAAAATGGATGGTCTAAAAGATCTCTCCAATTTAAAACTCGATGGCTGCCTTTGGGCCATAAACACATTGATGATGAATAACCACTAAAAGCTAAATACCGCAAAGACAGAGCTTATTACCTGCAGACACTGAAAAACTACCAGCCTACGTCCATATGGCCTAAGGAACAAGAGGCTGCTCCGCAATATCAAGAGAAGGCAGAAACCTAGGGGTAACCATGGATTCAGATCCATATTTGGTACCACATGTTAACAACATAAACCAGAGTGCCTTCTATGCAATGAAAACACTATGCTGCATCCTCACATACTTCAGACACCAGCAGAAACTGCAGTCAATCCTCACACTTGTAATCTCCAAGCTTGACTATGCCAAAAGCCTATACTTTGGCACACCCACATTCATAATACGCAAAATACAAGTCATCCAAAATATTGCTGTAATTCTTCTCCTTCACTGCCTTCACCCAATAGAACACATGAGTGGAGCATTGCAATCACTCTATTGGCTATCTATAGCAAGGAAGGCAATGTTCAGGGGACTTTGCGTTGTTCACAATGTCTCCAAAAAAAGGACCACCATACTTACAAGGTAATTTCAAGCAATACAAACAAATCAGGACACTGCACTCCAGGCCTGCACTACTTCTCATACCACCTTACCATAAGAAATCCGTAGGAGGCACTGCTTTCTCAGTTCAAGCTGCCAAGCTCTGGATCACCCTGCCAGTCAGCATCTGAAGCATCAAAGAGCCTATACACTGCAGAAGACAGCTGTAAACATGGCTATTTCAAAAACAACAACATCAACCTACATCCCTGCAACAGCACTTGGAAAGACAGTTGCACCCTCAAACTCAATCTTCAGCTTACGATGCATAGATTGGGAACAACTCTACCAGAAATCTACTTTCGGTAGGCAGGTAAGCTAAGGAGAGCTGACCTATGCTTTGCCTGGGTATGTGATAGTTATGTAGGTTTAACGATAACATTTCCAGCTCACACTAATAGTAATTCCATAGCAGCCAACTGTACCTTACACCTCTTACATTCACATAAGACATAACTGCTTCAAGGGTTGTTTATCACCAGTACTGTGCAGCCAATAAACCAGTCATCACTAAATGAACAGGCATGGATCAACTGAATAGGCCTGTCACATATTACAGGTCAATTGAATGACTTTAATCTAATCCATGACTGCAGGTCCCAAATATCTATACACGATGACTGCTTCTTTACATCTCACAACAGTTTTCGCATATAAGATGATAATAACAATACACATCCCACCATCTATCTCCACTTCTCTCTCTCTTAAACAATGCCAGCTCTAGCCCAGAACTATATAGTAGGGGGGAGATTTATTAAGATTTTGCACCAGGCTTGCTTCACTTTTGTGGCGCAGCCTAGCACAAAATCATTTCTGATATTTATAAATCAATGCAAAGCCACCTTGCATGGGTTTGTTTAGTTTAGTAAATACAAAGTAACGCAAGGCATCACATACTGCTGCCCTGAGTTTCCTTGCGTTGTTGCATTGGGAAGAAGTTCAATGGGTGGAGAATTGGTGTTCTCATGCATATTCCTATGGAATGTGGAGCATTCCCCCCAGATTTACTAAAGCTAGGAAACTTGGGAATGGGTCAAAATGGTACACCTTCCACAACGAGGCGTAACAAGGAGAAAATTCTTTATTTCTGCTTGTTACTTCCTCATTCTATGTGTTTTGCATTGTATAGCACACATGGAAGGAGGAAACTGCATTCATTGATTGTTCTGTTATGGAAGTAGCCTATGTTGTAATGCAGATACGTCTGCACCACGGCACAAGGGATCCTGCATTGGCGCTAGGCAGCACACTGTGCCCCAATGCTAGGAGACTGCAGAAATGTGTCATATCTTTGTAAAATGGTGCATTTCTGCTATCGGCCTTTCATGCAGTGCAGCAAGTTGTTTCGCTGTGTTACATGAAATGTAAGTAAATCTGCCTCAAAATTTCTGATTGGACAACACAATGCACTAATCTGCTAAACAGACTATAGTAATAAGAAATACAATAATGAGACCCAAACAAACTGGTCAACGCGCTGTGGTACTGAAAAAACATAAATTGCACGTCTCTCTTTCTCACATCTCATTATCCACTACACTGCTATGTGCTGCATCTAATTTCATTATAACTGCACCTCTGGGGTCAACACACAGAATATGGAAACACTTCCCACATTGGATCACAAAACAAAACATCCTTCTAACTACATACCACCATATTTAGCATAGCTTGCTGCCCATATAGGTAAGCGCTTCAGTGCCACACATATGGGTTTTAAGTACTACACAAATGTGCAAGACAATACATTATGCATCACCAAGATTTGTTTGTATCCTATTAAACTATGTGTTTACATTACACTTCAGAATTATAAAACAAAATGTGCTTCATTTTTGCTTTTGTAACTGCTGGTATATGTTGAAATATCTGTACAGTTCATTTATAGGTATTTAAATTGTATATGAATTAGAAAGAAATTGATGTCCTACAGTATTTCTTTTCACACTCCATAGCACGCAAGGTCACTGGAATGATGTGATTCTGCAGCCGAGGAATTATGAGATTCTGCGGATGTAGTGTTTACCACATAATTATGAATTTACCTCCAAAAAATATATGTTTTGTTTCTAGCTCTAACAAATCAAAAGTTACAAAAAATGCTGCAACACGTGCTGCTGTATAGTGAAAAGTCCTTTGCAAAGGTTAACTGGTCACCTTTCAGTTACTTACAGAGAGGGTATTCGGATGTGGAACTGATACTAATAAAATTAAGCCTTTGCGCAGATAGTACTAATATGTGCAAAAACAACAGAATCAATGAAGTGATACTATTAAAATATGTGCAGCATTAAACAGAATACTTAGTGTATTCTTGCCACAAAATTTAGTAAATATTGCTGCATCATTTGGGTCTCCACTGCTGCCTAATTCCAGTGGCCCTGTCTGTACCACAGAAAGATTGTCACATAGTTCATTTTACAGAATCCACCCAATGTGCAGTCAAAAGAAGAAAAGTAAACAGCACCTCCACAATAAAAGGATAAGCATCAATTTGTCAGAAGATAGCCTGACATTGATTTAACCTGTCTTGCAACACACAGCAACTGTAACAAGATAAAACCAAAATTTAAATGCATTCTTATTGCTCATTCACCTTCTGAACTCCCCACCTCTATATTGTGCCAGGTGTCTCAGTCGTTTGTGGGGGGGCAAAGATTCTATGGGCCGGGCTGGCTTTCAAATGTCCCCCCGGCCCCCTGGCTAGTCCCTGAACTTTCTTCAAGGTCCTGCATTTATCATCTTGGGGAAGGGATGCCGAACTGCCAAAATACCATTGCAGACTCCGGGCTCAACTGTCGCCACTCAATCTACACACATGACAGGAAGTCCTCCAGAAGGGGCGTCCTGATCAGAGGACAGATGGATATGCTCAACAGCTCGCGATACCAGACTTTCCGAGCCCAGTCTGGAGCCTCAAGGATGATTTTGGACCAGTCGTTTGTGATCTTCCTGAGACCGAGACCACAGGGAGGACCTACACAACCAAGTCCGGGAGTGAGTAGGAGTATCGGCCGAAAAGGCATGCAGTATTCACCAACTACAGGGCCAGGCAGCGGAAGAGAACATCTTCTTCCCCAAGGTATCCAGTCTCTTAAACTCCCTGTCAGGGGGAGAAGTAGGGAATTCGAAGTGGAGGATTGGACTAACGAGCTCTCTCGGTGGGGTGAGGTGTGTTGGGAGGAAACTTGGATGGCGATGGGCTGGCAATCGACCTATTCACAGGAGCTCCTCTGCAGGGCTTGCCCCCGGCCATGCCCCAAATAGGATGTCAGTGAGGAAGTGGTTCAGATAGGATTACTCCCAGCTGAAGCACCTCAGTCAAGACACTCGTCTTGACAGCCACAGTGGGTACCTGAAGGTCTAGGACCTCAACCGCCCTCCTCACCACTACAGTGAATGAGGCTCCTTCTGCCGTAGCCACAGTAGGAGGGGAAACCAAGACATAATCTGGGGAAGTATCCAGTCCACTGGCATCTGCCAGATCCTCACACCAAGTGTCTGAGGTATCATGTAGGGGCTAGTATTCATCAGGGTCCAGTGGCCCCAGTCATCCCCAAGTCCTAGTTTAGGACACAGGCTATGACCTGAGTGGTCTGCCCCCAGTTAGCACCGGAATCAGTGTTGGATTACACAAATATGGCTCCGAATTGGAGTTGGGATGAGTACTGGGACAACGCCAGCAGTGGGTAAGGGACATTGGCTGTGGAGTGGGGCAGGGTCCAGGTGGCTCAACTGACATCGCTCAAGTTCCATCCTTAGATCAAAGGGGACCAACTGGTACCAGACCAAACTTGGCCAAGCGGAAGACCAGTAGTGGGCCCTCCCAAGCCGACAGGGCCCAAAGGTGCTTCACCGGGGACAGGCCGCCAAAATATGTTGTGCATGGTCTCATAAAACTCACAAAATTGAGAAGGGGGTGTTACAGGTCCTGGAAACTTAGGGAGGCACGGAGAACGCTTAGGCACAGGCTCAACCGCAGAGCTAAGCCTTAAATGAAGACGCTCCAACGTCTCATCGGATGACTTCAACGGACAGGGTAAAGTGGAAGACCTCTACAACTTCTTGCTGATTTTCCATTTGTGAGACGTACCCAAGCGCCTAGATGACTTCGACTGCGTGCATGAGAGCTTGGAGTGGCTCCACGATCGATCCCAGGACCTTCCTCTAGTTCAAAATGGAAACTGTTGTAGTGTTGCACATTGAGCAGCAAGGAGCTTGAGTTACCACTCCCTCAAGGGCTTTGGGGGCATGGTGCGACAAATGATGTACATCTTGGCATCATGATCGCGCTCAAGGAACCAGGCGAGGTGTGGATCTGTCACCAACATATGCCAGTGACAGGTGCCATAGGGCTTGAAACCAGCCTTCTTTGTGGACATACCTGCCAAACCAGGAGACAAAGGTGGTCATTCTGACCTCGGCGGTAAAAGGCGCCTACCGCCGGTCAGAAATCCTCCATAATCCCGCCGCGGTCGCGGAAACCCGCCACGGTCATTCTGACCCGCAGAAGGCAAACCTCCGAAAATCCGACCGCCACAACAGACCGCCAGACCAGCGGTCGGCGGAAAGGTGGAGGTGACAAAACCTCCACCGTCACGCCAACAGAAATACGCCCATGCCATTACGACCCACGAATCCACGCGGCGGTCATTCAAACGCGGTATTCCATTGGCGGGACACACCGCCGCGGTCAGAATACACACAAACGAACAAAACCCAGCCACATTGGACGATTTGAATCCCACACACCTGATACACATACACACACCACTCCCACACACACAATACAATATAAAACACCCACCCACAACACCCACAAACCCCTACGCTAAAAAATTCGTAAAGAAGGCAAGAGCGAGACACCAGCATCCAAAAAATACCAGCCACAGCCACTCAACACCATCACCCACACACTATCCACACACAAAACAACACACACCACCACACTCAACTCACTTAAATACACATACTCCACCCCACACATCATACACACCACCCCATGGCACCCCAAAGACAACCCCGCTTCACAGACGAAGAACTCAGGGTCATGGTGGAGGAAATCGTTCGGGTAGAGCCCCAGCTGTTCGGCACACAGATACAATACACCAGCATTGCCCGGAGGACGGAGCTATGGCAGAGGATTGTCGACAGGGTGAACGCAGTGGGACAGCACCCCAGAAATCGGGAAGACATCAGGAAGCGATGGAACGACCTACGGGGGAAGGTGCGTTCCATGGTATCCAGGCACAACATCGCCGTGCAGAAGACTGGCGGAGGACCCCCACCTCAACCCCCACAATTCACATCATGGGAGGAGGAAGTCTTGAACATCCTGCATCCTGACGGCCTCGCAGGAGTCGGCGGAGGAATGGATACTGGTAAGTTGAAGCTTCAATACTGCTTCCCCCCCACCTGCATGCCAAATCAGACCCCAACCCTCACCCCCATCCTCGAACCCCACCCTCACCCCCACCCCCATCCTCACCCCCACCCTCACCCCCACCACCATCCTCACCCCCACCCCCAGCACACCTATCCCCCGCCAATGTCTCACCATCACAACCCACACATCCCAAAACCTAGGCCTGCATGCGTCCACTAAGCATGGACACCCATCACCAAAGCATGCCCAATGCATATACACATCCCCCCCACAAGCCACCCTCACCAAAGCCCCCACACACGAATGCCAGCACTTGGGGACACGAGAACCCACAGATACACCCATATGCGACACATTTAAACTATAACCATACCTCTATACCCCTGCAGGACCCGACCGTCAACACACCGCGGCGGAGGGGCCAGAATTCTCCACACCCCCCACCCAAGAGGCCGTCAGCGATGACAGCAGCTCTGTCGACCTGGACACCGATGACCAGCCCGGACCATCGGGGACCTCTGGACAGTCGGTTCCCCTCACACAGGCCCAGGCCACTACAGCCCCAAACCCCTCTGGGAACACCAGCACAGCTCCCACCCAGCGGGCCCATGCCTCTGTCTCCAGGGCGCGTCAATCTGCGGTGTGTCTACCACTACAGGGCACCCAGGATAACCCACCACCCCAACAACAACAGGGACCTGGGGGCAGTGGTAGTGGGCACACCGGCCAGGGGGCAGAGGCCCAGGGAAACAGGGCAACTCGGCGGGCAGCTGTGCGACAGGGGGGGGGAGGAGAGGCCCAGGGAACCCACTCTCCACGAGGTCCTCACCACCATCATGGGAGCATACAACCGCTCCCAGGAGACGATGGCAACGGTACTGGCCCGTTTCCAGGAGATCCAGGTGCTGCAGGAGGAACACTATCGGGGGTACAGGGAGGACATCAGAGTCATCAACACCACCCTGGTTACCATGGTAGGGCTGCTGCAGGACCTCGTAAACAGCAGGGCGGACACTGAACAACACCCAAGGGCCCCTGCCACTAGCCTGGACCAAGAACAGCCATCCACCTCCGCCGGCGCTAGTGGACAGGAGGCCCCCGCACAGCAGCAGCCCACCAGACCCCCACCTCCTGCAGGAGAAGAACCACCCCGCAAGAGGGCCCTGAGATCTCGCAAGAAGACAGAGTAGGATGTCAAGACCCCCGCCAGCAAAGGATACCACCTGATGTCATCCCACTGTCCCACATTGTCACCCTGTCCATCCTTGAACTGCCCATGCTCCATCTCTCCACAGGCCTCTGGACAATGCACCTGTGTGACTGTTACTCTGGACTCTGCCATGGACATTCCTTCACCATAGCCCCCACCCACTTGAAACCACCCATCCCATTTCGAGCACTTCAATAAACACCTATTTTGCACCAAAATATCTGGAGTCTGGCTGTGATTTCAATATATTGTAATTGACATGACAGTGCAAATATGTCCTTGTACATGGTGAAGTCAACAAACAGCTGCCACAAAGCTGTAGTCCATGGGGAAACGAAGCACAGGACTCGTAGTGGGGACCCCAGATCTGAAATAGGGAGGGAAAAGCCAAAACTCAGTCATCATACACTGGGGCAAATAGACAGGCAGCAGAGATGCTGGAGAGTAGTTAACATTTACTAAATTATCTTTGAAATGTTACCTGTGTCCTATTGGAAGTACTGTTCAATGATTCTGTCCCTGTTGTCTGTTTCAGCCCCGTCGTCTTCCTCCTCGTCACTCTCCTCAGGTTCCACCGCTGCCACAACACCACCGTCTCGACCATCCTCCTGCAGGAAAGGCACCTGGCGGCGCAAAGCCAGGTTGTGAAGCATGCAGCAGGCCACGATGATGTGACACACCTTCTTAGGTGAGTACATTAGGGATCCACCTGTCATATGCAGGCAGCGAAACCTGGCCTTTAGGAGGCCAAAGGTGCGTTCGATCACCCTCCTAGTACGCCCATGGGCCTCATTGTACCGTTCCTCTGCCCTGGTCCGGGGATTCCTTACTGGGGTCAGTAGCCACGACAGGTTGGGGTACCCAGAGTCCCCCAATAGCCATACACGGTGTCTCTCTAGCTGTTCCATCACGTAAGGGATGCTGCTATTCCTGAGGATGTAGGCGTCATGCACTGACCCTGGGAATTTGGCATTTACATGCGAGATGTACTGGTCAGCCAAACACACCACCTGGATGTTCATTGAATGGTAATTTTTTCTGTTCCTGTACACCTGCTCCCTGTCTCTTGGGGGAACCAAAGCCACATGGGTCCCATCAATGGCACCAATTACGTTGGGAATATGTCCAAGGGCGTAGAAATCACCCTTCACTGTAGCCAATTCGCCCACCTCAGTGAAAATGATGTAGTTCCTCACGGATTTCATCAGGGCAGACAACACTCTGGATAACACCTTCGAAAACATGGGCTGAGACATCCCGGAAGCAATTCCCACGGTTGTCTGAAATGACCCACTTGCCAAGAAATGGAGTACTGACATGACCTGCACCAGAGGGGGAATCCCTGTGGGTTGGCGGATGGGAGACATCAGGTCGGGCTCCAGCTGGGCACACAGTTCATGGATAGTGGCACGGTTAAGACGGTAGGTCAGGATAATGTGGCGTTCTTCCATTGTCGACAGGTCCACCAGCGGTCGGTACACGGGAGGATTCATCCGTCTCCTCGCCCAACCCAGCGGACGGTGCCTAGGAAGGACAACATGGAGCACACAGTCAAGCAACCCACAGGTACGTACTCACAGCTAGCACAGTATACGATTCTCTATGCAGTGAATGGCGTGTCTGAGTGGCTATGCAAGGCCTAGGCCTGTGTGACGCAGTTGAAATTGAGCCATGTGGGCCCTGGAAATGGCGGCTGCCTGACCTGTGAAGTGTGACAATGGGATGTGAGGTCAATGCGCTGGCGTGGCACACCGCGGCGGGCGGCGGGCGAAGACCGCGGCGCAAAGCCGCATTGGTTAACATTGAAGCCTATGGGTTTCAGGAGCCAATGGCGAAGGGCGCCGGCGGTGGCGGGACGCACCGCCGCGGTACGCACCGCCGCGGACGTGACCGCCATTTTCTATCTACTTATCCACTTGCGACTTGAACTTTCACAGGAGAGGACCTATACTGCAAGTGTTGCTGTGACCTCGGTCTGGAAGGGACAATGGCTGCTGCGACTGGGGAAAGGGCCCCTGCCTTCACTGGAGAGGAGTTGGAGAAACTTGTGGATGGGGTCCTCCCCCAGTATGCGCTACTCTACGGTCCTCCAGACCAACAAGTGAGTTTAATTCAATATGGATTTGGGGCCACTGGCTGGCTTGGGGGCCTGGCGGGGATGGGGGGCATGTTGGGCCTGGCGGGGGGCATGGCGGGGGGCCTGGCGGGGATGGGGGGCATGTTGGGCATGGCGGGGGCCTGGCGGGGATGGGGGGCATGTTGGGCCTGGCGGGGGCATGGCGGGGATGGGGGGCATGTTGGGCCTGGCGGGGGGCATGGCGGGGGGCCTGGTTGGGGGATGGGGGGCATGTTGGGCCTGGCGGGGGGCATGGCGGGGGGCCTGGCGGGGATGGGGGGCATGTTGGGCCTGGCGGGGGGCATGGCGGGGATGGGGGGCATGTTGGGCCTGGCGGGGGCATGGCGGGGGGCCTGGCGGGGATGGGGGGCGTTGGGCCACTGGAAACGAAAATGCTGAGAAACTTGAACGTGGTATTTCTCCCTCCCTGTACGTGTCACATAGGTCCGCGCCCATGAGAAGATCGGGATTTGGCGTGCCATCGCCAAGGAAGTCCGGACCCTGGGGGTCCACCATCGACGGGGCACCCACTGTCGCAAGAGGTGGGAGGACATCCGCCGCGGGACCAAGAAGACCGCCGAGTCTCTGCTGGGGATGGCCTCCCAACGTAGGCGGGGTGCCTGCCGTCAACTGAGCCCCCTGATGTTCCGGATCCTGGCGGTGGCCTACCCTGAATTGGATGGGCGCGTGAGGGCAGCACAGCAGACACAAGGGGGTGAGTACAAGCATTATCTACTCTGTTGTCGCGCAGTGGAGGTGTCTGGGTGGGGGAGGAGGGCTGGGGGTCCCCCTAGGCCAGGGCGATATCTGTAGGCTGGGCACCCCCGTAAGCCCCTGTGTCCCCAGCCACCACCCTCAGTAGTTTGTCAGTACAGCCATCCCTGGGCCGTGTCATCCATGGGTGCAGTTGTCAACTCTAGGCGTGTAGGGCATGTTCCACGGAATGCGTAGCGGACCCCAAGTGCGCAAGTTAGTGCAGGGGGCATCTGTGTCTGTCATGTCCGCTAACTGTACCGGAGATCCATGTACTCAATATCCCTTTATTTCTCTCTCCCCCCCCTTTTTGTTTGTCTTTCTGTGCTTGTGTGCATCAGCATCATCAGGCGGAGGAGAAGTGGCATCGGGGCAGGAGGGAGCTGCATCTCACATGGCCCAGGAGGGCCATGCCACAGAGTCAGACTGGACCAGTGAGACGGAGGGCGAGGGGAGCTCCACGACGGGGACGACTGGACCCTGCAGCGACACGGACACGTCCTCGGAAGGGGGCTCCCTTGCGGGGGTGGCACCATCCGTGCCCCCCGCCATTACAGGTACAGCCGCCACCCAGCGCACCATCTCCGCCCTCCCAGCAGCCCCTCAGCGTTCGCCCCGTGCCCGCTCTGCCAGGAAGCCGGGCATCTCCTTCGCCCCAGGCACCTCAGGCCCTGCCCCTGTTACCCCCGCTGCCCTCAGTGAGGAGGTCATTGACCTCCTCCGAACGCTCATTGTTGGGCAGACTACCCTTTTGAATGCCATCCAGGGAGTGGAGAGGGAGGTTCATCGCAGCAATGCGTACCTGGAGGGCATTCATTCGGGTCAGGCTGCCCATCAGCGATCGTTCCAGGCTCTGGCCTCAGCACTGACGGCAGCCATTGTCCCTGTCTCCTGCCTGCCTCTACTAACTCCCTCCTCCCAGTCTCCTGTTCCTCTGCCTGTCCCACCCACACCATCAGACCAGCCTGCACACACCTCAACACCCAAGAGAAGCTCATCCAAACATAAGCACCACAGATCACGCAGACATTCACACACGCAACATTCCGATGCAGACATGCCAACAGTCACTACCACCTCTGTGACCCCCACCTCCTCGTCTCCCTCCTCCCTCCCTGTGACGTCTACACTCACACCTCCATTCACCTCACCATCAGCCAATGTTTCCATCACCAGCACACCCTCCACTCCAGTCCGCACACGTGCAGTCACCACCCCCACTGCCATTTACACGTCCCCTGTGTCCTCTCCCACTGTGTCTGTCACCCCCTCTTCCACACCACACAAACGCAGCCACCCACCCACCCAACAGCCATCCACCTCACGACAGCCTATCCCTCCTGCACCTGCACCCAAAGACAGCAAACGTGACTCACCTACAACCACATCCTCTCCCTCCACTCCCATTCCCACTGTACCTACCACTCTCCATTGTCCCAAGAAGCTCTTCCTCGCCACTACTAACTTCTTTCCTGACCCTGAGCCCCCCCCTCCTTCTCGTCGGGGTAAGAAGAGCACCTCAGCCACCACCAGCCCTGCAGCCCCCTTGACAAGGGTGCAGGGGTATTGGAGCCCGCCAGCCCGCATGTCTGGATCTTCGCCCAGCAGCAAGGGGACAGCCAGCCCACCCCCTGGGAAGAGGAGCAGAAGGCGGAAGGGTCGCCGCAGGAGCCCGCCTTCTACATCCCCCCCGGACACCACCCAGAGACAGTCACCAGCCACAGCTCCAAAGGGAGGAAAGGGCCACAGGCCCACGACTAAGGAGGGCAAGGGCAGCAAGTCGGAGAGGTCAGGCAGCAGGCCTGCTGCCCAGGAGGAGCCCACAACCCCCATAGCCGCTGCCCCGGGAGGAACCGGCACAGCTGCCCCGGGAGAGCCCACCACCCCCATAGCCGCTGCCCAGGGAGGACCCAGCCCAGCTGGCCAGGAGGGCCCCACCACCCACAGCCCAGGTGGGCAGTGAAGGAGCACCATCCCCGCTGCCCAGGAGGGCACCACCAGGCAATTAGCAGTTGGCCATAGACCGGCCGCCGTCTCCAGAACCGCTGAACTGGGCCCCGCCGTCTCAAGAACCGCTGAACTGGGCCCCGCCGTCTCAAGAACCGCTGAACTGGGCCCCGCCGTCTCAAGAACCGCTGAACTGGGCCCCGCCGTCTCAAGAACCGCTGAACTGGGCCCCGCCGTCTCAAGAACCGCTGAACTGGGCCCCGCCGTCTCAAGAACCGCTGAACTGGGCCCCGCCGTCTCAAGAACCGCTGAACTGGGCCCGCCGTCTCAAGAACCGCTGAACTGGGCCCCGCCGTCTCAAGAACCGCTGAACTGGGCCCTTCAAGGCAAGGAGCGCTGAACTGGGCCCCGCCGTCTCAAGAACCGCTGAACTGGGCCCTTCAAGGCAAGGACCGCTGAACTGGGCCCCGCCGTCTCAAGAACCGCTGAACTGGGCCCTTCAAGGCAAGAACCGCTGGCCCTTTGGCAGACGTGGCAGGGCAGGATCTATCTCGGGCAGGGCTGCAGGATGTCCTCTGGCCAACTTGCCTCCTCCAGTGGCAGTGGGGTCTGTTATGGACTGTATGGACTGTGGCTTTGCTCTCCCCAGGATGGCCCAGTGGGCAGGCCACCCACTGTATGGACTGTATGGACTGTGGCTTTGCTCTCCCCAGGATGGCCCAGTGGGCAGGCCACCCACTGTATGGACTGTATGGACTGTGGCTTTGCTCTCCCCAGGATGGCCCAGTGGGCAGGCCACCCACTGTATGGACTGTATGGACTGTGGCTTTGCTCTCCCCAGGATGGCCCAGTGGGCAGGCCACCCACTGTATGGACTGTATGGACTGTGGCTTTGCTCTCCCCAGGATGGCCCAGTGGTCATGGAGTCCCCTCGTGGATCTGGCGTCGTGTACTCAAGTGGCTGAGGTGCCCCCCCTTCCCTTCCCCCTGAGGTGCCTGTCCTATTTTCTTTCTGATGCCCCTGCAGTGTTCTCTCCGTGGAGTTCTTGTCGTGGGACTGGGCCTTGCCCCTTTGCACAGGACCCCTGTGATCCACGGACAGTGGTTGGACTACATTTAGTAGCTGTATATATTTTGTACATAGTTTATTTATTTATTGGGATTAATGGTGTCCATATTTCAATATATCTGCCCGTTTATGATCTCTTCTTTTGGTCTTTGCATTATTTCGGAGGGGGGTGGTTTGTGGGTTGTGACAGTGATCTGTGGGAATGCATTGATGTGTGTGTTGTAGTGGGTGTGGGTGGGTGGGTGTGTGCCGGTAATCTTTTCCCTCCCCTGTGTCGTAGGTGCCGTACTCACCGATGTCTTCCGCGCCGCCGGGCGTGCTCCTGGTATATGAGCAGGAATAGGAGTGCGGGGATGACCTGCAACTCTGGCTCCATACTGCCGGAATCTCGCGTGGAGTGCGTAGAGGTGAGCGTTTTCCCGTTCGTAGTCTGTTTCCGCCGTGTTCTTATCGGCGGTGCTCCCGCCCCGGAAAAGGTGGCAGATTGGTGGGTCGTAATAGGGTGGGCGGTACTTTGTCTGCCGCCGGGCTGTTGGCGGGAACCGCCGCGCTGTTTGTTTGTACCGCTGTGGCGGTCGGAGTGTTAAGTTGGCGGGCTGTGTTGGCGGTTCCCGCCAGGGTCAGAATTGCATATTTTAGACCGCCGGCCTGTTGGCGGCTTGGCCGCCGCTTTATCACCGACCGCCAGGGTCAGAATGAGGGCCAAAGTCTAAAAAATGTTCAACAAAAGGGTGGAAAAAAGGTCAATCAAAAAGGGACTGGGGTTAGTTCTTTTCCGCATCTGTGCTGAATGGCGCAAAAAGAAAGAACTGATGTCAGCGCGCTGGGATGGCACCTATATGGGGCGCTGCACACATCACTTGTGACGTGGACGATGCCATGTGGAGCAGAACGACCCTACCTACCGGCATGCAGGGATACTGCTCACAAAAATGTCCATATCCAGTGTGACGCTTGGGGAGAATTAATCTGTTGTTAGATGTCTCTATAACATTAAATAATTGTTTTAGGAAAATCTGATGGTGTTGATGAACTCAGTTAATTGGTTGGAAGACTCGAAGACCAGGACTTTGCTCCAATTACATATTTTATCATATTGTTACAGTTGAACTGGACTTAACCCTTTATAGAATGCCTCTCCCAATGCAGAATAAATTAAGTTGAACATTGTCTCTGTATCTAATCAAATCTGCTACAAGGGTTACAATGCAATGGATTTCTCTGACTATCTTTTCAAAATGGTCAATATCATTGAAACATACACAATTCTTACACATTTCTCAACATGAGTAGTAAAAATAATAGTAATAATAAAAATAAATTATAATAACCACCAGTTATGATCCTTCTGTAACTTACAGGATGGCCCCTTCGGGAGGTTTGCCCAGAGGTGAGCTTCAAAGGGAAACCTGCCTTTGATGGGCCACATGACCTGACACCCCTGAGCAAGATGCCTTTTGTTCCTGTACACAGCATGGGAACAGGACCAGAGAGGGGAATATCACCCCAAACCAGTTTTACGTTGGATGTGCAAACCCCAGGTCAGCACACCTCTAGGGTGGGCTACCAAGCTCCTGATGACCGAGGAAGGGCTGTGCCATCTTGAAAGGGGCAAGATGTGGCATTGTGGGACATCCAGATGCCACACATCACAGGTACATTGTCTCTGGGTACAAGGGGACCCAGTAGCCCACTGGCTAGCAACCGCTTGGTCCCCTCAAGGCACTTTCCTGGGTTAAATATGGCACCCTATCAGATCACACTGGAATTGGAGAGAGCACCGACCTGGCCTTGGACCCATATAAAGACATAAGGAAGGGCTGCACGCTGGGAAGGACTGCACCTGCTGCACTTTAGGCTAGCAAAGTTTGGACTGTGCCTACGGCTGCTAGATAAGGCAAAAGTTGATTCCCAACATCCAACAACAGCAGTAATTTCAAGGATAAGTAAACTGATCTCCTGGAGCCAGCTCTAGGCACACCTGAGCTGAAGATGCCCACATTAGTAGGTAGCCACAGCAGATGTTTTGCTGCTACCAGTCTTTGAGAACCTAAGAAGTCAAACGCTAGATAGCCAGAACCAGCACTTGTGTCTATTGACCCTGGGAGTGCTATCCAGGACTGGATTTGTCATACCCAATGGACACTAGCCTCCACCTACCAATTTTGCCTAACCGCGCCGCAGACAGACCAGTAGCCCAGCATTGGCTGGCCTGCTTCTGCAACGTAGAGGACTTCAACTAACCCGAAACTCTGTAGTCAAGTTTTCCTCAAGTCACCTGTGGCCTAGGAACACCCACAAGGGCACCCCTTGTCGACTGCACCACAATCCGAGCACCTTTTTGACTGCACCCCTCAGCACCAGGACCACTCCATTTATGTCTATTGGGTTCACCCTTTAAAGTTTGGATCTTGCCTCAAAAACATTCTGGTGGTCAGGTAACTGTACGAAGTATCCTTTCTGGCCCCCCAGATCTCCGTCCTGTTGTACTTGGTCACCCAACTTGGTACGGAGTTGCCAAACTAACTTTTACAAACTTTTTGTTGGCTAGTGCTTGTTTGTAGTTGATATAATAGTATTTATTGCATCTAAAATCTGTATCTCCGTAACCCTTTGTTCTCTAAAAATTCATAAAAATATAATCTATTTTTATAAATCGGTGTCTTGTTTCTTTTGTGTCGTGTGACTTTCTTGTTCTGCTGTTTGGTGCTGTTCAATGCTTTACACATTGCTCCTTTGCTAAGCCTTGCTGCTCGCAGCCACTACTACCCAGGGTTGACCTTAAGTAAACCTACCTGACTGGATCCAAGACAGCATTTATGAATGTAGTGCACAATAAGGTCCCCCAGCCATATCATATCACATCAGGGGGTCTACTGGTATTACTTCTGTGTTAGGGCTACCTAGTGGCGGTACTTCCAGGTCAGGTCTCATGGGTTATGTCACTACTGAGTCAGGGGAAGGGGTTTAGGTTTGTCAATGTGAAAATCACCTAAGTGACACCTTATGTAAATCCAACTATTAGTTGTGGTATTACAATACAGAATGTGCTTGTACAAACACTCAGCTGCCTGTGTAGATGATATTTGTGCATACTGGGATGGGCATGTCGGATTCCACATGAGCATCCAAGGTAATTTATACATGTATAAAGCAGAGAAATCATAATGCTATTTGCATATAGTTAAGTGTGATTTTAGTTTATAGCAACTGTCACAACCCTTGTTTAGGCCATGCCCATGCCAAAATGTGCCTGTGTGCATGGTGGATGCATCTGTTCTATATAATAACAAGCATTGGCAAAGCCACGAGGCCAATCATGGCTTGGCAGCTTTTCGCCTTGCCAATGTTTGTGAAGTTTTTTTTATCAACTGTACAAATGGGGTACTTTTGTGTGTTACGTGACATAGTGCAAGAACAGAATGCCTTCGCTCACATACAGATAAGCCAGTGGCTGAAGTGGGCTGTACTATTGAAAAAAATGCAAATGGCAAACTGACACTGCAATTGTGGAAGAGAGCATTCTGAAGAGTTATATATAGTTGTATTAAACTAAAAGGTCTTGGCTACACATAGGGACTCATTATGAGTTTGAGGGGCAGCCTCTCTTACCACCATCAGGCTGCCTGTGCGGCCTAAACCCCGCCGGCCCTATTTTGAGTTCCCTGCTGGGCCAGCAGGCGGAAACCGTTGCGGCGAGTGCAGCAGCACCCATTGCACATTCCACTGCCCGTAATTCAGGCAGTGGAATGCGTGATGGGGCTGTGCATGGGGGCCGCTGCACTGCCCAGGGCCCCCCCCAAGACCGCAATTCAGTGTAAAATGCCATAGACAGGCTGGCGGATGGGGACTTAAACCCACAGGGCAGTGCTGCTTGCTGCGCTGCCCTGGCAGATTACAACCGCCAGGACCGCCAGGCTGCAGGCTGACGGCAGTCTGAAGACATTGTTGGTTGGACCATGGCGGCTCGGCCAAGGTCATAATGAGGCCATAATAATTTGCACAAAGGTTGGTATACTTGCCGCCAGGGTCATAATGAGGCCCATAATAATTTGCACAAAGGTTGGTATACTTGCCACAGTCAAATTGAAACACCAAAATCGGAACATCATGAATGCTGCTCAATTTTGCCATACCACTGCATGTGTGTGTGACATAGGATAACCAGTGCAGACACTAATAATGATCCCAGTGAGCAGTCCTGAAACTAAATGTTACAGGCATGGATGTCAACTCATATGAACACCACGGGTAGCGGAAAAGAAAATGCACTCCCTTTAACTGTTGAGGACTTCAAAGGTTGGGCCCCACTGTACCCCCCTCAAGAGCCTCATATTGGCTGCAGAAGGACTTGTGAACTAGAGCCAACGGAGGGCCCGAAGACGGAGAATTAATGGTCTACCTCACTCTAAAGAGGGAAGGCCGACTGAGAGTTTAACAGACAGGACACTGTCATTTTCGTGCCAGAATACCGTGTCGGCCAAACTCTAAATTAGGTCCACCGTGGGTAGAATCAACGCGATATGCTGAATAATGTTTCTCTGGCCCTTTACCACCAGTTCTGAATAACCATTGCATGGTGGCTTCAACGTGTTTATATTTCATGTTCAGCACTTTGGGCCGGATGTATCATCAAGGCCCTTTGCGATTCGGAAATAGCGATTTTTAAGAAATCGCTATTTCCAAATGACAAAGTGCCATGTATCACATTTGCGAATCGGTAATAGCGATTTCTTAAAAATCGCAAATGCTATTACCGAATCGCAAATTGCAATACCAGTCTCATTCGCAGCTATGGGCCTGTATCTGCACATTTTTTGCATTTCCAAAATTGCGATTTCTGAACAAGAAATCGCAATTTTGGAAATGCAAAACCCCAGGGTGCTGGGGGGCTAAGACCCCCTCTGCTGCACCCAAAAAGTTTTGAGGGGACATGTAATGTGCACACCTGCCAAAAGGGCATGTGTGCTTTACATGTACAATTTAAAAATGCATTTTAAATGCATATTTAACTTTTGCACATGGTTACCACCAAGTTCAACTTGGTGGTAATTAGCGATTCCTAAATGCCAAAATCGCATTTAGGAATTGCTTCATACATGTGCTACTCTCTAAACAGGGTCGCAATTTTAAGGAATCGCTAGTTTAGCGATTCCTTAAAATTGCGTTCAGAATATATTTCATACATTCTGAAATGGCACTTTGCATTCGCAAACGGCCATTCGCACCGTTTGCAAATGCAAAATGCTTTCATACATCTGGCCCTTAATTTCTACATGACCACCAGTTTTCTTTGTGGCTATTCTGACTGAGCAGACATTTTCAACATGTATACTGTTTCCGATTATAAATAAAGTCTGTACCTTGTATTTAGTTTTTTACATTTCTCACTCTCTCCACTGGCTCTTGCAGGTTGGCAATCGTGACTGGAAGAATTCGTCAACATGTTCTCCTTGCTAGCGAGGGGTCTCCTCTTCGGGCATGCAGGAGCTCGGTTCACATTCCCTGCAATGGGATTTGCTAGCTGAGTGGGATAAACATTCTCTTTCGAATAACACATTGGTAAAGGCTGGGACACATAGGAAGAGAGAGAGTTAGAACTCCGTCCAAAAATCAACTGCCCAATTTTTGGCGAAGAGGTCGAAGGCGATGTCTGGCACTCTTGGATTACGTGAATTGAGTAATCTTGTGGAGAAACAAAGGACGGTGCCACAATGTCTTCAAATGCGCGGTCTAATGCAGCAGCTAGTTCCTTTCTGCATCGTCTCAGTTTTTCGGACATCTCACCTAAACATGAAGAAAGCATTTATTCATTTCATTTTAATCATATAATATAAGAACATGCATGCGTCATCATTATGTGATGATTTATACAGACTATTGTTTACAAAGAATGTCTTCTGTTTACTAGCCTTTCAAACATTCCAAACTCCGCATCACGTTTAATCTGTGAAGTACTGGTTCGGATTCTCTATGGGTTGCCGAATTAGTGGCCTCAAGAGGTAGGACTCTTTAATTGATATGGACTGGTTTACAGTTATGACTTCACAGTGGTCTTGTGCAAACTGATAGGGAGTTATGTTCATTTAAACATAACGGTTACGATACAAAAATGAAAAATAAAGGAAACATTGAGGGAGGGAAAACAGGAGATAAAAAGAAACAGCATAAAAGTGTGCAACCAGTTGCATGTTCATCACAGAAGCATTTACCATCTAATTACACCACATCTGTTTATTCTCACCCTGGTTTAACTACTGTATTCACATCATCTCATAACACCGAACATTAAAATGTGGTAAACTCTCCCTGGTAACACTTCTTTAAAAAATTCAGAAAAGTCAAGATCTAGTTGTGTAATGGTACAGAGAGAGACAACGTAATAAGCCATTACCCCCTGATCACTGACAAAAAAAATAGGAATTTATTTTTCCAGAATGTCTTTGTACGTCTATTGCGTACTTGACTATTAATACCTACTTACAGAGACATTATATCAATGTATACATTTCTGCATTGCTCGAAGATAAATCAGACAAGTGATGGAGGACTATCACCAATATTGCCCCAGTATTTTTTACGAGAAAATAATTTATCATCGAACAGATATAAAAGCAATAACATCAATAACACGTACGGGACCCAATCAAAAAATATAATTACACAAAATGAAAAGGCAACTCATAATATTTGGATTTCTCTTTAGTGCTTACATACTCAATGCGAAGAATACAAAAAAATGATGGACAGAATACGTGAATTAATCTCAGCCATTAGTAATTACTTAAGGATGCGTCCCTGTCCATCATTTCTTTGCCCTTCATGCAACCTCAGATGAGACCCAGCCATATACAAATCAACCTTAGTTCTGCTCGAAGGAGATCAGGAGTCGTAGGGTGCAAAAGATGAACGAGGATGTGAGGGCAATGAGCAGACGAGGGCGGTGAGAGGACAACCAAACATGCGCTCCCAAGGAGAGCTAAAAATAATAGAATATATGGAAAAATTGGGAGGGATCGGTCAGCAATGTAGGAAGTGGGTGAGAATTCAACATGCATAGTGGAAATTACGACAAACATACTGCAAACGAAGCACTCGAGATTGGGAAGAAAAAACGCATCACTCTCGTGGAGTGCTCAAAGAGATACAAAAAGTAGTACCCTGATTTTAAGCAGTGGAAAGCTACAAGTCTTCCAATCACAATCACTGTAAAAAACCTATGCTCCAAGGGAGAGATAAACACAAGAAGAGAAAGGAAAGCTACAGAATAACAGAAAGCAAATTATAATAACAAGAAAGTCAACCAATGTTAAGTAGTGGTCTGACCCAAACCCCACTTAATTGTAAAGTGTTGCACGCTGTAGGCCTTTCCACAACTTACAGGCAAGACCTAAACACATAGTTCATATTGGCTAGTACGTTTTCAACCAAGACAAAGGCCCCCCAAAAAGAGTCACTACAGAGCAGACTATTTACTTTGGACCACTTTCATCAGGATGCCTCACATTGTTCTGCCACAACTGCAACTTTTAGTGTTGGACCCAGGGAAGCAGAAGAGAGGCACTGACATAGAGCCATTGACCATGGCATCTCAGAAACTACAAGCCCTTCTCTACAGAGGTATGAGGAAGGTCATTGTTCTGTGCTGTCCACTCATGGTGGTAGCAGCAAACTTAAAGGAGGTTGATTTAAAAGAAAACAACATCACACCAGAGACAGAATATAGGATTGCCTTGATGAAATCCTAAATAAATGCCTTCACGTCGGGGTTTCATGATGGTCTGCTATGGTTTCCCAGAGGGGTCTGCTCAGTCCTTAGTCTATTCTAGACAACACTGTTTCAATGATGGTGGATGCTGGTGGTGGCTTTTTTTGGGAGTTTGTGTCTTATATGTTCCTTTCCTTTATTACCTAATTTTATCTGATGCCTTTTATGGGAACTTCCTTTGTGCCCTCCCTTTTCATGCCTTAAAGACTGGGTACTGTGAAACCTGTGGCCAGAGTTTGATGGCAGAGAAAAAAGGCCCATTGGCTTCAAAGGGAATACTTTAGAATGGTTCCTTTTTGTTATTGTGTTCCGCACGATTGGGTGAATGCTTAGACCTGTTGACAGAATGAGAAAAGAACAGTTTAAGGATAACATTAGAGGCTGCAATCATTGGCTCCTGTGAGTACAGTGCACATTGTCAAAAGTCCCTGAGTCCAAAACGAAGGGTGCAGGTGGCATTGTGAGATGACATCCTACATGATCAGGATTATGGAGGCCAACAGGGGAGCTTGAGCTGTAGGAGCAGAAGCCTATCTAAGAGATGGTCCAGAGCTACAATGACAAATAACAGCATAGCTCTCTGGAAAATGTTACAAATCACACTAAGACAAAAAGTACTTCAAAATCATATGAAAGGCTCTGGTGTATATAGGAATTAAAAGAAACAACAAGTTGATACACAAGATGCTGCTTTGCCTTTCTGGGCTCAGTATCTCCTTCCTGAGAAGATGCCAATCTCTGTGGACCTATTTAACCCTTGAAAGTCGTGTGAGGCTTTTTTAAACATCAGCATTGCGCACCTTGGCCATTACAGGCAATTTTGTTGTATACAGTGAGAAGGTATTGTCGTCGGAGGCACTCTAATATGAAAATGTACAACTCAACATCAATCACACTTTAAAATAAGCCACCAACCTTGTAGTACATATGGTGCACGAAGTAGCTCTACCATACCTGAAAGAAGGTGCTCAGTTGTTCAAAGATTGTACAACCGCACTAAGGAACCCATCTTAGTGTACCTGGTGAGAGATGCCATTAGGGAGTATTTTGTAAAGTATCCACTATGACTGAAGGGTTAGAACCAGTAAGGGCAATTATGCTTGACAGAACTTTGAACACTTGCATTCTATCTTAGCCTCCAGCTAACTAAACATATGTGATCGAAGCTCTTAAATATTTTTTAAACTAGATTTTTTTTTCAAGATGATGGAGATCTGGTTAAATGTGATAACAGCTCAATTCACCCTTAATTTGGAGGTCTGGGAATACATGGCTGAGGTTCCAATGATCTTTTTTAGAATGATCTTAAAATATGAAACCCCCTCATCTTCCTACAATTGAAGAATTAATGTAAACCTTGAATTGGATCCATGTCAGACAGTCTTCATGACTCCTTTTCAATCATCCGCAAGCATGGTGCTTTGTAGAGCCCTTGAGCTCAACACAATTTAATCCATAAATGGTGCCTTTTGTGTGTCCGGTTAAGGAGTACTATCTTTCCTGCATGTTTTATGCAGATGATATTGAAAAAATCCTTAGGCTGGACTGTAATTTTCCAACATAGACAGATGGCCCGGACTTCCTCTTCACAACAGCAACGTCCCAGCCTGTATACCATGCAAGACTAGGATTACATTATCAAGGAGCTAGAGAGAGAGAAACACGTGATGATCTGGTGAGGTGATTGAACACAGAAATATATAGGATTACACGGGCACCGAATAGTACTTTAGGTTTTCTGAATTAATAATATAACCACAGATAAAGTTTTAGGCAAGCAATTATGCAGTAATTATACACAGGTTGCACAACAACTGTGGCTTATCA
Source organism: Pleurodeles waltl (assembly GCF_031143425.1). Taxonomy (NCBI): domain Eukaryota; kingdom Metazoa; phylum Chordata; class Amphibia; order Caudata; family Salamandridae; genus Pleurodeles; species Pleurodeles waltl. The sequence goes on along the minus strand of NC_090448.1, from coordinate 328,402,389 downwards.
AGGTAGGTAACAGGATATGATTTGATGAGTCCTTCAGTAATCACGATTGAAATAAACAACCAAAAATGATAGTAAGCTTGAGTCAGGTGCATCTTCAAGGTTTGCCAGGGAATATGAAGGGCTACTCAAAGTAGTTTTTGAGGAATATCCCTGACTGGCATGTTCAAAGAAGTCAGACCGACTGATAATCAACTGCCATCCTGTAACCTCTCTACAGCGTGGCGTGGATCACCAACACAAATACAAAGAGATCTGGGGGCAGCAAAGAAAAGGTAGCAGGAAAAAGGGTAGGATGAAACTATGTCTGGATTTACCTGGGTTGGCATCATCTCAGTGCTACAAACATGCCCTTTCTAACAATTCCTTGTATGATATGAGGACTTGGAGAAATTGAATGAAGGGAAAGGGAGAATAACTGAACGGTAGTAACAAAAGGGGGAAAGGTAATACAGCCAAGACGACAGGGAATTTTTGAGAAGGTAACACTATCTAGAGGAAAAACAAAGGGAAACGACAAAAAAAGTCCAAGACTCTGTGCGACTGTAAACCTTCATCAAGGAGAACTAACAAGGGAGGATAGCAATAAGGTGTGGGAACAAAGGCAGATGTGAACTATAACAACAACTCAATGCATTGCCAGACGGCTGCTTTCTATAAAAACAAGCTAAGTACTGGCACTACTGCTCTTACCTCAGAAGCACTCACTTTAATCATGTAGTGAGTTCCCACAATGAAACCAAGTATGCGGTATAATTATTATTAGAATGAAGCTTCCAACTCCCTGTCGTTGAGACTTTCCAACCACTTCCAATCCTGTGGTGGACACACTTTCTATAGGTCCTCCTAATCCTGACACTGTTGCCATGGAGGGCAACTGCAGCAACACAAACAGTGAAGGGAAAACAACCTGAATCCTGTCTAATGGGACTTAATTTCCAAGGTAACCATGAAAGGAAAAATTAAAAGTGCAAATGGGTGCAAATCGTTTAGAAACAGTGCAACCTAATAATCACTGTGCAAGCATTGAATACTACATCTAACTACCTTTTAAGTGGTACAGCCTCATTTGCCCTGAGGTGTACATTTTGTGTGAGGGGTATCAGTTCTTATGACCAAGAAGTACTAAGACCTCTCAACTCCAGCCACAAAGAGCCACCTTATTCTCCACATCCCTGTCATCCAATGTTACCAGATCTGTGTATGTCAACTAAATGAGGCATCTTGGTATAGATTATTGATGAATGTTTCCTAAGTGCCCGCAGATTTACTTACTTTTCTTAGTACGCATGGCTGTTGGATACCCATGAGTGTTTTGTTGTTTCATGACAGCACTTCCACACAAATTCCTCCTCCTCTATACTCTGTGTGGGCCTAGTTTCAAAGGGAATTTGTAGTGGAATGCCTTGACTAGTTTCAGTGCTCTTACAATGTCGAATCCCATGATCACTCAGAGGTGACATATCTCTTCCTTTGCCACCAAATATTGCAACTGATCAAGAATTCATTGAGAGCTGAGTAATTTCTCCACTTCATACTCAGGATACCAGCCATCACTGGGGATAGTGGGGTTGATGGATGGAGCATGGGTTTTTAGAACCCAAAAACATGGAACACAGGGTGGATGTGCTAATGTGGGGAAAAGGCCATCTTTGCTCTCAAGCCTATTAAGCTTGTAATTCTAAAATGAAACACAAAACGAGGAGTAAATTTGGGGTGAGGCCCAAGTATGAAAAGATTCTTGGAAGAAAGCCATACTCAATCACCCACTTTATATTATGGATGGAGTTGTTCGTGATGATCAGCAAACTGGTCAGCATCTACCTTCCAAAGTTGTTGCAGGGCTAACTCTTGGGCTTTATGAAAATTCTGCCAAAGGCTTTGCACAATGGGGTTCTATAAAGGAGAAAAAAAATATCAGGCCAGATTCAGGGGTGACAACCATATGAACAGTTGATTGGGGAAAATCCTAAAGCTGAATGCAGAGAATTGTTATACATAAATTTGACCAGAGGTAACCAAAGCACACATTTTGCTTGATGTTGCATAAGATAACATCTCAGGTACTCTTCTCAGGTCTGGCTAAGTCTTTCCTTCTGGCCATCCGTTGCGGATAGTAGCAGGTGGGTGTAAACTGAAAAAGTCACAATTTTTGTAATAAGTCTTTTCAGAAATGCACAATGAATTGAGCGTCTATCTTACTTTTACTTCAGGTAACCCTAAATGGGGTCTTTAAGGGAAACCTGTGCTAATTGAAGGGGTGTGGATATGTTACATAGAGGGATAAGATGAGCAGTCTTAGTGAAATAGTATACTGCAACTAAAATGACTGTTTTTTAAAAATCATATTCCACAATAAAGCCCTTTGACATTTGTGACCATGGCTGTTGAGGATTAGACACATAGTAGGAGTGCTGCAGGTTTGGTGTGTAAATTGTTAACCTGACACATGTCCAACGTAGTCTCACATATTAATGAGTTATGCCATCTTGGGACACAAAAAAGTATGTTGGACCAGTTCTTGGATTTTAGAGACTCCAGCGTAAGCAGATACTAGATTGTCATGACACCAACATAATTTATTTCGTTATTAGGGGATGTCATGTACGAACAGGTTATCATTGTTAGAAATGGGGTCTTTGGTTCGCAGTCAGGTTTTCCCCTGTCCAAGCAAGGACCCTCACTATAGTCAAGGTAAGTCACACACAAACCAAATTATCCTGTGCCCACCCTCTGGTAGCTTGGCACTGAGCAGTCAGGCTTAATTTAGAAGGCAATGTGTAAAGTATTTGTGCAATCAATCATACAATAACACCATATAGCACCACAAAAATACACCACACTGTGTTTGGAAAAATATATAATATTTATTTGATAAGATGCAGGTCAAAACGATTAAAATGTAATAAGAAGATGTTGAGATATCCCTGTAAAAGTTATATAAAGTGTCTTAAGTCTTTGCAAAACAAGCACATGTCTCTTAAAAACAATAAAGGTCTCTTGCAAGCACAAAGTACCTGGTTTGCATTCAAAATCTCCACAAGGGTCCGCAGAGGAGGCGATGCGTGGAAAACGGGGAGGTGTGCATCGGTTTCGCTCCTTCGCACATTGACTTGCGTAGTTATTTTGCACGCAGGGGAAGGCTTAGCGTTGATTTTCGGCGTGAGGACTTGGTTCCTCTTCGGGTTGCAGGGTTTTCTGGCACCCCATGGACTGTGCGTGGAATCCTGGGCTTGCGGAGAGAAGTCACAAGCGCTGCGTCAATCCAGTGGGCATTGCGTGGAATTTTCTCCCGCACAGCAGGTGCTGCGTTGATTTCTCTGGAAGTCAGGCTGCGCCGTCCCAGGTTGGCTGTGCGTCGATCCGGCGGGCCATGCATCGAAGTTCCAGTCGCAATGCAGGTGCTGCGTCGATCTTCTCCTTGCAAAGTCACGCTGTGCCGTTCCGGTACGGCAATCAGTGAGTTTCTCACCGCAGGGCAGGCTGTGCCTCGTTTTTAGCCGGTTGTGCGTCGAATTTCCGCCGCACAAGGAGTCCAGTTGAAGGCGTGAATTCTTTTTGGTCCTCAGACTTCAGGGAACAGGAGGCACGCTCTATCCAAGCCCTTGGAGAGCACTTCTCAGCACAGCCAGGGAGCTGCACGGCAGCAGGGCAACAGCAAGGCAGCAGTCAGTATCAGAAAAGCAGTCCCAGTGAGTCCTTTGGGCAGCCTGGCAGTTCCTCTTGGCAGGTTTGGTTCAGGGATTCTTCACCAGCAGGTTTCATGTCCAGAAGTGTCTGTGAGGTAGAGTGTCTACCCCAAGAAGTGTCTAAAGTCTGTGGTTTTGGGTCCTCTTCTTATACTTATTTTGGCCTTTGAAGTAGGCTAGCTTCAAAGGAAAGTCTCACTTGTTTGTGAAATCCTGCCTTGCCCAGGCAAGGCCTCAGACACACACCAAGGGGTTGGGTCTGCATTGTGTGAGGGCAGGCACAGCCCTTTCAGGTGAGAGTGACCACTTTTCCCCTCCCTCCTAGCACAGATGGCTCATCAGAATATGCAGGCTACACCGCAGCCCCCTTTGTGTCACTGTCTGGAGAGAAGTGCCAACAGCCCAACAGTCAAACTAGCCCAGACAGGGAATCCACAAACAGATAGAGTCACAAAAATGGTTGAAGCAAGAAAATGCCCACTTTCTAAAAGTGGCATTTTCAAACACACAATCTTAAAACCAACTTTACTAAAAGATGTATTTTTAAATTGTGAGTTCCGAGGGCCCAAGCTCCCCATGTCTATCTGCTCCCAAAGGGAGGCTACGCTTTAATCATGGTTATATGTCGGAACAACGCATGCTCGAACCACGCATGCCTGAACAACGAGGTCCGAACAACGACCTCGTTGTTACCACTAATGCCTTTACCACGAATGCCTTAACAACAAATTTTTTGTTGAAAAGGCATTCCTGGTAAAGCATTAGTGAACAGCATGCATGGTTCCAGCATGCATCCCCCCTGGTCCTCCACCCCCACCCTTAAAAATTACTGCAACCCCCCCACTCCCACAACCACCCCCACTCCCAAAATTACCGCAACCCCAAACCCCTCCCCTAAAACCTAAAGCACCCCACCCCACCCCTAAAATCTAAACCCTGACCACCACTCCCCCGCCCCTAAACCTTAATCATCCCGAGCCCCCAACCCACCCGAAAAACTAAAAATACCCCGACTCCCGACCCCAGTCCCTAAAACCTAAAGCACCCCGACTCCCCACCCCACCCCTAAAGCCTAAACCCAGACCCCCTTCCCCAAAACCTTAATCACCCTGAGCCCCCACCCCACCCGCCCCTAAAACTAAAAATACCCCTGCCCTAGTCCCAGCCCAACTTACCCCCTCCTTGATCGCGTCGTCCTCCTCAGCCGACTCCCTTCTTCTGTGCCTTAACCACGCATGTACGTAGTTCAGCACATGCGCGGTTAAGGCCCTGAACAAGGAAGTCGTGGAAAACGAAAGCGTTGTTCCGCTTTCGTTTTCCACGACTTTGTTGTTCAGGAGTCGTTGTTCGGGATGCTTCCCTTTATTCATATTTAAAGGCAGCCCCTAGGTTAACATATGAGAGAGATAGGCCTTGCAACAGTGAAAAACGAATTTGGCAGTATTTCACTGTCAGGACATATAAAACACAATAGTATATGTCCTAACTTAACCATACACTGCACCCTGCCCATGGGGCTACCTGGGGCCTACCTTAGCGGTGTCTTATATGTAGTAAAAGGGAAGGGTTAGGTCTGGCAAGTGGGGACACTTGCCAAGTCGAATTTACAGTTTAAAACTGCACACACAGACACTGCAGTGGCAGGTCTGAGACATGATAACAGGGCTACTTATGTGGGTGGCACAACCAGTGCTGCAGGCCCACTAGTAGCATTTGATTTACAGACCCTGAGCACCCTCTTGTGCACTTTACAGTTTACACATTAGCAGTGGTAAAGTGCTCAGAGTTCAAAAGCCAACAAAAACAGGTCAGGAAAAATAGGAGGAAGGTGGCAAAATGTTTGAGGATGACCCAGAAAAAAGGGCCAGGTCCAACAACCATCTTGTGATAGGTATCCCTGCTAGTATTGTCTTTTTTTCAGTGTTCATCAATCTATGTTTCTCTTTGTTTTTCCTAGCTCCACCTTGGGAGGCACTGTGTAACATAAGAACCATGGGAGTTTCTGCTGCTGAAAATGATTCTTCAGAATTCCTGGACAAGGCATCAGCCTTCCCATGGATGCTATCAGGATGATATGAGATATTGCATTGAAAGCAGGATAAAAATAATGATTCAGGCATGTCGATATGATAAGGCTTCATTCACTTCGTATATATTTAAAATCAAGCAGATTTTTGTGATCAGTTCAGTCAGTGATGGGAAGAAATGCCCCTCCAAATAATGCATCCAATGGTTGAATCTTTGAATAACAGCCAATAGTTCCCTTTCCTAAATGCTGTTATTACATTCAGCTGGTGTTAGATTTGATGAAAAAAACACCTCAGGGTGGAAATCCCCTGTTTAGGGATGTTATTGGGAGAGGATGGCTTCTGAAGTGAATAAGGAAGCATATGTCTTCCCTATCAAGGTCAATGCATGGTCTAGATGACGAAGGCTGGGAGCAGTCGTAAAAGCATCTTTTAGATGGACAAATACATTTTCTTGTTCCATACCCCAATGGAAAAGGGTTTCTTTCTTAGTAAGCTTGGTTTCCAGAAGGCCAATGTCGAAAAAGTCCTAAATAAATTAGAACGAGAATTTAGCGGATCCTAGGAACATCTGAATTTCCTTTACTGAGGTGATAGTAGGCTGGGTCTTTCTGCACAGTCTTCTAGTTTTAATCATCTATGTTAATTCCATTTTTGGAAATCTAAAATACCAAAAATATGACTTCTGAGGCTTCAAATACACATGTTCCACTTTGGCAGAAAGAGAATGAGCTCCTAAACATTTGCGGACACCTTTTACATGTCATTGATGTTCTTCTAGGTAGATGAAAGATTATTATATCATCTAGATTGAGGATGACAAAGGAGTTTAGCAAGTCTTAGAAGATGTAATTTTAAAAATGCTGGGATATAGCCAGTGTGTTGTACAACCCAAAATGCATTACCGGATATTCCAAATGTCCGTATTGAGTATTAAATGCATTGTTCCACTTGTCTCTCTCCCAGATGTGCACAAGATTGTAAATTCTTCTTAAACCAAGCTTTGTAAAAATCTGAGCACCTTGTAGTCTGCCTGAAGGAACTGACATCAATGGCAAAGGGCACTGGTTTTGACTAGTGATCTCAATCATTTCTCTGTAATCAATGCAGAGCAATGCTCTCACCCTGGATTCGGAATAAAGAAGATAAAGAGCCCATGCTTGAAATTTGAAATGACAAATGAACCTCTTCTTTAAATTCTCCTGTTGGTATTGTTTAAGCAATTGATGGGACTAAAGGATAAATATACCCATGTGGTATCGTTGCATATGGCTCTAGGTAAACTGCACAATCAATGGGTCTGTGAAGAGGCAACATGTCTGCTCTCTTCAAGCTGAAGACTCTGATTTTTGGCTCTGCTGATACAGTCTACTTAGCAGATGCTAAGAAAACAATGTTCTCCATAAAATGGATTGCAGAAATGACTACTAGCTGTTGCCAAATGAATCTAAGGAATATGCTTTCCAAAATTATACAAGTGCATCAATTAAATAAAAGGTGGTATTTGTGATTTGTCCAGTCTTTGTTGCTATGCCCTATGACACTTTCTCTCACTCAATGTTGCAAGATGTTAATGCTGTGCAATCTATCCCTCTGACTTCTTCCGGTATGTCTTTTTTTAACACTAGGAATCTGTTTTATTTGTTAGAATAACAAAACAACCAGAGGCTCCACAATCAATTAATGTCCTGATCTATAACATACCTTTTCAATTTGATGTATCTACAGTAATATAATAATGAGTCTTGGATGAATCATACCCCTTACACTAAGGGGGTCATTCTGACCCCGGCGGTCTAAGACCGCCGGGGCCAGGGTCGGCGGGAGCACCGCCGACAGGCCGGCGGTGCCCTGCAGGGCATTCTGACCGCGGCGGTTCAGCCGCGGTCAGAAGAGGCAAACCGGCGGTCTCCCGCCGGTTTACCGCTGCCCTTAGAATCCCCCATGGCGGCGCAGCTTGCTGCGCCGCCATGGGGGATTCTGACACCCCCTACCGCCATCCTGTTCCTGGCGGTTCGCCCGCCAGGAACAGGATGGCGGTAGGGGGTGCTGCGGGGCCCCTGGGGGCCCCTGCCGTGCCCATGCCAATGGCATGGGCACGGCAGGGGCCCCAGTAAGAGGGCCCCGCAAAGTATTTCAGTGTCTGCTAAGCAGACACTGAAATACGCGACGGGTGCAAACTGCACCCGTCGCACCCCTGCAACTACGCCGGCTCAATTCTGAGCCGGCGTCCTCGTTGCAGGGGCATTTCTTCTGGGCCGGCGGGCGCTCTTTTGGAGAGCGCCCGCCGGCCCAGAGGAAATGTCTAAATGGCCGCCGCGGTCTTTTGACCGCGGTGCTGTCATTCAGCGGCGGTACCTTGGCGGATGGCCTCCGCCGTCCGCCAGGGTCAAAATCAGGCCCTAAGTATGGCCATACCAGGATTCACCATTTAAGGTCAAGCAAAGTAATTTTGTAGTTTCTTTGGACAATTACATTACAAGTGCTCCACATATTGACAATAAATCCATAGACCTTGTTGTCTCCATTTTGTCTTGTGCCGCCAGAATCAATGGTTTTCTTAAATCACCAATTTGCATTGGCTCATCTCTAGAAGATTCAGATGGAGAAATCGGTTCCTTGTTTTAGTTGCCTTAAATTATTGTAGCTTCCATCTCCTTTTAAATGGGCACTTTTTCGGCTGATATAATATTTGTAATGTAAAATCAATCAGATTATAAAAGGAATCCCAGGCAATCTACCACAAAGGCTGTTGCACTAATTGTCTGTAAGCCAATGGTAGAAGTCAGCAGCTGCTGCTTCTTTTGTCCATACTTCATCAGTCAATAGTTGTTTAAATGGACTGATATACAAAACCAAATTGTGATGCCTTCTTTGAGTTAATAACGCCACATGGACTTTCTTGCTTATGTCTGATACTACACATACCCTTAAATATCTTCAAGAAGGGTTATAAATCTGCATGTAGGCATGGTGATTTAATATCAAGAGTGTTGCGCATCCAAAGCATCATTGGTTATGTAAGACAAATTAAAAAGGACTCTGGGGAACCCAAGAGGGGCCATCCCTGCTCCAGCAGCAAATAAGACACTCCTTGCAGTGGCATTCCTCCACCAGGTGATGAAGTATTTTGTAGTATGGAGAGAATCGGAGTCCATGTGGTGGAAATAGTGGTCTGAGTGACAAAATAAGTTCATGCTTACATTTTATTAATGCAGTCCAATAAATAGACCCTCTCCTGACACGCTGTGCTCAATCTGGCTTAAATGTTATTAATATCTTGAGTGCTGACCTTTAGGAGATTCACCTTTAACTCCTTCAGACCATTATTTGTGACGCTTGGAATACTCTAGAAACTTGAGGGTAGTTGGGGGTTTTTGGGCCTGGAGATAGTCCATACTACCTCCCCATGACACCGACCTCCAAACCTGTATACTATGTGAATCTACTATTATGCTACCGAAAGAAAAAGGGAAAGCAGACAGGGTGAGAGTCAGGCAATGTTCTAGTGAGAATTATTCAAAAGCTGCACAAGAGTTGTGGCTGACCAAAATGGGTAGCAAAATATGCTGTGACTATTCCCCCATCTACCAGGATTTAAATCGGTTAGAAATAAAAGAGTATCCAGTGCCCCTCAATGAACGAAAAGTGTAAATATGTGTGAGAAAACAGGGCTGATTGCAGAGGCCCCATAACTTTTTGCCCCCATTTTCCACTTTTTGCTGGTGTTTTCCTGACTTTAAAGGTGCCCTGGGTACTGCTAACCAGTCCCAGGGCCTGTGCTCTGTGTAAAATGGATATGCAAATTAGGCTAATTATAATTGGCTAAGTTAACCTACCTATAAGTCCCTAGTATATGGTAGGGCATGTAGGTTTAGGGACCACAGCATAGGTGGTGCACACCTAGGTGCATTGCTGAGGTGCCCAGTGTCATTTTAAAAGCAAGCCTGCCTTGCTGGCTGCTTTTAAATTAAAGTTATATGCAAATTCGACTTTGGAATTAAAGGTACTTCCAAAGTCTTAAACTACCTTATTTTTACATATAAGTCACCCCTAAGGTGTGCCCTATGTGCCCCTAGGGCTGGGTGCCATGTAACTATAAGCAGGGACTTTATAAAAATAGATTTATAAGCCCTGGTGAGGTAAAAACAGCCAAATTCGTTTTTCCCTCATTGAAGTAAATGGCCTTCATAGGCTAGAATGGGCAGACTTTATTTTAAATTTTAAAGTCTCCTTAAATGTTACATACCAAGAATTTGGTATCAAATTGATTGTTGTAATAAATCCCACAACTTCCAGTTGTTGGATTTAATATAACTTGTTCAGGTAAAAAGTTTAGACTTTACCTATAAAGTTGCCAATTTCAGCTCTGCATTGTTTTTGCTGCTGTGCTCTGATTGGCCAGCCTGCAGCAGCTTCTGCCAGGCTGCCTTGATTAGGTGTGAAGTGGCCTGGCTTCACACAAAGGAATGTGCTTGGGGGAGAGAATCTCCCCTCAGCAGATGGTGAGGCAGGAAGGGGGAGGGCTGCCAAACTGGTCTTCAAAGGCAGAGAAGGACATTTGCAGCACCCAGCAACACCCCCACATCCTGCAACCCCAGACAGCTAGGTGCCCCCTTGATTAGATTAGGAGAAGGCAGGAGAGGGGGGTGTTTATGATTTTTAGCCACACCAGTGGGTGGGCTCAGCCAGATGTAACCTCCAAAAATCAGATTCATCCATGTTGGATTTTTAGAGACTGTTGCCTTCTGGGATGGATTTTTGCCACACTTCCCAGGAAGTGGTCATCACAGGGGGACGACCCTGTCCCTGATTGGAGAACCAGGGCCCCCCTGCTTTTCACCCAGGAGCAAGGATAAAACTGGCAGACCTGCACCCACACCTCAGATCCCCTCCAGAATTCAACAAGAAAGGAACTAAAGAAGAAGAAGGACTGCCCTGCTGGACCCCTGGCCTGCACCTGGACCCTGCACTCAGAAGGACTGCACCAGCTGCACACTTGGGCTTCACCACAAGAAGGACTTTGCCTGGCTTCAACTGGTTCAAGGAGGGACTCCCTGTTTGCTACAGGTGAAAAATTGCTAAACCAGAGTCCCCTGCACCAACTCCTGAAGAAAGCGACCAGCTGACCACTGTCCAGTGGCCAAAAAGGAGTTTGCGCCAGGTGCATTCTGGGAGTTGAAGTCCGCACCCCCCAAGGGCCATCACAGAACTTCTGGACCCTTGGGGTGAGCTGTGGACCCCAAAAGAACCTTAAAAGAACATCTGGGTGAAGCCCCAGAAGTTTGGAGAAGATTTGACAAATTTAGTAAAAAAGCTCCAGAGAGGGACCGACCCGCCGCGGAAATTCTAGCCGGCTTGCCTCAATCGCGACCCGGCCTGACTTCGTGGTTCGTCCCGGTAAAGAAAAACATCCAAAAAAGAGACTAAGTCCGAACGTAAAAAGTTGACCGGGACCTCCCAGCCATCGTATCCGAGAAGGGCTCCATGGACGTCGGATCAAGATCCAGGTTTACCCCGGTCGAAGGATTTTCATCTCGAAAAAACGACTAAGTCCGAAGGTAAAAGTCTCCACCGAGGAAACCCACATCGCGTATCCGGACAAGGGCTCCAGGAGGTCGGATTCAACTGGCAGGTTCGTCCCGGTGAAGAAAAACTTCAAAATAAAGACTAAGTCAGAAGGTAACTTTTTAACCGAGGCCTCCCGCGACCTGTAGCCGAGCAGGGCTCCATCGCGGTCGGCCTGAAAGTTTGACTTTGCCCCGGTCGAGGTGCAACCAGATGACCCGATTGGCGCTTTTTGTTTCTAAGCGCTAGAAAAGTAATAATTCTTTAAAAATTCATATCTCCGGTTCCCCTGAACCGATTTTAATCGTTTTTGTGTCATTTTAAAGATAAAAATATAAACTATTTTTATAAATTGGTTTTGGATTTTTAAACTGTTTCCTGTGTTTTATTTAATTACTGTTTTGTGATATTTGAATGCTTTACACTTTGTCTCCTAAGTTAAGCCTTGACGCTCGTTGCCAAGCTACCAAGGGTTGAGCTGGGATTAATTTACTGAGACCTAACTGTACCTATGTGGAGGTTAGTGGCTTGTTGCTAGGTGTAGGTACCTGCCTGCCCTACCAATAACCCATTTTCCAACAATATGTAAATGTGTAAATCCTTCTAAATAGAGTTTGACTGATGACTAATTAAATACTGTGGTTATACTCTCTTGATCAAGTAATGTTATGTAGTTCTTCAGATATTCTACGTATGAGAAATTTTCTGTAGCGTTCTCTTCTGTTTTACCTGCCATGAAATAAGCCTCCCTAGTTTACAACCTTCTTTATAAAGATACTGTAGATTTTCCTAGCTTTAGTTAAGGATAATCTATATTTTATTAAAAACACTGAGGTGAGTAGTATGATGTCTTTTCTTGCTTTAATATAAATAGTAGCCAAGATAATAACAATAAGACTACATTTCCAATAACATGGGAAAAGAAGCACAAAATGATGTCATAAAGAATGAAACAATAGGCATTGCTTTAGTCCAATAATAGTCTAAATTGCAAGCAGCAAGCCCTCTTTTCTTGGAAGAGTGGGTCAAGCATATTGAAACACAGGTATAATAACCTGAATAATGGCAATGGCTTACAAAAGAGCAGAATGTTCCTTGGCGAAGTCCAACATAGTAACTGAAGAGGTATCCAACTGTCCAGGAGGTTGGCATGACATTGAGTATTCCAGCTGGTGAACTACTGAAGCTGTAGACACATGCTGAAGAATTAACTTAGCAGAGTCTGGAAAATCCTTATGACAAAGTAGGGGATTTAGGGGTTTTAGGTGCTACCAGCATTGCAAGACATTATAAGAAAGTGTTAGCAACAGTAAGCAGAAGGATAATGTTAATCTCCATGTCTTTAATCAAATGTAGACTTTTCTTCACTAAACCTAGGGAAATCTGCATTTTATCACAAGTCTGGAGGCTCATATTACATTTGTTTAAGGCATATTAACAACAAAACTTACCACACCGGTTGCACAGGGCCGGCGAGTCCTCCCGCAAGCGTCCCTGCTCCGCGGAATGCTGCGCCGTAGCGCGTATATCAGAATGGATAATACTCCTACCGCGGGCACCCATCGGGCACCCGCGCTTCGTCTTGAAACTATGCCCCATACCTGGGACATCTGAAATTTAACACAGACGTCATTGACGGTGTGGGAGGCGGCCTGGGAAAAAAGGCATAATCGAACACTCGAAGGATCGACAGCTGCCATCTTAGGTGCCTCGGACCTCGGGGGGACTATGTTCCTGCGGCTTAGTAATATTGTACCAGCCAGCAAAGTAAACTAAACTGCACAAGCGCCCCCCTTAAACGTGCTGCATATCGGGTGCACTGACTGGCGGCATTTGAGCAAGAACATTACCTCAAGCCCCACGGTGCCCCCCCAGGGCACCAAGTGTGCTAGAACTAGCAAAGACAATGTAATAGGTGTAAGAAGGTAGCAGCAGAGTCAGAATAAACTGCGAACACATCCCTGGAGTACAAGTAGCGCAGATTAAAATATAAGAGGTGCCCCCTGGCGATACTCGTCAGCTCGCAATCCCGAAATAAGTTAAACATTTCTTTCAAGAAACCCTAAACATCCAGCACAAATATTGCCTCCACCTGATCTGGAAACGCCATATCTACGCCTCTTCTACAACGCGATATCCGGCTGACTTCGCCAACTGCAGTCTCTTCAAGCAGATAGTCAACGCTTCTAGCTGCTCCTTCTCCGTTTAATCGCCAGACGTGAGCCCCGGTCGACCGGCTTGCCACAACACTCGATCTGGTAGCTTTTGCCGCAGGGGCCCCAAATGCAACACTAAATTCACAGCCACTGCTGCATTTCTCAAATGGTGAAGCCAAAAACCACTCGTGCACCCCTCACCAAAATGGACCATAATACAACATCCCATCCGGAAGCGCACGCCGTTGCGCAATCAACATTACAGAAGCTGGAACTAACTTTACAATCACATACTTCACAATTCGAAAAAATCCTGCAAGCCATTCTAGACACTAAGACCACCTTGGAAGCTAAAATAGGCTCTGTAACAGAGGACCTCAATATCCTTTGCACCGACCAACATGCTCTAGCCGATAGAGTATCCGAACTTGAAAAAGACACGGCGCCCCTGCCTGGCTCTATGAAAGACCTGCAACTACAGCTATCGCAACTGTCAACAGAAGTTGATTTCTTAAAGCGCAGAACAGAAGATGCAGAAGGCAGGTCTCGACGCAACAACATACGCCTGGTCGGTTTTCCTGAACGTGCTGAGGGCTTAAGTGCAGAACTGTTCATTGAGCAATGGCTTATAGACACAATCCTCAAAAAACAATATCCCGAAGTTCTTCTCAGTTGAAAGGGCACACAGAATTCCAGGCAGACCTCCAGCACCTGGTTTGCAACCACACCCTCTTATAATAAGACTCCTTAACTACCGAGACAGAGACCTCATCCTCCAACTATTCCGCAAATCAGGCCCAGTGTGCTACGAAAATGCCACGATAACAGCTTATCCAGACTTTACAGCAGAAGTGCAAAAAAAACGTAACTCCTTCTACAGTGTTAAGGTATGCCTTCGCAGACACAATATCAAATACGCACTGATGTTCCCAGCCAGACTTCGGATACAGGATGAATCTCGCTCCTTCTTCTTCACCACTCCGGAAGATGCCTGGACCTGGCTACATGCCAAAGGCCTAGCTGACCCGTCGGACGCAAGCACTCAAATCGACAATAGATCTCTCTCCACCAGGCACCTAAAGCAACGCAAGAGACAGGGAGCCAGACCCTCACCTGAGCAGGCAAAATCCGAGCGCTCTCGGCTCCTCCGAACAACATCCAGTTTTGTCAATGCTCCCTCCGTTGCCTCACCCTCGCAAACGGAAATCGAACAGGAACAATTTCTAAACTCTGATTCAGCTGAGTCCACATGTGGCCCTCTTCTCACACCACGCACAGCGGACGACATCTGAAGAATGATCAGTCTAGCTCACCTGAAGCCTAAAAGTTTCATCGCAGCTTCTTTGAGGCTCCTACACGTGGTCTAGCAGTCAACGGGTGTCCCCCGTCCAACGCGCTTCGCCTCTTAAACTATGCGAAACTCGGGCAGGGTAAGACAGTACCTTTGCATCAACGCCAACTGGCACCCCCCTGCTCCATATGGACAATTACCTCACACTGGATTTTTCCGGTATTGTTTTCTATATGTTAATAGTTTATTTGTTGTATGTTGTTTTAGTGTGCACCTCTATATTAGGAGTAGGGATTTATAGTAGGCGGGCCAAATATAAAAACAGCAGCAAACACACAAGGGATGCTGACTGTAGCAACAAAAATACAGCTCACAGCTTGTTTCTTGATTGTCGGCCAGTCACAGCGACTGAGTCCCATAACAATGTCAATACAGGGTCGTCAGATAATTACAACCCCGTTCATATAACACATACAAAACCACTATGGCCACTCATAGACACCTGGGAACCCTAAAATATAAAACACTCACTTGGAACGTTAAGGGTATGGCAAATCCTCGGAAACGTCAAAGGGTTCACGCCTTTCTCACAAGACATCAAATACACATAGCATTCCTACAGGAGACACATTTCACCAAATCTATCCTAGACACCACACGTTCAAAATGGAAGGGGCAATTATATGCCACCACTACTTCATCCTTTGCTCGTGGAGTAGCCATCTGGATAGCACCTAGTGTCTCGTTCGCGTCCTCCCGTACGCAATGTGATCCAAACGGTAGATATGTAATACTCGAAGGCACCCTAGACGGGTCCCCATTAGCCCTGGTCGCACTATACTCCCCAAACTCGAACCAGTGCGACTTCTTATCCACGCTCACTACTGGCAACTTTAGCGACCCTACATTGGAAAGCATATGGGGAGGCGACTTTAATAGCGTCCTAGACACTCACATGGATCGCTCATTTCCCCCACTCATTGCAGCCCCCGCCAATCGTGCTTCAGAATCTCTGGCGCAGTGGGCGTCAAATAATGGACTAAGAGATATATGGAGGGTGCATCACCCCACTCACCGCGAGTACTCTTACTTCTCCCCAGTTCATAAACTGCACACTAGGATAGATATATTCTTTGTATCCGCTACCGTTAATCACAAAATATGCTTATCCAAATATTTAGCACGCACAATATCAGATCACAACCCATTATGCCTAACGTTGGCATGGGGGCACATACAAACTCGGATACCAACATGGCGTTTGCAACCAGAAGCCCTCCTAGATCCTCCTTTTCAAAAAAGATATCTCCAAAAGTTTAACCGATTACTTTCTATCAAATAAAAATACAACCTCATCCCGTGCCATAGAATGGGACGCTCATAAAGTGGCGATAGCCAAAATGCTCATCCTTCCAAGGTTTCTATACTACTTTACAGCTCTCCCGCTGTGCTTACCGCGTTCCTTTTTTAATAAGCTGCAATCAATACTAACGGATTTACTCTGGGGTAAAGACAGATCCAGAGTGGCGCTGTCAATAACGCAACATCCGCAGGAGATGGGTGGATTGGGAATGCCTAACTTCAAAAGATATTATGCAGCCGCCCAATTATCATGGCTGTCTACATGGCTATGTGACACCCCGTCGGCCGAAAGCAGGATGTTACAGACACATATACCATCACAGAGGCTGCTTCTCTCGATACTATCTAGTACCCCCCATACGTCTCCCAGACTAATACTACTAGAGGCAGCCCGATTCTGCTGGCGCAGATATGTCCAAACTAAGTCCACATCTTTCCCCTACTCGCCTCTGCTGCCATTACTTCAACTGCCGGATACCCAAATCCTGTCAATACACCATGATACACGCGAAATGAACATGCTCCAACTGGGTGACTTATACTCTCGCTCCGCGTTGCGCACTTTAGCTGAACTGGTAACTGCAGGCACTATGCAAAATGGGGCCTTCCTAACATTTAATGCCATAAGGCTATTGCTCAATAAGATCTGGGGCGCAGGAGACTCGGAACCTCCCGAATCCTCGCTGCTCACCACTATACTAACTATAGGCAGCTCAAAGAGCATTATTACCACATTATATAAAGCATTGCTTGAAGCAATATGTACAACACTGCCACACGCAAAGGCGCGTTGGGACGCTGTCCTACCTACCCCACTACCACAGAAGACCTCGGTCACTGCCCTCACAACAATCAAATCAATATCCCGTAATCCTCGCCTACGGTACACTCAATTTAATTATCTTCATCAATCATATTTATCACCAGCCCGCATCCAAAAAATCTACCCCCATACAACACCAACATGCCCTAGATGCGCTACACCAGCAGCTGACTTCTACCATATGGTTTGGAAGTGCCATTCCATAAACTCGGCCTGGCAACGTGTGACGGAGGTTACAGCAGAGATCTCATCCCACACCCTAGTGCCCACTCCTGATTCCTGCTTACTCGGCATAAGACATCGTATTAAAGCAGACAAACATACGCACAGGTTTATCGACCTGGCTTTTGTGGTGTATAAACGCTTGATAGCAATACATTGGAAAGCTCCACATGCTCCTTCCCACGCGACATGGCTACGTGATTTACACAGCCGCTCTCAGGCTGACGCCCAGACACTTCACTTGCTACAACACAGAGGTCTTATCCTAGCTGGCCCGGAGGTCTGGGACACATTCGTGGTTGCAATGGAGGCCAGAGACGACATGTATCCCCCATGAACAGGTCTCAACCCATGGTACACCACAGCCTGTGCTGACGCTGTCAAGGCCGGGACCGCACAGCAGCAACTTCGGTTTGTCCTTAAACACACTCATTACTACTATCCTTCCTCTTCCTCGAAAGACATTTCTTACCTGTGCCCAATCACTCCCTACACGCTTATACATGCCTGTAACACACAATCACAACAAGTAAAATAGTCCTGCCCCTGAACCCGTCAACACCACAGACACTCTTTACACCCCTGAAGTGATTACTATATTAAATACGGATATCGTCAATGTCTGGCCAGACCCCGTAAGCTGCAATCAGCCCTCATAACAGCTCGCATGTTAAATGTCACTGTACTCTCCTTTTACAACGCCCTTAAATCTCTCGCATTATTAAGATTAGCTGTTAAAGTTCTCCCTTCCTGATATCCCCGCTTTCCTCTTCCAATTCCCCTCTCCCCTCCTTTCTTTTTCACACCTCTCGTAGTGGCAATGCTGTGTAAAATTATACAAGTGTGTAAATGTATTGCGAAATAATGTACAGCTATTGTATTGATATGTGCAGTTTGCGTTCAATAAACAGATTTAAAAAAAAATAAACTTACCACACCGGTAATAGGTTTACATTAAAAAGTCCAGAAAGTAGAAACATTTGACAGATCTGCAGATCTGAAAATGTCTTCTAACCCAGCACCAGCCCAGAGAGCTTTAGAAAACCATAGCCCGATCAACCGAGTGAGCCCCAAAAGAACTGATGTCACTGCCTCCCAAAGACATGATCCAGTTAACCCAACAAGCATGTCTAGTGGGTGTCATTGGTTTATGTGGTTTATGGAAAGAAATCAAGAACTATACAGACGAAATCTGAAATCAGTCTTTGAGATATATGTTTTTAAATAACTTTTCTGTATGGGCTACTTATGATCAACGAAAATCACTGTGTGATAGTAATGTTATTAGCGTGATAGTGACCACATCAGACGGTATTAGATTTGTGGTCACCATTTGCAAAGATTACAAGCAGTGATCACCTCAATTAATTAGGCAAGTTGCAATCAATAATGTAAAAAGGGTTATGTCAATGTGGAATGCCTCTGTGCATAATACATAAGCAATGCTTCATGATTTATCACTGAAATATCAGCTTTAAATATATATTTTTAGAAAATCTGACATTTTTCTCTAAATATCAGCTTATGAGTTATGAAAATACACACATTTTCGTCTGGAATGTTGATGTACATATACCAATTCAACCAAGTAAAAGCTTCTAATTTAAAAGGGTGGGCTGCACACAGAAGAGCTACTTACAAGAAGGTGAAGAGCTACTAGTAGCTCAAGAGCGACTTGTTGGAGTAGCCTTGTCTAGAGCTTTAACATCAGATATTTGTTTTAACGAAACCAAACATCATAACATCATGAATTTTACGGACAACTACTTTAAAGGTAGGAGGACATTCTCTTGCTAAGAAATTAAAAATCACATTGATGTTTCTCCTTTGATTATACTTTGGAATAAGTTTAGAAAATCTTACTCCCTTCAAAAGACAACAAACCAAGGGGTGTTCACTCCACTCCACAGGTTTTCCAACCACTGGTACATGTTCTGCAGAAACAGGAGTTTACTATTCTGTACGCCTTTCCGTGGGACCCCAAAGACGCTAAGAAATTAACTAGCAAAGTTACATCGGCTAAAAAGGGATCTGAATTCCTGTCTGTACACCAGCCACCCTACACCATCCAGGCTGATTTGTAAACTTTTTACATTCCTGGTGCTCAAGAATGGCAGTGGTATTGAGCTGTTTCTTCCAAAATTCCAGGAGTTGTCCAGGCTGACCCGAAATTCTCCAGACCACCAGAGTTAGGGTTTAGTTGAGAATCATATTGTGAGGTTTATCCCCAGGGTATAGAAGGAGACCGGGAAGGTGGGGATGAGAAATGGGTGGTTGGCCGACAGCTCATAACGGAGCCAATCCAAGGCTGAGTCTGCCAAAAGGGTGTTACTAGAACTAATGAAACATGCTAGCGGCGAGCATGGGCTATGGCTCTGGTGTAGTTGAGGTGAAGGTATCAGTCCTGAAGAAATGCATCCGTTACTAGAGCTTGAGGATCAGGTCTCCAGCTGTGGAAGTGGTAAAGTTGAGGATACAGGCAGGATGGAAACACGTCTTTTGGCATGGTGCCAAATTTCAAAGAAAGGCTTTTAAATGCTGAAGGCTGCAGTCACCAATCGCTGGTGTGTTTGAGGTACCTGGTGCACCAGACTTCTATAGTATGCAGTTTTCCAGGAAGATATGCTTGGACCAACAGTATTCGTTATAGCTATAATTCAGAAGAAAAGTTCACTAGATCCCCTAAAGGCTTGGATTTTGTTCCTGCTAGATGACCGATATACATGACTGCAGAAAGAGTGTCCATGATTAGAAAAAATTAACCACTGATTTTGTCTTTTGCAAAACAGCCTGCACGGACCTCTAAACAGTTTATGTGCAGTGAGGACTGCTTCTCCGACCACTTGCTCCCCCTGTCGAGACATTGCCACATTTTGCACCCCAACCTGTCAGACTTGCATCAGATTCTAAGACACGATCTGGGACCTTGGAGAAGATTGCTCTTCTGTTACAGGGATCTATATGGTTCAGCCACCACTGGACTTATGCTCGTCACTCTTGGTCTAAATGAATCACATCTGAATAATGAAGGCCCTAGCGAAGATATTTAATTTCTATTCTTTGCAGAGCCCTTTAATGTAAAAGATCCAGAAATAAAGCTTTAATGGAAGATGGTAGAAGGCTTACAATCCTTGCTGAAGATCGAAGAGGGATGATTGCTAGATTGAGAACTTGTTGACTTTTGCTTTCAATCTGTTTGACTTTTGTTGAGGAAGAAGTAAAGTGCAGGTTTTTCTATCTATGAGAAAACCCATAATTCTAATTGAGTTGAGGAAATAATAAAATATTTTTCCACATTCACAAGAAAACCCAGAGCGTAATAGGTTGAGGCATGTCCCCAAATTACCTAATAGAAGGTCTTTTACTTGGACCTTGAGAAGACAGTTGTCTAAATAAACAATTAAACTTATTCCCTGAGCTCTCAGATGAGGCACACCAGGTCTCATTATTTTCATAACCCAGCATGGTGCTGAAGAGAGACCGAAAGGAAGAGCTGTGAATTGATAAATGGTATGCACCCAAAGGAATTGAAGGAATTTCTGTAAAACCGATTATGGTAATAGTAGGGTAATTGTCTGCAGATCTAAATGGACCATTCAATTGCCCTTCAACAAGGAATCCCTGAGATGAAAGATGGTTTCTATCTTCAAATGATTGGATACCACAAAAAAGTTCAGCATTATTAGATTCATCACAGGACAATACTTATTGTTGTTTTGAACTAAGGAATCCTGTTGGATGTAGATTTTTTTTTATCTCTACTGCATTTTTCGGAAAGAGAAAATTATTTTCCACATCAAGGATCAATTGGGATTGTTATTAGGTGAACTTTAGAGGAATGGGAAGATGTGTTAGAATAGGGGTCCGATAACAGTCTATGCAATAACCTTGAACTGTTTGCAGGATCCGGGGTCTGAAGTGACTTTGGGCATTTTGGGAGAAAATGTGCTAACCTGCCCCCCACAAAAGGAGGGCTAGAACTGAAATATCTTAACTGTGTTCTGGGTTCCTCTTTGACGGAAACCCTTGCTCCTGAAGCCTCTTCCTCTCTGGGGGTACAACTGGGGTTCATTTCATAATCTTGAGAGAAGCCTCTCTGAAGATTGCCCCCTTAGGAGACATAGCCGCGGGTAAAGCGACTCCTTCCTTTACCGGCCCTGCCAAAAACTCTTGAGCTGAACATTTTCTTGAGAGAGAATTGAGCTTTATCAATTGTAGCAAAAGGTGCGATATATGTACTTATTTCCATGATAAAAGAATCTCCAAAAATTAATACGTTCGCTTGATGGCCTTCTTCTCTGGCAGAAAGAATACCTAATTTGGGAGAGAACTTTGTCCTGGCAGTTTGATCAGGCACTGTCCACCCCTTTTTTGGGGTCCTTACAAATTTGGAAAAGAATAATAGCATATTGGGATCTATGGCTGGACTGGCAGTAATGTTATTTGGAAGACTAGGATGGGAACATTCTGAACGTAATTTGTTTCTCATGGGTTTGTCCAAAGGATGTCTTGAATGAAGAGAGACATAATACATCACATGATTGGAAGGGAACCACTCAGTGGAATTGAGGTGCTGAATTAAAATAGGATCAAACATTTGATTCCCCATATAATCTAACACTGTCATGTCTCCTATGTGTTAGGATTCATTCAAATCTATCTGAGAATTTTTTTGTGTTTTCTCAAGAGGCACTTGTTAGACACTCTCTGGGCCCTGGATGTCTATATTATCCAGATCATCGGTTCCATATAATCATCAGTATCTCTTAAATGGGTAATATTTAATTGAGGAGAAACTATATCTGCTATATTAGTATCCTCACGAGGGAGGACCGGAAAACTGTGTAGAGCTCTGATTGTTTAAAACACACTGAACTAATGCGTGAGCATTTCTACCCTGTTTTTGAACTGGAAAAATAATTTTGAGAAACAATTTTCAGAATTGAGGCTTCTAAATGTTTTGGCACCTGTAACATAGAAGCTGAAACAGCTTGTTGCAAGAAATTCTGAATAAAGCTATTAAAATTATCACAGAAGACCTGAGCATCTTCCTCATCAGTATAAATAGAAGTGCCTTTAGATATCTTTCTAAAAACATATACAAACGTTATGGGAAAACTATTAAAACCTAAATATATGAATTAAAATATATATTGTAGCTTGGAAGGCCAAAAGAATCACTTTTTAAAATATTTTAATGTTTAAAATAAAATATTGAAGCACAAAATGTGCTTGAAATATGCCTGACTAAGGGCCCTTTTCTACGTCTATGAAACTGTGGGTAGAGGAGTGTCAGGCAAGGTCAGAAACATATCCCTTGAGGAAAGGAATGGACTAGGGGCAGTTATTAACAATGGACGCTGCCTGAAAGGCTGTCTGACAACTGACAACGGGGTTTAAATCCCCAGGTCAGGAGAAAAAATACCACACAGAGGGGCTCCCCGCTGGCTTAATGGAAGCAGCGCAACTCTGCTCAGAGCTTGGAGAGACATGTTGCTTGAAAGCATGCTGGAGTGCAAGAGAGACAGTTGGAGCGTTCCACAACCCAAATATGAAGGGGAATTAACAGAATAAGTATATATCCAAACATTATTAAATATATCATGTCAACAAATGCAATACATATATTCACATATACAAATGATACTTATCTTGACTACAAGGAGCAAGTAAAGAAGGTTTGTTGCTTGCAGTTAAGACTATTCTTGGCCTGAGGAACTGCCAATTGGTTAATTCTTTATGACTTCAGTTTTGTGGTTCTTTAACCATTGTTTCAAGGGGAATGTAATCTTATTGTTTTTATCTTGGCTGCCTTGTATATTAAAGCAAGGAAAGACAGCATAATAGGATCTTCCGGTCTTGTACTAAAATTTGCAGCATGCATAACTTCCAATTTTTTTAAAAAAAAGATTTTAATCTTGGACTGGATAAATTAAAATGGCAAGTTTTTATTGAAATTATGTGAAATTAATTAAATTCATTGCATATGTAAAGTATTCATGGTAAAAAAATAAATTAAAATAAAATATTTGATCATTTTAATTCAATGCATATCTAAAAAATTGTCCAAAGTCATACCATTTGGAAGTTACAGTAAGAGCAAGCAGGGAAGTATGAAACGGAATGTGAATGTGGGACTCCTCAGTTACAATTAGATATATATGAACACAATTAGGCTTAATAAAGTTAAAAAGATTTCAGAACAGTACTTGAACCTCTGTTAGGTTGGAAGCCTCATATACAATGTAGTCAACCCTGGTGCAAGTGCAAGGGAAGTATGTTTTCCTTTGCAAACTATCTTCCTTACAGTCACTACGGTTAAACACGTTTTGAAGCGATGCTAAAACCTCTATTCATGTTCATGGCTTCTTATATAAGGTTCGAATGAAATCAATATCAATGTCAGGGTAATTGGGTTTTCGTTACTGAATAGGAATTGATTATCATTAAGGCATGGGGATGCTGTGCTGTTTCGATTTTGCCCTCTACCCTGGTTAAATTCCAACTGCTCGTTGATGACTTTGTTTTAATACAAACTGAGTGACTTGATGATTTCAAAGGTCTCTTATATGCAGATCATTTAATGATTCTTTCAGATGATGCCTGTGAGACGCTTTTTCACCAGACTTCACTATTTCTAGCCAGGATAGCTGACTTAACTTATCTTCATCGCATCTTATGGCGGGTTCTTAAGAAAAACTTCCTGTCTTGTCATTGTTGATTTCAAAAGACTGGATAAACTGGCACTTTGGGGAGTATCGGCTCATTATGATATGCAAGTTTTCTGCGTCCTTCCAGAATATTCCACATTTCCTACATGTAAGGAAATGCCTCCTTGGCATGGTTGCCCCCTGACTTTTTGCCTTTGCTGATGCTATGTTTGCAATTGAAAGTGTGCTGAGGCCTGCTAACCAGGCCCCAGCACCAGTGTTCTTTCCCTAACCTGTACTTTTGTATCCACAATTGGCAGACCCTGGCATCCAGATAAGTCCCTTGTAACTGGTACTTCTAGAACCAAGGGCCCTGATGCCAAGGAAGGTCTCTAAGGGCTGCAGCATGTCTTATGCCACCCTGGAGACCTCTCACTCAGCACAGACACACTGCTTGCCAGCTTGTGTGTGCTAGTGAGAACAAAACGAGTAAGTCGACATGGCACTCCCCTCAGGGTGCCATGCCAGCCTCTCACTGCCTATGCAAGTATAGGTCAGTCACCCCTCTAGCAGGCCTTACAGCCCTAAGGCAGGGTGCACTATACCATAGGTGAGGGTACCAGTGCATGAGCATGGTACCCCTACAGTGTCTAAACAAAACCTTAGACATTGTAAGTGCAGGGTAGCCATAAGAGTATATGGTCTGGGAGTTTGTCAAACACGAACTCCACAGCACCATAATGGCTACACTGAAAACTGGGAAGTTTGGTATCAAACTTCTCAGCACAATAAATGCACACTGATGCCAGTGTACATTTTATTGCAAAATACACCCCAGAGGGCACCTTAGAGGTGCCCCCTGAAACTTAACCGACTGTCTGTGTAGGCTGACTAGTTCCAGCAGCCTGCCACACTAGAGACATGTTGCTGGCCCCATGGGGAGAGTGCCTTTGTCACTCTGAGGGCAGTAACAAAGCCTGCACTGGGTGGAGATGCTAACACCTCCCCCAGGCAGGAGCTGTAACACCCGGCGGTGAGCCTCAAAGGCTCACCCCTTTGTCACAGCACCGCAGGACACTCCAGCTAGTGGAGTTGCCCGCCCCCTCCGGCCCCGGCCCCCACTTTGGTGGCAAGGCCGGAGAAAATAATGAGAATAACAAGGAGGAGTCACTGGCCAGTCAGGACAGCCCCTAAGGTGTCCTGAGCTGAGGTGACTAACTTTTAGAAATCCTCCATCTTGCAGATGGAGGATTCCCCCAATAGGGTTAGGATTGTGACCCCCTCCCCTTGGGAGGAGGCACAAAGAGGGTGTACCCACCCTCAGGGCTAGTAGCCATTGGCTACTAACCCCCCAGACCTAAACACGCCCTTAAATTTAGTATTTAAGGGCTACCCTGAACCCTAGAAAATCAGATTCCTGCAACAACAAGAAGAAGGACTGCCTAGCTGAAAACCCCTGCAGAGGAAGACCAAAAGACAACAACTGCCTTGGCTCCAGAAACTCACCGGCCTGTCTCCTGCCTTCCCAAGAACTCTGCTCCAGCGACGCCTTCCAAAGGGACCAGCGACCTCTGAATCCTCTGAGGACTGCCCTGCTTCGACGACGACAAGAAACTCCCGAGGACAGCGGACCTGCTCCAAAAAGACTGCAACTTTATCCAAAGGAGCAGCTTTAAAGAACCCTGCAATCTCCCCGCAAGAAGCGTGAGACTTGCAACACTGCACCCGGCGACCCCGACTCGGCTGGTGGAGAACCAACACCTCAGGGAGGACCCCCGGACTACTCTACGACTGTGAGTACCAAAACCTGTCCCCCCTGGGCCCCCACAGCGCCGCCTGCAGAGGGAATCCCGAGGCTTCCCCTGACCGCGACTCTCTGAAACCTAAGTCCCGACGCCTGGAAAAGACCCTGCACCCGCAGCCCCCAGGACCTGAAGGACCGGACTTTCACTGCAGAAGTGACCCCCAGGAGTCCCTCTCCCTTGCCCAAGTGGAGGTTTCCCCGAGGAAGCCCCCCCTTGCCTGCCTGCAGCGCTGAAGAGATCCCTTGATCTCTCATTGACTTCCATTGCGAACCCGACGCTTGTTCTAACACTGCACCCGGCCGCCCCCGCGCCGCTGAGGGTGAAATTTCTGTGTGGGCTTGTGTCCCCCCCGGTGCCCTACAAAACCCCCCTGGTCTGCCCTCCGAAGACGCGGGTACTTACCTGCTGGCAGACTGGAACCGGGGCACCCCCTTCTCTCCATTGAAGCCTATGCGTTTTGGGCACCACTTTGAACTCTGCACCTGACCGGCCCTGAGCTGCTGGTGTGGTAACTTTGGGGTTGCTCTGAACCCCCAACGGTGGGCTACCTTGGACCAAGAACTGAACCCTGTAAGTGTCTTACTTACCTGGTAAAACTAACAAAAACTTACCTCCCCCAGGAACTGTGAAAATTGCACTAAGGCCCTCATTCTGACCTTGGCGGTCGGCGGAGAGGCGGCGGTCGGACCGCGAACAGACCGGCGGTATTAAAAATGGCATTCTGACCGCGGCGGTCACCGCCGCGACCGACCGCCACTTCCCCACTCCGACAGCCACGGCGGTCATGACCGACGGGCTGGAGTCTGCGCACTCCGGTCCGGCGGTCGACCCAAGACCGCCAACGGTATCATGACCCTGCTTACCGCCGCGGTTTCTGGCGTTCGGGAACCGCCATGCGAACCATGGCGGTAGGCACTATCGGGGCCAGGGAATTCCTTCCCTGGCACTGATAGGGGTCTCCCCCACCCCCCACTGCCCCCCCGAGTCCTCCCCCCACACCCTCCACCCCCCTGCCACCCCCCAGAGGTGGTACAAACCCCCTCCCCACCCCGACATGCACATACACGCACCCCGACATGCACACACCCCCAACATGCACATATACACACCCCCTACACACACACATACACAACGGGGACACATACCCGCACACATACATGCCGACATGCGCACCCGCCGAACTAAACACATTGCCCATAGGCACAGCAGCACTCCCCGCCCGCATGCACGCACTCACACACCCCCTCTACACACTCACACGCACACCCCCATGCACGCACACATCACACAACACCCCCCCACCCCCTCCCCTCACGGATGATCAACTTACCTTGTGCATTGGTCCTCCGGGAGGTGACAGGAGCCATGGGGAGGTGACCGCCAACAGAAGACCGCCAACAGAAGACCGCCACACAGAAATGTGGGTCGTAATTCTGTGGGCGGTGTTCTGCTGGCGTGGCGGTGGAGGTTGACCAGTCTCCACTTTCCCGCCGACCGCCAGTGTGGCTGCTGGCGGTTTTCCGGCGGAACGCTCCCAGCGGTCAGAAAGCGCACAGCGGCATACAGCCGCGGTCGGCGGTCTTCACCGCGGCGGTAACTCGGCGGTCTTGCGAAAAGACCGCCAAGGTCAGAATGAGGGCCTAAGTGTCCACTTTTAAAGTAGCTATTTGTGAATAACTTGAAAAGTATACATGCAATTGAAATGATTCAAAGTTCCTAATGTACTTACCTGCAATACCTTTCAAACAAGATACTACATGTTAAATTTGAACCTGTGGTTCTTAAAATAAACTAAGAAAAGATATTTTTCTATAACAAAACCTATTGGCTGGATTTGTCTCTGAGTGTGTGTACCTCATTTATTGTCTATGTGTATGTACAACAAATGCTTAACACTACTCCTTGGATAAGCCTACTGCTCGACCACACTACCACAAAATAGAGCATTAGTATTATCTATTTTTACCACTATTTTACCTCTAAGGGGAACCCTTGGACTCTGTGCATGCTATTCCTTACTTGGAAATAGCACATACAGAGCCAACTTCCTACATTGGTGGATCAGCGGTGGGGTACAAGACTTTGCATTTGCTGGACTACTCAGCCAATACCTGATCACACGACAAATTCCAAAATTGTCATTAGAAATTGATTTTTGCAATTTGAAAAGTTTTCTAAATTCTTTAAAGTCCTGCTAGGGCCTTGTGTTAGTCCCTGTTAGCATTTCTTTTAGAGTTTAAAAGTTTGTAAAAGTTTGAATTAGATTCTAGAACCAGTTTTAGTTTCTTAAAAAGTATTCCAACTTTTAGAAGCACAATGTCTAGTACAGATGTGAATGTGGTGGAACTCGACACCACACCTTACCTCCATCTTAAGATGAGGGAGCTAAGGTCACTCTGTAAAATAAAGAAAATAACCATGGGCCCCAGACCTTCCAAACTACAGCTCCAGGAGCTGTTGGCAGAGTTTGAAAAGGCCAACCCCTCTGAGGATGGCAACACAGAGGATGAAGATAGTGACTTGGAGGAAAATTCCCCCCTACCAGTCCTATTTAGGGAGAACAGGGCCTCTCAAGCCCTGACTCCACAAATAATAGTCAGAGATGCTGGTTCCCTCACAGGAGGGGCCAACAACTCTGAAATCACTGAGGATAACTCCAGTGAAGAGGACATCCAGCTAGCCAGGATGGCCAAAAGATTGGCTTTGGAAAGACAGATCCTAGCCATAGAAAGGGAAAGGCAAGAGATGGGCCTAGGACCCATCAATGGTGGCAGCAACATAAATAGAGTCAGAGATTCTCCTGACATGTTGAAAATCCCTAAAGGGATTGTAACTAAATATGAAGATGGTGATGACATCACCAAATGGTTCACAGCTTTTGAGAGGGCTTGTGTAACCAGAAAAGTGAACAGATCTCACTGGGGTGCTCTCCTTTGGGAAATGTTCACAGGAAAGTGTAGGGATAGACTCCTCACACTCTCTGGAAAAGATGCAGAATCTTATGACCTCATGAAGGGTACCCTGATTGAGGGCTTTGGATTCTCCACTGAGGAGTATAGGATTAGATTCAGGGGGGCTCAAAAATCCTCGAGCCAGACCTGGGTTGACTTTGTGGACTACTCAGTAAAAACACTAGATGGTTGGATTCAAGGCAGTGGTGTAAGTAATTATGATGGGCTGTACAATTTATTTGTGAAAGAACACCTGTTAAGTAATTGTTTCAATGATAAACT
Organism: Pleurodeles waltl; assembly: GCF_031143425.1. NCBI lineage: Eukaryota > Metazoa > Chordata > Amphibia > Caudata > Salamandridae > Pleurodeles > Pleurodeles waltl. The sequence continues at coordinate 328,373,566 of NC_090448.1, read as the reverse complement.
GCATCAGCATCTGGTAGACCTAGGACCAATTTCTCCCCAAGAATTGGGAAAGAAGGCGGACCATTGGGTCAAGACTAGGGTGTCCAAAACTTCCACAGGGGGTGACCAAAAGAAAGGGGTCACAAAACCTCCCCAGGGGAAAGGTGGTGAGACAGCCAAAAATAAAAATAGTAAAGAGTCTTCTACAGGCCCCCAAAAACCTGCACAGGAGGGTGGGCCCAGAGCCTCTTCACAAAACAATCCTGGGTACAAGGGTAAAAACTTTGATCCCAAAAAGGCCTGGTGTCGTAGCTGTAATCAGCCTGGACACCAAACTGGAGACAAGGCCTGTCCCAAGAAAGGTTCCACTCCAAACTCCAATCCAGGTAACACTGGAATGGCTAGTCTCCAAGTGGGATCAACAGTGTGCCCAGAGCAAATCAGGGTCCACACTGAAGCTACTCTAGTCTCTGAGGGTGGGGTGGATTTAGCCACACTAGCTGCCTGGCCGCCTAACATGCAAAAATACAGGCAGCAGCTCTTTATTAATGGGACAAGTGTAGAGGGCCAGAGGGATACAGGTGCCAGTGTCACCATGGTGACAGAGAAACTGGTTTCCCCTGGCCAATACCTGACTGGAAAAACCTATACAGTCACCAACGCTGACAATCAGACTAAAGCACATCCCATGGCAATGGTAACTTTAGAATGGGGAGGGGTCAATGGCCTGAAACAGGTGGTGGTCTCCTCAAACATCCCAGTAGACTGTCTGCTTGGAAATGACCTGGAGTCCTCAGCATGGGCTGAGGTAGAACTAAAAACCCATGCAGCCATGCTGGGTATCCCTGAACTGGTGTGTGTAAAAACAAGAGCACAATGCAAGGCACAGGGTGAAAAAGTAGAGCTGGAGTCTGGAAGAAAGGCCCAGCCTACCAAGAGAAAAGGAAAGTCAGTTGGGAAACCAACTGCAACACGGTCAGAAAAAGAGAACCTCTCTTCTCAGGAAGAAGTTCTGCCTTCTGAGGGAACTGAGCCTTTGGAGCTTGAACCTTATCAGGTTGAGCTCTTAGGCCCAGGGGGACCCTCAAGGGAGGAGCTGTGTAAGGGACAAGAAACCTGTCCCTCTCTTGAAGGCCTTAGGCAGCAAGCTGCTGAAGAGTCCAAGGGCACGAAAAATGGAACACATAGGGTCTATTGGGAAGATGGACTCCTGTACACTGAGGCCAGAGACCCCAAACCTGGTGCCACTAGGAGAGTGGTAGTGCCTCAGTCGTTCAGAGAGTTTATTCTGACCTTAGCCCATGATACTCCCCTTGCTGGGCATTTGGGACAAACCAAGACGTGGGAGAGGTTAGTAAACCACTTCTACTGGCCCAATATGTCCCACAAGGTTAAGGAGTTTTGCCTCTCCTGCCCCACCTGTCAAGCCAGTGGTAAGACAGGTGGGCATCCAAAGGCCCCCCTCATTCCACTTCCAGTGGTGGGGGTCCCCTTTGAAAGAGTGGGTGTGGACATAGTTGGTCCACTAGAACCTCCCACAGCCTCAGGAAATATGTATATCCTAGTAGTAGTGGATCATGCTACTAGGTATCCTGAAGCTATTCCCCTTAGGTCAACTACTGCCCCTGCAGTAGCCAAGGCCCTCATTGGTATCTTTACCAGAGTGGGTTTCCCTAAGGAGGTGGTGTCTGACAGAGGTACCAACTTCATGTCAGCATACCTAAAACACATGTGGAATGAGTGTGGGGTGACTTACAAATTCACTACACCATACCATCCACAAACTAATGGCTTAGTTGAGAGATTCAACAAGACATTAAAAGGCATGATCATGGGGCTCCCAGAAAAGCTCAAAAGGAGATGGGATGTCCTCTTGCCATGTCTGCTTTTCGCTTACAGAGAGGTGCCACAGAAGGGAGTAGGATTCTCACCCTTTGAACTTCTGTTTGGTCACCCTGTAAGGGGACCACTTGCTCTTGTTAAAGAAGGCTGGGAGAGACCTCTTCATGAGCCTAAACAAGACATAGTGGACTATGTACTTGGCCTTCGCTCAAGAATGGCAGAGTACATGGAAAAGGCAAGCAAAAACCTTGAGGCCAGCCAACAGCTCCAGAAGTTTTGGTATGACCAAAAGGCTGCAATGGTTGAGTTCCAACCAGGGCAGAAAGTCTGGGTTCTGGAGCCTGTGGCTCCCAGGGCACTTCAGGACAAATGGAGTGGCCCTTACCCAGTGCTAGAAAGGAAGAGTCAGGTCACCTACCTGGTGGACCTGGGCACAAGCAGGAGCCCCAAGAGGGTGATCCATGTGAACCGCCTTAAGCTCTTCCATGACAGGGCTGATGTAAATCTGTTGATGGTAACAGATGAGGATCAGGAGGCAGAGAGTGAACCTCTCCCTGATCTTCTGTCATCAGACCCAAAAGATGGCTCAGTAGATGGAGTGATCTACTCAGACACCCTCTCTGGCCAACAGCAAGCTGATTGTAGGAGAGTCCTACAACAGTTTCCTGAACTCTTCTCCCTAACCCCTGGTCAGACACACCTGTGTACCCATGATGTGGACACAGGAGACAGCATGCCTGTCAAAAACAAAATTTTTAGACAGTCTGACCATGTTAAGGAAAGCATCAAGGTGGAAGTCCACAAGATGCTGGAATTGGGAGTAATTGAGCGCTCTGACAGCCCCTGGGCTAGCCCAGTGGTCTTAGTCCCCAAACCTCACACCAAAGATGGAAAGAAAGAGATGAGGTTTTGTGTGGACTACAGAGGGCTCAACTCTGTCACCAAGACAGACGCCCATCCAATTCCTAGAGCTGATGAGCTCATAGACAAATTAGGTGCTGCCAAATTCTTAAGTACCTTTGACTTGACAGCAGGGTACTGGCAAATAAAAATGGCACCTGGAGCAAAAGAGAAAACAGCATTCTCCACACCTGATGGGCATTATCAGTTTACTGTTATGCCCTTTGGTCTAAAGAATGCCCCTGCCACCTTCCAAAGGTTGGTGAATCAAGTCCTTGCTGGTTTGGAGTCCTTTAGCACAGCTTATCTTGATGATATTGCTGTCTTTAGCTCCACCTGGCAGGATCACCTGGTCCACCTGAAGAAGGTTTTGAAGGCTCTGCAATCTGCAGGCCTCTCTATCAAGGCATCCAAATGCCAGATAGGGCAGGGAACTGTGGTTTACTTGGGCAACCTTGTAGGTGGAGGCCAAGTTCAGCCACTCCAACCCAAGATCCAGACTATTCTGGACTGGGTAGCTCCAAAAACCCAGACTCAAGTCAGGGCATTCCTTGGCTTGACTGGGTACTACAGGAGGTTTGTGAAGGGATATGGATCCATTGTGACAGCCCTCACTGAACTCACCTCCAAGAAAATGCCCAAGAAAGTGAACTGGACTGTAGAATGCCAACAGGCCTTTGACACCCTGAAACAAGCAATGTGCTCAGCACCAGTTCTAAAAGCTCCAGATTATTCTAAGCAGTTCATTGTGCAGACAGATGCCTCTGAACATGGGATAGGGGCAGTTTTGTCCCAAACAAATGATGATGGCCTTGACCAGCCTGTTGCTTTCATTAGCAGGAGGTTACTCCCCAGGGAGCAGTGTTGGAGTGCCATTGAGAGGGAGGCCTTTGCTGTGGTTTGGTCCCTGAAGAAGCTGAGACCATACCTCTTTGGGACTCACTTCCTAGTTCAAACTGACCACAGACCTCTCAAATGGCTGATGCAAATGAAAGGTGAAAATCCAAAACTGTTGAGGTGGTCCATCTCCCTACAGGGAATGGACTTTATAGTGGAACACAGACCTGGGACTGCCCATGCCAATGCAGATGGCCTTTCCAGGTTCTTCCACTTAGAAAATGAAGACTCTCTTGGGAAAGGTTAGTCTCATCCTCTTTCGTTTGGGGGGGGGTTGTGTAAGGAAATGCCTCCTTGGCATGGTTACCCCCTGACTTTTTGCCTTTGCTGATGCTATGTTTGCAATTGAAAGTGTGCTGAGGCCTGCTAACCAGGCCCCAGCACCAGTGTTCTTTCCCTAACCTGTACTTTTGTATCCACAATTGGCAGACCCTGGCATCCAGATAAGTCCCTTGTAACTGGTACTTCTAGTACCAAGGGCCCTGATGCCAAGGAAGGTCTCTAAGGGCTGCAGCATGTCTTATGCCACCCTGGAGACCTCTCACTCAGCACAGACACACTGCTTGCCAGCTTGTGTGTGCTAGTGAGAACAAAACGAGTAAGTCGACATGGCACTCCCCTCAGGGTGCCATGCCAGCCTCTCACTGCCTATGCAAGTATAGGTCAGTCACCCCTCTAGCAGGCCTTACAGCCCTAAGGCAGGGTGCACTATACCATAGGTGAGGGTACCAGTGCATGAGCATGGTACCCCTACAGTGTCTAAACAAAACCTTAGACATTGTAAGTGCAGGGTAGCCATAAGAGTATATGGTCTGGGAGTTTGTCAAACACGAACTCCACAGCACCATAATGGCTACACTGAAAACTGGGAAGTTTGGTATCACACTTCTCAGCACAATAAATGCACACTGATGCCAGTGTACATTTTATTGCAAAATACACCCCAGAGGGCACCTTAGAGGTGCCCCCTGAAACTTAACCGACTGTCTGTGTAGGCTGACTAGTTCCAGCAGCCTGCCACACTAGAGACATGTTGCTGGCCCCATGGGGAGAGTGCCTTTGTCACTCTGAGGCCAGTAACAAAGCCTGCACTGGGTGGAGATGCTAACACCTCCCCCAGGCAGGAGCTGTAACACCCGGCGGTGAGCCTCAAAGGCTCACCCCTTTGTCACAGCACCGCAGGACACTCCAGCTAGTGGAGTTGCCCGCCCCCTCCGGCCCCGGCCCCCACTTTGGCGGCAAGGCCGGAGAAAATAATGAGAATAACAAGGAGGAGTCACTGGCCAGTCAGGACAGCCCCTAAGGTGTCCTGAGCTGAGGTGACTCTAACTTTTAGAAATCCTCCATCTTGCAGATGGAGGATTCCCCCAATAGGGTTAGGATTGTGACCCCCTCCCCTTGGGAGGAGGCACAAAGAGGGTGTACCCACCCTCAGGGCTAGTAGCCATTGGCTACTAACCCCCCAGACCTAAACACGCCCTTAAATTTAGTATTTAAGGGCTACCCTGAACCCTAGAAAATCAGATTCCTGCAACAACAAGAAGAAGGACTGCCTAGCTGAAAACCCCTGCAGAGGAAGACCAGAAGACAACAACTGCCTTGGCTCCAGAAACTCACCGGCCTGTCTCCTGCCTTCCCAAGAACTCTGCTCCAGCGACGCCTTCCAAAGGGACCAGCGACCTCTGAATCCTCTGAGGACTGCCCTGCTTCGACGACGACAAGAAACTCCCGAGGACAGCGGACCTGCTCCAAAAAGACTGCAACTTTATCTAAAGGAGCAGCTTTAAAGAACCCTGCAATCTCCCCGCAAGAAGCGTGAGACTTGCAACACTGCACCCGGCGACCCCGACTCGGCTGGTGGAGAACCAACACCTCAGGGAGGACCCCCGGACTACTCTACGACTGTGAGTACCAAAACCTGTCCCCCCTGAGCCCCCACAGTGCCGCCTGCAGAGGGAATCCCGAGGCTTCCCCTGACCGCGACTCTCTGAAACCTAAGTCCCGACGCCTGGAAAAGACCCTGCACCCGCAGCCCCCAGGACCTGAAGGACCGGACTTTCACTGCAGAAGTGACCCCCAGGAGTCCCTCTCCCTTGCCCAAGTGGAGGTTTCCCCGAGGAAGCCCCCCCTTGCCTGCCTGCAGCGCTGAAGAGATCCCTTGATCTCTCATTGACTTCCATTGCGAACCCGACGCTTGTTCTAACACTGCACCCGGCCGCCCCCGCGCCGCTGAGGGTGAAATTTCTGTGTGGGCTTGTGTCCCCCCCGGTGCCCTACAAAACCCCCCTGGTCTGCCCTCCGAAGACGCGGGTACTTACCTGCTGGCAGACTGGAACCGGGGCACCCCCTTCTCTCCATTGAAGCCTATGCGTTTTGGGCACCACTTTGAACTCTTCACCTGACCGGCCCTGAGCTGCTGGTGTGGTAACTTTGGGGTTGCTCTGAACCCCCAACGGTGGGCTACCTTGGACCAAGAACTGAACCCTGTAAGTGTCTTACTTACCTGGTAAAACTAACAAAAACTTACCTCCCCCAGGAACTGTGAAAATTGCACTGTGTCCACTTTTAAAGTAGCTATTTGTGAATAACTTGAAAAGTATACATGCAATTGAAATGATTCAAAGTTCCTAATGTACTTACCTGCAATACCTTTCAAACAAGATATTACATGTTAAATTTGAACCTGTGGTTCTTAAAATAAACTAAGAAAAGATATTTTTCTATAACAAAACCTATTGGCTGGATTTGTCTCTGAGTGTGTGTACCTCATTTATTGTCTATGTGTATGTACAACAAATGCTTAACACTACTCCTTGGATAAGCCTACTGCTCGACCACACTACCACAAAATAGAGCATTAGTATTATCTATTTTTACCACTATTTTACCTCTAAGGGGAACCCTTGGACTCTGTGCATGCTATTCCTTACTTGGAAATAGCACATACAGAGCCAACTTCCTACACTACATAACACTGCTTTGAAGAAATCCCATACTAATAGTTGATTAGTTCTTACTTGATTAACCTCAAAATAGTTTTCAATACATTATTCTGTTTGGGGTTTACATTTTTCCTCTTCCAAGTATGTCTAATCCAGAGCCTGTCTCCCAGACTTCATCCCCATAAACATTAGTGAACGATTAGAGGAAAGTGAAGGCTGTATTTCTATCCCATTGCCCTAAATCCCTGCAGGTATTTGGAAAAAATCAAGTTAGACTTGGGTTTTAAATCTCAAGCTTTTATAGCTTTATTGATGCTTCAAGAGATGCCTTTCACATCAGATATCTGTCAGGTTATGAGCAACCGTTCTCACCTGTAAGTGATTTGTGACCTGTCTTCTAGATTACTTTGCCCAAGCCCAGGGGCCAAACGTATCCAGATATGGTAACATTTAAGTCCCCTCCAAAGGTATGAGGAGGGGGAATAAGCAGAAAGCATTATTAACTTTATTAATGCTTCCAGTTATCAATTATGTGGCTGAAGCATAAAAACAACTGAGAATGAAGTCTCAGATTCAGAAATGTGTGCTGCTATCAAGCTGCCCTTTTTGTCTGCTTCATATTTCACAACATGTATATTTTTAAGTTAATGAAAGATTATAGCAGTACCTGTTGGGGGAAAGTGGAGTCTCCTGAGTCAATTTGTATTTCTGTTTCCATTTTAGATGCTCCTGCTTTCCCTTTGCAATATGTCTTTCAAAGCATAAATATTTGCATTTTAGCAGCTCTCACCCATGCCTCCACTCCCATCCTTCCCCTTCAAATGTTTTTTCTCACACATTCCCTTCTTCACATCTCTACCAGCAACAGCTGAATCCTGATCCCTCAGCTACCCTACCTCCCCAGCTTCTAATACAATGGAATGCACTGTATCAGCATTCATACAAAAGCTTTGGTATGGGATCTGTATTATGTTGGCCCCAGCAACTAGCCTACCAAGTACACAAATTGGCATTTCAAAAAATAGTGTAATCTTCCCAGCATCACTACATTTTTTACTGAAATTATAGATACAGTTATAGATACAAATATCACTAGCTTCTTACACTTGGATATTAAAGCTCTAATCTCTTTTAGTAGTGAAGAATGTAATAAATGGAATTAGAGAGATGGTGTAGCATAGAGGAAACTTGGTAAGAGTACTGAAAGTTCCGGCAATAAGGAACACTGACTAACTGGGAGCTGATCTGTTTACTGTAACAAAAATACAGGCTATGGAGAGGAGGGGAGAAATATGGAGACAATACAACAAGGGGGGAATGGTTATGATGACCATATCAACTGTGAAATGGAGAGAAACAGGACTGGGGACAGAAATTAAGAAGAGCAAGATGATGGTTGGGGATGCCGGGCACCTTTTCTTTCCTGATCGTAACCTGGACACACTGACTATAAAGAATTTAATGGTGAAGTGCACTAAAGCACAGTTTGTTTTCTCGCAAGACTGCAGGTCGCCTTCACTAGGAACAAATAAAAGGTTTCTCCTTCCTTGATGTGTCTCTCCGCTTTCCCCTTTCCTTTGGATGGATCCTCGGACCAGATGCACCTTAGAAGTAGGGACCCTGAGAAGTGACTAGATTATCATTTAATTTCTGTTATTGTTTATGGTGATTTATAGTTATTATCTGTATTGTATCAATAAAAATATTTGTAGTGTAAACATCTCAAAGTCTAGAGTGGAAAAGTGTGCTGAATTACTTTGGTGAAAATGGGCCGGGTATTACACAGAACTAAAAATAGGACCGGGACACACTCTACGCTGGAATTAACGCTTAACTGACCAGAAGACTCTGGACCATACAAAACTCAGTGGCCAGGATCACCCACAACCTCCCACCCTGCACTTACATCACCCTACACCTCAAAGAGCTGCACTGACTTCCAATCAATAAACTGGCACTCTTTAAATGCTCCACACACATATACAAAATCTTAGACATCATTGGGCCCATATACCTCAACAACACATAAACTTCCATAAACAGACACCTAACAGACAGCACCGCTCAGTTAAAACTTCTTCTTGCATGTGCATATGAAGAACCAGAACCAGCATTAGTGCCTTCTCATACCTTGCTCCTACAGCCTGGGGTGACCTGCCCCTTCACATCAGAATTGCCTTCTCAGTTCTTGAATTCTGCAAGAAACTGCAGACCTGGCTCTTCACCTAGACCAGACCCTGGCACCAGGATACCATCCCAGGTGAGTTGTGCGCCATACAAATACACATAATATAACATTAACAAGTACCTGGAACTGTGCAGGCTACACTAGAAGAGGAAACATTTGGGACAATATACAGGGCAAAAGGGACAAAGATTCTGTTAAAAAATACTTCAACTGTGTTGTATCTAAAAACTCACTGTGCCATAGCTCCTTATAAACATGGAGACAGAATAATGACTAGGAGGAACCAGATGTGGACCAAATAGTGTTGAAATCATGGTTAATTGGGAACCTTCCATTTACATGACATATTGACAGGATGTCGCTAATTGGGAAGGTGTATCTTTTCCCTGGATGATCTAAGTTCTGGCCAACATGCCAACATAGCATGTACAGGAGATGCTGCAGTAATTTTATTTATCAGGTTCTGCCTCACCACATAGGTAACGATCTAGGGGTCAGATGTAGTAAAGAAGCATTTTGCGAGTTGCAAATAGCGAGTCTTAGCGACTTGCTATTTGCAACTCGCAAAATGTCATGCAGAACGGTGTCTCAGACACCGTCTGCGAGTCGGTATGGGGTCGCAATGACCCACCTCATTAATATTAATGAGGTGGGTCGCAAATTGCGGCCCCATACCGACTATGGGCACTCGCAAACATGGAGGCCTGCTGTAGTCAGCAGACCTCCGTGTTCGTGACTGCTTTAAATAAAGCATTTTTTTTTTTTTTAAGTGTAGCCCGTTTTCCTTAAAGGAAAACGAGCTGCACTTAAAAAAAAAAACGAAACCTTTAGTTTCGGTATTTTTTCAGGGCAGGGAGTGGTCCCTTGGACCACTCCCTGCCCTGAAAAGATTTTTTGGGGTCCAGTCACAAACTGGAAGGGGTCCCATGGGGACCCCTTCCAATTTGCGAGTGGGTTACCATCCACTTGAAGTGGATGGTAACTGCAACACCATTTGCGACCGCATATGCGGTTGCAAATGGTATTGCATACCACAAGGAATCGCAAATAGGAAGGGAACACCCCTTCCTATTTGCGATTCTGAAATGCATTTTGCGAGTCGGTCCGACTCGCAGAATGCATTTCTGCATAGGAAAATGCGATTTGCAACTCGCAAACTGCAGTTTTTGCCGTTTGCGAGTTGCAAATCCTTTCCTACATCTGGCCCTAGGTTTCTTGTGAGAGCAGTGATCTCAGGGCCTGCAATATCAGGCATAGAATAATGACTAGGAGGAACCAGATGTGGACCAAGACAGTGCTGAAATCATGGTTATTTGGGAACCTTCCTTTTACATGACATATTGACAGGAATGTCGCTAATGGGGAAGGAGTGTCTTTTCCCTGGATGATCTAAGATCTGGCCAACATGCCAACATAGCATGTACAGCAGATGCTGCAGTAATTCTATTTATCAGGTTCTGCCTCATCACATAGGTAACGATCTAGATTTCTTGTGAGAGCAGTGATCTCAGGGCCAACAATATCAGGCACAGAACTGTTTTGCAACCAGCCTCAGATGTCACTTGCTCATGCCCCTCAAAGAGGACTGAAGGATAAATGCTATAAATAGAATCTCAAAATGAAATACAGGACACAGACACAAAGAGGTTTTAAAAATGAGAAAAATGCACACATGCCAGGGCTCTGGAAGTGTTTTAAAAAATGACCACTAAGAGCATGGCTGTGTATTCAAATCAAACTAAAAATATAAGCAGTGCCTTCTATTCAATGGTTTTAAAAACATACCAGCCTTTCAGTCTATCCTTCAAAAAGCCATATTTATGACCCTGGTTTGCGTTGCTCTTGCACCACGCAACATAGTGCAATAACGATGCAAACCTTAAGTGAGATTTATGAAGCAACGCAAGGCCTCCTAAATTTTGAGTAATGTAAAGCAGGACAAATCACTGAGTTACATTACTCTGAACAAGGGAGGCGTTTCCATTGGGCTGTGTGGGGGTTCCCACGCAACCCCCATGGATTTTGACACATTCCCAGATTTACAAGAACTTGTAAACCTGGGAATGCGTCAAAAAGGTATGCCTCCCCAGAAAAGGCGTAATGAGAAATATCTTTATTTGTTTTTGGTTTTTACTCTGTGTGCTGCATTGTGCAGCACACATAAAAAGAGGATAAAGCCTCTCAGGATTGTTTTTTTGCAGGAAGGTACCTCTTCCTGCACAAAAGCAATTCTGCATGCAACCAGGCCCCTTGCATAATAGTGCAAGCGTGCCTGTATTGGAACTAGGCTGCCTAAAGGACGCAAGGGCAGGGAAAAGGACAGGAATGTGCAGTGTTCTTTTAAATATTAAAGCCCATAAATAGGGACTACACTCTCTTGTAGCAGGAAATATCTGGGTTTAGAAAGGCGACTGAAAGCAGATGTCCTAACATTATGAACTTGCATGAAAAAGTTTGCATCTTGAATTCTGATTCGTCAATTGATCTCAAACTCATACGAAATCTTCCTTGGGCACCGTACCACAAGTTGAAATGAGAGATGGGTTTCTCTGCATTTGATTGAGTTTCTAGTCAACAGCCATGTTTCAAATTACCTTACCAGTTCTTACGAAGATGCCCTGAATCCTTTTTCCCTCTGGATCACAAAAAGGCAAGCTATCACGAGAGCTAAGGATTGAAGATGAAGTAGGAGTCTCATTCTCCCCAGGTTTCTTCAGATAGTTCAGAATTCTTCTATTTAGTCTCCTTTTTTCTTCTCTTTTCTATCTGAGGGTGATGGAAACCTGACTAATGTATGCAATGAGCCGGTGTTGAGATTCAGTCAGCGGCTCCTCACCGGCGCGCGCTCCCCAGAGACCCTCCCGCGCGCCTCTGCTGCGTCACACGCCCGGGCCCGCGGGAGAGCGCCGAGGGACGACCCCAGGGGCCCGGAGACAGCCCGGAGACAGCTGAGGGGCGACCGCGGGGGGCCCTGAGACAGGCTGAGGGACGACCCCGGGGGACACAGAGACCGGCGGAGGGACGACCCCGGGGGCACTGAGAGCGGCCGAGGGGGAGCCCGGGAGAGGCCCCTCAGGACCCAGAGACAGGCTGAGGGACGACGCAGAAACCCCGGACTCCTCGGGGAGGCGACCCGACCCCCGGTTGGCCCCTCTGACGCCCTGTCGTCTCCCGGGCGGACAGAGACCCTTGGAGGAGAGCCGAGAGCGCCCCCGGAGAGACCGCTGACCCGCAGACCCGCTGTGTGCAGGGGCAGCCGGTGACCTGCGCTCTCCACCGAGACTTCCACGGACCCCAAGGGCGCCATATTAGACCCCATCACACACTCCATCACCTAGAGGGACCCGAGGCGCCAGCGACCCGAGCACCGGAGACAGACTGACTGTGGCACCAGAGAGAGAGGTCCCGGAGACTGACCCCTCACCACAGACTGACCCAGGGCGCCAGAGACTGACCCCGGCCACCAGAGACTGACCTCCATGCACCACAATCTGACCTCGGGTATCAGAGAGAGACCACAGAGACTGACCCCGGGCACCAGAGTGAGAGATCGGGTACCAGAGACTGACCCCGTGCACCCGAGACAGGACCCACATCAGAGACTGACCCCGGGCACCACACCCCGGGCACCACACCCCTGGCACAAGAGGCAGACCCCGGGCACCGGAGACAACCAGCCGTGCACCCCTGCAGGACACAGGGCTGTCGGTTCGGACCGCCGCCGCCGCCGTTGTAGGCTTCCATGCTAAAATACGCTGGGAGGACAACAATACCCAGAATCCTCTGGGTTTCCTGTGCGCCAAGTGGCGCGAAAGTGCTGTTACGCCCCCGGGCCCTCAAATTGCAACAAGGTACACCGCACCGCGGGGCAAGCGCGGGCGGCGCCGTGCAAAGGGTGGGCCCTCTGTGGCCCTCTGAGGTCTGAAGAGACTGGACTGGGCACGGGACTCTGCCTAAACTGTAAATTAGCTGTATTACATCTTGATTACGCGGTTTTGTGTTTTGTATTGCTGAATTATAGTTGGTGGTACTTATTGCAACCAACCTATGATGGCTAACTGTAATAACTCCGCCAAAAATCTAGGGGCTACTATGCTTGATAACTACCTGGTAAAGGTGGTTAAAAAGATTAATAGCGATCGCAGAGTCTCCCTAGGGAAAGGAGGTTCCCCCGTTCAGACACACCCTACTTCCTCCCCACATATAGGGGGTCATTCTGACTCCCGCCGGGCGCGGTCACCGCGCGCCCGGCGGGAGCCGCCAAAATACCGTACCGCGGTCGGAAGACCGCGGCGGGTATTTTGAGTTTTCCCCTGGGCTGGCGGGCGGCCTTCAAAAGGCCGCCCGCCAGCCCAGGGGAAAACGACCTTCCCACCATGAAGCCGGCTCGTAATCGAGCCGGCGGAGTGGGAAGGTGCGACGGGTGCTACTGCACCCGTCGCGTATTTCACTGTCTGCTATGCAGAGAGTGAAATACTTGTAGGGGCCCTCTTACGGGGGCCCCTGCAGTGCCCATGCCATTGGCATGGGCACTGCAGGGGCCCCCAGGGGCCCCGCGACACCCCCTACCGCCATCCTGTTCCTGGCGGGCGAACCGCCAGGAACAGGATGGCGGTAGGGGGTGTCAGAATCCCCAAGGCGGCGCAGCATGCTGCGCCGCCTTGGAGGATTCTGACGGGCAGCGGAAAACCGGCGGGAGACCGCCGGTTTTCCTGCACTGACCGCGGCCAAAGCGCCGCGGTCAGAATGCCCTGCGGGGCACCGCCGGTCTGTCGGCGGTGCTCCCGCCGACCCTGGCCCCGGCGGTCCTAGAATCACCCCCATAGTGTCTACTTTTGAGGATCTGGGCGTCAACACTGACAAGGATATGATACTAACTGAGGCACAGATACATTCTAATCCTTTAGACTCAACGGATATAATTGGCGAGAGTCCATCTAGCCCCGTGGTTATGGCAGTGACTCCCCCCCAACCAGCAAGAGCAGTTAGGGCTTGTAGAAAGTCGTTGGGCAAAAGAGGAGTGGGGAAAGTCAGCAATTCTCGAAAGCCCCTCGAAGCAAAAACCCATACTACTAAAACAAAAGGATTAGACGGGGGATCTGATAAGCCAGTGGGTTGCTGTCATAACAGGCAGTATATACAAAATAGACTGGCAACAGTAGAGGATAAGTTAGCGACAAAAATGGCTGAAATTTTTAGCACATTATTGCTGAAAATTGAAGTTCTTACCCAAGAGGTTCATAGCTTGAGGGTACAAGCAACATCGACACCAGCAGATGTACTAACGGTACCTCTAGATTTACCATCTGGAAATTGTGTTGAGCAGGCAATTCTCGCGGGCAGCAGTTTAAGACATAAAGCCCCATGTAACGAAACAAGTTTGGTGGCGGAGCCCACTATACCTAGGGAACCCGAAGTGATTCGAGGGTCCCTAGAGGGTAGGCCTCAACCAACTCGAGTCCATAAGGAAGCAAGAGAGCACAACAATAATTATAATGTTAGGATTGATCTCCCACCGGAGGCCGCTCCATTTGTATGTATATTGTCAGGAGTCCCAGAACTTAGTTCAGGCAAAAAAGAAGGTTACAATGACTTAAAAAACAAAGTAGCCTTCTGGCTTACTAAGAATAGACCCCTCCCCCCTACCATTGATGGTAAAATCTTAAATGTGAGAAGGGTGGGTTGGCTTGGCCACATGATTAAAGATATCCCAGGTGATCTGGTAATAGTTAATTTCAGGAGTATTAATGTGGTCCCATTTTTGAGAGGCTGGTGCCCACAACTTGCAGATGGACCAATAGTCATGTGGGAACTACTAGATTTTTATCCTACGGTGTATCCCGAGGTGAAGGTGCCTTCCCAGATTAACAAAAATGTCATTAACCCTCCCAGGGGTTGGTTCGCACCAGAAAGCATTGAACCCTTGATTACTGCTGGGAGATATGGGCCGTTATCCTGCCTAGATGAGAATGATTGACTCATCGGTAGAGAAGAAATAGTTAATTTAACTTTATTGAAATCCCCCCACATAGAAGATATAAGTTGGAAGGCTATTGCCACAGATCAAAGTAATAATCCTGACACTACCCCTGTTGGTACATTGTCTGCATTACCCAATTTTAGTACGGACTCACCCTCTGCTTTAGCTGAGCCTGTTGATATGTTATCAAGGTATATATCCTGGAATATAGCCGGTCTGGAGTCCAGCCAGTGTATTACTGATTGGAGGGACTTCATAGATCAGGGCGATATAATTGCATTCCAGGAAACATGGGCTATCACACCGATATTTCGGGTGGGGTATCTGAACTTTAGCAAGCCAGCAATTAGAGGCCAGAAAGGGCGTCCTGTTGGAGGTCTTACAATTTGGGTCAGCCAAAGTGTGGGTGTAAGAGTTGAAGAAGTGACAATTGATAGTCCAGACATAATTGCCTTAAAGATAAAGTCCAACCAAGGTACAAACATCCTGTTGGTTAATATTTATGTCAGGGGCCTCCAGGGAGGAAGGGTTTCTCCGACCCTCCTCCTGTTGGATGATATTCTATCAGGAACAATGACCGATGGCCACAAGATTGTGATGGGGGATTTTAATACTTGTTTTGAGCCTTTGGGTATTGAGGACGGCCCGCTCACCGAGGATGAGGATCTATCCTGGGGTATTCCCCAACTTGAGATACCCCCGATTGCTAAGTGGTCGAGCTCAGCCACCTATATCAAGGGGCTATGCCTGGATATGGGTCTAAGGGCTGTTAACGGAAGGGTCAAGTCAGATAGGAAGGGCAGGCATACGTTCAACAACGGCAGACACAGTAGTCGTATCGACTATATTTTGGTCGATGTGAGGCAGTGGTTTGCAGTTGTTGATATGCTAGTTACGGAACGCCCAGAGAGCGATCACGACCCGCTGGTTTTGTTCTTAAGGGATTTCAGCTTTCAGAGGTCTGAGGGTAGTGGTCCTAATATAACAGAAAAAGAGGTCATTGTGAGCAATGATACGCGCAGGGTACGCTGGCCCAAAATAGCTGTGGACGCTGGGGCCCGCAGGGCGATAAGAACCTTAGTGTCTAGTTCTGTGGAGCTTTTAAACAATTGTGGCTCACAGGACGAGATTAACAGCGAACTTATACGTACCCATTCTGACTTGTTTCAGGAACTTAAAAAGTTGTTCACCAAATTTATCCCTAAACAACCTAGGACCAAGAAATACTCATCCACTACCTGGTTTGATAAAGAGTGTAGCAAGACAAAAAGAGTTCTCTTTGAGGCTATTAAAAACAAAAATCATAGCCAGATTAGATCTTGTAGAAAACTCTATAATGAGGCAAAACGCAAAGCAAAACAAAAGTGGGACGAGGAACGTTGGCTTATGCTGTCAGAAGCCTGTGGTAAACGCAATATGCAACAGTTTTGGTACCTCATAAAATGGAGTATCTCGCAGGACGCCCACTATAGTCCAGCATCTGTCTCTAATCATCAGTGGGTAAAAAATTTTGAGGATCAGTTTAAGTGTCATACAGTAGAAGTGACTATACCCTACTGTCTTGAGCCCGTCGAGCCGTTAATATTCTCAGTTACTGAAGTTATCAATTGCCTGCAAAACATTCCCAAAGGGAGGGCCCCTGGCCCAGATGGTATTCCAGCTGACATTTTTTTGGAAGACCAGGACCTGTGGGTACCTTATATACTCCACCTGGTGAATGCAGTTGCAGCAGGCGCTAAAATTCCTGACTCATGGTATGGGGCAGAAATCCTTCCCATATACTAGAAAGGCGATCGCTCAGTACCCTCAAATTACCGGCCTATCAGCCTTATTGATGCGATCCTAAAAATCATAGCGCGCCTCATTTTAGGGAGGATACAGGAATGGATAACAGACTCAGATATTTTGACTCCGTTGCAGGCGGGTTTTAGACCTCATGCAAGCACCCTTGATCAAGCCTTTCGTTTTGCCCTTTTATATTGGAAAACAGTTTTTTTGGGTAAGGGCAAGTTGTATGCAGCTTTTGTGGATCTAAGATCTGCATTCGACTTGGTCCCTAGGACTAAATTATGGGATTGCATACTGGAACAGGGAATGCCCAGGGCTCTAGTGCGACTCTTAATGAATCTT
This sequence comes from Pleurodeles waltl, assembly GCF_031143425.1. Classification (NCBI taxonomy): domain Eukaryota; kingdom Metazoa; phylum Chordata; class Amphibia; order Caudata; family Salamandridae; genus Pleurodeles; species Pleurodeles waltl. The sequence continues at coordinate 328,356,708 of NC_090448.1, read as the reverse complement.
CATGCATACACTTATGCCCAAGTCCGCTGGGGTAAGCCTGGCGAGGTTACGGACAGGTTCCATGTTTTGAAAGGTGTTAGACAAGGATGTGTCCTGGCTCCCACTTTGTTTTCCCTGTTTATTAACGGGGTTACCAAATATTTTGCAACACATCCCACGGATGCTCCCCAGATAGCGGGAATGAAAGTACCATTGCTCATGTTCGCGGATGATACCTTGTTATTATCAAAGACAAGGCAAGGGCTTCAGCAAGCCCTACTCAGATTTGAGCTATTTTGTGACGAGCATGAGCTAGAAGTAAATGTTTCTAAAACAAAATTCATGGTGCTAAGAGGTCGAACACAAACTATGGCAAGGGTTAAAATGGGTGGTGCTATTCTTGAGCAAACTAATGTATTTACATATCTGGGTGTGCATTTTAGTGATAATTTTAGTTGGAAACCCCAGATTGATATTCAAGCACTTAAACATGTTCAATTAGGCGGTGCCCTTCTTAAGGAATATAAAAGATCATTTACCCGCCCGATGTCCCCACTTATGGAAATCTATGGGTCAAAAATTCTTCCCTCAGTCTTGTATGGGGCAGAGCTTTGGGGTTATAGCAATCTGGACCGACTGATGCTGGCCCAAAATAGATTTACAAGAGGGGCGGTTGGTCTTCCGAGGTCATCCCCACGCATCCCGCTCCTTTATGACCTTGGGCTCCAACCGGTGGAAGATCAAGCCAGATTTCGGCCTTTGGCCTTCTGGCGGAGGTTGTGGTCTACCCCAGAGCTGTTATTATATGCGAAAGCATGTCTCGAGGTAAGGGACACCCTAGGATCCGATAAGATTGGTTGGTTTAAGGGTGTTAGAACCACCCTTTGTGCCATGGGTCTAGGTGCCCTTTGGCACAACCCAGACTCAGCTACTTTTCCTTAAAAAAAAGAGCTGAAACAACTATATTGGGAATGGGTGGTAGGCATAAGACACTCATCCCTTATAGGTAGTTCCCTTACAACAACATTTGTACACGTGAAAGATGTCTCTGCAATTGAAATGTATTGGGATGTTATTACAAAACCTATTGACCGCAAATTATATCACCAAGTTAGAGTGGGCTCAATACCATTAAGGTGTTTAACCTCAACCTGGGGCATTGGAGGCCCAGATAAATGCCCACTGTGTATTGAAATGCGGGAAAATGTGAGCCATTTGTTCTTTGTCTGTCCATTATATGCTGCCCCAAGGAAGAAGTGGTTGGTACCCCTATGCAAAAGTCTGGGCACACAATCGGCCGAGACTGCTTGTAGGATCCTTAAAACTGATCTTTCACCTACTATAGCAATAGGGGTGGCCAAATTCCTGGGGTGGGCATGGATAATTCGTTCTGAACTACTAAAACAGTTACATGTTTTAGATAAGTAAAATATCTTGAACATTAGAACTGAGTTTTTAAAGTAATGTACTTCCTTTTTTAATATGTTAAAATATTTAACAAATGAAGCATTAGTAGCTTTTATGAAATATTGTATTTATTGTTTTAATCGTTAGCACTGTTAATTTTATAAGTATTATGACGTGTAGCATGTCTTTTATGATGAAATATCGAATAAAGACTTCATTGACTTGACTTGTATGCAATGATTCACAAACTTGTCAAGGTAAAATCCCCATGAAATCTCCTTCTACTGTTTCTAACACTGTCTGTGCCTGACATAGTGGAATCCATCCCTTAAAGCATCATATTCCAGTTTTCTTAGATGGCCACAAGGAGATAAGTGAAAGTTGCTCACTACAGCTCCAGACTTGACTCCTTCCCAGAACTATCTCTTCTCTCTACCATGGAAAGAGGTACATGAAACATACTGGGAATCCTACCTTTAGTGTCAGGCACTGTCTTATTTCCTCCTTTCACATCCTGGTTCCTCAATAAAAAAGACTTAGGCACTGTGGGTGTGGGGTGAGGAGGGGTGTCTGCTGCTGTGAAGTAGCAACCTTTATCCCCCTATATCGAAATATCGATCTGAAAGCTTTTTGCAGAACTAAGGTGGTCATTACAACCCTGGTGGACGGCGTTAAAGCGGCAGTAAGACCACCAACAGGCCGGCGGTAAAAATTTTTGAATTATGACAGTGGCGGAAACCACCAACAAAGACAGCCACTTTAACAATCCGACCGCCATGGCGGTACAAACAAACAGCACGGCGGTCACCGCCAACAGACAGGCGGAGGACAAAGTACTGCCCACAGTATCACAACCTACCAATCCGCCTCCTTTTCCGGGGCAGATTCACCACGGACAAAAACATGGCGGAAACAGGACTCCGAAGGGAAAACGCTCACCTCTACACACCGCACGAGGAACCAGGACGCCATGGAACCAGAGCTGCAGATCCTGCCAGCCCTTATCTTCTTGCTCCTCTACCAGGAGCACGAATGCCGGCAGCGAAGACCAGAGTGAGTACTGCACCTACGACACAGGGGAGGGAAAAAACAGGGACACACACACACAACATGCAACACCCCCACCCCCATCCACGACAACACACACACTAATACATCATGATACATTATAGTTAAACCCCTCCACCCCCCCCAGAAGAATGCAAAGACCAAAGAAAATGAGTGTAACCATTGTAATATATTAAAATGCAGTACGCAAAAATATACATATATACACTATTAACAAAATGTACACCAAGAATAGTAGTCCAGGTAGTGTTCAATTGAAGTGCGTGGAACACTGGGCCCACACGGTATGGGCGAGGCCCACACAAGATCCCCGACCATGACGGAGAGAACACTGCAGGGGCATCAGATAGCAATAAAACAGGCACCTCAGGGGGAGGGGAAAGGGGGGCACCTCAGCCGGTTGAGTGCACGACGCCAAATCCACGAGGGGGCCACATGCCACTGTTCAATCCTGGGGAGTGCAAAGCCACAGTCTCTCAAGTCTCTACAGTGGGTGGTTTGCCCACTGTTCAATCCTGGGGAGTGCAAAGCCACAGTCTCTCAAGTCCCTACAGTGGGTGGTTTGCCCACTGTTCAATCCTGGGGAGTGCAAAGCCACAGTCTCTCAAGTCTCTACAGTGAGTGGGTTGCCCACTGTTCAATCCTGGGGAGTGCAAAGCCACAGTCTCTCAAATCTCTACAGTGGGTGGTTTGCCCACTGTTCAATCCTGGGGAGTGCAAAGCCACAGTCTCTCAAGTCTCTACAGTGGGTGGTTTGCCCACTGTTCAATCCTGGGGAGTACAAAGCCACAGTCTCTCAAGTGGATGACAGTCTCCACTGGTTCTGGAGGGGGATTTGTGCCCAGAGTGCTACATCCTGCCAAGGAGTGAGGTAGTAGATGTATCTCTCCACTGGTTCTGGAGGGGGCTTGGTGCCCAGAGTGCTTCATCCTGCTCGTGACGGACTCAGTGGTGTCAGTGCCCTTGGCGGTGCATGTGGCAGCGGCGCCCTGTTCGGCGGTGCCCTGTTCAGCGGTGCTTGTTGCGGCGGTGCCCTGTTCAGCAGAGCTTGTTGCGGCGGTGCCCTGTTCCTCGGTGCTTGTTGTGGCGGGGTCCTTTGCACTGACTCTGCTGCTGGCGGTCCTTCATGGCTCAGCGGGGCTGGTGCTGGCGGTCCTTCATGGCCCAGCGGGGCTGGTGCTGGCGGTCCTGTCTGGCCCAGCAGGGCTGGTGCTGGGGGTCCTCTCTGGCCCAGCAGGGCAGGTGCTGGCCTCCTTGGCAGCAGTGATGATGGCGGTGGCCTCCTGGGCAGCAGGGCTGGTGGCGGGGGCCTCTTGGGCAGCAGGGCAGGTGTTTGCGGTGGCCTCCTGGGAAGCGGGGATGATGGCCTCCTGGCCAGCAGGGATGGTGGCGGTGGCCTCTTGGGCAGCAGGGCAGGTGCTGGCGGTGGCCTCCTGGGCAGCGGGGATGAGGGCGGTGGCCTCCTGGGCAGCGGGAATGATGGCGGTCTTCTCCACCGTGCTGCTCTTCCCAGACCTGCTGACTTTCTTGTGGCCCTTCCCCACCTTGGAAGATGTCGCAGCTGACTCCACACTCCCACCTGTATCCCTGGGAGCGGCTTTGGTGGCTGGAGTTGTCCCCCTCTCCCGCCGGGCACTGGCCAACTTTTGATGCTTCACAGGTGGGGGACTGTCTGTGCTGTGGCTCCGTGCCACACTGGCTGCCCTGGTGGCCGGTGCACTCCAGATTCCGGTGACTACAGGCACCACTGGTCCCGGAGATGTTGTGGCTGAGGTCCTAGGTTGGGACCTGGAGAGTCGGGCCCTAGGAGATGGACGGGGTGGGGGAGGTGGGGAAAGAGGTCAAGGTTGGACAGGAAAAGTTTTTGGGAAACACTGGCACGGGTAGCTGGAGGGGGTTTGGGAGTGGAGGAAGAAGTTGTGGTTGTAGGAGGTGTTCGTTTGGTGACTTTGGGTGAAGGTGCATGCCCTGGAGGCTGTCGTGAGGTGGATGGCTGTTGGGTGGGTGTCTGCCTGCGTTTGTGTATCTTGGGAGGTGGCGTCACAGACACACTGGGAGAGGACACAGGGGACGTGTGAATGGCAGTGGGGGTGGTGACTGCACGTGAGCGGGGTGTGGTGGTGTGTGTGCTGGTGATGGCAGTAGTGGCTGTAGATGTAGTGCATGCAGGCGTGAGTGTAGACGAGACTGGGAGGGAGGAGGGAGACGAGGAGGAGGGGGACACAGTGGAGGCAGTGGATGTTAGTGTGTCTGCATGTGTGTGATGCTTGCGTGAGTGCCTGTGGAATGTGTGCTGCTTATGTTTGCCTGAGCTTCCCTTGTGTGCTGACGTGTGTGCATGCTGGTCTGAAGGTGTGCTTGGGATAGGCTGAGGTAGAGGGGATTGGGTCTGGGTGGAGGAAGTTGGAGGGGGGAGGCTAGACACAGGGACAATGGCTGCCATCAGTGCTGAGGCAAGAGTCTGAAAAGCTCGCTCAAGGGCCGTCTGACCAGAATGAATGCCCTTCAGGAATACATTTGTTTGTTGCAACTGCCTTTCTACACCATGGATGGCATTAAAAATGGTAGACTGCCCAACAGTGAGGGACCTGAGGAGGTCAGTGGCCTCCTCACTGAGGGCAGCAGGGGTGACTGGGGCAGGGGCTGAGGTGCCTGGGGCGAAGGTGATGCCCACCCTCCTGGGTGAGCGGGCACGGGGCAAAGGCTGAGGGGCTACTGGGAGGGCGGTGCTGATAGGGGGGATGGCGGCTGTACCTGTAGATGCGGGGCACAGATGTTGCCACCATCACAAGGGAGCTCTCATCAGAGGATGAGTCCTTGTCACTGGTCTCAGCTCCTGTCCCCGGCGTGGAGCTAACCTTGCCCTCCGTCGCACTGGTGAACTCCGAGTCTGTTGTCTCACCCTCCAGGGCCATGTGGGATGCAGCTCCCTCCTGCTCCGGTGCCACTGCTCCTCTGCCTGATGATGCTTATGCACACAAGAAGAGGGAGACCACAAAAAGGGGGGGCGACAGAAGAAAGACATGTTGAGTGCATGCATTACCGCTACCATTGGCGGACACGACAGACACAGAAGCCCCCTGCACTACGTGGCCTGCTGTATGCTTCAGCACTTGGGCTCCACTGTTCAATCCCTGGGACATGGCCTACAAGGCTATGGACGACATCTGCACACATGGATGACACAGGAGCCTGACTAGGTGTACTTGGCACTGTACACAGGTGGGGTGGGGTGCCACAGGGTGTGCCAGAAGAAGGGGACTTGCCTACGGAACTCGCCCTGGCCTAGGGAAACCCACAGTCCACCTCCCCCACCCAGACACCTCCACTGCGCGCAAAATCAGCAGAATGAGATTGTACTCACCTCCTTGTGGCTGCTGTGATGCCCCCAAGCGCCCATCCAACTTCGGGTACGCCACCGCCAGGATCCTGAACATCAGGGGGGTCATGGTGCGACGGGCACCCCTCCCACGTTGGGAGGCCATCCCCAGCTGGGCCTCCGTGGTCTTCTTGCTCCAGCGGCGAATGTCCTCCCATCTCTTACGGCAGTGGGTGCTCCGTCTGTGGTAGACCCCCAGGGTCGGGACCTCCTTGGCGATGGCACACCAAATATCTTTTTTCTGGCGGGCGCTTACCTACATTAATTGTACAGGGGGAAAAGAAAAGTTATTACCAAATGCACCATCACAGTCATTGGCCCCCATCCCTACCCTTGCCATGATGCACATGCACTCACTGTCATTTCATGCACGCCTCAATCTCCCCCCCCCCCCCCCCCATCTTTCATCCACCCCACTCACACAGGCATAGCCCATACAGCATGCTCCCAGTGTATTTACCTTTTTGTCTGGAGGAACGTAGAGTAGCGTGTATGGGGGGAGGACCCCATCCACGAGTTTCTCCAACTCCTCCGATGTGAAGGCAGGGGCCCTTTCCCCAGATGCACGAGCCATTGTCTCTTCCAGACCGAGGTCACAGCAGCACTTTCAGTGTAGGTCCTCTCCTGTCGAAGATCAGGTATCGAGTGATTAACAGATAGAAAATGGCGGTCACGTCTGCCGCGTTGCGTACCGTCACCGCCGACGTACATCGTCATTGGCTCCTGGGACCCATAGGGTCCAATGTTAACCAATGCAGCATTGCGCCGCGGTCTTTGAACGCCTACCGCGACGGTGTATAACGCCAGCGCAGTTACCTCACATCCCATTGTCCCACTTTACAGGTCAGCCAGCCACCATTTCAGAGGCCAACATGGCTTAATTTTTAACTGCGTCACACATACCTAGGCCTAGCCTCAACACACATGCAGGCAAATTTTCGGATTATGATTCGTGTTCTGTGTAAGCTGTGGGTATGTACCTCTGAGTTGGTTGACTCTGTGCTTGCTGTTGTCCTTCATAGGCACCGTCTGCTGGGACATGTGAGGAGATGGCGGCATCCTCCGGTGTACAGACCGCTGGTTGACCTGTCGACAATGGAGGAAAGACATGTGATCATCACCTACAGGCTTGACAGTGCCACAATCCAGGAACTGTGTGCCCAGCTGGAGCCAGACCTGATTTCAGCTATCCGCCATCCCACAGGAATCCCCCTTCAAGTGCAGGTGCTGTCAGTACTCCATTTCCTTGCAAGTGGGTCATTTCAAACAACAGTGGCCATAGCATCAGGGATGTCCCAGCCTATGTTTTCCAACATGTTGTCCAGAGTGTTGTCTGCCCTGCTGAAACACATGCGGAGCTACACCGTTTTCCCTCAGGTGGAGGATTTGCCTACAGTGAAAGGAGACTTCTATGCCCTGGGACATATCCCCAACATCATATGTGCCACTGATGGGACCCATGTGGCTTTGGTACCCCCCGCAGAAGTGAACAGGTGTACAGAAAACTGAAGAGTTATCATTCCATGAATGTGCAGATGGTGTGTTTGGCAGACCAGTACATCTCCCATGTGAATGCCAAGTTCCCTGGCTCAGTGCATGACCCCTACATCCTGCGGAATAGCAGCATCCCTTATGTGATGGGTCAACTCCAGAGGCACCATGTGTGGCTATTAGGTGAGCACCTGGAAGCAAGTCAGTGGGAATGGTTGTCTGGGTCAGGGGAATATCCCTACAGGTTAGTGTGTGTCTAACAGTTGTACCTCGCCATTTGCAGGTGACTCTGGTTACCCCAACCTGTCATGGCTACTGACCCCAGTGAGGAATCCCAGGTCAAGGGCAGAGGAACGCTACAATGAGGCCCATGGGCGAACTCGGCGGATAATAGAGCGGACCTTCGGCCTCCTGAAGGCCAGGTTCAGGTGCCTCCATATGACAGGTGGATCCCTATTCTACTCACCAAAGAAGGTGTGCCAGATCATTGTGGCCTGCTGTATGCTTCACAACTTAGCTTTGCGACGACAGGTGCCTTTTTTGCAGGAGGATGGTCCAGATGGCGGTGTTGTTGCAGCTGTGGAGCCTGCGGACAGTGAAGATTATGAAGCAGAAGAAGAGGACATGGACAACAGGAACTCGATGATCCTGCAATATTTCCAGTGAGACACAGGTAAGAATACAAACCTGCCTACTACATGTACTTTAACACTACTACCTCTCTACTGTCTGTCATTTTCACCCAGTGTATGGTCACTAAGTTGTCACTTTCCCTTACGATTTCACAGATGTGTGTGCCACAGTGTGACATCTGCTTTGTTTCCTCATGGACTAGAGCTGTGTGACATAGGTATGTTGACATTACAATTGAATGAGCATTTTGCCACTGTCATTGCTAATACACTATTTCGAAATCACAGACTGACTCCAGATTGTTTTTTGCTTCAAGGGTGTTTATTTAAGTGCTCAATATTGGAGGGGGTTGAAAAATGGTGAGGGGTGATAGTGGAGGAATGTCCATGGCAGAGTCCAGTCTATTAGTCTCACAGGTGCATTACCCAAATGGGCATAGGAAGTGGAGCTGGGGCAGTTTGAGGATGGACAGGGTGACAAGGTGGGACAGAAGGATGACAATCAGGGTGGTCTCATTTCTTGGCGGGGTTCTTGGCATAGTTCTCTGTCTTTGTCCTGGATCTCAGGGATCTTTTGCAGGGTGGTTCTCCCTCTGCAGGGGGTGGGGTGCTGGTGTGGTGGTCCTGTGGCGGTGCTTCCTGTCCACTAGCGCCGGCGGAGGTGGTGGGCAGTTCATCGTCCATGCTAGTGTGAGGGGGCCCTTGTTGTGCAACAGTGTCCCTCCTGGTGTTGAGTACTTTCTTCAGCACCCCTACGATGGTTCCCAGGGTGGAATTGATGGCTCTGAGTTCCTCCCTGAAGCCCAAGTACTGTTCCTCCTGCAGGCGCTGGGTCCCCTGAAACTTGGCCAGTACCGTTGCCATCGTCTCCTGGGAGTGGTGGTATGATGGAGGAGAGGGCCTCGTGGAGATTGGGTTCCCTTGGCCTGTCCTCCCCCGGTCGCACAGCAGCCCTCCCAGTTCCCCAGTGTTCCTGGGCCTCCATCCCCTGGACTGTGTGCCCACTACCACTGCCCCCAGGTCCCTGTTGTTGTTGGGGTGGTGGGTTAGCCTGTGTTCCCTGTAGTGGTGGACACACTGCTGCTTGACGTGTCCTGGGGACAGAGGTATGGGCCCGCTGGGTGGGTGCTGTGCTGGTGTTTCCAGAGGGGGGAAGGTCTGTAGTGGCCTGTGACTGTGTGAGGGGAACCGACTGTCCAGAGGTCCCCGATGGGCCGGGCTGGTCATCTAGATCCAGTTGGACTGAGCTGCTGTCATCACTGTGGGCCTCTTCTGTTGGTGGTGTGGACATGTGTGGACCCTCCTGTCCGGTGATGTTGGGTAGGGGTCCTGCAGGGGTATAAAAGGATGTTTATTACATCTGTGTGTGCCATGGTGTGCAATAGGTGGGTGTCCATGTACCCCAGTGCTTGAATTCCTGTGTGGGACCTTGTGTGATGGTGGTTTAGGAGGTGTATGGGTATGTGCAGTGGCCATGCTTTGGTGATGGGTGTCCATGCTTTGTTGTTGCATGCAGGGCTTGGTGTTGGGATGGGTGGGTTGTGATAGAGGGACATTTGTGAGGAGTAGGAGTGATGGGGGTGAGAGTGAGGGTGGGGGTATGTGATGGCATGCAGGTAGGGTGGGGGATGAAGTAGTGAAAGATTTGACTTACCAGAGTCCATTCCTCCATCTACTCCTGCGAGGCCCTCAGGATGCAGAATTGCCAAGACCTGCTCCTTCCATGTTGTTAGTTGTGGAGGAGGAGGTGGGGGTCCGCCGCCAGTCCGCTGAACCGCAAGGTGGTGTCTTGAGACCACGGAACGCACCTTCCCCCGTAGGTCGTTCCACCTCTTCCTGATGTCATCCCTATTTCTTGGGTGCTGTCCCACTGTGTTGACCCTGTCCACTATTCTTCGCCATAGCTCCATCTTCCTAGCAATGGAGGTGTGCTGCACCTGTGATTCGAATAGCTGTGGCTCTACCCAGACGATTTCCTCCACCATGACCCTGAGCTCCTCCTCAGAGAACCTGGGGTGTCTTTGCCGTGCCATGGGGTTGTGTGGGTGATGTGTCGGGTGGTGTGTGTAGTGATAAGTGGGGTGCTATTTAGTGGTGTGTTGTGTGAGGTGCGTGGAAGTAATGTGGGTGATGGTATTGTGTGCCTGTGGATTCTTGGTAGTTGTTTGTAGTGTTGCTCTCTGGCCTTCTCTCGGTACTTGTGGTCGTAGGGGTTTGTGGGTGATTTGGGTGTGTGTTTTATATTGTACTGGGTGTGTGGGAGTGGTGTGTGTATGTGTATCAGGTGTGTGTATTTTGAATTGTCCAATGTGGTAGTGTTTTGTATATGTGTGTGTATTTTGAGCGCAGCGGTGTGTACCGCCAATGGAATACCGCGGTTGAAAGACCACCGCGTGGATTCATGTGTCGTGATGATGTGCACGTATTTCTGTTGGCGTGACGGTGGAGGTTTTGTTTTTGCCAGTTTATCACTGACCTTTGGTGTGGCGGACGGGAAACATCCTTTATTACAACGTTTTTTTTAACGAAGTCGTGGTTAACGAAAGCGCAACAACACTTTTTTTAACCACGACTCCGTTATTTTGTGCCTTAACTACGTATATTCTGAACAACGAACATGCGTGGTTAAGGTACAAAGAAGGGAGTTGGCGAAGGAGGACGACGCAGGTGACAAGGGGTCGACTAAGGTAAGTGGGGGGTTTTAGGTTTTGGGGAGGGGGTGGGGGGTCATTGAGTTTTAGGTTTTGGGGTGGGGCGTTTTTGGTTTTGGGGAGGGGGTGGGGGGTCAGGGGGTTTTAGGTTTTGGGGTGGGGTTGGGGGGGGTGGGGCATTTTTGGTTTGGCGGGTGGGGGGTCAGGGGGTTTTAGGTTTTAGGTTTTGGGGTGGGGTTGGGGGTGGGGCGTTTTTGGTTTTGGGGAGGGGGTGGGGGTTTTAGGTTTTGGGGCGGGGTTGGGGGGGTGGGGCATTTTTGGTTTTGGGGAGGGGGTGGGGGGTCAGGGGGTTTTAGGTTTTGGGGCGGGGTTGGGGGGTGGGGCGTTTTTGGTTTTGGGGAGGGGATGGGGCCAGGGGGTTTTAGGTTTTGGGGTGGGGTTGGGGGGGTGGGTCGTTTTTGGGTTTGGGGAGGGGGTGGGGGGTCAGAGGGTTTTAGGTTTTGGGGTGGGGTTGGGGGTGGGGTGTTTTTGGTTTTGGGGAGGGGAGGGGGTGGCGGGTCAGGGGGTTTTAGGTTTTGGGGTGGGGTGAGGGATGTAGGGTGAATGGTGCCTATTAGTAATGCTTTTATCAGGAATGCCTTTACAACGAAATATCGTTGTTAAGGCATTCGTGGTAAAATCATTAGTAGTAAGAACGAGGTCGGTGTTCCGACCTCGTTGTTAAGGCACTAGTTGTTTTGGAAGTCGGTGTTCCGTCGTACAACCGTGGTGGACTTGTGTGGGTGTCTGAATTTTGGCAGATTCCGTGCTGTGGGTCATAATAGCTGTGGCAGAATTCCGTGGCCGCGGCAGTGTGTTGGCGGTCTTCTGCACGGCAGTTAGCGGCATTTACCGCCAATGTTGTAATGAGGGCCTAAGTCTTTGATGAAGGTACCTTCTTTTGACAGATCTGCACTAAACATACGCCAGGGTAGAGCTGTCAACCCCTTTGTGTGTGAGCAAAGGTGGTGACAGGTCTCTAACAGGAGCTTCCCAAGTGTAGGTGCCAGCTGTCTCAATATGCTTTTCATTAATAAATTCTACCCTTATAGAGAGCTGTCAGTGCAGCAGGGAACTGAGTCGAGACAGGCTATTATTCATGGTTAATTCTAAATTTGGTGGTTAGAGTAATGGAAGGGTGGAGGATATAAAGTCCTCTGCCACGTAAAATGCTTTTATTCTGTTCATTAACTTCAAAATCAGGCCTTAGTCGTATATATAAAAAAAAGACTCTTAGAAAACACATACAATTTGAGCCTTTAAACACTGTGGAGGTTTAAAAACATGTAATCTACCACAGCCTCTCTGCGAAGATCAGGATCCCCATGTTAGACTCTTTAAACATTCAGCTGCACAAGGTACATATTTTAAATGTGAATACTAAGCAGCTATGTCTTAATGTTTTGAGGCACGTTAACAGTTGAATTATTTAGTGTCAAATTTAGCCTTTATATAACAAAAACACTTACGCCCTCATTACAAGTCTGGCGGTCAGCGTACCGCCACGGTGGAGTTGGCCGCAGGTCCTGGTGGAGCAGACCACCATATCACAAGTCCTAGAAAGCTATCTGTACAACAGAGCCAAGTCACCGTTTGGGCCACCACAGCGGAAGGGCTGGCGCACCAGGCAGCAGGCATCTCCAGCCTGGCAGTTAGTCAGAATCCCACAACCATATTACGGGGTTGCACACTGCCATGATTTCTGGGGCTCACTTGTCACCACCAAAAGCCTGGCGGAAACAAACAATATAAAAGGGAACACCTACCTTCAGGAGCAATGGCACACAAATTGCAATTCCTTCCATTCCTCTACCTGCCCCTGCAACTCCTGGACCACCAACAGCGACCACGACACCAACCGTAAGTACACCAGCCTAGCACACACTGTATGGACCAACGTTAGTACACACACACACACACACAAAACATGGGAAGCCATGCTCACACACACACACGAAAACAGACACCTGTACCAATACACTCACACCAATACCCACATCCACCACACATACATGGTGAATGAAAGCTAGTACTAGGTAGTTATCAACTACACCAAAGGTGCAGTGCTGCATAAATACAATATATTGCAAAAAAATTCAATTACCAATGTACATACAGGCCCAAGGACCTGTCCAAAATCCATAGTGCCCCAAGCACACTGGGCACAAGATGACGCCCCAACTTGACTCCAGACTGCAAAGTGCAGGCCTCCACAGGGCAGGGGCATCAATAGGGAATCAGGCACCTCAGAGGTGAGGGAGGGGTGGGGCAGAGGGGGGATCCTTGGGCCTGGAGGGGGCTCCTTCTGCCTGGGCCTGGAGGGGGGGGGGCTTAGGTGTGCCTTTAGGTGGGGGCACCCTGGGCTTGCCCTTGGATGGGGGACATAGCAAGGGGGGGTTGGGCTTGGCCTTGGAAGTGGGAGAAGTGGGAGAAGTGGGCTTGGACTTGGAAGTGGAGGGAGTGGAGTTGTCCTGGGATGAGGCAGGAGTAGGCCTGGCCTGGGAAGAGGAGGGAGTGGGCTTGGGTTTGGATTTGGTAGCAGGAGCACTGGTTGTGACGGGGCGGAAGTGTCAGGTGGTGAAAGGGCAGGGGCAGCAGCAGAGTGGGATGCAGAAGGCAGGGGCATTGGAAGGGTAACAGGGCGCTTTGGGGGAACACGGACTGAGTCAGTGGTGGGGAACAGGACTCGCACAGGAAACGTTTTTTGGGTACACATGGGAGGTCACTGGAAAGATGTTTGGGAGTGGAGGGAGTGAGTATGGTTGTGAGGTGTATACGTGGAGGTGCCATGGGTGCAGGTGTGTGGGTGGATGAAATGTGTGTGCTGGGGTACTGCTGGGTGGGTGAGTGTGTGTGATTAGATGTACTGGGAGGAGGTGGGGGAGATGCAGGGAGATGGTGGGGGGAAGTGTGAGTGAATGTTGGGGTGGTGTCTGCAGGTATGGTGGATGTGCTGCATGTGGGTGCGTTGACAGTTGTGGTGTCTGCTCCAGTGGTGTATGGGGTGCATGAATGGGGGGTCTGAAGATGTGGTGATGGTGGCAGTGAGGGTGCATGTGGCAGGAACAGTGACTGATGTGATGCTGACTGTAGGTGTGAGTGTTGTGTCGACTGTGAGGGGGGAGGTGGTTGGGGAGTCGGTGCAGGGTGTGGATGTTGTAATGTCTGCATGTGTGTGCTGAGTGTGTGCATGGCGGTGGTGGCGTCTGTGGTGCCTTTGTCTGTCCTTGCGAACCGTGTCTGTTGATGTTGATGCATGTGGGTCAGTAGGTGTGCCTTGGATGAGTGAGCGGAGAGGGATGTGGGATTGGGAACGGGTAGCGGGAGGGGGATGGAAGAAGAAGGGGCACTGGCTGCTGTCAACGAGGATACCAGAGCCTGAAATGATCTCTGTAGGCCAGACAAGGCACTGTAAATGCCTTCCAGGAACGCATTGCACTGTTGCATCTGGGATGCCAATCCCTGGATGGCATTCACAATAGTTGTCTGCCCCACAGAGATGGACCTCAGGAGGTCAATAGCCTCCTCATTGAGGGCAGCAGGGTTGACAGGGGCTGGGGCAGAGGTGCCTGTGGCAAAGGAGATTCACAGGCAACTAGGTGGGGAGCTACAGGGAGGGCAGTGTTGGTAAGGGGTGTGGTGGACAAGGATGGTGCTGGGGTGGTTCCAGATGGGTCACCACCACCAGGGAGACGCCACTGGAGGAGGAATCTGTGGAAGAAGTGGTTGATCTGGTCTCCCCCGTGGCACTCCCCTCGCTCTCGGTCCCACTGGTCCCCTCGGCTCGACTGGTGTCAGCCTCCTGGGTCCCATGGGCAGCAGCTTCCCCACTCGCTGGTGCCCCTTCTACTTTGCCAGATGATGCTGATGCACACAAAGACAGAGGAGGACAGGGAGGGAGAGAGAGACCGGATGCAATCGGTCACTGCCAGCACAACAGTCACACAGGGTAGAACATCAGCATTTGAATCCATGCCATGATACCTTACGCCCACCTCTGAACATCCTGCAACTTGGGCACACCGTGTGGGTGACTGCAACAATGCACATGTTCAACCGCTGATGGTGCGACTGATGCTAAAATGTACATGAGGAATGTCATACCCACCACACCTGTCCAGTTACTGCCCACTACTAATGGCCGTTGAGACAAACAGCAAAGGACTGCACACCCAACAGGATCCTGCAAGCCTAGTTGCCAGTCCCCCATGGCTATTGTCAAGAAGCACTGTCACCACTTGGTGCACCCACCCCACCCTACATGCAGTGCCTGCCAGTTGACTGAGGTCATTGATACTCCCCTGGCACAGAGGTTGGCCAGGAGCTATCACAATGCCCTGACCCCCCAGGTCTGAAGGTCCTGTAGCCACATGCTGGCAAGCCGATCTAGTAAGTAGGTTGGCCACACAGTTAATCATTGGAGGAGTCTGCTCCGCTACCATTGACTGCATGGCATGACTTACACCTTTGATGTAAATCCAGCCCAGATGGACACAACCCAAAGTGCACATCTTTGTACCTAGCATCCATGTCACAGCCACCCAAGGGTGCACACTCAGAGCTACCATGCCAAACATGTCACAAGTGCTTACCCCCACGTGGCTGCTGTGCTGCCCTCAAGCACCCATCCACCTCCTGGTAGGCCACCGCCAATATGCAGGCCATTAAGGGGGTCAGGGTCCCTTGTTGGGAGGACGTCCCCAGCTGCGCATCCGCAGTCTTCCGGGCCCAGCGTTTCAGGTCCTCCCACCACTTTCTGCAGTGGGTGAACCACTGGGCATGGACCCCCAGGGTCCGCACTTGTTTGGCGATTGCACGCCAAATCCCCTTCTTTGGATGGGTGCTGACTTGTATGGGTGACACAGACAGAAGAACACAGTCATGTAGTGTGGCATCCCTGTGACAATAGTGGACAGCACACATCACACTTCCACACCCACACGTCGTCAGCCAAAGTAGCCCTCGGCCCTCATCCATGTCCATGGTCCATTCACACTGCCACCTACCAAAGCCCCCATCCCCATGCGCACAACTCACATACAGGACAATGACAATGGGCTTAACTGCTGCTCTGGTGCCCCATACAACTGCCATGCAGGGACAGGACCCCGTCTACAAGCCGCTCCAACTCTTCCTGGATGAAGGCTGGGTCCCTGTCACCTGCAGGACATGGCATCTTGGCTACCTGAGTCAGTACACAGCAGCACACGCAATGGAGGTCTTCAGTGCACGAGGTTCAGGAGTCAAGTGAGCATGAGCACATGAAATGGCGGTCACAGCCGCTGCGGACATCACCATCAACGCCGTCGGCTCCTGCCTCCCATTGGCAACAGTGTGACCCGATGGTGAGTTGCAAGGGGGTCGTGACGATCTACAGCCATGACGTCTTCCGCCGGTGGGATGAACTCACTTCCACCTGTCCCATGCATGCAGACAGGCGGGAACCATTTTACATCTACAATGTGTGATGTGCGTGTAATTTAGTGCATTATAAGTCTATGTTGCACGATATTGTACCACCTCTCTCCTGTTCCCAAGTATTATGCACGGTTGAGGATGAGGAATGCACCAGTGTACAGGCCCCTAGTCGACCTTGCCACCCTGGAAAAGCGTCACATTATGCAGACCTATCGCCTCACCGTGTAACCATCATGGAACTGGTGGCGCCGTTGAAGCCGGATCTGTTGTCATCCCAATGCCATCCCTCCCACAGTGCAGGTGTTGCCAGTCTGCCACTACCTTGCCTCAGGCTCCTTCCAGGTCACAGTGGGCCTCGCAGCTGGGATATCACAGCATATGTCCAGCTACATTCGGTTTCCCTGACGTGCAAAATTGCCCACTGTTATAACTGAGTTCTACCATGTGGCACACGTCCCACATGTGATTGAGGCCGTTGATGGCACCCACATTGCCCTGGTGCCACCCAAGAGGAATGAACAGGTGTACAGAAACCACAAGAACATTAATTTGGTCAATGAGCAGGTAGTGTGACTCGTGGACCAATACATCTCCCAGGTGATGGCCAGGTACCCAGGTTCTGTGCATGATTCTTACATCCTGCGGAACAGCAGCTTCCCACACATGATGGCACCACTCCCGAGGGACCAGGCCTGCCTCGTCGGTATATACCCCAGCATAAGTGTGGCACTCAGCTCTCTGCACCCTTGTGTCCCTGCTCATTCCCCCCCCCGGTCTTGACATGCCTCTTCCCTCTATACACACAGGTGACTCTTGCTAACCCAACCTGCCCTGGCACATGACAACCATGAGGCATTCATCCTCAGCTTCAGAGGACTGTTACAGTGAGGCACACGGTCGTACCAGATGGGTCATTGAGAGATGCTTTGGTCTGCTGAAGGCCAGGTTCCGGTGTTTGCATGTCTCTACAGCCCACAGAAGGTGTGCCAGGTCATTGTGGCCTGCTGTATGCTGCACAATCTGGCCCTGAAGCGTCACATCCCATTGCTGGATGCAGAGGAGTGGGTAGTTGTGCCAGTGGCTGATGAAGAGGACGTGGGGAGTGATGAAGAGGAGAATGATGAGGATGCAGCTGACTATACGGTAGAGCTGATTCGACATTACTTAGGCTGATATGCAGGTATGTGTAAACTGTGTAGTATGTGTCCTCTACAACTGTCTGCCTTGTCCCTGATGGGACATGTTGATTTGGCCTTCTGGGCCCTGTGGGATGCAGCTCCCTCGATCGCCGGTGCCTCTGCTCCTCTGCCAGATGATGCTAATGCACATAAGGCCAGGAAGACAAAACAAAAAGGGGGGAAGACACAGAGGATACACTTGGTCAATGGCAGCAACACCACCACCGTTGGCGTACACAACGCACAGGGCAATGCACTACCAGCCACAATGCTAGTCACCAGGCTATGGACAGTAATACCTAACGCCAGTTGCAGCATACCTGAGACCCACAGAGCCCTGCCCAGTAGTGGATACCCACTAGCTTGTTTGGAGGTGGAGTTCATCAGCCCTTGCCCAACATGTAACCTACCCTGCAATATCCGGCCTGGCCTAGGGGCACATACAGGCCCACATCCCCCACCCAGAGACCACCTCACCACACGCAAGTAGTATCTTGGGAACTGTACTCACCCCCTTGTGGCTGCTGTGATGCCTACCATACATGCAGCACGCTGCCCTGGAACCCTCAACCACCCCCGCTTACATGAGGCCCTCACATCCAGCACTTTATGCATTCATGCCCCATGCATCGTGCTCACAGTGTACTCACCTGTTGGTCTGGAGGCCCATACAGCATTCGGTTCTGGGGTAGGACCCCATCCACTCGTCTCTCCAACTCCTCAGCGGTGAAGGCAGGGGCCCTTTCCCCAGTGACACGAGCCATGGTCAGTTCCAGACACAGGTCACAGCAGCACTTACAGTGTAGGTCCTCTCCTGTTGAAGGGCAGGTAGCAAGTGAGTGAACAGAGAGAAAATGTCGGTCACGTCCGCGGCGGTGTGTACCGTCACTGCTGGCGTACATCACCATTGGCTACTGGAACCTATAGGGCCCAATGTTAACCAATGAGGCGTTGCACAGCAGTACTTGACCGCCTCCCGCAATGGTGCACAACGTCAGCGGCATTACCTCATTTCCACCTGTCCATCCACACAGGACAGGCAGCTGCAATTTCACGGGGGCAGGCTATTGCACCTAACTGCATCACAGCACACATAGGCACATTTTGGGTCTCAACATCAACATACTGTTTCTGTGACAACATGCAATGCACTGTACATTTAGGAAATGTTGAAAAATGACCAGAAGCTCATCTTTAGCCCCTAGATTACAACCGCTGAGGATGAATAGGAGATGGAGACATCCCCGTGTACAGGCCCCTGGTGGACTTGGCAAAAATGGAGGACAGGCACATTATCCTCACCTACAGACTTGATAGGGCCACAATCCAAGAGCTGTGTGCCCAATTGGAGCCAGACCTAATCTCAGCTCCTAATCTCAGCTATCAGTCACCCCACTGGGATCCCCCTCTTGTGCAAGTCCTATCTGTGCTCCATTTCTTGGCAACTGGCTCCTTCGAAGTGACAGTGGGCTTGGCAGCAGGAATGTCACAGCCAATGTTCTCAAATGTGCTGACCAGAGTGTGGTCTGCCCTGATGACACATGTGCAGCTACATCGTTTTCCTCCAGGTGGAGGATTAGGCCACAGTGAAAGCTGACTTCTATGCAGTGGGACATATCCCCAACATTATTGGGGCAATAGATGGTACAGGTTTCGGTGTCTCCATCTAACAGGTGGTTCCCTGTGCTACTCACCAAAGAAGGTGTGCCAGATCATCGTGGCATGTTGCATGTTGCACAACCTTGCCTTACGTCGCCAGGTGCCTTTTCTGCAGGAGGATGAGGCTGCAGATGGGCGTGTGGCAGCGGTGGAGCCTGTGGACAGTGACGAAGATGAGGCAGAGGATGAGGATGTGGACAACAGAACAGCAATCATTCAACACTACTTCCAGTGTCACACAGGTAAGACACTGTAACTTCACCTACCATTGCAGTTTTGTGTTGTAAATTTTCACTGACAGGCTAATGTTCTCACTACTATGCCCACTTACCGTACCCTTTGACATGTCTATTCAAAGATATCTGTTCCCCACTCTGGCTCCTGGTGTATTGACTGCAGCAAACTACAGGTCATACCTAAGTATACATGTACAGGTGAATTGCAATGTCTGCAGATTGTGAAACAAATACATATATCAATCACTTGACAGACTCAATACTTGTATTTTTTACAAGGATGTTTATTCATGTGCTAATAAGTGGATGGGGTATTGCTATAGGCTGGAGGTGGTGGAGGAGAGTCCAAGATACAGTCCAGACTATTTGCATCAAAGGTGCATTGTCCAAGGGGGCATGGGAAGTGGAGCAATGGCAGTTCAAGGTGGACAGGGTGACAGAGTGGGACACAAGGGTGACAATCCGGAGAGTCTTATTTCCTGGTGGGTGTCTTGGCAATGTTCTCTGGCTTCTGCCTGGATCGCAGGGACCGTTTGTGGGGTGTTTCTCCTTCTGCATGGGGTGAGGTGTTGGTGGCCTGTTGTTCCTGTGGCGGGCCTCCTGTCCACTAGCATTAGCGGAGGTGGAGGGCTGTTCATCGGTGTGGCTAGTGTCAGGGGCCCATTGGTGTGCCACTACCTCCCTCATGTTGGTGGCCATGTCTGCTAGCACCCCTGCAATGGTGACCAGGGTGGTGTGGATGTCCCTCAGGTCCTCCCTGATCCCCAGGTATTGTCCCTCCTGCAGCTTCTGGGTCTCCTGCAACTTGGCCAGTATCTGGCCCATCGTCTCCTGGGAATGGTGGTATGCTCCCAGGATGTGGCTGAGTGCTTCATGGAGAATCGGTTCCCTGGGACTGTCCTCCCCTGTCGAACAGCAGTTCTCCCAGTTTCCCTGTTTTCCTGAGCCTCTGTCCCCTGAACTGTGTGCCCACTGCCTCTGCCCTCGGGTCCCTGATTGTCTTGGGTTAGTGGGTTTGCCTGGGTTCCCTGTAGTGGTGGACACACTGCTGATTGACATGTCCTGGGAACAGAGGGATGGGCTCGCTGGGTGGGTGCTGTGCTGGTGTTTCCTGGGGGGGGAGGGTCTGTGGTGGCTTGTGCCAGGGGAACTGACTGTCCCAAGGTCCCTGATGGGCCTGGCTGGTCATCTTGATCCAGTTGTGCAGAGCTGCTGTCATCACTGTGGGTCTCTTCTGTGGGGGGACTGGACATGTCTGGTACCTCCTGTCCGGTGACATTGGGTTGGGGTCCTGCAGGGGTGTAAAGGGATGATTATTGCATCTGTGTGTGCCATCGTGTGCAATGGGTGAGTGACCCTGTACTCCAGTGCTTGCATTCTTGTCTTGGTCCTTGTGTGATATTTGGGTTGGGGTCTGTGTGGGTATCTGTAGTGGACATGCCTTGGTGATGGGTGTCCATGCTTTGGTGTTGCATGCAGGGCTTGGTGTTGGGATGGGTGGGTTGTGATAGTGGGGCATATGTGAGGTGTTGGAGTGATAATGATGAGGGTGAGGGTGGGAGTATGTGACGGCATGCAGGTAGGGTGGGGGATATAATAGTAAAGATTTGACTTATCAGAGTCAAGTCCTCCTGCTACTCCTGTGAGACCCTCAGGATGCAGTATTGCCAAGACCTGCTCCTCCCATGTTGTTAGTTGTGGGGGAGGAGGTGGGGGTCCACCACCAGTCCTCTGTACAGCAATCTGGTGTCTGGAGACCACGGAACGCACCTTCCTCCGTAGGCCGGTCCACATCTTCCTGATGTCATCCCGTGTTCTTGGATGCTGTCCCACTGCATTGACCCTGTCGACGATTCTGCACCATAGCTCCATCTTCCTTGCAATGCAGGTGTGCTGCACCTGTGATCCGAATAGCTGTGGCTCTACCCGGACGATTTCCTCCACCGTGACCCTGAGCTCCTCCTCAGAGAACCTGGGGTGTCGTTGAGGTGCCATGATGTGGTGTGGGTGATGTGTGAGGTGGTGTGTGTTGTGATGTTTGAGGGGATGTATTGTGTGTTGTTTGAGGTGCGTGGATGTTGTGTAAGTGATGGTGTTGTGTGTCTGTGGATGCTGCTGTTGTTGATGGTGGTGTCTCTCTCGGACGTGGTATCAGATTTCTGGTAGGAAGGTGTAGGAGGCTGGCCTGGCTTGTAGTGGGTACCAGAGGTACTTACACCTTGTGCCAGGTCCAGTTATCCCTTATTAGTGTAGAAGAGGTGTTTCTAGCAGCTTAGGCTGATAGAAGGTAGCTATGGCAAAGCAGCTTAGGCTGAACTAGGAGACATGTAAAGCTCCTACTATACCACTGGTGTCATATGCACAATATCATAGGGAGACACAATACACAGAAGTACTAAAAATAAAGGTACTTTATTTGTATGACAATATGCCAAAAGTATCTCAGTGAGTACCCTCAGTATGAGGATAAGAAATATACACAAGATATATGTACACAAACCAAAATTATGCAGATAATAGCAAAAGGAAGTAATGCAAGCAGTGTAAAGTTACAGTAGATTGCAATAGGAGCACATAGGTATAGGGGCAACACAAACCATATACTCCAAAAGTGGAATGTGAACAACGAATGGACCCCAAACCTATGTGAGCTTGTAGAGGGTCGCTGGGACTGTAAGGAAACAGTGAGGGTTAAAAAAATAGCCCACTCCAAGACCCTGAAAGGTAGGTGTAAAGTGCACCTATTACCCCCAGAGAGTACAGAAGTCATGATAGGGGGATTCTGCAGGAAGAACAAACACCAGCAATGCAACAACAGTGGATTTCCAGACCTGAGTACCTGTAAGACAAGGGGACCAAGTCCAAGAGTTGCGACAGTGTTGAGAGTGGGCAGGAGCCCAAGAAATGCCAGCTGAGGGTGCAAGGAAGCTGCCACCTGTTGGAAGAAGCTTGGTGTTCTGCAAGAACGAAGAGGACTAGGAACTTCCCCTTTGGAGGATGGATGTCCCACGTCGTGAAGAAGCTTGCAGAGGTGTTCCCGCGCAGAAAGACCGCAAACAAGCCTTGCTAGCTGCAAGGGTCGCAGTTAGGGTTTTTTGGTGCTGCTGTGGCCCAGGAGGGACTTGGATGAGGAGACAGAGGGGGCGCCCAGCAAGTCAGGGAGCCCTCACAGAAGCAGGCTGCACCCGCAGAAGTACCTGAACAGGCACTTAGAAGAGAAGTGAACCGGAGTCCACCCGAAGTCACAAAAGGGAGTCCCACGACGCCGGAGGACAACTCAGAAGGTTGTGCACTGCAGGTTAGAGTGTCGGGGACCCAGGCTTGGCTGTGCACAAAGGAAATCCTGGAAGAGTGCACAGGAGCCGGAGCAGCTGCAAATCACGCGGTACCCAGCAATGCAGTCTAGCATGGGGAGGCAAGGACTTACCTCCACCAAACTTGGACTGAAGAGTCACTGGACTGTGGGAGTCACTTGGACAGAGTTGCTGAGTTCCAGGGACCGCGCTCGTCGTGCTGAGAGGGGACCCAGAGGACCGGTGATGCAGTCTTTTGTTGCCTGCGGTTGCAGGGGGAAGATTCCGTTGACCCACAGGAGATTTCTTCAGAGCTCCTGGTGCAGAAAGGAGGCAGGCTACCCCCAGAGCATGCACCACCTGGAAACAGTTGAGAAAGCCAGCAGGATGAAGCGATACAAGGTTGCTAGTAGTCGTCTTGCTACTTTGTTGTGGTTTTGCAGGCGTCCCGAGCAGTCAGCGGTCGATCCTTTGGCAGAAGGTGAAGAGGGAGATGCAGGGGAACTCTGATGAGCTCTTGCATTCGTTATCTGGTGAGATCCCCAAAGCAGAGACCCTAAATAGCCAGAAAAGGAGGTTTGGCTACCTAGGAAGGAGGATTGGCTACCAAGAGAGGTAAGAGCCCATCAGAAGGAGCCTCTGACGTCACCTGCTGGCACTGGCCACTCAGAGCAGTCCAGTGTGCCACAAACACCTCTGTTTCCAAGATGGCAGAGGTCTGGGACACACTGGAGGAGCTCTGGGCACCTCCCCTGGGAGGTGCAGGTCAGGGGAGTGGTCACTCCCCTTTCCTTTGTCCAGTTTCGCGCTAGAGCAGGACTGGGGGATCCCTGAACCGGTGTAGACTGGCTTATGCAGAGAGGGGCACCATCTGTGCCCATCAAAGCATTTCCAGAGGCTGGGGGAGGCTACTCCTCCCCAGCCTTCACACCTATTTCCAAAGGGAGAGGGTGTTACACCCTCTCTCAGAGGAAGACCTTTGTTCTGCCTTCCTGGGCCAGGGCTGCCTGGACCCCAGGAGGGCAGAAACCTGTCTGAGGGGTTGGCAGCAGCAGCAGCTGCAGTGGAGACCCCGGAAAGGCAGTTTTGCAGTACCCGGGTTCTGTGCTAGAGACCCGGGGGATCATGGAATTGTCACCCCAATGCCCAAATGGCATTGGGGTGACAATTCCATGATCTTAGACATGTTACATGGCCATGTTCGGAGTTACCATTGTGACGCTGTACATAGGTAGTGACCTATGTACAGTGCACGTCCCCGCACTCACAAAGTCCAGGGAATTTGCCCTGAACGATGTAGGGGCACCTTGGCTAGTGCCAGGGTGCCCTCACACTAAGTAACTTTGGACCTAACCTTCACCAGGTGAAGGTCAGACATATAGGTGACTTATAAGTTACTTAAGTGCAGTGGTAAATGGCTGTGAAATAACATCGACGTTATTTCACTCAGGCTGCACTGGCAGGCTTGTGTAAGAATTGTCTGAGCTCCCTATGGGTGGCAAAAGAAATGCTGCAGCCCATAGGGATCTCCTGGAACCCCAATACCCTGGGTACCTCAGTACCATATACTAGGGAATTATATGGGTGTACCAGTATGCCAATGTGAACTGGTAAATTTAGTCACTAGCCTGTTAGTGACAAATTTGGAAAGCAGAGAGAGCATAACCACTGAGGTTCTGGTTAGCAGAGCCTCAGTGAGACAGTTAGGCATCACACAGGGAACACATACAGGGCACATACGTATGAGCACTGGGGCCCTGCCTGGCAGGGTCCCAGTGACACATAGACTAAAACAACATATATACAGTGAAATATGGGGGTAACATGCAAGGCAAGATGGTACTTTCCTACAGAAGGGTTTGTGGGTGATGTGAGTGTGTGTTTTATATTGGATTGGGTGTGTGGTGTGTGTATGTGTATCAGGTGTGTGTATTTCGAATTGTCCAATGTGGGTGTGTTTTGTAAATGTGTGTGTATTTTGAGCGCAGCGGTGTGTACGCCAATGGAATACCGCGGTTGAAAGACTGGCGCGTGGATTCGTGGGTCGTGATAGTATGGGCGTATTCCTGTTAGCGTGATGGTGTTGGTTTTGTTATTGCCAGTTTATCACTGACCATTGGTGTGGCGGACTTGTGTGGGTGTCTGTATTATAGCGGATTCCGAGCTGTGGGTCGTAATAGCTGTAGAGGGCGCAGCGGTATGTTGTCGGTCTTGTGCACGGCGGTAAGCAGCATTTACTGCCAGGGTTGTAACGAGGGCCATAGTATGGAACTTGTTAGCAGCTCATGCTGTAAAATCTTGTGAGTCCGACAGCACTCCACTTCCATGTCATTTTACCAGGAAAATGATTTACAATTGCTGCTCTTGATAATAATGATTTTGAAGACAGCTCTTCTTTGCCTGAAACATGCAGCACACATCATACTACCATGGTGCTTTTTCAAGATTTACCACTGAAGTAGCTGCTGGAAACAAGATGTGTCAGTTGTAGGCATAAACAAACCAAGCTGCACATTTATAACCCAACTGCCTTGCCAACGTGTGCAAAATCACTACAAGATATCAACACATCCCAGTCTTCCCTGAAAGTTTCAAAGTGGCTGAGGACATGATCTCATTCTACCTGATGCTGCGTACGGCAAAGCTGATTTAACTGAATTTATCATTTTGTTTATTTGGTGCGGACTGAAGGATGAAGAAAAGCCAGTTCCTCTGTGGGATGGAATTCATACTCTGATCTCTCAGAATATGGTCCCACTAAAGAAGGTTGGGTTTTAACTAGTAGTACTGTCTCCAGGTGTATAATAAGCATCGGTATACACAGCTCTAAAAAATTTGCAAAATGTGCATGCTCAGCTTGAAGACCAGTCTTATCTTGCCAATTTGCTGCAATGAACACGTTTTCCATATTGTAGCTGACATTTTTATGAGCAATTCAGTAGAATTTGATGATCTTTATCCAATGATGAGTGTTTTCTACACGACAAAAGTTGCTTTGCAGTGTGCGGGAAGTTATCTCAGTGGATGTGGCATAGACGATGCACTTATTGAGGCTGAAATCTTTGTAATCAAAACTATTTAGTCAGTAATGAGCTGAACTTT
Source organism: Pleurodeles waltl (assembly GCF_031143425.1). NCBI lineage: Eukaryota > Metazoa > Chordata > Amphibia > Caudata > Salamandridae > Pleurodeles > Pleurodeles waltl. Next base: position 328,331,176 of record NC_090448.1, on the reverse strand, counting down.
CTAGAACAAGAATAACAAATTGTTGAAAAGACATAATACAAAGCCAGACAATGTTCAATACACTCAGTTCAAAATCAGAAAACCTGAAAACCAACTTTTTAGAGTTTGTCAAAGAATGTGAAGAAAAATCAGAACCTTGCAAGTACTGGTGAAATGTTTTACCCCTGATAGCTCTAGTGAAAATCTAGATACATGCCAATCGGTAGGGTGAATGGGAGCTGTACATGAAGACTCTGGAGTCCTCAGGGGGACCCCGGAGCACCCCTTCCGCCAGCCTTTGTGCGACGGGGGAACCCGCCAGGGAAAGGCTGGGGGAAGTAGGGATCATTATCCGAGGGGCAGCAGCGCTGCCCTGTCGGATGATGATTCCTTCCACCGTCAGGCTGCCAGGCAGAGGCAGCCCGGCAGTGGAGAAGGGCCACCTATAGCGGCCCTCCATGTGTACATTAGATGGCGTTTCAGCCTGCCATGCGGGTGGCGGGCTTTTCACCCGCCGCCGGCATGGCGGGCTGAACCTCCGGGGATCATAATGACCCCCATAGTGTGTGGCACTCCGATATCCTTCGCCTAGAGCTCTTATTCTAAGAGTCTATGTTGTAACCCTTCCTGCTTCGGAGTTCCCAGAAATCCTAAAGATTTGCATGAGGTAGGCTCACTCAAGTAACGTGACATGCTTCATCATCGGCCATCTCGTCCCACTGTGGTAAGATGATACAACCAGGGCAGACTCAACCTCAAGTAGGGCTATCTTGAGGGAGTTCGTAGATATTATCTAGCTGGACAAGGAACTCCGGTCCAGTTACAAGTTGAAAAATATCTAAGGATAAACCACAAAAATGCCCTTTTTTACTAAGGTGGTATCCTTGATATGATTAAAATAACTCTGTCAAGGAGTAAACAACAGAGTTCTCCTGGGTATTATGCCCACATTGTACCCCTATATCTGTACCTGCTTACATGTTTTGCCCATATGTTTCAGCCTAAATAGGTCTTGGGCATTCCTCAGGGCTAACTCTGAGACCTTAACCTAATAGAATATTTCAGGAAGGTGAATTGAATTGAATATAGGTGTTGGACCTACCTTACATATTCTGCTACTTTATGGTAGGATACCCCTATGCTTAGAGCCTATTCAGCTCTTGGTCTGTTCCGAGGGGTCATCTCCTATTGTCACACTTTCGTCAAGGACAGGCGCCCATAAGTTACCTGCCCCACCTCCATGAACAGCCAATCTAAGCAGAGAGGATATGTCTTCTCTGGGCCAGGCTAGAAGTGCAGGGGCGCGCTGTGTTCACCTAGGCATTGGCTACGTGTCCCCTTGATTGTAGCCTCTTTACCTTTTAAGCCTTGAATAATGGATTGCAATTTTATTGCGAGACATGCTAGCTTCTCTATAATGGGGACAATTACACACCTCCTTGTTTTTCTTGAACTCCATTTGGGCATTGTTTATTACCTAATTCAGTCTATCTAATATTTGAATCTCTGGCCATATTGTAGTCATATAGAGATCTGGATATCTAGTTTATCAGCAAGCATCAGAGCTGCCTGCACTTTTGAGGATAGATCCTTATCCATTGCTGTTCAATACAGGGGTCTCTCTTTTGATTTGCTCAGCTCCCTTCTGGTCGTTAGAGATGTTTGACTGCTTTAGAGGACATGAAGCTGTTGGATCAGCAGTTGAGTCAGCACTTGATAAGATCTGAAGCGCATCTCTGACTACATCCCCTTTCTCCATCTGCTTGAATGCGATGTGAAGGGAGAACACCATTCTGTCTCCTATCCTTTATCAAACAGAAAGGGGCTCCACTCCTCCTTTTTAATGCACACCTTGCTTATCTGCATGGGAGTTTCAGTTTTTCTTATCAACTACTATGGAACAAAACTGTATAGGAGGTGGAGACTCTAATGTTGCTATACTCCTTTCTGGGGATAATGGTAAACCTTTAGATACGCCCATGGTGTAAACTTTTATGGTTGGACTAAACACAAGTGTACTTGAAATATCCCCAGCACCCCTTACACTGGCACTTGTCAAATTTGCCAAGTTAACGGTCCTGCTGGATTTTTGTTATGATTATTTTCAAAATTAAAATTTTTGAGTCCCCAGCGTCCTGTGCTCTATGTGCTTTACTTTGCTTATTTGCCCATGGTTGTGCTTAGAGTAACAAGGAGTTGCAGGTACTCATATCTTCCGCTGGTGTCTAATTCAGTTCAATCTTTAGTTATCTGCTTCTTGCAACTACAGTGCTGCTGTGGCCGATACCTTGAGCAACCTTTGGTAATATGCTGATAACATCCTTTGGATCGAAAGTGTATCTGCTGGTATGCAGCTAGAATGGGCTACAGGTAGCAATATGTTTTGGAAATGTTTTAAAAAGTACCAGTAATAACTTCAGCAGACTCAGTTTCAAATGGAGTAGCGTAAACCCTTTATAGGTTAACCTTAATTACAGCCATGTGATGTCCTTATGCTGTAGCTGGATTTCTATATGCTTCCCGCGTTTGGGCTTTGTGCAGGGCATTTGGCATCGACGAGAGCTTATGGTTGTCTTTTGGTTTTCTCTTCTTCCAGGGGTGTCTCGAGAAGACGGAACTGCCAGAGTCCTCGGGAATGGCTTTAAACCTTAACCTCATAGATGGCAGTGATTAATAGGGGTAGCTCTAAGTGACCGTACCCTGGTCTGAAAACTGTCCCATACAGAACTGTAGCCGGGGAATGATTTTAGAGGTTTCCTTCCAAGGCTCCCGTAACCTATGTACTTACTTGCTAACTTGTGAGGGTGAGTACTTTGAACAATGGCAGCTGATTCTCCTTCTAAGCTTTGGTCGCTATATATATGCAGTAGGACCCCAAATAGGAGTACACATTGGATCAAAAAAGTGCTTGTTCCTTAATGGTGGTCAAAAATAATTAACAGTGAAAAGTGCTCTTTACACCATCTGTGGTTACAGAAACTATCTCTTCTATTATTTCGGCCTAGGATAACATTTAGGCAAGAAACGTCAAGAGGACCAGTAACTTAGAATACCGCTCCGCAAGCTTCTCTGACCCCTATTGCCTTCCGCCCCCTTTACCGAGCCAGTCACCGGAGGAGAGTTGCAGCGGGCCATACAGCGTCCTCCAGTGGTGTGCACCACTCCTCACTCCAAGCGTCTTGGGACTCGTTGGGTCACTGGAGCCGTCTTCTCCAGTTTAAACTCTCTCCTCTATTTCCGTCGCTGCAATACCGATTTCCTTTTCTCCGTTCTGCTCCTCGCCGGCATAGGCATTCTCTGCCTTCCTCTCTTCTTCTGCGTTCTTTTTCCCCTTTTTGGTTGTCTCCTGACAGGCCCGTCGAGATTGGGCCCGCCCACCTGGGTTGATATAGAGTGCTTCTTTACTATCAGTGAATGTTTGAGTATTCACCCTGTTGTAACCATGTGTAGGAAGTTGGCTCTGTATGTACTATTTCAAACTAAGAAATAGCATGCACAGAGTCCAAGGGTTCCCCTTAGAGGTAAGATAGTGGCAAAACGAGATCATTCTAATGCTCTATTTTGTGTTAGTGTGGTCGAGCAGTAGGCTTATCAGAGGGTAGTGTTAAGCATTTGTTGTACACACACAGGCAATAAATGAGGAACACACACTCAAAGACAATTCCAGGCCAATAGGTTTTTATATAGAAAAATATATTTTCTTAGTTTATTTTAAGAACCACAGGTTCAAGATTTACAAACAATACTTTAAATGAAAGGTATTTCACTCAGGTATCTTAGGAACTTTGAATCATCACAATAGCATGTACAGTTTTGGCAAAAATGGCAATAAGCTATTATAAAATTGGACACTGCAAAATTCAACAGTTCCTGGGGGAGGTAGGTATATGTTAGTTTCACAGGTAAGTAAACCACTTACAGGGTTCAAAGTTGGGTCCAAGGTAGCCCACCGTTGAGGGTTCAGGGCAACCCCAAAGTTACCACACCAGCAGCTCAGGGCCAGTCAGGTGCAGAGGTCAAAGTGGTGCCCAAAACGCATAGGCTTCAATGGAGATAGGGGTGCCCCGGTTCTAGTCTGCCAGCAGGTAGGTACCCGCGGCTTCGGATGGCAGACCAGGGGGGGTTTTGTAGGGCACTGGGGGGACACAAGTCAGCACAGAAAGTACACCCTCAACGGCACAGGGGCTGCCAGCTGCAGAGTGCAAACAGGCGTCAGGTTTGCAATAGGTTTCAAAGGGAGACCCAGGGGTCTCTTCAGCGATGCAGGCAGGCAAGTGGGGGGGGGGGGGGGTTGCTCCTGCACTGGAGGTCGGATCCTTCAGGTCCTGGGGGTTGCGGGTGAGGTGTGTTTCCCAGGCGCCGGGTTCCTTGAAGCAGGCAGTCGCGGTCAGGGGGAGCCTCTGGATTCCCTCTGCAGGCGTCCTTTGGGGGCTCAGGGGGTCAACTCTGGCTACTCACGGGCTCGCAGTCACCGGGGAGTCCTCCCTGTAGTGTTGGTTTTCCGCAGGTCGAGCCGGGGGGCGTCGGGTGCAGAGTGGAAAGTCTCACGCTTCCGGCGGGAAACGTGTGGTCTTTAAAAGTTGCTTCTTTGTTGCAAAGTTGCAGTTTCTTTGGAACAGGGCCGCTGTCCTCGGGAGTTCTTGGTCCTTTTAGATGCAGGGTAGTCCTCTGAGGCTTCAGAGGTCGCTGGACCCTGGGGGACGCGTCGCTGTTGCAGTTTTTTTCTCGAAGTGGGGAGACAGGCCGGTAGGGCTGGGGCCAAAGCAGTTGGTGTCTTCATCTTCTCTGCAGGGCTTCAGGTCAGCAGTCCTTCTTTGTCTTCAGGTTGCAGGAATCTATCTTGCTTGGTTCTGGGGGCCCCCAAATACTCAATTTAGGGGTGTGTTTAGGTCTGGGAGGTTAGTAGCCAATGGCTACTAGCCCTGAGGGTGGCTATACCCTCTTTGTGCCTCCTCCCTGAGGGGAGGGGGCACATCCCTAATCCTATTGGGGGAATCCTCCATCTGCAAGATGGAGGATTTCTAAAAGTCAGAGTCACCTCAGCTCAGGACACCTTAGGGGTTGTCCTGACTGTCCAGTGACGACTCCTTGTTTTTCTCATTAACTCCTCCGGCCTTGCCGCCAAATGTGGGGCTGTGGCCGGAGGGGGCAGGCATCTTCACTAGCTGGCATGCCCTGTGGCGCTGTAACAAAGGGGGTGAGCCTTTGAGGCTCACAGCCAGGTGTTACAGTTCCTGCAGGGGGAGGTGAGAAGCACCTCCACCCAGTACAGGCTTTGTTACTAGCAACAGAGTGACACAGGCACTCTCCCCATGTGGCCAGCACCATGTCTGGTGTGTGGCAGGCTGGCAAAACTAGTCAGCCCACACTGGAATTCGGGTATGTTTTTAGGGGGCATCTCTAAGATGCCCTCTGGGTGTGTTTCACAATAAAATGTACACTTGCATCAGTGTGCATTTATTGTGCTGAGAAGCTTGATACCAAACTTCCCAGTTTTCAGTGTAGCCATTATGGTGCTGTGGAGTTCGTGTATGACAGACTCCCAGACCATATACTCTTATGGCTACCCTGCACTTACAATGTCTAAGGTTTTGCTTAGATAATGTAGGGGCATAGTGCTCAGGCACCTATGCCCTCACCTGTGGTATAATGCACCCTGCCTTAGGGCTGTAAGGCCTCCTAGAGGGGTGACTTATCTATGCCATAGGCAGTGTGAGGTTGGCATGGCACCCTGAGGGGAATGTCATGTCGACTTAGTCATTGTCTCCTGACCAGCACACACAAGCTGGCAAGCAGTGTGTCTGTGCTGAGTGAGGGGTCCCCAGGGTCTCATAAGACATGCTGCAGCCCCTAGAGACCTTCCCTGGCATCAGGGCCCTTGGTACCAGGGGTACCAGTTACAAGGGACTTACCCGGATGCCAGGTTGTGCCAATTGTGGAGACAAAGGTACAGTTTTAGGGAAAGAACACTGGTGCTGGGGCCTGGTTAGCAGGCCTCAGCACACTTTCAAATCATAACTTGGCATCAACAAAGGCAAAACGTCAGGGGGTAACCATGCCAAGGAGGCATTTCCTTACACCATGCATCCTTTTCTCTCTCCCTAGGCACATCAGGAACGAGGTGCAGCAGGACAACGGACCTCTGGAATGAGTGCAGGTAAGTGCTGGGGTTTGTGGGGCTCTTCCTCACATCTCCCTGCCCTCACTTTCTTTTCTTGGGGATATCTAGAGAGAGTGTTGGTGTTTGTATACTCTGTTCCCTTTCAGTGGAAAGTCTGGAACTGGAAGAGCTGCAAAGCTAAAAACCAACGTAATACCCTGTCATTGTTTCCTTTGTTACAAGCGTCCATTTTAATGGAGCATGGTCCGTAAACAGGGAGAATTCTCTTCCTTGTAAGTAGTATCTCAGGGAGTCTATTGCCCATTTGATTGCTAGTGCTTCTTTTCCACCACTGTGTAGTTTTTCTCCATAGGAAACAGCTTCCCGCTAATATATACTATTGGTTGTTCCTCCACGGCATCAACTTTTTGCAATACTACAGCTCCAAGGAACACTCTTGAAGCATTATCTATTTCTTGTTTCGATTCTTCCTTGGCAATGTTCAAAAAGGAACAGGGCTGATGGCAAAAGAGAAGTTCGCAAGGTGAAAACCCTGTGCTCTACCGCACCTTGCTTCGGATATCGCAGAGCTCTAACATCAGCATATCTTCAAATTTTCTAGTTTCCAGATCTAAACGTTTTGTCAGGGTACTTTTGAGAGTGTCATTTTACCTCTCCATGAGGTTGTCTGTCTGTGGGTGTTGGGCAGCGGTGCAAATCTGCTTGATACATAATTGCTGACACACTTGCCTCATAAGCCGTGAAACAAATGAGGTTCCTTGATCTGTCAGGATTTCTTTCTTGAAAATATGTTGATCAATGCTTTTGCTACATGTGTGGTGTTAGGTTGGCCTAAGGCCACTACTTTGGAATACCATGTGGCATAGTCCACCATTACCAGGACGTATCGACAGCCACTACGGGAAGAAAGAAAGGGATGAATGATATCCATTCTTGCACTGGTAAACAGGTCTTCAATCACCGGCAAAGGGCATAAGGAAACACAAGAAGGCTGGAAGAGGCTTTTTTTTTGGCATACTGAGCATTCCCTGCAATAGCCTTTTATATTTTGGAATATGCTGGGCCAATAAAAACAGTCTAGAATAGACTTCTCATTTTTTCCATCCTAAAGTTACCACCTAAAAGGTGACTGTGGGCCAGGAACAACACTTTCTCTGTGAATGAAGCGGGACTAGCAGCTGCGGGTGTTGTGTTCTCCCTCCTGTTCTATACCCTCTTTAAGAAAGAAATAGGGACCTACTTTGTTGGAGGTCTTCCTGCTCAGAAGCAGTGTTCCAAAATTCTCTGAATAAAAGATCTTCAGGCTGAGCTACCTTAAAATTTCAATCAGAGTCCCATATATATTCACTGGCCCCTACCGGTAACACAGGTTGGTGTGATTGCTTTGCTACTCTTCTTTGCTTCTTACTCTTTCGCTCCTTCACAACGGGCCACTCATTGTCCTCAGGTTGAAAAGATGGGGCGTTGTCCCACCAGGAATCACCTTCCCTTTGTGTTTCTTGTTCAAGGGTTTCTAGGTTAGGATGGTCATTTCCCACAGTCAAAGGTTCTGGTAACCTGGGTATAAGTCTTACCTTCAAAGGGACTACAGGGTCTGTCCGATGTTGGAGGCGGATCTTTGTCAAGGGATAAGTCTTCTTGTCCCCATGAACTCACTGGATATTGGCTTCTCCCTGTGTTCCTGGGAGTAACTGAGGATGCATAACACTCTGTAGGCATCCAGTGCCTACTAAAGCTGTAACAGGTTCGCCATTCACCTTCAGTTAACAATGAAAAGGAGGTTGAGTTTTGGTCATGGAACAATAAAGCGATCTAACTAGATGGCCTGCAAGGGTTCTTTCTTTTGGGGACAGTGTCTGGCAATATGACCATATCCATCACAGTGAAAACATTGTGATCCAGGTACTGGAGCTCCAGGCATTGGACCTGGTACCAGATTCGACGCCTCAGGTTTTCTGGGATAAGCAGATTTGGGTGATTTTGCAGATCCGGTACTGGTACCCTGCCAGTTGCTTTCCTTGCAGCCTTTCTGGAGTTTGTGAGCACTGTTGAAGGCACTTGCTATCTTCACTGCCCTTTGTAGCATCAGCTGACTATGTTAGCATACCTATTTCTTGATTGGGGTATGTAGCGATGTCAGGTGGTGTTCTAAATAATTTTTTCCCAAGATCTCCACCTTTGTGGGTGTTATAGGTTTAAGTCATCGGTCAGACATGTCTTTACCAGAATAATACATGGCTGTTGGCATTTCCTGTGGTCCTTCCTTTATCTGTCGGAACCTCACCCTATTAGCTTCCTCGTCCACCCCTAATTCTTCAAGGATACACTTCTTGATATCCCCGTATGGTGTGGTTCTCTGTGGGTTGAGCGCCTGGTAGGCAGTCTAATTCTCCTGTTAGTAAGAGTTCCAGGTACTGACCCCATCTGTCGGCAGGCCATGCAGCGGCCTCAGCCATATGTTGAAAGTTATTAAAGAAGAAGCCTGTATCCTCTAAAGCGACGTATTTCTGCAAGACCACAGAAGGTCAAGCAGTAAAACCTCTTTGCTGGCCCAGTTCATCCGCCAATCTCCCTATATCGGTATCTTGGGATTGTGTCTGTGTCGTCTAAGCCTTATGGAGGCTCTCTCTTTCCTCTGCAGCTGAACTTTTCCATTGCTTTTTCCAGCTTTTGTTGTCCCTCAGCCATGTGATTAACCACAGTCTCCAGATCGCTGGATCCCACTTCTGACAAGTGTATGAGGTCAGGGCAGATATAAGGGTGCGGAGGCTGTGTGGGTTTCTGAATTTTGGGATTTTATTTGATAATCAGGTAAAGGTAAATGTCTTTCCAAGGGTTTTGGGTGGCCGGTCTGCTCCTTTTTCCAGAGGTGGGCTGATGGCTGTATTTAGTTTTTTTCTTTTCTTCCAGGGGTGTCTTAAGAGAATGGAACTACCAGAGTCCTTGGGAAAGCAAAGGAGCGATAAGTATAAATCTATCACCTTCGCTCTAATGGCTTTAAACCTTCACCTAACCCGTGGCAATTACTAATTGGGATAGCCTTAACAGACCATACCTGGGTGTGATAACTGTCCCACACAGAACCGCAGTCTTGGAGTGTTTTAGGGGTTTCCTTCCAAGGTTCTCATAAACATTCTACTCCCTTTCTAACCTGTGAGAGTGAGTACTTCGAACAACGGCATCTGGTTCTCCTTCCCAGCTTTGGTCGCTATATATATATGTAGTAGTGCCCCACACAGGAGTATATGTCCGGCCAAAAAAAAGTGTTAATTCCTTAATGGTGGTCAAAAATAATAAACAGTGAAAAGTGCTCTTTACAACATCTGTGCTTACAGAAACAATCTCTTCTATTCTTTCGGCCTAGGAAAACATTCAGGCAAGAAACATCAAGAGGACCAGTAACTTAGAATCACGCTACACAAGCCTTTCCATCCCGTATAGCCTCCTGTCGTCTTCCCTGAGTCAGTCACCCAAGGAGAGCTGCAGAGGGGCATACAGCATCCTCCAGCAGTGTCCACCAGTCCTCACTCCAAGCGACTTGAAGTCATCGCGGTCGCTGGTGCAGTCTTCCCCAGTTCGGGATGTCTCCTCTTTTTCCATTGCTGCGATAATGATTTCCTTTTCTCTGATCTGCTCCTCACTGTCATAGGCATTCTGTGCCTTCTTCTCTGCTTCGGTGTTACTTTTTCCTCCTTGGTTGTCTCCTGATAGGCCCGTCGAGATTTGGCCCCCAACCACCTGGGTTGGAATAGAGTGCTTTGTTAATATCGCTCAATGTTTCAGTATTTGCCCTGTTGTAACCCAGCATCCCTTTCTCTCTCCGTAGGCACGTCGGGGATGAGGTGCAAGGGGACAACAGGGCTCTGGAACAAGTGCAGGTAAGTGCTCTGGTTTGTGCAGCTCTTCTGAAATACACATGGGTCCATCATAATGAGCACATATTTATTATATGTGGCCAAGGGTATGCCCAGGCATAGGTTCCTTGCTCACTGTGCAACTGGAACCGAGATACACCCAACTGATGAATTCTATTCAGGGCTAAACGGGTCAATCATGGGTTGCTTGTGTTCCAGTTCATGGAAGATCTTGCCTGGCAGTCCATGCTGGACTGCTCCTATTCGAGCAGGGCCAAGACTGATTTGCATATATCTGGGTCTAATCTGAGGTGGCATGGTGGGCAGAAGAGCAATTGTTGGAATGCTACCCCAAGTGATTGCCAGTAATTGGAAAAATTGCAAACATTCCTCCCATTTCTACAGCAAGAGATCCAAAATATCTTCAAGCCGTTCTGTTGTTTGTAAGCTCTAGATACTAAAATCCTTAAATTAATGCTTAATGCAATTAATGCTAAGCACACCGATCCATCCATTTCTGGTTCTATAATTGCACAGATGTCTATATCAAAACTAACTCTTTGCTTGTGAACTGAGCAATCGAGTGGAATGCCCCTCTGAAGACTTCCTCCTAAAATTACACGTAATGCACAGTAGGAAAATATGAGAAGTATAGAGTAATCAGATTCCCCCTCACTCCAAGCACCCTTGCACCTTTATCTTTTTTTCCTCTATGCCATTCAGACTAACTTGTTATCTTTTCTTCTGCAAGAAGCTTGTGTAAGGTTGAACAGAGTACAATACAATAAAGGTAAACCCCTTGTGGTAATTCTTTTTTTGCTAAACAGATTTTGTTAGATTTCAAGTAGAGAGCAAGAGTAAAAAACAGAAGAGGACAAAAGCAAAAATAATGGTGCTTCAAGCTTCAAGCCAAAAACAACACATCTGATCACTTCATCCCTAAGTGTCCAGGCCTTTAACACCTCTGTAAGTCCCTTGTAAATGGTGCTTCTGGTACCTAGGGCAGGGCTGCTAAAGAGGTTCCCCAAGAGTTGCAGCACAGCTAGTGGTACTCTAAAGGACCCAGCACCAAACTCAAACAGAGTGTCAATGCAGGCTGCCTAACAAGGTGCTCTAAAAAAGTGAAAACACAACATGGCACACTTTTGTGTGCCATATCCCCTAATACTGCCTGTAATGTTTGTAAATCACCCCTATTGCAGGCCTTACAGCCCTAAGGCAGTGTGCATTACATTACAGGTGAGGGCATATCTGCATAAGCAAGTATGCCCCCACTATTTCTTCGTTGATTTTTAGACATAGTAAGTGAACAGGGAAGCCATTTTAAATATATGTGCTAGACACTGGTCAATACAAGTTCCCCAGCTACATGATGGCTTCACTGAAAATGAGGATGTTTAGTATAAAACGTCTTGTATTAATAAACCCTCACTGATTCCAGTGATGGATTTATTAATACATACACCCAAAGGACACCTTAGAGGTGCCCCCTCAAAACCTACCAATTGCTGTTGTGTTGACTGACTAGTTTCCACCAGTCTGCCACCAAGAGATGAGTTTCTGTCCCTCAAGGGTGAGAGCCTTTGCTCTCAGGCAGTCAAGAACAAAGCCTACTTTGACAAGGGTTTTAAAGCACCGTTCCCAACAAGATGTCCTGCAAATCTGTATCACAAGGTAGGGGAGCTTCAAAGAATCCCACCACCTCAGAAAGGAGATGCTGACCCCCTTACCACAGGGCCCATTTGGCACCTGGACAGGCAGGAAAATCCCCTATATAGGAGGTGGGTTGCATTTGCAGGCTAGACACACCTCTAGGGTGACCAGCCTGAAATGAACACAGCCTTAGGAATCCCACCATCTTGTGTGTGGTGGAATTAGGAATTCTGGAACATGGAGATACCCACTCCCCAAGAGAAGTGGTCATCTGGGGGGTGTAGTGACCACAGGGGTAAGTAGCCCATTGATTACTACCCTTCATTCCCCTTAATGCCCTCTAAATTGAGTATTTAGGGGACCCCCTGAAACCAGGACCTCAGATTTTCTGGACTACAGAAGAAGGGCCCAAAGAGCTGTGAAAAACAAGAGCTGAGGAGCAGCAACTGATTTGGCCCCAACCCCGCCAGCCTGCCATCTGTCCTCGACAATTGCACCAAAAACGATTAGTCCTGCAGCAGTTCTGCCTTCAAAAGCCTGGGAGGACTGCCAGTACTTCGAGAAGTAACCAGGATCTTTTGTGGAATAACTGAGCTGCTTCCCTGCATCCTGCAGGCACCAAAGAAGACTCAGGAGGACTCTGGACCGGCAAAATCCGACACCGGACAGCACCACTACACCCGTGCCCCCTAGCTTGAGCTGAAGTCAGCCAACAGTGCCAGAGTGGTCCCCAGGCCACCCAGAGCCAAAGTCTACCTTGGCTTTGCCAACAGTGGACTTTCAGCAGGCCCCCTCCAACCTCAAGTATCCCTTAGACTGGGACCTGATGCCAAAAGACACCACTACTCCTGAGCCCCACTCTCCGAGGGGAAGTCAGCCAATGGTGTCCCTACGTGCCTGAGGATCACAAAGGTCATTTTTCCCTGTGGGTTACCCCGGACTGGCCACCCAGGCCCTGCTTGCAGCCTCTTTCTGACTGGACTGATCACCATTGAAGTGAATGGAACACCCAACGTCCTAACACACCTCTGCACCCAGACACTCCAGAGCCCTCTGAGGTGAACTGTTGGTGTGGCCTAGGACCTTGCCCCATACTCACCTCAAGTTCAGAAGAACACTACTGTAAGTCATTGCTAAGTACCAGTATGCAGTGTCTGTTTCTTTCCCATAGGATAACATTAGGGCACCCAAGGCTGAAAAGCACCTGTGCACTCCGACGCCTCAGTGCCTCCCAAAGTGATCTGTTGGTGCTGCTTTGGACCTTGCCCCATACTTACCTTAACTCCAGAAGAACAGTCCTGTAGGTCATTGCTAAGTGCCTGAATGCAGTATCTGTCTCCTTTCCCATAGGATAACATTAGGGTACCTGATGCTATAAAGCACCTCTGTGCCTGGATGTCACAGTGCCTCCCAAAGTGATTTGTCTGTGCTGTCTTTGACCTTGCCCCATACATAACTCCAGAAGATTGGTCCTGTAAGTCGCTGCAATGTACCCATATGCAGTATATGGTGTTCTTTCATAGGATATCATTACCGCTCCAAAAATTGCACTGTGTCAACTTTTCAAAACTGTAAAAATTCATAACTCAAAAAACAGTCACTGATTCCGATAATCTTAGTATCAAAATTTATATAAAATTATGAGTTATTTTTATAAAATGGTGTTGGATTTCCTTAATGAGTGTGTGTCTCGCTTACTACCTTTGTGTGTGCAACAAATGTTTAGCACTACGCTCTAATATGCCTAACTGTTCACCCACACAACCACAACAGAGAGCATTTAGTGTGTCATTTGTGCCTCTGTAATTCTTCTGTTGTTTGCTTGGACTCAGTGTACCTCGTTTTGGTCCACTATATAGAGAGCGAGCTTCCTACAGCCAGGAGACTTAAAGTGCCTACTACTATTGAGAACTGAACTTCAGCCTTCTTGATTATGCCAGTGTAGTTTTGCAAGCGAGATCCAAAGAGATGCGTTTTCATTATTTAAATATATGGATGTAGTATGAAAGGGCTCAAATGGGTTTGGGTGGTTTTGCATAGTTTTGGTATGACAAGGAATTCCGTGCTTGTTTGGTGGCTAACCTGGTCAAGGAATTGGGTGATGTGGATAACGAATTGTGGATTCAATGGATGACACCAGCTTGGCCAGTTCTCCTAGTGCATACTACCAGTGGGATACCGGTACCATATAAGCCCTTTTGTGACTATCCCACCCAGTCGGGTGGGAGGAACAGGCAGAGCTCTTCTTCCCCAGGATGGAGCATCCTGGTCATTCAACAGAACCTTGTGCATGTGAACGCAATGTAAGTTTAGGCATGATTGTGCAAATTGACAGTGGAAACACCCAGTAAAACAATGCTTCTGCAATATTCTGTATGGATGGCAAGGTGGACAGGGGCCGGGTAGCCCACAACAAACTATTACAGGAAAAGGGGCCTATGCTTGTTACATTTGATATTTTGAGGTATTGGTTGAAGTGTTACCTGAACCAGACAGTTCAAAAGTTATTTTCTGGGGATTCAAGGAAGGTTTAAAGTTGTATGTTCTCCAAGGACCAAGGCTGTGGAGCTGGGCAAAGAATCTGAAGTCTGCTTCTGCTCATGGGGAAGCAAAATTGTAGAAAGATGTTTCAGAGGGAAGGATTGCAGGCCCATTTCATGTATGGCCATTGGAGAGTCCCACAATATCCTCCTTGGGTGTGGTTCCCAAAAAAGCAGCCAGGTGAGTTTAGGCTAATACATCATGTTTTTTGGCCAGCATGTGAGTCCTTCAATGCTTTCATTGCTAGTGAAGATTCTGAGGTAAAATATGCACAGGTGGATGACACCATTTTGCTGGTACGGGATTGTGGGCAAGGTGCGGAGATGGCTAAGTCGGATATGAAGTCAGCTTTTCTAATTTTGCCTGTTCATCCTGAGGATTTCTCGTTAATGGGTTGGCAGTTCGGTGATGCCATTTATGTACACAGGATGTTATCAATGGGTTGTTTAGTTTCTTGTTCCCTTTTTTACTTGTTCAATACTTTCTTACAGTGGTATTTTCAGTTCAGAAGTGGTTTTAAGGAAGTTACCGATAACTTAGATGATTTTTCATTTGTTGCGCAAGCAAATTTGGGAGATTATGGCAGGGCCTTAGACACCTTTCATCTAGTGATGGAGGACATTGGGGTTCCATTATCTCCAGATAAGATGGAAGGACCTGTGACCAAGATAACTTTTTTGGGAATTCAGTTTAATTCTGTTAACATGGAAGTGGTTTTGCCAAGTGACAAAGTTCAAGCTTTGTTACAGTTGTTGGAGGAGACTTCCGTGTCAAAGAAAGATGGAGTTGAGTAAGGTTCAGTCTCTTTCAGGTCATTTAAATTTTGCCTGTTGGATGCTGCGAGCTGAAAGGACATTTTTGCAGGCAGCTTGAGTTTTTAGTGGCAGGAGCTACCATTCCACACTACCAGGTTCGTTTGAAAGCAGATACCCATGCAGACATGAAAGTGTGGGTGTCTGAAGGAATTTAATGGCGTCACTTTGTATTCTTTGTAGGACGAATGGTTATGGCAAGTACAATTTTTTAATGATGCTTCTGATGCTCATGGTTTTGGTCTTTTGTGGGATGGAATTTAGGTGGCAGAACAATGGCCCGCTGATTAGTTGGTTGCCAGGAGAAGCATTGTGTTTTTAGAATTTTTTTCCTTTATCAGTGGTGATGGTGGCATGGGGTTGGCTAAAAGGATAGGTTGCTTTCAGTGTTCATAATCAAATGGTAGCAGCTTTGAACAACACACACTAGGGCTAAGGATGAGAGAGTTTTGATGTTACTCTCAGTTTTTCTGTTGGGTTGCTTTAAGTTTAACATTCTTTTTAGGGCACAATATATACCGGGGTTATATAACAATATTGCAGATGCATTACCTCGTCCACAGTGGCAGAGATTCCAAGGGCTGGGTCCTGGAACAGATGTGATGCAGACGAGGCTGTAAGAGCTCTGCCAGCTTAGAATCCTGGATCTTATTGAGACGTTGGAGGCAGTTTCCACCAGAAGAGTACACAGACAAGCTTAGTAGGACTTTTTACCGAGTGGTGATTGGAGGAGGGCAAGATTGGATGAGGATTGTTTTTTACAGCGGTCAGATGATGTGTGTTTTATCATGTATCAGATTAGTTTGGGTTTAGCTGCAGTTACCATTTCAAGCAAGTTGGCTGGTATTTTCCTTTATGAAAATTGTTTTTGGGGTTATGATCTGATGGAGGGAAGTTTGTCATAGGATTTTGGCAGGTTGGGCGAGAGGTGAAGCCAGAATAGATAGACAGAGACATATTTCCTTGGACCTCTTACTGGGTATCTTGAGAAAATTACCAGAGATATGTTTACATGGTTTGGTTGTTCCATGAGGCTTTCCATATATCAGAATTATTAGGTTTGAGGGGCGGGTTGATTTGTTGAGGACCACTTCTTGGAGTGGGTAAATGGGAGGAACCCTCTTTTCTCTTTCACTTCGACTACTACTAACAAGTTGTTGCCCTTTCTTGATCCTGAGATAATAGCCAGAGATGTGAGGCTCACTACAAGAGTGTACCATAAAATGGTGGATAGGAATAATCTCCTCTTTCAACAGTTTCCATCCAAAGTCGCTGAGGGGAAATCTCCCATATGGACAGTTCCTATAGGAATTCCACATCCCTGCTACGACTCTGGAGGAATTGCTCTGACTTTAATGATTTCAAGGAAGAATCCAAGAGATTAGAAAGGAAGCTGAGGGACTGGGATTATCCACTGCATGTAGTACATCAGGCACAAAACAGAGCAAGGAACTGTGACCGGAACGCTCTACTGGAACAGAGGGTGAGACCTAAGTGAGATAGATCTGCGTAACAACATTCAGCACTGCCTCCAATTATGTGAAATTAATAATAACAAGCAACTGGTGTATTCTTGATTCCAAAAGTTTAAATCTAAAGACACCCATGTTTTCCTTTGTGATATGTCGGTACATACAAGACCTCAAGAGAAAGCTCCATGTCAGGAACCAAGGATCTGGGACCTGCACCCAGTTATGGGTCACACAATATGTGGCTCATGCAGTGTATGTCCCTTCACGAAGATTACAAAGACAGTGGATGTATGTCTGGCTTACATATGGGATCAAATGAAACACACTAACTGCATTTTAGAGAATGTGATTTATTGATTTTATTTTAGGACCAGAGGCGAGGATTAGGCCTTCTTTCTTTCTTTATTTTTTTACAGCAGCTTCAGCTTTAAACACATTGAACTACATTTCCCAAGAAACACAGTGAAAAAACTACAGGTCCCGTGATCCCTGCACTGGGGTCCGCTCAATGACATCCGGGTTGTTTCCCCTGTGACGTCCTCTTTCTTTACTGCTCGCTGCAGCTAAGTAAACGTTTCCTATTTTTTCTTATCGGGTCTAACGATTTTTGGCAGTTTTCCTTTGCAGCGGGCTCCTTTGTAGCCCTAAGCGGTGCAACAGGAGCACATGTCAGTGTTCCAATCGTGGCATACTTAAGCCTTGGGACAACGAAAGTGCGGTGCGGCGTTCTTGCCACTAGAGGCGGTGGTCGAGCTAACGCACACTTGTCAGTTCCAGAATCGGATCTGACAGTCCGCATTGCTCCAGTCAGACACGCCTCGGTGCCCGGAGCCACCTGGAAGTCTTACGCCCACAGCATGTGGGTCTGTTTTTGGCTGTGATTCGAGGCTACGTGGTGTGTGTACAAAACGACCAGGATCCCCGAGGTGTCAAGTGGTCCCCATCCTGAACTTCTTGGCCTCCCTGGCGTAGAGGGGGTTGGCAGACAGAGCAGTGAGTTCTTATAGGTCTGCGATTTCAGCTGGCCATCCCCCTTTGGAGGGTTACATCCCCTGGTTTGCAAACTGAGGGGCATACGTCTGTCTTTGCCGCCTGAGCCGTGCTACTCAGCTCTTTGGGATATAATCTTGTTCTCAATCTCTTCCTTTCATGGCAACGGAACAAATATTTATCCCAAAAGGAATTATCAGCCAAATTAGCCATGTTCTTGTGCTTGGTCTCATGTTGTCGGGTATCGGACGTGAGTGCCCTGGATATTCCGGGCCGCTTGTTCACTCCGGATGGAGTGACATTCAATATATCCAGGAAAACAAAAACTGATTCAAGAGCGGTCTCTCACCCATCTTTTCAGGGCTTCCCCAAACTATGCATTGTGCGTTGCTTTAAAGCCTATGAGGCAATGAAGGAAGAGTTCAGACCTCCTGGGGAGAGGCAGTTACTTATCTCTTTTAAAAAGCCTCATAGGGCAGTGTCATCGGCCACTATCGCAAGCTAGGTCCAATGGATCATGCAGGAGGCGGGGTTAATACCGTGATATTCTGAGCTCACTCGGTACGGGGGCGATGGCTTCTAAAGCGTTCTGCTTGGGAGCCCGCCTGGAAGACATAATCAATGCAGAAGATTGGTCTTCATATTCTATGTTCAAGAGGTTTTATTTCAAACAGCGGTGAATAAGCTTTGAAAGGGCATAATCCTTACCTCCGTTCCTGAAATAGAATGAAAAATTTCCTAGTAAATATGAACAAAAGTTTCAGTTATATTAAGGACACGGAGGCAATGATTATTCCCACCCTTGGCTTATCAAGACCATTACCCAACCCTAGGAATTTACTCTGGGTGACGTGCTAACAGTTACAGCATAAGGTCTAAGTAATCTTTATGGTTTTCTCTGAACTGCATGCCCTAAACGCATGGGAAGTCATGTGAAGTTATAAATGTGTTTGCGCTGAGCGTACCTATTTTTGGGCTATGACTATCTGGGGTGGCTCTTTGCTTCACCGGAATGCTGCTTTGTTGGCTTTAGTTATTCATTGGCATTAGATTACCAGATTCTCTCTCTTTGTTTAACAGGGAAGGAGGGGTCCAAACATGAATGAGGAAAGTTGAGACCAACATTTCTCCTCGCAGTCAAGAAAGAGGACGTCACAGGTAAAGTGACCCTGGTGTCATTGAGCGGACCATGGTGCAGGGATCATGGGACCTGTAGTTCTTTTCCTTGTGTTTCTTGGGAAATGTAGTTCAATGTGTTTAAAGTTGAAGCCTCTGTTAAAAAAATAAAGAAAGAAGGAAGGCATAATCTTTGCCTCCGCGTCCTTAATAGAATTGAAACTTTCCTTCATGGTTACTAGGAACTTGTTCACTCGTTGCCCATGTAATCTCCTATATTTAGGGATGATGACAAGTAAAATCAAGACCAGAATTATGGAGCACAGGAGTAACATCAAGTGCAAGAAAGCAACAGCCAAATTAACATCCCATTATCATGAATTTGGACATGGTGTGGAGGATATTGCATAGAGAGTATTAGATAAGACAACAATTCCATGCAACATTAAAGACATCAAGGGGTTCGTATTCAAACAAGAATAGAGGTGGATTTATCAGATTTGTAGCCATGAGAGGGGATTAAATGATGACATCCCCTGGCATCAGTTGAATTGCCTCTAGAAATACCAATCTAGAGTAGATACACAATGGGCTTGCATTCTCTCAACCCCCTGGTAATTCATGTAAACATTCAAAGACACTGAAGAACAGACTGGCACTCCCATTTATTGACAATACTCCACTGTGATAAATGGGAGAAGTGATTTACCGGGGGTCTGGGACAAATAATTCCCTCTCCCCACTCATACCACCCAGATTCCTTCTAGGGTGCATATGCAAGTCTGTAATTACTTCATATGTGAACCCATCAGACCTCCCTCCGCCCTGCATTTTTTTTTATCCCAAATCTTATCCAGTGCCAAAAACACCACTGAATACTTAGAAGCCTTGTTTTTTATGACATCCTCACAATTTATTTTTCTGGACATGTACTATTCAGGGGACTAGCTATATACCCATCATGTGAGCAGCTTCAGGATAACATTGTATATAGTGAATTCACATTGCGGAACATATAAAAATCTGTCTTTGGTATAGAAACAGTGACAGAGAAACAGCTTAATGATGGCAGCGCTGGTTCTCTACTGAATCACGGGATACGATGGACGTAGTCATCCAACGAACATGTGACGTAGTGAATATCACACCAGTGCGGAGAAGTGAGCATAACAAATGGACTCAGGCTCGGTACCGGCATCTTCACGGATTAGCGAGTGGCAGAGTGAGGAGGCATCTGTCCCTTCACAAAGTAAGTTACAGGGAGAGTCCCCCAAGGGGGAAGGTGGCTTATTGCAGACACCTTTGGCAGTGGGGGTAATATTTCAAATAAGGGGAAGGCATTGTGTGACTGCGGACACACTCCAGATACAACTAGAGATTCAACCAGATATTTGGTCAAATGGAGGCGTGCACATTATTCAAGCCCGCTTGGTGATAACACGAATTGGGTACACCAGACCTCACTGAATGGGATTACTGATGAGGGACAAATTGATGACAACGCATTGTATTAGTGTACCGTATGACTACATGTTTATGATTTCTGTGGTAGTGTGTGACTACAGGGAGGCGCTCCTACCGGGAACCGATTTTCAGAAGTTGGGGGTTGAAACTCAGTAAACGACCTCTTATCGCTCAAATGTCTCACTTTGCTTTTGGTTGTTGTGCATTGGTGATGGTAGTTAGACGACGACAGAGGTGATATGAAGATGGAGATAGGAGATTCTGGATTGGGGATCTCCTAATTTGCATGACCATTGGGAATGAATGATTAATAGTGAGCGTACGAAGTGTACACAAGTGTAAAACACTGGTTCTCGTTGTTTGTTTACATTTATTCATTTGTCCTCTTTTTTATGTTTATTTCTTAAGTAATGCTGTATGTGTGTACTTGTAAGGGACCAATGAGTCCAGTATCCTGTTTCCAAAAATCTACGATTACAGGCATGCGGTACTGATGAAGGGATCCAAAGTCCTGATGAAGGACTTCCAACCCCTATAGGCGATGTTGAATGGCCAAAAAATGTTGATAGAAGAGCAATGGCCAAAAAATGTTGATAGAAGAGCAAATGATAGGGGTGAATGGGCAGTAATTTCCCAGCATGACCACCATGACACAAGTTTTTAATCCTGTCCAAGGGGTCCATGAATAAAATTAGTATAGGACACCCATGAGATAGTTTTAACTGGTATATGTATTCTGCAGGGTAGATTCCTAGGTTTATGTTTTGTATTGTCTCTACCACTCCGCTTTGCTCCATCCCTGACGTTTGTTTTCATGGGGATGTTGAAAAGCCCGATGATAAAGCAAGCCATGTTAGGGGGTGAGGGCATTTTTAAGAACCTACCATTGCTGATCTTTTAGGCAGAGTTTTTGTATCTTTAGGAGCATTTGCATTTCCTTCTTATTCTACTTAGTGTGTGGATGGTGGGAGTACCTAGGGAGGACAGATAAGGAGTTATAGCTCTCTCCCCTCTTTTGTGTTTTTTTAGTTTGTTGAGGAGACATGTTACAGTTTCAGTTACATCGATGTGGATTTGGTTGCCACACAGCAAGACAGATCAGCTGGGCAGGGGTCAGGAGATCCTATTGGAGAAGGTGGTGAATGCTGTGTATTGTCCTCTGCAAAGGTGGTTAGTGTTTGTGTAATATATCGGTGAGAGTTGTTCCAGTTTTTCTTTATGAAGATGGGTTCTCCCCTCACTTCCTTTCAGGTTTTGAGATCAGCATTGAATGTTTTAGGTTTTCCTCCAGATCAGTATGGGACTCCTTCCTTCCGTATTGGGGAGGATACAGAGGCAAACTTCTGGGTTTATCAGAGAATAATATAAAATCATGGGGAAGGTAGAGATCTGCATGTTATATTTGTTATGTAAGGTTTTAGAAGTGATATTACAGTTTGGTTGCTTACTGTTCACATTTTTGTTCATACTCTTGTTTTTCCTTCTCATGTTGTGTGCCTGGCCCTCACAGTGGTCTTTCGACAGTTTGGATTGTAGGACATTCTTTTGTTTGATGTGCTGCCAAGCAAGCAGAGAAAAGTACCTATGGAAGGCAGCTAGGACTTGACAGTGACAGGGTGATGGTTTCTTGGTGGGGGAAGAGTGGTATGCGTTGGGTGAACTTTTGTTTTTTTTGTCTAAAAACTTATCTGGAAGAGCTTGTCCAGATTTTCTAGTGCTTCACCTTGGCAAAAATTATCTTGTAAAGATGTCAGGCGTCGGTTTATTGAGAGCGATGAGGCTGGATCTCACCTGTATTAAGGATGTTTGAGAGAGCACTCCTATATTATGGACAGAACTAGTTCAGAGGAGAATATAGAGAGGTGCAATCAAACCCAATGCAATTGAGAAGCAACATAGTAAAGTGAATAGAGAGAGGAGATGGTTTTTGTTGAGCTATGGGTATTTCAGTGCTTCAACATGAAGAGACTTACAGGAGAATGCAGCTTTGTTTCACCAAGATAGTGTGCATTTATCCTTTTCAGGAAAAGAATATTACCTGATGGAATTGAGGATGTTGATGGCACAATTGTTGGACGACCGTGTCAACAGGACAGGTTTTTGTGATAGGAAGAGGGTGGCTCTCAAGGTGGGTGACCACAGCACACGGATGGCAGGGATATGGTCAGGGAGCAAGATGGATTGGGAGAAGGGGATAGGGGAGAGAATGGTGACATCAAAGGGTGCATGATGAGTATAACAGGTTTGTGGTGTGAGGGGGTATGAGGGGAAAGAGTTTACTCAGTGTGGGTGGGTTAGGAAATTATATTTTGAATTAGTGGGGTTTATTTAGTTTTGCAAGGCACTTTGCCTAGGAATGTTTATAATGAATTTAACACCTGTTCTTTTAAAGCGGTGTTTTACCCAAATATAAGTGCGGAGTGTCTTATTGGTGCGCCGTCTTACCCGATGCAACAAACAACCTTGATGGGTAAGTAAGCACTGAACATGCGACTTCACAACACGCTGAAAGTCAAAGGCCTAAATAGGTGGTACTTGGCAAGTTAGTGAACTTGACAGTGGCGCCCAGCAGTTTTAGGAGGGTGGGGGACAGGCAGCACACTCGCACTGATTCTTTCACCCACACACGTCCATTAACAACACTCATCAACATTTAAACGTACACACACGCACCAAACATTCATTTAAGAACACACACACACACACCTGATTTTCGTTTCTACTGGCCCTGGAGAAGTTGCCTCCGGAGAGTTTGCTACGTATGGGAAGAGCGCAGCGGGAAAATCAGGAAAATTAAACATGCATTAGAGGTATAGGAGATTTATATTCTCTTCATTCCAACAGGACAGTTTGAAATTCTTATACTAGTGACACCAAGGAATTATTGTTAGAAAATAGTTGCAGGTGGGCATGAACACCCGAGGAATAATTCTATGTCAGGATCAGGGGCGAGGATTATGCATGGATATCTTTCTTCACTCTTTATTTAACAGCGAGTTCAAAGTTCAACAACTCCACAAAAGAACTACAACACCCATGAAGCAACATTCCCATGGTAACCAATGTCCAATCGTCGCTTCTTCCAACTGTATGTATAAATATCACTTGCCGCCGTCGTCCGCTGTCTTTCTTCACTGCTCCGGTGTCAGTTAAGTCTTGTTGCCTTACTGCCTCTTGATTCTTTTTTGATAACGTGACATTGTCTGTTGAAGTTGTTCTTCTGCCGGCATTAGTACTGCTATTCACTTGTTTGTTGCTAAGGACGCTCACCGCCCGCAGTAGGCTTTTTATGCTTGAGCGCTGATTAAACAGGCAGTGATGCGTCGGCTCCAGCAGAGGACACTCTTTCGTGCCGCTCATTATTCAACAGCGCATTTCGAGTCGCGGTGAACGCTCGATGGCTAGAAATTCAGCGCAACAGGTTTTTTTTTAGTCTAAGCTAATTTTTTAACCCCTCCAACCCCCACGGAACACCACTTTGCGGTAAGACATCTTCCCTCTGGGGAACAGCACGCCAGCTCAAGGGGCGGGTTTGGAGACCGTTAGGTCCCTTATTTTGCGTATTTGGCGACAGGAGCGTGGAGGGGCTACCCTACTTATTTACAGGGTGTTTCTTCTGTCACAACTTATTTCTCTTGGGTCGCACGATGCAGTTCAATCAGGACCACGATTTTTTCCCCAACATGTGCCCAAGGGAGGGCCTTCACAGCGCACTCTACCCCCTGGGGTAGATGTTTTGCTTTCTCAGACTATAGCCCAGGCCCTGGCCCCTATTAAAGAGAGTGTGGCACAGCTGGCGGAACAGGTGTCCAAGGGGACTGGCATGGTTGGGGGGCTCAGGAGCTGGCCTAAAAACTGCGAATGTCACAGCTCCCAGCACCTAGAAGGCTTTGAGCGCCTAGCTGATGCTTTTTGTAAGAGTGCACGCGTGCCTATGCGCCCACCCTTCCGAGAGGGATCACAGCCCGGAGTGACTGGTGAAGAGGTTCACCACATATTGGACCCTGATGTGGGGTCACCCAAACGGGTCGAAGGGGACTCCGAAGGGGATTCCTCCTCTGCGAAGGAACATGACTCCGGTCGCCCCTGGTCCCACCACACCAGATCTGCAGGAGGCAGAAGACTTCGGTTCGGACATGTTTAAACCCGAGGGTATCTATCTCCATAGATCCTCGGAGTGGCGGCCGGAGCAGAAGGTGGACGAATATGTGGCCAGCAAGATTCGACAACCTCTTCACAAGGAGGTTTGGGCCCGCCTAAAGGCCGAGTTTACGCATCCTACTTTGCCAGATAAAGTTGCGGCGACTCCGGTCATAGATCCGAAAATGTGTAACTTTTTTGCAAAGTACCCTATGGACCTCAAGAAAGGTATCGACCGGTCCTGGAAGGCTTGCCAGGACAAGCTGCTAGACGTGTTAGGGCCCGTAACACAAATAATTCAGTTGGCCGAACGCGCAAGACAGACACCCCCCTGCTGACGGATGCCACGGCTGGGTGGGCCCAGAGGGCAGTTTGCCTCCTGGGCAACGCTAACTGCACCATCTTGGCGGAGAGGGGCGGTTCCTTACTTACTAAGATAGACCCCAAACTAGGGGAATTATCTAACTCTGAGGCAGGGGCCGTCGCCCACGGTAACTTATTTGGCGACCCGTTCGTCAAAGAACTGGGCAAATTTGTCGCCACCTTTTCGGCGCTGGACAAGGCGCAATCTTCCATCAAGAAAATCTTCCCTGGGAAGGTTTTTTGGGGGGTGGGGCAGGCGAGACATGGGCCGCTCCTCCGACCGCCTCTATCAGCAAGGCCCAAACTCCTACGGCTACATAAATAATGGATGGCGAGACGGTCATCAAGGCGCCTTCTTCCCCAATCGAGGCAGAGGGAAAGGCAGAGCAAGCAGAACGCCCGGGGAGGAGCGAACACTCCAGGAGGCCCTAATGGTAAGGATGACCCTTTCTTCCCCTCAAATTATAGGAGGGAGATTGCGTTTGTTCAAGCACAAATGGGCACTTATAACTTCCGATGCCTGGGTGTTACAGACAGTGACAGGTTTTCACATAGAGTTCTGGGGATCACCGGTCCAGGAGTGTCTTCCGAGACATTTGGCTTTTTCAGAAGCGGATTCCGCTCTGATAAACTCGGAAGTTCACGACCTTCTTCGAAAGGGGGCCATATGCAAGTTTGTTCTTCATCCCAGGGGTTTCGTGAGCAATCTCTTTCTGGTAGAGAAAAAGGACAAGGGCTTTCACCCAGTTATCAACCTCAGAACGTTCAACGAGTGGGTGGTCTACAGACACTTCAAAATGGAGGGCATTCATATGCCCAGGGATCTCCTGTTACAGGGGGACTGGATGATTCATCTGTACCTCAAGGATGCTTATCTGACAGTACCAATTTTTTCCCCTCATCGCAGGTTTCTACCATATCTTTGGAGGAAACAGGTGTTCGAGTCCACGTCCCTCTCTTTTGCCCTATCTTCGGCACTGTGGTGTCTCACCAAACTGCTCAAATCAGTGGTGGAATACCTTCGGTCCAGGAGGATTCGTCTAATCGTTTATCTCGACGATATCCTCCTGATGGATCAATCCCGGGCACAACTTCTATCCAATGCGACCACGACTATTGCACTCCTTCAGGATTTTTGATAAACCAGCAGAAATCGGATCTCCTGCCCTTGCAGTTGATGACTTTGCTGAGGTTTCTCATAGACTCCCAATCAGCCTCCCGAGCTCGAAGATTTACAAGATCCAAAAAAAACTGACGAAGGTCATGAGACAAGACAGAATCTCAATCAGACAATTAGCCAGAGTAGTGGGACTTCTCTCATCCTAGATTCAGGCCATTTTTTCTGGCCCCCTTCAAAACCGGGCTCTTCAGTGCCTGAAGGCGCATCATCTTCAACGCGGGCTAACCTATTCCGAGCTCATCTGTTTTACACAGGAGGCGAGAACGGAGCTCCAATGGTGACTGGACCACATGGAGGCGTGGAACGGCAGGGCCATTTTCGGAGCCTCGCCGGACCTCATCATAGAATCGGATGCCAGCCGTCAGGGTTGAGGAGCCTGATGCGGGAACGTCTTGTTCGGTGGACTATGGACTCCACAGGAACTCACTCTGCACATCAACTGACTGGAGCTCCTGGCGGAATCCTTTACGGTCAGGTCTCTGACTCAGGACAAAGTCTTCTGTGTTGTTCTCCTGACGATGGACTGCAGTGCAGTACATAAATCGCCTAGGGGGCACACGTTCAAGGGCCCTAGCGGAGTTGGCGAAGGATTTTTGGCACTTTTGTCTCCAACACCAGATTTCTGTGACGGGGGAGTACCTTCCAGGTTCCCAGTACACTCTGGCGGACTAGAACTCCAGGTTTCTGGGGGACTCCAGCGATTGACAGCTGGACAGAGCAGTTTTTCGGGCACACATGGAACACTGGGTCCGTATTCTGTGGATCTCTTTGAGTCCAGATGGAACGCCACGTTACCAATATACTTCGGCTGCCGCCCGGACCCGGGAGCAGCAGCAGTGGATGCGTTCTTGCAGGACTGGGGGAGAGGCCAGGGGTATGTGTTCCCCCCCTTCCTGATACCGAGGGTGTCGGCCCAGGTATGTCGTCAGGGGGCTACAGTGATACTGATAACCCCACTTTGGAGGTCACAGGTGTGGTTCCCGTCCCTGCTGGAGCGCTCTTGCGACTTCCCAATTCTTCTCCAAGACTCTCCGTCAATTCTCCTGGACCCCGCAGGGCACTTTCACCCTCTGGTCTTTCAGGGCCACCTCTCCTTGGTGGCTTGGTAGATTTCCGGGCTTGCTGGAAGGATTGCTGACTTTCACAGAACGCTGAAAAATTCATTAGACAAGCATGGGCTCCGGGAACATGCAAGCAGTACTGGTCCGCATGGAAGCGATGGGTTCATTAGTGTTTGGAAAAACATATTGATCCCATGGGGGCCCAAGTTACGGAAGTCATAAATTTTCTTGCGGAACTAGCAGGGACTGGTTTACCTTATTGCTCCATAAATTCCGTTAGATCGGCGATTTCGGCAGGTCATCCCCCACTGCAGAATCGGCCGGTGGGAGAGCACCCTTGGGTGTGCAAATTGCTTAAAGGTATCAGAATACCCAGATCTCAGGAACCCAAGTATTTGGAATTATGGGATTTCAATCAGGTTCTGTGTCTCTTATCCTTGTGGCAGAGTAACCAATACCTCTCTCAGAAGGAGTTGTCAGCTAAACTAGCTATATTGCTGTGCCTTATCTCTTGCAAAAGGGTGTCAGAGCCTTGGATGTCTTGACTAGGGTTTTTCCCCCAGAAGGGATGACCTTCACTGTATCTAGGCGGACTAAGTGTAATACCAGGTCGGTAACCTATCCAGCTTTCCCTCATGCACTGAAATTGTGTGTGGTAAGATGTCTCAAAACTTACAAGGAGGTGACGGACGAATTTCAGCCCCTGGAGAACGGCAATTGTTGATTCTGCTAAAGAAACCTTTTAAGGCAGTTTCCTATCCTTCGATAGCTAGGTGGATCAGAAGGATTTTGGCGACAGCGGGCATCAATGTGCAGGTTTTTGGGGCACACTCATCTCGGGGTGCTATGGCCTCCAAGGCCATCCAGGTAGGCGACAGGTTGGAAGACATCATGAATGCCGCTGATTGGTCGTCAGAGTCTACCTTCAAAAAATTATATTTATACCTATTCATGAAGCAGCTTCTTTGGTGGTAAGTAAGCTTTAAACTTGCGTAATCCTCGCCTCCGGTCCAGACAAGAATGAGAAATTTCCTAGCTAGCGAGAAGGAAAGTTTCAGTTCTATTAAGGACACGGAGGCAAGGATTATCCCACCCTACAAAAGGAATGTGTCTCCCACCCGGAAGCTGTTTGGAAGCATCATCTTTGGAGGTGGTGTCTATGCTTACAGTGGATGTATAAGGACTCTTAATTTCATTTGTTGCTAGCTTGGTAATAGATTTCATATATTTAATGTGGCTGAAGGGGAAATGCATTCTATCCAGGGTATGGTTATTTCAACTTTTTACTTTCTTTGAAGAAAAATTGTTCATTCGCTTAATATGTGATGTTGCTCTTGTAGGATCAGAGGCAGCAACAACCGGAGGATATCTGAACTTCCTTCGCAGTGAAGTTGAGGACGGACGACAGCAGCAAGGGATATTTATACATGCAGTCGGAAGGAGCGACAATTGGACATTTGTTACCATGTGAACATTGCTTCATGGGTGTTGTAGTTCTTTCATGGACTTGTTGCCCTTTGAACTTGCTGTTAGATAAAGCATGAAGAAAGATATGCATGCATAATCCCCACCTCCTGTCCTTAATAGAATTGAAACTTTCCATCTCTCTACCTAGGAAATTCCTCATTCAACACAGCATATAAATGGAGGATTCTATGCTTGAAATTACTATTACGATCTAACTTGGTGTGCTTAAGAGCAAATGGGGTGCTGTTTTTTTCCACTGTAATTTAGTAATACATTGTTTTGTAGCAGTTTATAGCGCTTTCCTACCTCTTGTCGAGGCTCAAAAGCGTTTAAGAACTTTAATCTTTTCTTCCTGCTTTGAGAGCTCACGCTCGGTTCCCTCTAAGTCACTGCATTTAGTTTCACAGACAATTACGCTTAGTTAGCGATTGTTAGTCTTCTATACTACAGATCCATAGAAACAGCTAGCTGGTTTGTTTATAATAGGATGATATAAAAGTTATAGTTTCGTTAATTTACTGCACGTAAGGTCCGCTACTTACACGGACCGTTCATCAAATCAGCCTAACGACCGCTCTCCGTTGCTGATGTTTTAACGGATGTCACAAACCCTTCATTTTCGCACTTCCGGGTAGCATAATAAACCATCTCACTGCTGATCAGATTCTTTGAGTCTTCTGGGAGTGGGCGGTCCTGCTCATGTGTAAAATTACATAGGATTGGGAGCGATTGAGTCACCATAGCGAATCCTAGTGCAACACAGAGAATTGCGAAGGTGCTGATTGGCTGTGGCGTCCGCAGGTGCCTCAAACCAGAGCCGCCTTCAGACAATCGGCGGGAACAGCCAGGACAAGTTTAGAGATGACTGATCTGTCAGGAGTTCTGGCTGTGAGGAGGTAGCGGCTATGCTGCGAGACAGTCTTCTTCCCGGTGGTGGGGAAATTGGATATAGTGCTGCCGCCTGAGTGTGTGCATCTAACTGGGCAGATCACTTGTGATTGAAGTGAGCAATGGTTGTACCCGGCCACCGGCTCCTCGCGGGGTTCAAGACCTTGACCTTGTAAGGTGGCCAAGCAGTATTTTAGGGTGCTACCCACATTCCAAGCGTTCAGGAGAGTCCGAGGCTTGGCAGGTCGAGGCCAATCGTGTTTTTTAAGTTGCTGGTATTTTTAGACCTCACTTGCAGGCAGCTCTCTGTCGGAAGAACCTTTTTGTGAACAGAGCCGACCTGTACAGCAGTCGTGTCCATGGGCGAAACAACCCCCCCAACCCCCACCTCTTTATAAATCAAAGCCCGTGCCTCATGGCTTTGTTTTGCAGTTCTGTATAGCGTGAATTCGGACTAAAGGTATTGAAATACTTTACAAGATCACCATTACAGGGACGGCGGCCCTGTGCTAAATGGGTCCCTCTACTCAGAACAGCTTTGAATTTGTGATACCATTTCCCCTCTCTATTGCTGTCTTTGGCCAGGTCACTGACAATGCACATGCGCCATCGTCCACATTTTAAATGTGTTTACATCTGATATTCAGGGATAATAATTTGTGTTTTTGATATTGTAACAGCAGCAACTCACTAATAGCACTGCAGATAGTCTCCGTGACACCCTCCCATTTCTCATGTGATGTCTTGTTTGGATCTAAAAGAAACGTTTTTTATGGATGTTGCATGAAACAACCACAACATTTCTCTGCCACATGTCTGTAATAGGCAAACATACCACACACATTAAAAATAAAATAAAGGACAACTGTTTAAAACAATTTGTTTAAGAATTATTCAAGGTCACCAGGGCAAGACTGCAGAACAGATCTGGCTTTATAAGGGGGGCCCTTAAAAGGCTAGGGCCCTGGGCCAGAACCCACTTTGCCCATGCCTTAAAACGTCTCTGACCATTTATATTGCAAAATGTCAGAGATTAATTTTTTAGGCACCTGGATATTTTGGGTTTGTAGAGAATCACAGGAAGTTCAGTCGACGCTGGAACTTGGACCTGGTTCCTCAGTTCCAAAGATGGTAGCTGACTTTGTTTGGCCATGTCTTCTCCATTTTATATACATAAGGCAAAATCGGTACAAATTCTTTCAGCAAGTGTGTAAACTCCCCTTCCAACACAGTAGGCACAGCACACTTGTGCAATCTTCTCTGGCACACACAAGTACGGTGCATGGAGTAGCAGTGCATCATTTAGATATAGCAGTTAGTGTGGTAAATATAATATTAGAAGGAAGCAGAGTGCTCTTTAGGCTAATATTCTATGGTAGTGTGAAAATAACACCCACATAAATCATAAATGTAGTGTTCTAGCTCACCAAACTGCACATTTCAGAGACAGTACAGTTGCTGAATTCTGCATTGATGTACATTACACACAAACATAATTATGCTTACCAAACTGCACATTTCAGAGACAGTACAGTTGCTGAATTCTGCATTGATGTATATTACACACAAACATAATTATGCTTATTTAGGTGAAGCAGTTACCACTGAAAGTTATCAGAGCCAAGAGTTGCCTCTCAAAGCTTTCTTTGAAGGGCTTCAGAAGCAGAATGACAAAAGCGCCATAAATTGTGCTTGCTGATACTCACCATTTTAATAACACCTCTGCCACCTGTTATAAACCTGACTCCTTCTAGTGAGCAAGTCTCCCCTCTAAACCTTGCGTTGAAGGAAGGAGATATTAAGAGTCCAGTTGTAAACAAAATAGTTATTTTCAACAGCTTTTGTTAAGATGACCACCTCCAAGTAAGCAAGTCGCCCCTCTTAACCTTGTGTTACAGGAAGGAGATAAGAATTAAGAATTCAGTGGTAAATTTTGCAGCTGATATGCTAATTTGAGAATATGCTAATGAGTCATGTATATTGACTAATGAGAAAATCTGACATTTGATTAACAGTAATTGAAAATAACGTGTATTGTGCCAAATGTGCCCACGGGGAGTGGTCACCATCTGTGTTAACAGTACTAAATAACGTGAAATGTTTAAAAAAGTTTTGTATTAATATATCATAATTAACAATATAATCTATATTTGTGATGCCATATGTTCTTAGCTTAGCCAGAGGCCTAGTCAGCGCTGGGCATGCCTGCTTAAACGTGGAGGCGCAATGAGCTGCTGCAGGCTGGAACTGGAAGGAAAGGACCTTGAACTGTACAGAGTTCAGCGATGAGCTCTGCTAGAGAAATCTGCAAACTCACCAGCGGACAGGGACAGTCGGAACAAATTGATACAATTATGTGTAGGGTAGGCTAAATGTACTTTCCCAGGAGTTGAATAGTGGAGCTACAGACTAAGAGCTGGGGGCAACAATTTCGTTACCTGAAGAAATCGGATGATGTACTCATTGACAAGAGGACCAATCATGTTAATGGAACTTGACTTTCAAAATAACGTAGACAAGTGGTAAACAAAAATTATAGGCTAGAGTCATAACCCCTGATAAGGTTGACCAATAAGCAAATTGTGGGACAGACTGAGAGACCCTAATAAAAAGTCATGACATGAGGGGAAAAATCAGAATAGATAGGTGAAAGTTGATAATGTCAGGAGACGCTGTCCGAAGTACTGAAACTTGGGCTTGCTTTCGTGAGCCTTGCTGACGACTGATGACCTGGAGGCGAAGACTCACTCGTTGCTGATCTTTATTGGATAGGTAGATATAACCTGACTGACTAATGAATGTTTTTTCTTTTTAGGTACCAACTGCGCTGTTTTAAAATGTTTTAGTTAGATTTTTCCAAATTATTGATTTTTGACTAAATTGTTTTCGCATGAAGACCCACATGCTGATGCTAATCTGAGATAGGTAGGATGACAAGGGTGACCAAAGGTGACTTGGACTAAGACTGACCGACTTATATTGCTGAATTATTCAATTGCTCATGAATTGCTATGTTTTGCTTAACGTTGGTTGCATATTAATAAAGTGTCGAGAAATTAATTGCTCATGTTGCTAATAAAGTTTGGAAATCGTGCTTTTAGCTGAAATGGGTTTTTGATTAGAATTGTAACTAATAGGGAATAAAACAGACTAACTTCCATATGAGTGATGGTGGTTTCTGATGAATTAATTCATGGTATTAGACTTATTGATTGGAGAGATTTGTGGTGGATGTCTTTACTCACAATACTTGACTAGGATACCCTATGCGATCCAAAAGATTAATTGACCTATATGCGTCCCCTTGTAAGTTTACTTACTAAGGACAAGGCGCGCTAACAGTTTTTGGTAGCAGCTTGATGGTTTGTTTCATTAGGGAACTGGTTGAGTAGTGAGTAAAGGTTATGGTGGTAGTTTAAATTTGAGTATAGTTGTTTTGATTTTATGAGGTTTGAATTTTGTTTTTCTAAAATGTCAATGGTAGCAAGGATGATGTTCCCTTAAGCCCAGAAATGACTTTCCCAGATCCTGGATCCCGTAGGTAAGGTTGAGGATGTTCCCAGTGTATTTTGAGGTAGTATGAGAGTAATAGAATTGTGCTTGCCTAAGCTTAAGCAAATCGTAGGTGAATTGTGATGTATGTGAGGTAAAGAGTAGGGAGTTTGCATACTCCAATTTAGAGTTAGTAGGAGTGTGCGTACTCCTAGATGTGTGAGAGTAGGGAAGTCGTCGAACTTCATATGTATGTGATGCTTTGTGCTAAAAAATTGTCCACATGGTTGTTGGTGATGAACGGACCCTGCGTGGTCTAAGACTCCGGAGTAATTTGACAAGTGTAGGAGACACTTGGGTATATGTTGTAATCTGTGTGGTTTAGTAGGTTGATCGGGCATGATCAACAAGTCTGACTGAATGTATGTTGAGTAAAAGGAGCTTTAACTGAAATTTGGCGAGTCCTATGTGCACCAGGACAGACCCAAAGATCAGTTGAGAGTAAAGTTTGCGGGTCAAATTTTACTTGCGGACGTGGGGGACTGAGAAAGAAGAATAGCTAAGGTCCCAGAGTGTGCCTTTTAGTGAAAATCTGTAAGGTCCCTGAAGCGATTGTTGCCCTCCTGTTGTAAACCAGCAGATTTGTTTTAGTTATTATTTGATGAAGACGCTCGCAATATAATTGCATTAGTTGAATGAATTTGAGCTGAGGGAGGCGAGGACGAAAGACTTTGTCAGCTGCTCTGTGTTAGTGTGACGTCAGTGTGTGCCAC
This sequence comes from Pleurodeles waltl, assembly GCF_031143425.1. Taxonomy (NCBI): domain Eukaryota; kingdom Metazoa; phylum Chordata; class Amphibia; order Caudata; family Salamandridae; genus Pleurodeles; species Pleurodeles waltl. The sequence continues at coordinate 328,297,810 of NC_090448.1, read as the reverse complement.
ATTGGGATAGGTCGGTTACTGAGAAGAGCCGCAACCGGCTTGGCAGCTGTCAGTGAGAGGCAACTGGTTGAGCGAATGGGTGAAAGGGATCTTGGGAGTAAAAGTAATTTCATTTATTGTATTGAAATACATAACACAGGCAAAATTGAGTTTTTCAAGGCATTTAGGAGTGCGATGAAGGGTGAATCATACATTAAGGCTTCGGTAGGGGAACCAAACCCCGGAGGATAGTCCATCACATCTTGTAATGACAGAAAAGGGCATAGCTTCTTGTCTTTGATTAAAGCAATGGAGCGCATTGACTAAGAATCAAGGAACCCTAGCTTTTCCAGAGCATGGAACGTTTCATTTAAGGGTTCTAGATCAATTGCGATTATCATTGTATGACATGAGACCGTTACTGAGACCAGCACAGTTGGAAGCTTTAGCAGTTTGGGAGCTAGTGGCCAGACAGCAGCATGAGTTGAAAACTAATAGAAGGATAAAGAAGATAGAGAAGTCACTAGCCGAAGCTAGGTGGGATTGGGAACAAAAAATGGAGAATGGCAACAATGAAGGAGATTAAGATGTTCCCTGCAATCACAGAGGGTGACGATTCAGACAAAGGAGATGATAACAAGGGAAGGGAGAGCGAGGAAAGGAAGAAAGAGAAAAAATCTTATGTAGATGATGACGATTCTGATGTTGAGGATTACAATACGCAGTTACTGAGAGATAGACCTCCACCTATGACAACTTATGCAGGGGTCCAGGGAATATTGCTACAGCCCCTCCTGTTACTCCTGGAATATCCCAGGGAGCTGCGGGTGCTGTACAAACAGAAGGAGGGCAGATACCAGGGGTAGTGCAGAGTACACCAGTTACAGGAACAAGAGCGGAAGCTCAAGTGCAGGTGCCTACACCTGCACCAGGAATTTACCCAAATATACCCACTCTTCAGACTGTTTCAAATATTGTGGTGCAGAGGGAGCAGGTGCATCGCAACCAATGCTAGTTCAGACTGACTCGACTCCAATGTTACTGCCGTCACCACAGATACAGAATATGCCAAGGCCTAATCAGTTAACTGGGATGTCAGTGGATCTCGCACCAGTTATGAATCAGGCAATGGGAGTACCACTTACACAAAGTGTAGGTTCCAGTGCAGCTCTAGATGCAATATTGTTACAGATTACTGTTGGTCCAGCAGTACCCTTATATGCCCAAAAGAAATCAGAGGCAGGGGGACAAATTGAGATATCACAGAACTTAGGGAGAAGGGGAGTAAGAGACACAGCAACAATGGCATCATCTTCAAGTACTGGTTCGGGTGAGCTTAAATCTTTTGTGGGATTTAGTCCTCTTGTGGCACTACCAGGTAGCAAATCAGAGTATGAGACTTTTGACTCCACAAGCTGTAGGAACAGGGATATATCAGCTGCCAGCGACTAATGCAAGTAACATTTCATTACAAGGGTTAATAGCACAGCAGTTAACTAGTTGGCTGGATTGTTTACATTCTTCACAAGGTGCCTTCAGGGGGGAAGAGCAACTGAATCGAGTAGGACTAAATCTCGAGGCAAATGAATTAGTTGAGGGAACAATGGGATTAAATAGGTTAGAATCCTATACTGAAGAAGAGCTAAGGTATTTGGTTCAGAGGATTACAAAGGAAGTTGGGAAAATACACCAGAAACTAGCGGAAGTAGCAGAGAAGCATGACATTGATCTTAAGACAACAAAACATTTGAGACGAAGCAACAGATTAGATTTTGAACACATGAGGTCAGCAGGAATGAAAGCACATTTGAGAGATTTGCTGCAGAGTGCGCAGATTTGGGAAGCATTAGAGAAGTGGGAAGGCAGATGGGCGAAAAGAAAAGATAAACAAAAACGAGACTCAGAAGGGGAAATAGAGGGAGAAGAGAAAGAAGAAGCAGTCAAAATGCTACCAATGAGGGAAATTCCGGGAGGGCAATTTGTTCATGTTCCTTGGCATCGAAGTGACATACTGTCTTTTACCAATGATTATCCTAAGTTGAGAGAGAAGCCAGTTGAATGGTACCAACAGACAGAAAGGTTTGTGAAACTTTCCAAATGTTTGTGGGAAGACTTGAACACCTTGTTTGAGATAGTGGTGACAGCCGACTTATGGGTCGAATGTAAAAGAGCAGTAGACTGGCCAACAAGTGAACCAGAGAGGCATAAGATTACAGGCGCACCGTCACCCGAGGTAATGAAAAAATATTATAAGGTGATTGAGTTTCTCAAAACTAGGATTTCTCTGAAAAACATTGATTGACAGGACGGTTCAGGAAACCAGAGTCAATACACACCTATTATGAAAGGTTGCTAAAGGCTTTCAAAGAGTACAGTGGTAAGGAAGCAGTCGAGCTAAAAGATATGTTGCATTTCACGTTTAGATTTGTTGAAGGGTTAAGACCTGAAGTAAGTCAGATGATTAAGAATCATTTGATTTGTTGGCAAGTAAAGCCGATTGATGAGGTGCTGCAGTATGCTAAATATTGTAGTGATGAGATTGAATTAAAGCAAAAGAAATTGAAGGAAAAGGCAATGGTGATGCAGATTAAGGCAGCACAATCAGGAGTGCAAGGAACTTTACCCCTTTCTGGAAGAAAAGTGCAGGTTGTGGGAGTGGAAAATAGGCAATTAACAAACCCTATTACTGAACCAGTACAGATTGAAATTGGAAATTATGCCAGACTGCATAGATTTGTGGTATGCGATTCAAGTCCCGTATCCTTGTTAGGCAGAGATTTATTGTGCAAAACCAAGTGTTCCATAAATTGTACAGATGCAGGAATAGAAGTCCAGACAAACAGCGATGATGAGGAAGAGCAGGCATCAGCTATGGTTCTTAATGAAGCGTTTGAAGAGTACCCTTCGATTGAGGTTTTTCCAATGTTCTCTTTAAAGGAGTTGCATGCAGATTTACAGGGAACAGTAAAGGAGAAAGTTTGGGATTTGACAGGGAAAGAAGTGGGTTTGATCAATCGAGTGGAACCAATTAAAATCACCCTGAAGCCAAATGTAGAGTTTCCAAAACTTCCAAAGAATAACATGCCACAGGATGTGTTGATGAAGGTGGCACAAATAAATGGTGATTTCCTGAAACAGGGAGTTTTAAAAGAAGTGCTTTGCAGTCCATGTAATTTATAGACAATGGGATTGATAAAGCCTTGTGGGAAAGTGGGAATTGTACAGAATTTGCGAAAAGTAAATGACATGGTGGTTAAGTGTTGCCCGATTGTGCCCAATCCAGCAGTGATACTGTTTCAGATTCCATGCGAGGCGGAGCGGTTGACAGAAGTCGATCTGTCACAAGCTTTCTTTTCAGTATCACTTCACGAGGATAGTCAGTTTCTTTTCAGTTTCAAATTCTTAGATAAACTCTACAGCTGTGCAGCCTTCCACAAGGGTATACGGAGTCACCGTCCTTGTTTAACCAAATTTTGAAATATAATTTGGAGTCATTGGAACTACCCTGCCCATCCACTCTTGTACAGTACATTGATGACTTATTGATTACACCCAGAACAAGGGATGAGTGTAAACACGATTCGACTGTTCTGTTGAATCATCTGGGAGACTTCGGTTACAAGATCTCACCTGCAAAGCTGCAGTACTATCAGAAGTCTGTCAAATACTTGAGCCATCAGATTGAGAAAGGGTTGAGGAGAATTTCCCGAGAAAGGATTACAGTGATTTTGCCGAGAAGTCCACTGACTTCCCAGAACAATGTGCGCATGTTCCAGGGAATGGTGGGATACTGTAGACAATGGATTCCACATTTTGCAGAGATTGCCAAACCCTTGCAACAGTTGACTCATAAAGGAGTTACAGATCCCTTTACTCTAGATGAAGATCAGATGAGGGCTTTCACTGAATTGAGAGAGTTTGTGCAGAGCTCCAGCCTTGGCAATGCCTAATTACACAAAGCCTTTCACACTATTTTGTCATGAACGTGAAGCTTGTTCTTTGTCTGTCTTGACACAGGTCCATGGAGGTGCTTATCGCCCAGTAGCCTATTTTTCAGCTACCTTGGACCCAGTTGCAGCAGCTTTACCAGGTTGTCTGTGAGCAGTAGCCGCAGTTGGTCAAAGTCTTTCCCAATGTGAAGGGGTAGTCATGGGATACCCAGTGACGGTAATAGTGCCACATTCAGTTAAAATGTTGCTGACAAGACCAAAAACCCAACATTTGACAGGGGCCCGACTGACAAGGTATGAGATGAGCATATTGGGAGCTCCGAATGTTACTTTGAAAAGATGTACAGTGTTGAATCCAGCAACATTGCTGCCAAGTGATACTGTTGAAGTTGAAAAAGAGGAAGACATAGAGCATGATTGCCTTGAAGTTACAGATCTCTGTACAAAGCCTAGACCTGATATTAGAGACACTCGACTAGAAGAAAATGATCAAATGTTTTTTGTTGATGGTTCTTGCTTTAGAGATGGAACAGGCACATTGAGAGCAGGATATGCTGTGTGTACTATTACAGGGACCCTGGAAGCATCTTGGCTCCCTGGTGTATATTCAGCACAAGTGGCAGAATTGGTAGCTCTTACTAGAGCATTATATGTCTCTACTAAGCTGCGAGTGACAATAAACACAGATAGCCAATATGGATTCACAATTGTTCATGATTTTGGTCAATTGTGGTCACAAAGAGGGTTCATGACTTCCAGTAGAACCCAAGTACGAAATGGTGACAAGATTAAAGAGTTATTGTACGCAATATAGTTGCCTGAAGAAATTGCTGTGTTTAAATGCAGTGCACATCAGAAAACACCAGATTACATTCCTTTTGGAAATGGGTATGCTGATCAGGTAGCAAGATTTTGCGCCCTGAACTGTATATCATTCAAGGATAAATGGGAACTGATGCAAGAAGAAGAGACCAGTTGTACAAATTTTGCTTTAAAAGTAATTGACACTCTAGAGGAATTGAAAACTTTACAAGAAAATGCAGACAAGGAAGAGAAAAAGATGTGGATCAAGCTGAAATGTGTACAAAGACCAGATGAGATCTGGGTATCTGAGGAGGGCCAGATGGTGTTACCGAATTGTCTGTTATCTCAGATGGCTCGGTACTACCATGGACAGGCGCACATTGGAAGGGATGCCATGATTAGGTTGTTCAAGGTTGATTAGTTCAATCCAAAATTTAGACAAGCAGCTGAGGCAGTGTGCCATGGATGTGTGATTTGCCAGCAGTTGAATGTGGGAAAAGGGACAGTGGTAAATTTGAGCCACATTGGAAGAGCAGGAGGACCATTCAGCAGAATGCAATTGGATTTCATTTAAATGCCTGCCTGATTGAAGTATGTGTTGGTGATTGTGTGTGTTTAGTCATGTATTAGTCATTGGATTGAAGCATACCCCACACGTAGAAATGATAGTCTCACAGTTGCAAAGCTATTGCTTAGAGAACTGATACCAAGGTTCGGATTTTCAATCTCTTTAGAATCAGATGGGGAAAGCACTTCAATAACAAAGTGATTTAACTCTTATGTGCAGCACTAAACATTGAACAGAAGCTACATTGCAGCTATCGTCCAGAAGCATTAGGATTGGTAGAACAAATGAATAGTACCCTAAAATCAAGAATCGCCAAAATGTGCGCTGCCACTAATCTGAAATGGCCAGATGCATTGCCCTTAGTGTTGATGTCAATGAGAAATGTACCCGACAGGAAGATAGGCTTGTCCCCACACGAGATTCTTATGGGAAGAGCAATGAGACTGCCAGCAATATCAACCAATGCTCTTGTCAATATAACAGATGATATGGTGTTAGACTACTGCAAGGGTCTAGCGGATGTGGTTCGGTCTTTTTCTCAGCAGGTACAAGCTGTTACCCTGCCACCAATCCATGACCCAGGTCACAACCTGAGAGCCGGAGACTGGGTCGTGATCAAAAAGCATGTACGAAAAACTTGCCTAGAACCGCGTTGGAGAGGTCCATATCAGGTGGTGCTGACAACTACTACAGCTGTAAAGTGTGCAGGATCGCCCAATTGGATACATGCAAGCCGTACGAAAAAGGTGGTGAGTCACCAGGATCATGAAGAAGTGTTGCTGAGAACACCAGCAGCAGCAAAGCGAGTAATTCTGCCTGAACAAGAACCAGAACAAGTTGAGTCGAAAGTGGACCCAGAATTGACAGAAGAAGGATCAATCACCTCAGCAAGAGACGAGGGTGTGAAAAATCAAGAAGCAGAACGTGCAGACAATACAGTAAAGGCGTTAAGAGATCCATGCACAGGAGGAGTGCTAATGCAAACAAAGGAGACTGAAAAGCAAGAAGACTTAGTGCCAGAGCCTGAGGGGAAAAGAGTTGAGCCAGGTCAAAGCAAAGGTGATCTGACTTCTCCTGAACCTGTTGCAGGCCCATCAAAAGAGGGCACTTCAGACGAGATAAAGGAGAAAAGTCCTATTTTGAAGAGATTCTTGACAGAAGGAGTAAGAAAAGGGGATAATTGGCCTGAATCTCAAATAGGCAAGAAAAAGGACTTGGTGATAAATGAGACAATAGAGGAAGAACAAGACACCACAAGGAAAGATGGACTAAGAGATGGAGAACTGACAGGGGAAAGGAGGTTGAAAAGAAAGAGAGTGGCAAGTCGAAAATACGCAGGACCAGAGTGGGCATACGCCACAACAAGTGATTGGCAGAATGAGTTTATGTCCTTTTGTTTGGACAGAGAAGTTCCAAATCAGTACTTTGATGCAACTTGAAAGAAAGAAACCACAGACTGTGTTGTTGAATAAAGAAAAAAAATTAAGATGACTGATTTATCGAAAAATACATTGATAGCCTAAAGAGACATATAAAACCTGCAGTTGAACAGCTGCTAACCGATTTTGACAAAGGAAGAAGGGGTCTTGTGTGAAATTAAAAGTGTGAAGAAAGAAGTGTATTTTGATTTTTGTGTTGCATATTAATTAGGAGTTGAAGACTCTGCTTTCTGATTCTTTACAGATCATGGCTAATTTAGAAAATAACGCAAGACATATTAGGTATTGTAGATATTTGAGTGTAGGTATGGTAATTGTATGTTGAATATTGTCTAATAATGATTGTGGGTATGTCAATTCATGAGATGAAAGAAACAAGAGTTACATTTGCGCATGAAACTACTACACTAACAGCTTTAGAAAGGTTTGAATTAGATGAGCAATATACTAACGCAAAGGAAGAGTTATCTTCTAACGTCTTTTATTGTTTGTTGAGTGAGTATGTGGAAACGATGGATGGTGTGTACATAAATACCTTCATCTGTAGAAGAAGGGGTTACTTATCATAGTCCACCCCTGACCTACGGTATAACTTGTAGTCTGTTACTAACACGCTTCTATAATCAGGAGTACATTCAATACTTTTATTAAAATTATGATTTAGTATTTTCTTTTGTTCCTATAATTAGATACTTGAGTAAGATAGCTATGGATCACAATATAGTACTAGTCAGAGGATTCTTTGAGCCTACACTAACATTTGGCACAGCATATGCGCATCGTAACAATTTGACCTGCTTATTAACTTCTATGGAAAAGAGCTTTATTGGGCATACTGATGACAGGAGGAAAGCATTAAAAGAAAAATTAGAAAAAGGATTAGAGAAAAGGAATTACAAAAATGATTATACGTACACTGCTATTAAAACACAAGGGAAGTTAGCTTTAGATGCATTACATGTAGGGAAGCTTTGTATATATAGGCCAAAATCACACACTGACACTTTATCTGTAGGAACGAGTGAATGTAGGCATGTGTTTTTGTTTCAGAGTAAGTGGACGTTCATGTTGAAAGGTGCTGACCCTGTGATTCCTGGGATTTATTATATTTGTGGACTCAATGCTTATTATCGACTCCCTAGGGGATGGTATGGGACATGTTATCTGGGAATAGTATTTCCTAAGATCTATCAAATAGATGATTTAAAAAAAATACCGAAAATGACTGAGTTACACCGAATAAGACAAAGAAGAGAAACAACCTCTGCAATAGTAGAGGATATTTTTGGAGCAGTGATTCCTTCAGTAGGAGTTATATTAAATGCAAGCAAGATACGAAAGTTATCAACTATAGTAGATAATATGTTAACTAACTTTACAGGAGCTATACTATTACTAAACACTGAATTAGCGCGGATAGAGCTATGACTCTTCAAATCAGGCTTGCTTTAGACAATAATATTGGCGAAAGACGGAGGAGTCTGCAAAATGATTATCGAAAAGCACTGTTGTTGTTATATTCCTGCAAATGAGAAAGAAGTAAAATAATTGCTTACTAATTTAACTAATGCAAGTAAGGATTTGAAAGAGTTGAAAGAACCAGGAGTTTGGGCAAAGGTGGGAAATGGATTTGCAACACTAGGAAATTGGTTCAGTCAAATTTGGGGTGGGATATTGTGAATAATCGTTCAAGGAATATTAATTGTGATCACTATTATATTAGGATTATGGGGGGCATGCAAATTATGGCACAAAATTAAATTAAAAAGAGCTAAGAATAATCAAAGGAGGGAAGAACCACCTAGAAGAAGAATCTATAGGGAAAATGGAAACAGAAGAGATCAGAATGTAACTGAAAATAATTTGTAATGTTTGACAAAGAAAGGTGTGATAACATATTTAGTCATCAGAGGAGGGACTGTTGCAGCTGATATGCTAATATGAGAAAATGCGAATGAGTCATGTATATTGACTAATGAGAAAATCTGACATTTGATTAACAGTAATTGAAAATAACGTGTATTGTGCAAAATGTGCCCACGGGTAGTGGTCACCATCTGTGTTAACAGTGCTAAATAACGTGAAATGTTTTAAAAAGTTTTGTATTAATATATAATAATTAACTATATAATCTATGTTTGTGATGCCATATGTTCTTAGCTTAGCCAGAGGCCTAGTCAGCGCTGGGCCTTGCCTGCTTAAACGTGGAGATGCGATGAGCTGCCGCAGACTGGAACTGGAAGGAAAGGACCTTGAACTGTACAGAGTTCAGCGATGAGCTCTGCTAGAGAAATCTGCAAACTCACCAGCGGACAGGAGACGATCGGAACAAATGGATACAATTATGTGTTGGGTAGTCTAAATGTACTTTCCCAGGACTTGAACAATGGAGCTACAGACTAAGAGCTGGGGGCAACAATTGCGTTACTCAAAGAAACTGGATGATGTACTCATTGACAAGACGATCAATCATGTTAATGGAATTTGACTCTCAAAATAACGTAGACAAGTGGTAAACAAAAATTATAGGTAAGAGTCATAACCCCTGATAAGATTGACCTATAAGCAAATGGTGGGACGGACTGATAGACCATAATAAAAAGTTTTGACATGAGGGGAAAAATCAGAACGGAGAGGTGAAAGTTGATGACGTGAGAAGACGCTGTCCAAAGTGCTGAAACTTGTACTTGCTTTCGTGAGCCTGAGCCTTGCTGACGACTGATGACCTGGAGACGAAGACTGACTTGTTGCCGATCTTTCCTGGATGGTTAGATATAACCTGACTGACTAATGAATGCTTTTTCTTTCTAGGTAACACCTGCGCTGTTTTAAAATGTTTTCCTTTTATAGTTAGATTTATCCAAATTATTGATTTTTGACTAAATTGTTTTCGCATGAAGGCCTACATGCCGATGCTAATCTGAGCTAGGTAGGATGACAAGGGTGACCAAAGGTGACTTGGACTAAGACTGACCGATTTATATTGCTGAATTATTCAATTGCTCATGAATTGCTATGTTTTGCTTAACTTTGGTTGCATATTAATAAAGTGTAGAGAAATTAATTGCTCATGTTGCTAATAAAGTTTGGAAATCATGCTTTTAGCTGAAATGGGTTTTTGATCAGAATTGTAACTAATAGGAAATAAAACAAACTAACTTCCATATGAGTGATCGTGGTTTCTGATACTCAATGTGATCCAAAAGATTCATCGACCTATTCGCGTCTCCTTGTAAATTTACTTACTAAGTACAAGGCGCACTAACATAAACAAAATAGTTATTTTCAACAGAACCTTTAGGTCTGCTGAATTAGGAAAACCCTGCAACAAAAATTGCAATAACCCTTTTCGAGCTATGGCTCAAGGCCATTGCTTCCTTCCAGATGGCCATGGACAGAGACTAACAGGATTATAAAGAAAATGACAATAGCTCCCCTGTCCCAGGAAGAAGAAATACTCATGCCTTCTCTTCTTCATAGGCCACTTCCATAACAACATTGGGTCCCAGAATTCTAGGCTTGGAATAACATGCTCTTCCTCAAGGCGGCGCCCATGAAAGGGGGAAAAAAAGCAGAGTGGACATCACTGCAGGATTAAGGATTCTGCTAAATGAAACTGTAGCACCCGCATCTCGAAAAAGTGTTTGTTTTATGAGTAAGGTCTTTGTTTAACAGTTCCCTCTCTTCTACGAGTGTGTTGAATAAACACTGTTCTCTGCAGATTATGCCATCATTTTGTGCAAAAGGCGCCCTGGACGGCTGCTCAGTGCGCCATGCTTAGTGCAGGCCCTGTTTGTGAACCAGAATGGGCATAGAGCTTGCCCATTCCATACCATTGGTAGGCTTCCTTGTCACTCTCATTTGTTTATTTCTTTTTCATTGGCCTCCTTCATTTTCCTGTATTTATCTTTCATATATATATGTATGTGTGTTTTTGAGGGCCCGGCAGTTGCTATTTGCCTTCAGACCTTTTTTTTTCTCCCATGCACAGCATCAGTAAAACACATTGGCAAACCCAATAGGACAATGCCTTTTTAGTAAATACTACCTCTGAATATTCAGTTTGATGCTTGTTGGATTCACATCTGCCACATGATATGTCAGACAGATAGTGAAATTCTTGTGTCATGCCTGACCAGACAGGTCCAATTCCTCATATTACCCATGCAAGAGACAATCTGGGTGTATCATATCATATTTGGGCTGCCAACCATGGGCATAACCATGCCCCCACCCCAAATAAATGGGGGACATATGGGGGCAATATCTCCTGATCCACCACAGGGGGGCGAAAGCCCACTAGACACTGAGGATATTTTATTGAAGTGATCTTTAGGGCTAGGGGCTGCCCATCATAGGCATGGTAAAGCCCCTATCCACCAAGAAAAAGGGGATCAGTTTGTCTGCCCCAGAGTGGGGGGGGGGGGGTGTCAGAAAGCCCACAAGATACCATGGAGGTTTTTTTTTTTGTAAAGAGGGGTGGGGGGGGGGCTAAACACCATGGGCATGGCCATGCCCCCACCCCAAGTAAATAGGGATACAGTCTTTCTAATAAATGGGGACACAGTCTTTCTGCCCGCTTGGGGGGGCAGATGGGGGTAATTACCTCTGATCTGCCTCCCAGGGGAGGTGGGGGGGGTGGCAGAATGCCCACTAGACACCAGATATTTTTTTGTTTTAAAAAAGAGGGGTGGGGACTGCCCACCAAAGGCATGGCAATGCCCTCACACCAAATAAATGGGGACACATTCTTTCTGCCCCCTGTGGGACAATGGGGGTAATTACTCCTGATCTAAGCCCCAGGCAGAAAGTCCACTAGACGTAAGGGATTAACAAAGAGGGTTGGGGGCTGCCCCCATCCCAACTAAAGGGGGCAACAGTCTTTCTGTTCCCCCTGCAGACTAAAGCATCTCATCCCAATGGCAAACAAGAGGACATTTGATTCTTCTGGATTTTGATTTTACATGTGGACCTGGAGCGCTTGGCAAACTACAGATACCTTTGCACTTGCAATAGTGAATGGCTGCACTTTTTGGGCTTGTGTAGGCTGTCACCTGAAAAAAAAACTACCGGACCTAGACAATTCTGGAAACTAGACATTTGGGAGAGTCTAGAGGTGTGTGCTTCACACGGACCCCACACCATTTTGTACCTACAATGCCCTGCAAACCTCAAATGATGATTAAAAGTAATATTTTCATCACATTTCTCTGAGAAAAGCTTCTGGAATCTGTGAGGAGCGACAAAAATTCCCTACGACATAGCATTCCCCAAAGTCTCAAGATAAAAATGGTACCTCACTTGTGTTGGTGGACCAAGAGACCTTGACACAAAAGTATCTAAAGTGCTAGGTGGTGAGATCAGGAGAAGGGGCAGCTGTGGGATAATGGGTCATGCTCGGCTGCCACCCATGGAAACTTACCAGCCACAGTCATTTTTGAAAAGTAGACAACCAGGATATTCCAGGTGGTGTGCCTTGTGTGAATCATATGAGGTTTTCTTAAACACAATGCCCTGCAAACCTCCAACTTTGCCTGAAGTCACTCCTTTTCCCTCCACTTCTGGAATGTAAATTTCCAGAATTCGCAGGAATTCACAAACTACCTACCACCCAGCATTGCCCCATTTGTACAGATAAAAATGCTGCTCCACTTGTGTGGTGGGTGTAGTGCCAGCGACAGGAACAGATGCAACCAAGGTCAATAAAGTCCCCATGCAAGGGTCTTGGTTTGGTCTGTACCATTGTTATCAGAAGACTTAGGGTAATGCTGGGTGAAGCACAGATTGTGGCTCCTCGCAGATTCCAGAACCTTCTATCTCAGAAATTAGAGGAAAGTGTTTTTTTTTTGTCAAAGTTTGTGTTTTGCAAGGGATTCTGGGTAACACAACATGGTGAGAGCCACGCAAGTCACCCCATCCTGTTTTACCTGAGGTGTCTAGTTTTAAAAAATGTACGGGGTTGCTTGGTTTTCCTAGGTGTCGGCTGAGCTAGGGCCTAAAGTCTACAGCTACCCAGTTTGCAAAAAATGGGTCAGTTTTAAATGGAAAAATGTGATGTGTCCATGTTGCGTTTTTGGCTGTTTCCTGTCATGAGCACTTGGCCTGCCCACACAAGAGAGATTCCAATTTTCTCAGAAGACTTCGGGGAATGCAGGTGGGCATGGCCTGATGCTGATGACAGTAGTCTTTTAGGAGGGCTCCCGCCGGTATTCCCCCCCCCTCTCAATCCTGACTCTCAGAATAGACCTGCCTCCCCCCCCCTACCCCTACAAAATGCAGCCGGGAAGTCGAGAGGAGACTCTGAGACACCTGGGACCCTCAAAGACAGCGTGGAGCCAAAGATTTTGTCGAGACTCGCCGGGTGAGGGAACTGCACAGCACACAAAATTGCGGCCTGGGCCGATCAACGGAGGACGGCCACCTGGGCTGAGAACGCAGTGGCATGACGGGGCGGCATATCCCAGGAGACAACAAATGGAGCGCTGTAAGGTGTGCTCGGGCCCAGAGGAGAGCAGGGGGGCCTAATTGGCACCCCTGTGACCAAGGTGAGCCGCTGCAGCAGCGTTGGGTGGATGCATGGAGGTTAAGAGGACTCCGCTCTTCGCCCCAACTGACGGTGCACTACCTCGGGGGACGGAGAGAAGCGGAGGGTCACAGTGAGAGCGGATGAAGGCAGCGGGGAGACCAGGACAGGCAAGAAGGAGGGAGTGGCGGGGCCCTGGGCCCTCCTTCTCACCAGGCATCGGAAGAGTGTCTGAGGAGGGGGCCTTCTGCTGCTTGCAATAGAGGATTGGGCAGCAGAGCGTGCCTGCATCCCATCAACGGCAATGGGACCGATGATGCACCAGAGCGTCATGTGAAGGGAGCAGCCCTAACTGAGGACTGCGTGACACAAGCAAGGGCATTTACGGCGCTGACCATCGTGAACTCCACCACTGGAGAGCGCTGTAGCGAACAATTGGGCAGTAAATACTATAAACTGAATGAGCCAGAACAAGGACCCTGAGTATGCCGCCTACTATAGCACAGAGGCAAGATAGGTCAACCCAGACCTCAGAAGAGACCTACAGGCTGTGGGGTCCTGGAGCAACTATAAAGAGAGGGAACAACCTATCTGTTTTGGAGGGGGGGCAGAGTAAAAAGACTCCATAAGACAAAGCAACACAGACCGGAGGAGGCCCAGGAATGGGGAAAATAGGGCACAAGAAAGACGCAGAGGTGCAGAACGTCAATAATGTAAGCGCCCTGCCCGGCTCGCAATTTGCTAACAGATCCCACCCTGTGGAAAAGACGGGAGACCCTACCCTACAGGACCAAATTGATGCCCTGGCAACTGATTTGACCATTCTCAGAGTTGATCATCGCCGACTGGGGGAAAAAGTCATTCCAGCGGAGAAGCAAATTGAGGAAATCCTCCCGTTGGTAAGCAAAGCCACCAAGACAATTCGCAGGATGGAGAAGCAAATTTATGAGCTAGAATTACGAGCTGAAGATGCAGAAAACTGATCAAGAAGAAACAATATGTGCATGATTGGTTTACCTGAGCAAATTGAGAAGAATAATATGGTGGAGTTTCTGGAGTGCTTTTTGCACTAGAGAGGGCGCATAGGGGCTGTGGCATGCCTAAGGCACTTTAGAGACAGGGACCACCTGCTGGGACAAACGAGGAAAAATGGAGACAGCAAGATAGATAATGTTACAGTTTGCATGTTCCCAGATTTTTCACGAGAAGTGTAAAAGCAGAGGGCCACCTTCAGAGAAGCTAAACAAAAACGTCTGCAAATGGGGATCCAATATGGAATGATGTTCCTGGCAAGACTGAGGGTGATGGCCAAAGGAGGTACGCAGTTTTTTACCACACCGGTGGAATTATGGCAGTGGATAGGCACTCAAACTCCCTCACGCGAGGCCCATGGAACATCGGACTTTGTCCTCTAATCCTTTCCTCCACTAACTAGATAAGTGATCCATATATGCAACACATCCCGTCGGCCCGATGTGGGTAATGACTCCTTCTGCCTGGAGTGGAGGGAGTGGAAGAACCTTGATGGAAGGGGCTGGGCATACCAACACCAATAAGAATGAAATGAAGAGGGGGGAAATAGGCAACACAGCAAATTTCTCTAAACGAGCTAGAGGACTGCTCCCAGTCTCGATAGACTAGTTGAGATAATTGCACTTGGTTTGGATGAGGGAAGTTCCTTCTTTTGTCCTGGGGATGGGGAGTTGGGAAGTTTACTGTTGGATAAGTTGCAAAGGAAGCATTGAGACTTACGGTTTCTTAATTACAAAATTAAGTGTACAACGTGGGGAGGTACTGACATAAGGGTGGACAAGATGGGGGTAGAAACGTGCATCCACTGGACAGTCAAATGGCTACACTAAATTTATATAAATGTATCTAATGGAACATCAGGGGCATGCACACAATGACTAAAAGGTACAAAGTATTTTTGTATTTGCAGAGGAGGGGAATTCAGGTGGCAATACTGCAGGAAACACATCTAAGACAAGCAGAAGGGAGGACCATACAGAAACGATGGAGGGGCCAAGTATATTATAACACATACTCCTCTTATGCCAGAGGAACTTTAATATGCATAAGAGCAGGGGTCCCGTTCCAGCTGCTAGATACCAGCATAGACCCAGAAGGCAGGTATGTGGCTATATGGGGGTGATTGGAGTGCAGGAACATAGCATTGATTAATATATACTCACCTAACTTAGACTGGGGAGCCTTTTTTTACACACCTTACTACCCGCTTGGCCCTATTTTTTACAACAGCTGTTAATATTGGGTGGGGATTTTAGTTGTGTGTCTGACACCGCAATAGACAGATCGCATCCTCTGTTACATGAATCCCCAACCACAAGAGTAGCTCTGCAGTTTACATCCTGGCAGTCACACTGGGGCCTAGTAGATGTATGGCGGAAGCTATACCCAGATGTCCGGGATTACTCATACTTCTCATACATGCATGAGTTGCATGTGTGACTGGACTTATTCCTCTGCTCGGCAGATGTGTTCTCCAGCATTTTAAATACCGAGTACTTGGCCCGATCAGATCATAATCCAACACTACTGACACTGTGTTGGGGCTCACCTCTTCCCCGTATCCCCACGTGGTAACTCAAACCTGAATCACTCGAGGACCCACAATACCAAGGGGAGGTAACACAACACATTGTTCAATACTTCGCAGACAATGAGGCTACAACTGACAACCCCCTGGTGGAATGGGATGCATTTAAAGTGGTACTGAGAGGTAAATGCATTGTGGGTACAGGGGAGTGTGGAGAACTTTACCCAGGGAGACAATTGAAGCAGAGAACAAACTGAGGGTGGCAGAAAAAAATAGACCGGAGCAGCCAGACCGCCAGCAGGAAATTTTAGACCTAAAGGAAATAGTGGCTGAACACGTCAAACGCCTTCGCTGCTACAAAAATTACATAGCACAAGAGCACTTGGAGGAAGATGAGGCGAGCCACATGTTAGCATGGGTGGCATCACCGACCAAGCAAGGTTCGATCATCATGGAAATGAGGACAGAAGCGAGAAATTGCCTTTATAAACAAGATGAAATTAACACTCACTTCCTCTCTTTTTAAGAGCGACTCTACAAGAGTACCCTTCACCACAATGGGGAAGTCGCTGAAATATATTTGAAGAAGATGTCACTCACACCAGAGATAGCAGAGCACTTGGGAGGGACCATTACACTGCACAAAATTGAAGGGGCCATTAGGGAGTTAGTCAGAGGTAAGACACCGGGGACAGATATGTTGATATATTGGACCCATGGCTGGAGACCCTCTATAGGGCCGCAAAGGAGAAGGGCATATTACTGACGACAACAAGGGAGGCAATAGTGGTTCCCCTGCTGAAACTCGGTAAGGACCCGACAGAACGTGGGGCGTACAGACCATTGTCCATGTTAAACCTGGATTACAAGATCCTTAGTAAGATCCTAGCAGTGTGATTGCTCCCCCACATGACAAAGTTGGTACACCCAGATCAAGCTGGTTTTGTCCTAGGGCGAAATACAGCAGTTAACATACGTTGACTGCAGGCAGTTATGAGAGACCCTTCCTATGACGCTGCAGGGGTATTGGCAGTGGGCATCGAGAAGGCCTCTGGCAGCCTGGAGTGGAGTTTTCTTTACTCGGTAATGGTGAAGATGGGACTGGGGCCTTGCTACATCGTGTGGGTAAAGCTGCTATTTACTGAACCAACAGCTAGGGTCCGCACCGGCCGGACAATCTCAGATAGCTACACAGTAGCACAAGGTACCAGGCAGGGCTGCCCCCTCTCGCCGTTGCTGTTCGTGTTAGCAAAGGACCCTTTGGCGGCGGCGGTTCGGAGAGAGATAGGAGGTCAGGGGATAAGAGCTGGTGGTGGGGGGAGCCATTGTATCGCCCTGTATGCAGATGACTTGCTTATCTTTTTTAAACAAATGCAGAGAGAGCTGCCCGAGGGCCCCGGCAATGCTAGCTGAGTTTGGGGACACCTCGGGGCTCAGAGTTAACTGGGACAAAACCCGGCTCTTCCCCCTGCGATCAGCCGGGACGCCCCCCAAAGAGCAGGGTGCTGTGGTGTGGGAACCACGCTGTCTCTCATACTTGGGGCTCCGAATATATCACGACCCGCAAGACCTCCTAGAAGGAAACATTGGGAAAGCCCTCCGATCCATACAGACTTCCATGGCCTTCTGGCAGACATTTCCGCTGTCAGTAGCAGGAAGGGTAGCACTCCTTAACATGATAGTCCTGCCCCGGCTACTGTACCATTTTACAGTCCTACCAGTCTGGGTTCCCAGGGCAACCTTTAGGGAGCTAGTTGCAATGGTGGGGTCCTTCATTTGGGGGTAGTGGGCAACGACGAATAGTCCTGACTACACCTCAGCGATCGTCGTCAGAGGGAGGCCTGGCGGTACCTAATTTTGAGGCTTACTACCTGCCAGCACAGCTCCAGAGACTTGCACAGTGAATAACGAGCAGACGGGACCTTGGGGAGTTGGCGGGTCGTTCACCCCTCGGCTGACGAGACTACAGGAGGTGGTGTTGGGAATCCATTGCGCTAGGGGAGAGAAAGACTCCATTGAACTGAAATCAATCACACAATGCTGGGCCAAATACCTGTGCAGGCTTAGATCCACGGCTCCCTACTCCCCAGTTATCCCCCTGCTGCACCTTATGGCGCTGCCGCACAGGGGCAAACAGGGAAGGGTTGCATTCTTGGTATGAAGCAGGTATGCTGACAGTTGGAACCCTGTTTGCAGACGGCATACTGTGCTCATTTGAGGACCTCAAGGCAGAGTTTAACCCCCCAAGGGGCCATTTCTTACTGAATTGCTCGGTATCGGTAGGGCTTTGACAGAATTGGTAGGCGGGGCTGGGGAAACCCAGACACAAACAACCAGTACATATCTGGCGACCTCGACGGGGCAAATAAAGGCTGTCACAAACTAATATAATAGTATACAAATAGATACGACTCTGCCCCTGATCTCGCTAAAGCAGAAGTGGGAGGGAAATTTAGACATCAATATTCCCGATAAGGCCTGGGAGCAAATACTGGAGAGAACTCCTAAGGGGTGGAGAAATGCCATATTAAAATTAATTATTTTTTATGTATTACATCGGGCATATTTAACCCCTGAGCATATTAATAGGCACTTTGACACTGTAGGAGCATCATGCCCAAGATGTGGGGAACTCAGCGCTGAATTCAAACACATGTTTTGGGACTGCCCTCAGGTTGGATCATTCTGGGAAGGGGTGACCCAAGTGGTAGCAGGTGCAATAGAGAAATCGGTTCTTTGCACCATGAGTCATTGTCTACTGGAATGGTTCCCACATACATCCAAAACGAAGACCACCAGCAGATTCCAAGACTTTATATTTTAGCCAAGAGGGAGATCGGAATGAATTGGAAGAACCCTATGGGTCCGAGCATAGCCAGCTGGTGCAGGTAGTTAGACAAATGGGCCGGTTGCGAAGGAGCTACATCACTCAAGGAGGCCAAAAGAGGACTGCAACCCATAGAGGTGGCGCGAGCGTGGGACAACATAATGGAAGCTCCAGAATCCCCGGGACCCTGCCCGAGAGGGGCAATGATAGGGCCCAACCATCCCCCTACTACAGACTAAGTTGCCTTAGAGGGAAATCTTGCCCACAGACCTACAAGACGTTATCGGCCCCCCAACGTTTTGGACACTCTGCACATTACCAAATATGACCCACTGGGGAGGGGGAGGGAAGTTGGGCAGGTTGGGGTGGTAAGGGGGGGGACACAGACCATTTAGCAACAACATTGAGGACAGCGACTATATGGATTGTAGTATGCATGTGTATTGACTGGTTATCTGAGATGTAACACTTTAAATATTAGCTGTATGGCTGTGCACTCATTCATGATAAAGCCAATAAAAATGTGTTAAAAAACAAGACTTCGGGAATGCTGAGCTGAAGGAAGTTTGTGGCTCCCCTTAGCTTTCAGACCTTTCCATTACAGAAATGTGAGGAAAATGTGTTTTTCTAGTGAAAGTTTGAGGCTTGCGAGGGATTCTGGGTAACACAAACTGGTGAGAGCCGCGCAAGTCACCCCATCCTTGATTACCCTTTGCCTAGATGCCGTCTGAGCTAGGCACCAAATCTACAGCTAGGCACATTGGAAAAAAGGGTCAGTTTTGAATGGAAACGTGATGTGTTCATGTTGCGTTTTGGTTTGTTTCCTGTTGCTGGCACTTGGCCTACCCACACATGTGAGGTACCATTTTTTATGAGGAGACTTAGGGGAACACACATTAGTAGAACAAGTGTTATTGCCAAATTTTTTTTCCTGCATTTGCACCTGCCAAATGTAAGAGAGTGTGTAAGAAAGAAGTATTCTTGAGAAATGCTGTCTAATTCACATGTTACTATGTTTACTCACATAGTCAGAGATGTGCAAATAATTCCTGCTTCTTAACTCTACATATTGTGCCCATTGTGGAAATAAATAGGTTTCCTTGATACCTATTTTTCACTGTTTATGTTTTACCATAGGAATTGCTCTATATCCGGTAGACAATGAAAAACAATTGCAAGATGCAGCTCAGTTATTTGCTGTGGGTACCTCGACTTCTTGGAAAATCTACAAACCCTACATGTCCCCACAACCAGAGGGATCTAGCAGATGTAATGGCATATTGCTTTTGGTAATCGGCCAACGTGATGGGAAGTTACAAATGAAAACATTGTCACAAATGCCCATTTTTTTCTAATAATTTTCAATATTTTGTATTTCAACACTTAGAGCTTCATTACATGTTTGGTGGTCCGATTGCCAGATTATGATCCTGGCGGTCGGACCACCAGGAGAATGCCGCCTCTGCCGGGATCATGGATCCTAACAGGTTTACGGCGGTCCAAGTTATGGTCAGCCACAGTGGTGCCCATGGCAGCACCGCTATGCTGATCACAACTTCACTTTTTGGCAGGTTTTCCATGGTGTTTTGCATCGCCATGGAAAGATTGGTGGAAAGCCAGTGCTAGGGCACCCCTGCCAGAAACCTCGAAATACGCACTGTCTGCTATGCAAACAGTGCATATTCCGAGGATGCTGGTGTGCAACGGCATTGGCCTCAGCTCCCTGAGGGAGCTGATGCCAATGCCGCTGCACTGTTTCCACCTGGCTGACCTGCAAAAACGTAATATGACTGGGGTGAGGCTACTGCCTAGATGGCAGCCCCATCCCTGCCATATTGGCCGTCTCAGCAGCAATGCTTATTTGGACAAAAAGTTATGGAGGACTAAGCACAAACTACCTCAGATAGACAAAAAAGGGAGGGTGGAGAGGCCCAGCAGCCAAGGGGTTAATTTATTTTGAGACAGTTATCTATTAATAATAGGCACTATTGGTCTTTAATAATTTTAAAAGCTCCATTGTCTTTTTTAAGTTTAGTTATGAATCCTACAGAGTATGTTTCACCTGTACTGTGAGAGGGTTTAGCTATAATCAGTTTATCGCTAGATCTTGTATGTGGTACCTACATAGGACTTGTAAATATATTCTTATCATAAGTACTCTGTAGGAACCTCATCTTTATTTCAGACACTTGTGCATGATATGTTCCTCTTAGATACAAAGTTGTTTCATCGAAGAAATTCACCAAAAGGTATATTATAAATTTGATGCTTTAGGTGCCAGGAGTTGGCACGCAATAGCCTGTTTGTCGAAGGAGCCTTTCTGCAAAAAAACTGTTCAAAATACTGTTGACCACCTGGGCCTTTACCTCTAACATGTTATCACATTTTTATTACAATCCATGCTCAATTTGATATTATATGTATTCTTGTTAAGGCAGGTATGAAAATAGTTTACTTGTGCCTCTGTTGCTTTCTATATCATGAATATATATTCAATAAATCTACACCATAAATGAAAGTTTTTTTTTAATTTCCATGGCTCTCCCATAGTCATCCTGTCTCTCTCAAATTTACCCATGGAAGGTTTGAGTATGATGGGATAAATCTCAAGCCCATGGCTGTGACTTATGTTTGCTTATATCATGTTTTATTATGCATAAAATGTTATTCAAGGTAAATAAATGAGGGCATTTCAATAAGCATTTTATTTTGTATCAGAAAGTTGAAAGAATGGATTCTAAGGAAACGGGGAATGGCCACTAAGCCTAACACAAATCTATACATGTTTACAAGGCTTGTACAAACATGGTTACCATTATTAGTCAAATTCCCATGGTATGTTATATATCCTTTTAAGAAAGTCATATGCATCTTTGATATTAGATGATAATGTGTACACTAAAGGTTTTAAAAAGGTGGCTATATTTCAGGCATATGTTCTGCAAGGGTATTGATTCCATTTATGATGAGCCTACCAAGTAGCGGAAGAGTATTCCTATGCACTTTTGGGATTAAGTAGATACCAGGGATAACTGGAAAATGTGCTTTTAGGTGTAGGTATTCTTCATCAGAGGCCATTGACTCCTCGTGCCATCTAGATAAAAGAGAGACAATCTCTTCCCTTGCTTCTCTTAATTTGAAGCCATTATTAAGTTTGTAACATTTAATATGTGACTACTGTCTCAAGGCTTCTTCATTCTTTGTAGTTCATCACTACCGCGTTGCCTACCTTGTCTGCTTTCATCACAATAATGTCTTTGTTTTCTTGTAATGATCTCAGAGCATCACTTTCCTTATTTGTTATTTGTCCTATTCTTGTTTGGTTTTTTAGCATCTTCCGTTCCACAATTTTTAAAAGATCTATCCCAGCATCTTCATTAGAAGTGTTAGGAACAAATGCATTTTTTTTATTTCAAAACTGTATCTACAGTATGCATAGTATTGAATGTCAAAATCTTTTGCCAGTTGTACTAATCCCACAATTTTATTATTGATTAATGACAACAGTGTGTGAATATCCCTGAGTCCTTTAATGCTCACTTGGGTATGTTTTTTCATGTCTATCATACCTGGTTCTTTGTTTGGTAATTTCTCAAAGTATTTCTTCAGGTTTAATTTTCTCACAAATGTATAGAGGTCGGTCCTAATTTCAAAAGGATTGATACTGTTTGCTGGATAATACAGGAGACCTTTATTCAAAATGCTTAATTCATTATTAGTCAGGATAACGTTAAACAAATTAAGTACTGTATAATGTCTTGTTAGTTTATCTCTTCCCTGACTTGTGCCGTTGTCACCACCTTCTCTTTTCTATGGTTTCCTTTCTGATTTTGTTCTTCCGCCCCTTCTTTTTCTAAGATTTTCACTCAGCTTTTCATTTTTCATCTGATTGCAAGGGTATCTTTGTACTAGTCTCATCTTTTTCACCAATGTATTTTCCGTCTTAGTGCATGACTGGTAACTTAGTTGTGTCATATATTTTTAGCATAGGTATGTTATTTCTCCATTTTATAGTCTGCCTGATCTTTTTGAAGTTTAGACTGTTTCTGTCATGCTCTGCACAATGCTTCTCACCTTTAATGGAAGGGTTTGAAAGAGCACCTGGTCTTCTGCTGGTTCTGGATAGACGAAGGTAGGGGTGACCCTTTCTAGTAGCCACAATGCTGCTTGACAGAGAAAAACCAAGGCGGACCGTACCCTCCAGAAGGAGTCACAGAGGACAAAAACCCCAAAAATGAGAAAAACCTCTGAAACTGGTCCTCCTGAAACAGAGGAAAAAGCAGGAATGAATGCAGGAAAAATTTGCAATCAGAAGAGCAGGAACTGGAAAACAAACGACGAAAAGGAGCGAAGATCACCACCAAGAGGAAGTGTTTGCAACGCAAAGCAGATCAGGACTGAGTGGCTTATATACAGGAAGACAGGAAGTGACAACACAGTAAAAGGAAACAACACCATCTTAGATTGGGAAAAGGCCTATAGAAAAGAATGAGAAAAAAGTAGTAGTATAAGGGAAAAAAGGCATGCTGGGAAAAAGGAACAGAACAAGACAACATGGTTCCCTGCAAGAAGACAGCATGGAGACCAAAAAGAAGAAAAAGACAAGAGCACAGAAAAGACAGAAGAAAAGAAGAAAAAGAACAAAGGAAGGAGTCCACCACCGACAGGAAATAAAAATATTTCAAGGACAGATAAGAACAACGCGACCAGGGGGCATAAAAAATGCTTCCTGGCATGCATCGCAAAAGCAGGACAAAGACGCAGAGTTCAGAGGCGCTGTCCGACCGCGGTAGTGAACAGGGACACCGCTGTTAAGCGCGGCGTCACAGTAGGTCCCCTCCCTGAGGCCCCAGGCTTGTCAGGGTGATGGGAATTAAAAAGTCAAACCAATCGGGGGCATGAACGGAGGAGGCATCCTCCCAAGAGCAGTCATTGAGGGGATAACCCTTCCAGTGGATCAAAAACTGCAGTTTGTTCCGAGAATATCGAGAATCACTGATTTCCTGTACTTCATATTAAGGATGGCCGTCCACAGAAAGAGGAGGAGGTCGTTGAAAATGTTGGTCGTATAGATCAGGAATGAAGGGTTTCAACTGGGACACATGAAAAACAGGATGAGCTCTCCAGGTATGAGGCAGCTTTAGTCGAACAGCAACAGGATTCAACACTTGCAGGATCCAAAAGGGTCCATAAAAACAAAGTTTGAATTTGTTTAGGAAAACCGAGAGGGCAAAAATCTGGAGGAAAGCCACACCTTGTGTCCTACTTGATAAGAGGGTTCCTTCTGACGTTAGCGATCCGCCTTTCGTTTCATTGCTTGTTTAGAGGCCAAAGAGTGGTATGGATCAGGCCTTGGATTGGCGGATTCACCGTGCAAAAGAAGTGACTACAGGAACCAGCGAAGCCTTACTAGAAATAGCGGACATGGCCCTAGGACAGAATCCATAGGTGCAATAAAAAGGTGTTGCTCCGGTTGCACTATGAACTGTATTGTTAGAGGAGAATTCTGCAAGAAAATCCGACTAATTGCTTTGAGAGGCATTAGAGTAACATCTCAGGTATTGTTGGAGTTCTTGATTCACACGTTCAGTCTGACCATTGGTTTGTGGATGAAAAACAGAGGACAAGGACACATCAATGTTTAACAAGTCACAAAAAGCTCTCCAAAATCGTGACACATACTGTGGCTCTCTATCAGAAATGACTTCTTGCGGAAGACCATGGAGACGAAAAATGTCTTGCATGAATATGCAACTTATTTCAGGGGCCGTTGGTAATTTTTTTGAGTGCTGTAAAATGTGCCATCTTGGTGAAAGAATCAACAGGTACCATGATCACATGGGTACCAGAAGAAGACGGTAGGGAACAAATGAAATCTGTGGAAAGGGTAAACCAAGGAGCTGAGGGAATGGGTAAAGGCAACAATAAAACTCTTGGTTTAGTTCTGGGTATCTTGGTCTGGGCACATACAGGGCATGTTGAGACATAGGTTTCCGTATCGTTCTTAAGGGAAGGCCACCAAAAATATCGTTGAAGCAGTTCCTGGGTCTTGTTGATTCCTCGATGCCCAGCCACGGGAGAATCATGACTCATTTGCAATGCTTCAGTTTGTACCTTTTTAGTAGGTAAGAAAAGGGTTTGTTGATGATAGAAATTGTCCTCTTCTTTTCGTAAAAGAGGTGTCACTTTATTCCACTCTTCAAGTGGAAAGAGCTGGTACTCCAATTTGACACGATCCAGAAAAGATTGAGTAACCCCAATGATTCTACTGGACTCAATGATGTGCGTAGAGGAGGTATTTGAGATGTCAGGGTATCGATGGGATATTGCATCTGCCAAGATATTCTGGGATCCAGGTATATAAGTTATCACAAAATTATATTGGCTAAAAAAGAAAGCCCCTCTTGCTTGCCGACTATTACGGCACTGGAAGCTTCGAAGACATTGTAAATTGCGGTGGTCAGTCCTGGCTTCAAAAGGCTCTCTAGTGCCCATCAAAAGATGTCTCCATTCTGTACAGAGTACTTTGAGAGCAAGTAATTCCCTTTCCAGTACTGAGTAATTGCATTCAGCTTCTGACACAATATGAGAGAGATAGAAGATAGGGTGTTCTAATCTATCATCGTCTTGTTTTTGAAGTAGGACCTCTCCTATGGCTCTTTGAGACGAACCAGTCTCTACTATAAATCTTTTAGTAGTATTAGGATGGGGCAAAATAGGTGCTTGAGTGAAGGACTTCTTTAGCTCCTGAAAGGCCCTCTCAGCATCTTCGGTCCAGACAAACCCCTTCTTCAGATTTTCTTTTTTAATAGTATGGGTTATGAAGCTTTGTTGATGGGCAAAATCCTGAATAAACTGACTGTAGAAGTTCGAAAACCCAAGAAAACATTGCGTTTCCTTTATAGAAGAGGGAAAAGGCCAGTCAAGGACTGCTCTTACTTTGTCTGGGTCCATAGATATTCCAGTTTGATTAATGCTGAACTCCAAATACTTGACTTCAGTCTTGTGGAATACACACTTCTCTGGTTTGCAATATAATTGGTTCTTTTTGAGTCTTTCCAAAACCTTTAGTACATGTTCAGTATGTTGCTCAGGATTACAGGAGTATGTCAATATGTCATCGAGATAGATTACTACATTATGGTTTAACACGTCAGAAAATACAGAATCCATGAATCATTGGAAAACAGAAAGTGCATTAGTTAACCCAAAAGGCATAACACGATATTCATAGTGTCCAAATGGAGTAAGGAAGGCTGTTTTCCATTCATCTCCTTCCTTGATATGCACAAGATGATAGGCACCTCTTAAATCCAATATTGTGAACATCTTGGCTCCCCGTCCAGAATATCCCGAATTAAAGGTAAAGGGTAACGATCCTTGATTGTTATTTTATTGAGTCTGGAAAAGTCAACACATGGACGCAGATCTTTTGTCTTCTTGGGAACTAAGAAAAAAGGAGCCCCAGCAGGAGATGAAGAAGAAGTAATTAGCCCATTCTTTAAGTTGACATCCAGGTATTCTTTGAGTACCTTCTTTTCTTGATCTGTCAAAGAGGACATTCAACAAAATGGAACTATCTCGTTCGGAATCAAAGGAATAGTACAATCATAGATTCATAGACGATGTAAGGTGGGATAACTAGGTTTCTGAAAGATGTCGAAATATTACTGGTTACAATCTGGTACCCCTTGAATCATATTTATAGCGTTATTGGAATTCCGAGAGGACTGATAGTGTCTTTTGGGAGACCAATATGAGTTGGTAGAATAGCAATTTTGCTGACAAAACTGAGATGTTAAAGATATTGTTCTTGTTTCCCAATTGATACAGGGTTTGTGCCGGGTTAAACAAGGTATTAATAAAAATCATCATGTGATTAGGCGAGGATATAAGATCAAAAGCAACATGTTCTTTGTGCCTTCCAAAATGCAAACAGAGGAGTAGACGCAACCACAGACCCAGAGGTTAAAGGGGAACCATCTACCGTGTGCACTTGCTCCGGGGTTTCCTTAGGAACACGTGGAATCCCCTTATTCTTAGCCCAGGTCTTGTCTAAATAAATACTGCTAGATCCACAGTTTACAAGAGCAAAGAGTTGTTCTTCCTGACCTAGTGAACATTGTAACATGACTGAAAGGATAAACAAGGTAGACATAGTTTCTCTGGAGGAATATATTGATAGTAACTCAGCTCCTCCCGTCTCCTTCCTCCTTACAGGGTACGGGAGTTGGCGTTTCCCAAAGGTCTGGAAGGACAAACAAGGCACATCGAATCTGATGGCCAGCCTTGCCACAGTAAATGCAAAGATCCCTTCGTCTTCTATCCTCTTTTCTGCCGCGGCTAACGGACCACGAATGAGATCAATCTGCATGGGTTCTTCGGTTGAGGATGGAGAAGCTTCAGAATGGAGTTCATCAGTTCGCCGACTGATGGTACGGTTCACTGCAGGCTGATATGGTACTCGCATTCTTCTTCTTTCCATCTTACACTCTCGTAATCTATATTCAGTGTTCATGGCTTGGTCCATTAATTCCTTAAAGGAAGGGGGTGGAGTAGAATGTACTAACTCATCCTTGATTTCTTCACGCAGTCCCCGGCGGAACAAAGTTACAAAGGTGCGTTCCACCCAGGTGGTTTCGGCTGCCAACTGTTTAAAGCAGGGTATATATTGCAAAACGTCCTGGTTGCCCTGCTGTATATCACATAAAACCTCCTCTGTTGCAGCTTCCAACCCAGGCCATTCAAACATCTGCTTGAAGAGTTTCAAGAAAGTAGGATAATTATTCAGGACAGGATCTTCCGCAGAAACCAAGGGAGTTGCCCATTGCCAAAATATTAATAACCAGTGTATATAAAACTCAGGCCAACAGTACTTTCTATTTGCGCCTAGAAAATCAGTTAAGTAAAACTGTAGCAGCCATTTTGAATTAGACGGAAAAAGAGTGTAATCAATGTTTACAATTAAATAATGCAAGAACAGTTGAGACTAATATTCTGCTCTGTGGGCACTATTTAAACTGAGAAAAAGCGGAGGGTAGTCAGATTCTGAATTTCTGATGCCGTGGATGGACGATACTTGGCACTATGCCACTAAGTCACTACAGGTGTTACATTTGTGTTTTGTCTTGCACACTAAGGCCCTCATTATGACTTTGCCGGTCTCTGAGCCTGACCACCAAAGCCATGGGCGCCAGAAGACCGTTAGTGCTGGCCCACCATATAGTCGGTACTGACGGATTTCTGCCACACTGTGGGTGGATATCCGGCACCAGCCATGCTGGTGGGCGGAGGCACCCTGGAGTTGCTACCACCTGCAACGCCCCGCCAGTAGGACCCCGCCAGCCGTATTAAAACCATTAATATGGCCTGGCAGTGTCCTGCTGGCGTGGCACTGCTTGTGGTGGCATCGTCTCTTCCCGTTCCCTGCCAGACGACCTCCTCGCCGGACAAGGTAATTCGGGCCTCCGACAGGGTAGGAGGGTGTTGTGCGTGAGTGTGTGGTGTCTGCGTGTGTGTATGAATGTGTGTGTGCATGTGTGAATGTGACTGTCAGTGTTGTGGTGTATGCGTGGTTGTATGCGTGTGACTGAATGCGTGTATGAATGTTGAAGGGAGTGCATGTCTGCATGTCAGTGTGTCTGCGTGTGAATATGCGTGTTTAGATGTTTGTGTGTATGCGTGCCTGAATGTGGGGGAGTAATGTGAGTGAATGCGTGGATGGATGAGTATGAGGGGATGCAGGTCTAGAAGTGTAGGTGAATGGGTGTATGCCAGGGGCATAGGGGTGTCTGTGTGCATGTATGCGGGGGTGGGGCGCTATGTGAGTAGGGAGGTGGGTGACGCTATTTGAGTAGGGGGTCACTGACTGTAGGGGGGAATTAGGTGCTTGCTGGGGGGGACTTCTACCGGTGACAGGGAAGGAATTCCCTGTCATTGGTAGCCCTACCACCATGGAAAGCATGGCAGTAGGCTGGCTCATAATACTGCCGGCAGTCTTCTGTGGACCGCTGGGCCGGAAATGAACATTTCAGGCCCGGCAGTTCATACCGCCATGGTAGTATGAGTGGAGATGTGGTGGGTTGGCAGGGGCCAACCCACCACACTCATAAAGTGGTGGTCTTCCCCGCCAGCCTGTTGGTGGTGATACCGCCACATTAACCCTTCATAATGACCATTTAAGTATTTTGAATTGAACAGTCTGGTAGTGGTAAACTTATGATTCCAGATTGTATGATTGCACATTATTTGCCCTGATTTGGTGTTAAAGTAACATTTTTCTAACAGCATATGTTTAATAAATTATGAGTTAGTAGTAAGTCCGGGACACTCATGTATAGATTGAAAGTTATTTTAACTAGAATTTCTCAAACTGTGTTACTCACAGCGGCCATCTTTGAATAGCCATTTAATTTTCTTACAATGTTAAGTTTAGCATTTTTCCATATTTTAAAAATTATGAAGTGGTGTAGAAAACATACATTTGGACAAACATTGTCACAGCTGAATATTTGATTTTCCTGTTAGAAAGACCCTCACCCACCAGGGTTACCCCTTCGTGGCATGCTTCATCATTGGGTTTCTTCCCGTTCCGCTATGGAGCAGGGCATGCTACGACTTACGAGGTATGTGGGAGCACTGATGTAGTCTCGTCAATGTGAATCACAGGAGGAATAAGAGTGGTGGGGATTTGGGTGAGTTAAAAATACCTGTCTCCTAGTAATTCCAACGATTTAATAGATCTCTTGGAGGCAGTAAGATAAAAAAGGTGCTGCTGAAGTGGGGGATGTAATGTACCTGACTTCCTAGTCTACATGTTTCAGAACCTTACCCTGAGGCTCCTCTTCAGGACAAAGGTAGACTCCCTGGTGCCACTCTTTGTTTGACTACCTCTGATGAAAGCATAAATAATACATGCTCAGTTATATGGTGCAATTTACCTTACTAATGTGGTGTCATAAGATGATACCTATCGTTTATGGTGTCCATCATTGATACCTGTGGAAATACAAGTGCTGTTTGGTGTGTTTTACGTGTTTACATGTTTAAAAGTTTTAAATGTAGTATGTCTCATACTGTTGATTGTGAGAGTACTTTAGTCTCCCAGTCCTGATATTCACAAGTGCTGTTTCCCACGAGTGGTGTGCACTTTGCACATGGGTACCACACCCACAAACAACATATATATAGCGGCCCATTATACATGGCGGCTATGATAACTATGCCTCTCTTGTATTTCGACAGGTATCAATGACGGACTGGTAAGGTGAATTGGAAAACCGCGCTATGTGGGTTGAGGCGTTATCAGCCTCCGTCAGCGGGTGTTGCGCGTTGTTTCTTCCAGCCGCGATGCTGTTTTTTTCAGTTGCGTCTTGGAAGGTACGTTGATATTTCCCCGCACGGCGGTCTGTGCGTGGACTTTCCATCTTGGTCTGCCAGCTTCACCTGTCAAGGCCCCAGGAACTGGATAGGGCACCACTTGGCAGAGCAGGAGTCTCAGCAGAGAGTCCATGTGCTGGCAGGGGAAGTGTTTGATGGCCTTGAGACTTCAACAACAGAAGGAATTTTTTTCTATAGCTCTTACTGCCCCTGACGAAGCGTTGAAGTGTTTTATGGCAAGTAGCACGCTGTTCCAGAACCAAAGGTTAGAGGTATATCCAGTTGTTATTATGATTAGTCGTGCTTTCCAGACATAAAAAAAAACTCTGCGGATATATTTTAGTTGCTTTGTGATAGATTATGGGGGTCATTACAACATTGGCGGTAAATGCTGCTTACCGCCGTGCAGAAGACCGCCAACACACCGCCGCGGTCGCGGAATTCTGCCACAGCTATTACAACCCACAGCTCGGAATCTGCCAAAATCCAGACACCCACACAAGTCCGCCACACCAAAGGTCAGTGATAAACTGGCGATAACAAAACCTCCACCGTCACGCCAACAGGAATACGCCCACACTATCACGACCAACGAATCCATGCGGCGGTCTTTCAACTGCGGTATACCATTAGCGGTACACACCGCTGCACTCAAAATACACACACATATACAAAACACTACCACAATGGACAATTCCAAATACACACACCTGATACACATACACACACCACACCCACACGCTCAATACAATATAAAACACACACCCACATCACCCTCAAGCCCTTACGACCAGAAATTTAGACGAAGGCCAAAGAGACAGCACAGCAAAGACAACCCCACCATGCAGAGGCACACAACACCATCACACATACACATCCATGCACAAAACACCACACACCCCTAAACATCACCCCACACATCACAACACACACCGCCTCACACATCACCCACACCACCCCATGGCACTGCAAAGACACCCCAGGTTTTCTGAGGAGGAGCTCAGGGTCATGGTGGAAGAATTCATCCGGGTAGAACCACAGCCATTCGGATCACAGGTGCAGCACACCACCATAGCTAGGAAGATGGAGCTATGGAGCAGAATCGTGGACAGGGTCAACGCAGTGAGCACCCAAGAACACGGGATGACATCGGGAAGAGGTGGAACGACCTACGGGGGAAGGTACGTTCCGTGGTCTCAAGACACCACATCACGGTTCAGAGGACTGGCGGCAGACCCCCACCTCCTCCCCCACAACTAACAACCTGGGAGGAGCAGGTCTTGGCTATACTGCATCCTGAGGGCCTCGCAGGAGTAGCTGGAGGAATGGACTCTGGTAAGTCAAATCTTTCACTACTTCATCCCCACCCTACCTGCATGCCATCACATACCCCCACCCTTGCCCTCACCCCATCACTCCAACTCCTCACATATGTCCCACTATCATAACCCACCCATCCCAACACCAAGCCCTGCATGCAACACCAAAGCATGGACACCCATCACCAATTTATGGCCACTGCACATACCCACACACACCCCTAAACAATTATCACACAAGGTCCTACACAAAAATGCAAGCACTGCGGTACAGGGTCACCCACCCATTGCACAGCATGGCACACACAGATGCAATAATTATGCCTTTACACCCCTGCAGGCCCCGTACCCAACGTCACCGGACAGGAGGTTGCAGACATGTCCACTCCCCCCACAGAAGAGGCCCACAGTGATGACAGCAGCTCTGTCCAACTGGATCTAGATGACCAGCCCGGCCCATCTGGGACCTCGGGACAGTTGGTTCCCCTCACACTGGCACAAACCACAATTGAGCCTCCCCCCTCTGGAAACACCAGCACAGCACCCACCCAACGGGCCCATACCTATGTTCCCAGGACACGTCAAGCAGCAGTGTGTCCACCACTACAGGGAACCCAGGCTAACCCACCAACCCAACAACAGTAGGGACCTGGGGGCAGTGAAAGTGGGCACACGGTTCAGGGGACAAAGGCCCAGGAACACAGGGGAACTGGTAGGGTGGCTGTGCGACATGGGGAGGATAGGCCCAGGGAACCCACTCTCTACGAGGCCCTCTCCAACATCATGGAAGCCTACCACCATTCCCAGGAGACGATGGCAACGGTACTGGCCAAGTTTCACGAGACCCAGCAGCTGCGGGAGGAACAGTATTTGGGGTTCAGGGAGGAACTCAAATAAATCAATACCACCCTGGGCACCATTGTAGGGGTGCTGAAGGAACTCGTAAACACCAGGAGGGACACTGTGGCACAAAAAGGGGCCCCTGACACTAGCCTGGACGATGAACTGCCCACCACCTCCGCCGGCGCTAGTGGACAGGACCAGCACCCCACCCCCTGCAGATGGAGAACCACCCCTCAGACGGTCCCTGAGATCAAGGACAAAGACAGAGAACAATGCCAAGACCCCGCCAAGAAATGAGAGCACCCTGATTGTCATCCTTTTGTCCCACTTTGTCACCCTGTCCATCCATCAACTGCCCCAGCTCCACTTCCTATGCCCCTTTGAACAATGCACCTGTGAGACTAATAGACTGGACTCTGCCATGGACATTCCTCCACCAACACCCCTGACCATTTTACAACCCCCTCCACTATTTAGCATTTAAATAAACACCCTTAACTCACAAAACTATCTGGAGTCAGTCTGTGCTTTCGAAAATGTGTATTTGCAATAACTGAGGAAAAATGATATATCCATTGAATTGTCAACATACCTATGTCACACAGCTCTAGTCCATGAGGAAACAAAGCAGAAGTCACACAGTGGAACACACATCTGTGAAATTGAAAGGGAAAGTGCCAACTCAGGGTCCATACACTGGGTGAAAGTGACAGACAGATGAGTGGTAGAACAAGTGTATCAGATGTAGCTAGCAGGCAGTGATGTCTTCTTACCTGTGTCTCACTGGAAGTAGTGATGAATCACTGTGTTTCTGTTGTCGATATCCTCTTCTTCTACTTCCTCGTCTTCACTGTCCAAGGCTCCACAGCTGCCACAAGACCTCCATCTGGACCATCCTCCTGCAGAAAAGGCACCTGTCGTCGCAAAGCCAAGTTGTGAAGCATACAGCAGGCCACGATGATCTGGCACACCTTCTTTGGTGAGTAGAATAGGGAACCACCTGTCATATGGAGGCACCTGAACCTGGCCTTCAGGAGGCCGAAGGTCCTCTCTATAAGCCTCCTAGTTCGCCCATGGGCCTCATTGTAGCATTCCTCTGCCATTGTCCTGGGATTTCTCACTGGGGTCAGTAGCCAAGACAGGTTGGGGTACCCAGAGTCACCTGCAAATGTCGAGGGACAACTGTTAGACACACACTAACCCTTAGGGACAACCCCAGACACCTAGTCACACTGTATAGGGTCCATGCCCTCACCTAATAGCCACACACAGTGCCTCTAGAGTTGCCCATCACATAAGGGATGCTGCTGTTCCTCAGAATGTAAGCGTCATGCACTGAGCCAGGAAATTTGGCGTTCACATGGGAGATGGACTGGTCGGCCAAACACACCATCTGCACATTCATAGAATGGTAACTCTTCCGGTTTCTGTACACCTGTTCACTCCTGCGGGGGGGGGGCCAAGGCCACATGTGTCCCATCAATGGCACCTATGATGTTTGGGATATGTCCCAGGGCATAGAAGTCACCTTTCACTGTAGGCAAGTCCTCCACCTGAGGGAAAACGATGTAGCTGCGCATGTGTTTCAGCAGGGCAGACATCACTCTGGACAACACGTTGGAAAACATAGGTTGGGACATCCCTGATGCTATGGCCACTGTCGTCTGAAAAGACACACTTCCCAGGAAATGGTGTACTGACAGCACCTGCACTAGAGGGGGATACCTGTGGGATGGCGGATAGCTGACATCAGGTCCGGCTCCAACTGGGCACACAGTTCCTGGATTGTGGCATGGTCCAGTTTGTAGGTGACAATTACATGTCGCTCTTCCATTGTCGACAGGTCCACCAGCGGTCTGTACACCGGAGGATGCCGCCATCTCCTCACCTGCCCCAGCGGACTTGCTCCATGGATGAGAACAGCGAGCAGAGGGTCAGCCAACACTGAGGTACGAAAACACTACTTTATTGCACACATTTTTCAATCCGCTATGTCCCTGTCTTAATGTGTATGCAAGGCCTAGATATGTGTGACACATTTAAAATGAATGCCATGTGGCCCCCTGAAATGGCGGCTGCCTGACCTGTAATGTGGGACAAGGGGATATGAGGTAACTGCGCTGGTGTTGTACACCGTCGCGGTAGGCGGTCGAAGACCGCGCGGCAATCCTGCATTGGTTAACATTGGACCCTGTGGGTCCAAGGAACCAATGATGATGTACGCCGGCGGGGACGGTACGCACCGCTGCAGACGTGACCGCCATTTTCTATCTGTTCACTCACTTGATACCTGATCTTCGACAGGAGAAGACCTACACTGCAAGTGCTGCTGTGACCTCAGTCTGGAAGAGACAATGGCTCATGTGTCTGGGGAAAGGGACCCTGCCTTCACCACGGAGGAGTTGGAGAAACTGGTGGATGGTGTCCTCCCCCAGTACATGCTACTCTACGGTCCTCCAGACAAACAGGTAAGTACACAGTGAGCATGCTGTATGGGCAATGCCTGTGTGGAGTGGTGTGGATGGGTGATAGGGGGGGAGAATGAGGCATGCATGAAACGACGGTGAGTGCATGTGTGTCATGGCAAGGGTAGGAACGCGGGCCAATGACTGTGATGGTCCGGACGGTTATATCTTCTCCTTTTCCCCTGCACTATTCCTGTAGGTCAGGGCCCACCAGAAGAAGGATATTTGGCGTGCCATCGCCAAGGAAGTCTGGACCCTGGGGGTCCACCACAGACGGAGCACCCACTGCCGGAAAAGATGGGAGGACATTCGCCGCTTGAGCAAGAAGACGGCGGAGGCCCAGCTGGGGATGGCCTCCCAATGTGGGCGGGGTGCCCGTTGCACCATGACCCCTCTGATGTTCCGGATCCTGGTGGTAGCGTATCCGGAGTTGGATGGGCGCTTGAGAGCATCACAGCAGCCACAAGGGGGTGAGTACACTCATTCAGCTG
This sequence comes from Pleurodeles waltl, assembly GCF_031143425.1. Classification (NCBI taxonomy): domain Eukaryota; kingdom Metazoa; phylum Chordata; class Amphibia; order Caudata; family Salamandridae; genus Pleurodeles; species Pleurodeles waltl. The sequence continues at coordinate 328,262,663 of NC_090448.1, read as the reverse complement.
ATTCAGCGCGCATTATGAGGTGTCTGAGTGGGGGAGGTGGGCTGTGGGTTCCCCTAGGCCACGGCGAGTTTAGTAGGCAAGGTCCCTTCGTAGGGCAGGCCATGTGGCATCCCACCCCACCAGTGTTCAGAGCCAACTACACCTAGTCAGGCTCGTGTGACTTCCATATGTGCATCAATCGGGCATAGGCCTTGTACCCCATGTCCCAGGGATTAATTAGGGAACTCTAAGTGCGCGGCGTAGTGCAGAGGTCTTCTGTGTCCGTAGTGTCTGCCAACGGTAACGGTATTGCATGCACTCAACATGTCTTTCTTCTGTCCCTCCCCCCTTTTTTTGGTCTCCCTGTTCTTGTGTGAAATATGATCATCAGGTGGAGGAGCAGTGGAACCGGAGCAGGAGGGAGCTGCATCCCACATGACCCTGGTAGGCAAGACAACAGAGTCTGAAGGCACCAGTGGGATGGATGGCGAGGGGAGCTCAATACAGGAGGTGAGACCAGCGACATGGACTCCTCCTCTGATGGGAGCTCCCTTGCGGTGGCGGGCCCCTCTATGCCCCCCGCATCTACAGGTACAGCCGCCACCCCCCCCCTACCAGCACCGCAATCCCAGCAGCCCATCAGCGTGTGCAAGGTGGCCGCTCACCCAGGAGGGTGGGCATCTCCTTCGCCCCAGGCACCTCAGCCCCTGCCAGTCCTTCTGCCCTCAGTGAGGAGGCCATTGACCTCCTCAGATCCCTCAGTGTTGGGCAGTCTACCATTATGAATGCCATCCAGGGTGTAGAGAGGCAGTTGCAACAGACCAATGCATACCTGGAGGGCATTCATTCTGGTCAGGCAGCCCAAGAGCAAGCTTTTCAGACTCTGGACTCAGCACTGATGGCAGCCATTGTCCCTGTGTCCAGCCTCCCCCCTCCAGCTTACTCCACCCAGACCCAAACCCCTGTACCTCAGCCTATCCCAAGAACACCATCAGACCAGCATGCACACACCTCAGCACACAAGGGAAGCTCTGGCAAACATAAGCCCCACACATCCCACATGCACACACACAAGCATCATACCCATGCAGACATACCAACAGCCACTGCCTCCACTGTGTCCCTCGGCTCCCTCCCTGTCACGTCTCCACTCACACCTGCATGCACTACATCTTCATCCACTACGTCCATCACCAGCACACCCATCACCACACACCGCTCACGTGCACTCACCACCCCCACTACCATTCACACATCCCATCTGTCCTCTACCAGTGTGTCTGTGAACCCACCTCCCAAGGTACACAAACGCAGTCATACACCCACTCAACAGCCATCCACCTCACGACAGCCTCCAGCCCATGCACCTTCACCCAAAGTCAGCAAAGTCAGCAAACGTACACCTCCTACAACCACTACCTCTTCCTCCACTCCCAAACCCCCTCCATCTACCCGTCCCTGGGTGTCTAAAAAACTTTTCCTGTCCAACCTTGACCTCTTCCCCTCACCTCCCCCATCCCTTCAGTCCCCTAGGGCACGCCTTTCCAGGCCCCAACCCAACACCTCAGCCACCACATCAGTGGGAACAGTGGTGGCAGCAGTAACCAGCTTCTGGAGTGCGCCAAGCAGCAGGGCAGCCAGTGTGCCAAGGAGCCAGACCACGGACAGTGCCCCACCTCAGAAGCATAAGAAAGAAAGGGATGTCTCCGCCAGCCTGCACAGCGGACAAGACCGCTACCAGCACCGCTGCCCAGGACACCGCTGCCAGCAGCACCGCTGCCAAGGACAGCGCCGCCACCAGCACCGCTGCCCAGGACACCAACGCCAGCAGCACTGCTGCCAAGGACACCGCCGCCACCAACACCGCTGCCCAGGACACCGCCGCCACCAGCACGCTCACTGAGGCACCCACCAGCACCGCAGGCCTATGAGCGCCACAAGCACTGCCGCTACTGAGGCCGCCACGAGCAGGATGAAGCACTCTGGGCATGAAGCCCCCTCCAGAACCAGTGGAGAAAGGCATCCACTACCTCTGTTCTTGGCAGGATGAAGCACTCTGGGCACAAAGCCCCCTCCAGAACCAGTGGAGAAAGGCATCCACTACCTCTGTCCTTGGCAGGATGAAGCACTCTGGGCACAAAGCCTCCTCCAGAACCAGTGGCGATTCACATCCACTACTTCTGTCCTTGGCAAGATGAAGCACTCTGGGCACAAAGCCCCCTCCAGAACCAGTGGAGAAAGGCATCCACTACCTCTGTCCTTGGCAGGATGAAGCACTCTGGGCACAAAGCCCCCTCCCTCCAGAAACAGTGGAGAAAGGCATCCACTACCTCTGTCCTTGGAAGGATGAAGCACTCTGGGCACAAAGCCCCCTCCAGAACCATTGGAGACTGTTATCCACTTGAGAGACTGTGGCTTTGCACTCCCCAGGATAAAGCAGTGGGCAAACCACCCACTGGAGATACTTGAGAGACTGTGGCATTGCACTCCCCAGGATAAAGCAGTGGGCAAACCACCCACTTGAGAGACTTGAGAGACTGTGGCTTTGCACTCCCCAGGATAATGCATTGGGCGAACCACCCACTTGAGAGACTGTGGCTTTGCACTCCCCAGGATAAAGCAGTGGGCAAACCACTCACTGGAGAGACTTGAGAGACTGTGGCTTTGCATTCCCCAGGATAAAGCAGTGGGCAAGCCACCCATTGGAGAGACTTGAGAGACTGTGGCTTTGCACTCCCCAGGATAAAGCAGTGGGCAAACCACCCACTTGAGAGACTTGAGAGACTGTGGCTTTGCACTCCCCTGGATACAGCAGTGGGCATTGAGCCCCCTCGTGGATCTGGCGTTGTGCACTCATCTGGCTGAGGTGCCCCCCTTTCCCTTCCCCCTGAGGTCCCTGTTATATTTCTATCTGATGCCCCTGCAGTGTTCTCTCCATTTTGATCAGGTATTGAGTGTAGGCCTCGCCCATGCATTTTGGGCCCAGTGGTCCACGGACTATAAATGGTGCAATACCTGGACTTGTATTATTGGTGTATATATTTGTTTATAGTGTATATATATTTTTGAGTACTGGATTTTAATTGATTACAATCGTTACAATCATTTCCTTTTGTCTTTGCATTCTTCCGGGAGGGTTGGGGGGTGTAACTGTAATGTATCAACATGTATTATGTGTGTGTTGTAGTGGGTGAGGGTGGGGTTGGGTGTGTTTCGTGTTGCGTGTGTGTGTGTCACTCTCTTTTCCCTCCCCCTCCCCTGTGTCATAGGTGCAGTACTCACCGTGGTCCTCGCCGCCACGTTTGTGCTCCTGGTAGAGGAGCAGAAAGACAAAAGCAGGTAGAATATGGAGTTCTTGCTCCATGGCGTCTTGGTTCCTTGTGGGGTGTGTAGAGGTGAACGTTTTCCCTTCCAAGTCCTGTTTTTGGTTTGCGGTGAAAACGCCCCGGAAAAGGTGGCGTATTGGCCTGTTGTAATACTTTGGGCGGTACATTGTCTTCCGTCTGTCTGTTGGCGGTTACCGCCGCGGTGGTTGTTTGTACCGCTGTGGCGGTCGGAGTGTTATAGTGGCTGTCTATGTTGGCGGTTTCCGCCATGGTCGTGATTCCATTTTTTTTCCCACCGGCCTGTTGGCGGTTTTACCGCCGCTTTAACACCGACCGCCAGGGTTGTAATGAGGGCCTCTATAATTCCAGTTGGGTGTGATCATTAATGGGGGCCCTGTGGTTCCAAGAGAGTGGTCAGTGAGATAGGTATGCTGGCAGAGATTAGGTAATGTTAGGTTATATGGTTTAAAGAAGAGAGGTTGTGAATTAAAGATAATTGCAGAAAGACAGGCTTGAGAATGAAAAGAGGCTATCCTCAGAAAAAAAAGGTATTCAAAGTGGGGGCTCTAAAGAGAGGGTGACCCTGATAAAAGAAAGGCGATGAATGAAGCAGGAGTAAGTTAAGGTCAAATCTTCATACATGGTTGTATGAGTACAGTGGGAGAAAAGCTTTAAGAGATACCATGTAATTGAAAATGGGATAGGCTTTGTGAGCAAGAGTGTTCAGTTTTATTAAGGACACGCAGGGGAAGATTATGCTACATTCTCTACACTGTTTGTTCCCAGTAGCAATAAAACACAACAAACATAACACAATTGATTAACGTAAAACACTACAATACGCATGAATACAACAAAACTACAAATCCCAAAATTCCAAAGTATAATGACCAATCATCCTTCACGTGACCATATAAACAATAGTGTCCAATCGTAATCATCCTCTTCTTGCTGCGAGGATCCAAAGTCATCTGGAAATTGTAACCATAACATCTGTTCTTGCTTCTAATCTGGAACTGAACAAAAAAGGAAAACTAAGAAACAATATTAGTAAATATTAAAAATAAGGGAAGGAAAACATTGAATCAAATTATTAATAACACTGTAAAAGGTTATTTCTTTGAAGATAGGGCCGCTCCCTCTGCCTATAGTACTCTACCACAAAAGACGTAAAGAAGGATGCTGTTTGTTCCTTTTATTCCAATTATTTATGTGTTTTATCATTTTTAACCATTGTTCTGTTCCAAACTCTATTTCTTTTATTCTCTTCTCTCTTCTTTGATTTTATGTACCCTTTTATGCGTAGTCTTTTATCTTTGACCGTTTTTTTTTCTTGTCTTTATTCTTAGGGGGTTCCGTGATGCAGGCTCCGGGTTCATTCCAGGACATGGAAAAAACATGGAGGAGAGAAAGGAGGTAAGTCTGGAGTTTTGTTTTCTTATTTTAGAAATAAAGAAAGGGGTTTTGTGAGGGGACAGTGATAAGTATACACACTCACTTACCGGTGATATGGTGAGTAAAAGAAATAAAATTAAAAAAAAAAAAAAAAAAAAATATATATATATATATATATATATATATATATATGTGTGTGTGTTGCTATAAAGCAGAGAGGGTTATATTGATACTAGAATCACCCTCTCTGACTTGAAGAAATATTAAACAGTTTTTCCCTGGTTTTCGCTGAAGTTAATATTGTATTTGTGTTTATTCTTGAGATCTATATCAAGGGTGTTCCCTCTCTCTCTGGAGAGCCCCAAAAAGGTGCTAAAACCCCGTATACGGACACTTACCTCGTATAACCACATCCCTCCAGGGACGTGGTAGGTCTGTGTGTCCTCCGCAAGTCCTCACTCGTGCTCCTCTCCCTGCTGCATCTCCAAGTTGGACAGGCTCTCTTTGGCTCCCCGCTGTCTCTTTCGGTGTTCTCTCCTGCCGGCTCCTTCTCCACACCAGCACCCGCCTCCTCGGTGCCTCTGTCCTTCTTTTCCTGTTCGCAAGCGCTTCTCCCACCTACTTCTGGGTTTAAAACGTCATCATGACGTTTCAACGCCAACGGATCGCACCTTCTGGTGCCCCCGGGGGACTTTGGTGCACTTTGGTGTTGGCCCCAGGGTTATCAGAGCGAATAGGGTTCCGATAACCCTGTTACATTCACCCTCCTTTGAACAGGGCTGCTAGGGTCCTTGCGGAAAGGGGTGTCTGGAGAGGTAATCCACGGGTATCATGAGGGAGCCAAGAGAATATTGAACCTGGAACAAAACAGGTTGCAATGCCATAAACCAACGAAGTATCCTTGGATTTGTATCCTTATGGGGCCCTAGCCACGTTAAACGGGCATGGTCAGTAACTAAAGTAAACGGGTGTCCCAACAAGTAATACTGTAAGCTCTCAATGGCCCATTTAATGGCTAGGCATTCTTTTTCAATTGTAGGATAGTGAGTTTCTCTTGGTAATAGCTTTCGACTAAAAAAAAACTATGGTATGTACTAGTCCTGCCTCATCTTTTTTTGGGATAGGACAGCTCCTAATCCAACCTCAGAAGCATCAGTTTGTAGTAGGAAAGGCTTCTGGGTGTCTGGACAGTGGAGGATAGGTTTACAAGTCAGAGAGGTTTTTAATTTTTCATAACTCTCTCTGCATACCATTCAATTCACTAATCTTGTTTGTCTGTCCTTTTTTAAAGAGATTGGCCAAAGGAGCCACCAAGGTGGAATAATTGGGGATAAAACCACAGTAGTAGCCGATTAACCCTAAAAAGGATTGCACCTCTTTTTTTGATTTTGGTATCAGCAAGTTTTTGGTAGCCTCAACTTTGTCGATTTGGGGTTGAATATTGCCTTTCTCTATATTATACCCGAGATACAATATAGATTCTCTGGCTAATTTGCATTTTTCTTGATTGGCTGTGAGTCCTGCTTCAAGAAGGGTGTGAAATATTTTGGACAAATGAACCAGGTGTTGTTCCCATGTTTCACTGTGGATAACAATATCATCTAAATATACAGCGGCGTATTCTGTATGAGGTCTTAGTGGTCTGTCCATTAGTCTTTGGAAGGTGGCTGGAGCACCAGGTAATCCGAAAGGAAACACTGTAAAATGGTAAAGACCTGAAGGAGTAGAAAAAGCATTTTTTTCCCTTACATGTGGGTTTAAGGGGATTTGCCAATACCCTTTTGTGAGATCCAACGTAGACATATAATGGGGTTTCTCTAAACGTTCTATCAACTCATCCACTCTGGGTATGGGGTAACTATCGAAATATGAAATAGCATTTAGTTGTCTAAAGTCAACACGAAAGCGGATTGTCCCATTTGGTTTTGGGACTAATATGATGGGGGAACACCACGGACTATTGGAGGGCTCTATGATACCTGTTTTTAACATACTCTGCACTTCTAGTTCTACCAGAACCCTCCGGGCTTCGGTATTCGGTATGGTTTTAGACTAACTATTCTTCCTGTTTTTGTAATAATGTTATGTTCTATTAAGGGAGTCCTGCCGGGTCTCGTGGAAAACAATTTATCATGTTCCTCTATAACTCTTATAAGCTGATTCCTCATCTCCGGAGATAATTCTGGATTCATATCAGGTAACGACAAAGATGTATTCGTAGTTTGGGGACATAACTTTATTCTAAGGGTTTTGTTTGGATTATCATCAAGACAGAATCTATATGTTCACATGGTATCTCTCCTTCTACCCTATCCTTTAGCAAATTAATATGATAAATCTGTGTTTTCTGAGGGGAGTTGGATAACAACACACAATAAGTAACAGGGCTTACTTTTTCTAGGACTTCATATGGTCCTTGCCATTTTGTTAGTAGTTCATTGTCAGAACCAGGTAAAAGTATCAGGACTTTTTCCCAGGAGTCAGTTCTCTAAGTCTTGTACCTACATCGTAGTATTTTTGTTGCTTTCCTTGGGCTTCTTCAAGATTTATCCGTACATCTTCCCATATAGTTTGGATATTATCCTTTAACTGTTGGGTGTATTCTAATATATCCTTACTCTCTGATTCTTTTTCTTCCCATTTTTCTATGGCCATACCCAAAAGGGTTCTCGGCTGTCGGCCAAACACTAGCTCAAATGGGCTATGTCCAGTTGAGGCTTGTTCGTGTGTTTGTATGGCAAAGAAAACGAGGGGTATCTTCTTATCCCAGTCTCGCCCTGATTCCGATATTATTTTTTAAGGAGGGTTTTAATAACACGGTTATACCTCTCGACTGAACCATCAGTTTAAGAATAGTACTTGTTTTACCCCAATGATCTGACATATTTGTGACATGAGTCGAGACATAAAAGTAATCCCCTGGTCTGTTAATATCTCTTTAGGGAATCCTACCTGGGAGAAAACCCCCACCATACCGAGAGCTCCACTTTTTGTATAGCTTCAGGGTATTGAGAAGCATAATCCACTAAAACTAAGAGATACATATATCCTCAGGAGGAAGGTGTCAGGGAAACCACTAAATCCATTCCCACTCTGGTGAAAGGAATATCAATAATAGGTAGTGGGCGAAGAAGTGCTTTTCGTATGTTAATAGGGTTAACAAGCTGACATCTAGGGCATTGCGCACAAAACCTCCTAATTTCAGAGAAAACCCCTGGCCAATAAAATCGTTGGAGAAGATATTCTTCTGTCTTCTCTTGACCATAATGACCCCCACCTGGCTATGGGCCAAATGGAGTACTTGCAAGCAATAGGTGGTGGGTACTACTAATTGTCTCTTTTGTTCTGTACCTTGTTGAGTAATATGATATAGTAACCATTTTGCACAAGGAAATAAGGACCCACTTGTCCAGTTGGTTCGGTAACAGCAGTAGCCCAAGCATTTTTCAGAGCGGAGTCATCTCTCTGACAGACTCGGAAAGGGGGTGGATTCAATAGTACGGAGGTTTCTGTGTGATGCATAGGAACAGAATCAGATCCTTTAGTTCTCTGATATAATTTTTTTATTTCTCTTTTCTCCTGCCTACTCAATCTTATTTTTGTCTTACCGTGGTTTAGACTACTCTGTGAGAAAGAGGCGTCTTTCATCCAGGTATCTTCTGTCTGGTCTCCAATGATATGACCTAACATTTTGGGGAAACAAAATAATCTGTACCTAAGATCATTTCCTCGATCAAGTGGGGAATCACTCCTACTTGTATAGATTCCTCCCAACCTCTCCAATTAATAGTAATCACTGCTAGGGGATAACGCTTCAACCCCCATGAATACAACAAATGGATACGGTTTCTGCTTCGGGTTCTATTTCCCTTCCTAATGCCTCAGCTTTTATGACCGACTGACTACATTCTGAGTCAACTAGCCTACGAGTTGTTTACTTATTTATTAACACTTCCATGGAATACTGAGTTGTTGTCCGGTTGGTACAAAGTACCCTTCCCCTAGTTATCCCTATTTCCATAGGTTCTGGTTTTGGTAGTTTATGGGGACAATTGCATGCTATATGGCCCCATTCGGTGCAATGGTAACATTGGGGAGCTTGATTTGGTTCTCTCTCGGGAAATTGGGAAGGGATACTTGTAGGAAAATGGCTCCCTGTTTCAGTTAACCCCCACCTTTTGCCTGATATTGATGCTGACTTGACTGAGAAGTGAGCTTGGACCCTGCTAACCAGGCCCCACCAACAATGTTCTTTCACTAAAAATGTGCCATTGTTTCCACAGTTGGCACACCCCTGGCACACAGATAAGTCCCTTATAAAAGGTACCAGTGGTACCGAGGGCCCTGTGACCAGGGAAGGTCCCTAAGGGCTGCAGCATGTGTTGTGCCACCCTAAGGGGCCTCTCACCTAACACATGTACACACTGCCATTGCAGATTGTGTTTGTTGGTGGGGAGAAAAAGGCAAAGTCAACATGGCATCCCCCTCAGGATGCCATGCACACAAAATACTGCCTGTGGCATAGGTAAGTCACCCCTGTAGCAGGCCTGAAAGCCCTACGGCAGGGTGCACTATACCAAAGGTGAGGGCATAGCTGCATGAGCAATATGCCCCTTCAGTGTCTAAGTCCGTTCTTAGACATTATAAGTACAGTGTGGCCATATTAAGTATATGGTCTGGGAGTTTGTCAAAATGAACTCCACAACTCTGTTGGACTTTTGCTTATGCAGGGTCATCCCCAGACTTTTTTGCCTCCTGCCTCCTATATTTTTCTGACATGTTGCTGTTGGCTTTTCAACTCTGAGCACTTTACCACTGCTAACCAGTGCTAAAGTGCATATGCTCTCCTGTTTAAATTGTATGTAAGTGGTTTATCCATGATTGGCATATTTGATTTACTAGTAAGTCCCTAGTAAGGTGCACTAGAGGTGCCAGGGCCTGTAAATCAAATGCTACTAGTGGGCCTGCAGCACTGGCTGTGCCACCCACATAAGTAGCTCTGTAATCATGTCTCAGACCTGCCACTGCAGTATCTGTGTGTGTATTCTTACACTGTAAATTCGACTTGGCAAGTGTACCCACTTGCCAGGTCTAAACCTTCCCTTTCCTTACATGTAAGGCACCCCTAAGGTAGGCCCTAGGTAGCCCCAAGGGCAGGGTGCAGTGTATGGATAAGGTAGGACATATAGTAATGTGGTTTATATGTCCTAACAGTGAAATACTGCCAATTTCGTTTTCACTGTTGCAAGGTCTGTCTCTCTCATAGGATAATATGGGGGCTACCTTTAAATATGATTAAAGTGTAGATTCCCCTAGAGAGTAGATGGACATGTGGAGTTTGGGATCCCTGAACTCACAATTTAAAAATACATCTTTTAGTAAAGTTGATTTTAAGATTGTGCGTTTGGAAATGCCACTTTTAGAAAGTGAGCATTTTCTTGCTTAAACCATTCTGTGACTCTGCCTGTTTGTGGATTCCCTGTCTGGGTCAGTTTGACAGTTGGGTTGTTTTTCACCTCACACCAGACAGTGACACAAAGGGAGCTGGGGTGTGATCTGCATTTCCTGATTAGCTATCTCTGCTAGGAGGGAGGGGTGGAGTGGTCACTCTCATCTGAAAGGACTGTGCCTGCCTCTGACAATGCTGTCTCCAGCCCCCTGGTGTGTGTCTGAGGCCTTGCCTGGGCAAGGCAGGATTTCACAAGAAGGTGTGAGTCCCCTTTGAAGAAAGGTGACTTCAAAGACTAAAATGGGTATAAGAAGGGCACCCAAACTTACAAACTTTAGAAACACTTCTGGAACCAAGAGGAACCTCTGCCTGGAGAAGAGCTGATAGCTGAGGAAAACGTGCTGCCCTGCCTGTGACTGTGCTTTGTGGAGCTTTCCTGCAGTGCTGCTTCTGCCAGAGTAAGAGGGCAAAGACTGGACTTTGTGTGCCTTCCATCTTGAAGAAGAAATCTCCCAGGGCTTGATGTAGAGCTTGCCTCCTGTTGTTGAAGTCTCAGGGATAGCAAAGACTTCTTCCTGCCAGCACCTGGAGTCTCTGGAGAGACCCCTACTCTGCTCTGTGGTGCCCTTCCAGTTCCTGGGACCCTGAAAGGAGAGGCTGGCAGCCTAAGGACAAAAATACACGCACCGAGCGCCGTGCGGAGAAAAGATCGACGCGAATCCGATCGCGGCTGAGAAAACGACGCGACGCCGGCTCCGCAGCTGAGAAACGACGCCGCAGGAAACGCGACCGGAGAATCGACGCCCGGAGCAGGAGAAACGACGCGCAGCATCGCTGACGAAGGCTGAGAGATCGCAACCTGCGCCGCGGGACTTTCGGACCGTCGCGTGGCTGGCTTTTTCGACGCGCATCGCCGTGCCGAGTTGTTTTCGACGCATATAACCGTGCAGGGTTATTTTCGACGCACACCGCCCGTGCGGGGTTATTTTTTACGCAAACCAGGTACATTTACACGCTAGCAGCGCTAGTGTGTTGTTACAACTACCTAAAGACTCTTTTTATTTTAAACCTTTAAAAAATCATAACTTGACTTGTGTATGTGGGATTTTTGTCGTTTTGGTCTTGTTTTGTCTAGATAAATATTTCCTATTTTTCTAAACTGGTGTTGTGTCATTTTGTAGTGTTTTCATTAAGTTACTGTGTGTGTTGGTACAAATACTTTACGCCCAGCACTCTGAGGTTAAGCCTACTGCTCTGCCAAGCTACCAAGGGGGTAAGCAGGGGTTAGCTGAGGGTGATTCTCTTTTATCCTAACTAGAGTGAGGGTCCTTGCTTGAACAGGGGGTAACCTGACTGTCAACCAGAGACCCCATTTCTAACATTGGTGACCAGCGGTCGGGATTGGACTTGTATTTGTACTTGACATACAGTAATTAAGTGTACACTACTGTTTTGATCTCAGACCACTACGTGACCACATACTACTTGTTTGGTGATCTTTTGATTTTTCTCTTAAGGACTCTTTTTATTCTACTTCCATGATTTTGCTGATCCCTTGACTGATTCTTTTTACTTCATTGGGAAATTATTTTTTTCTGCCTTTTGGAACTTTGCACTTGTGACCATCATGTCTCAATCTGGAGATGCAACAGCTGGAGCTGTGTTTGAAATGGAGAAACTGAAGGAGTACTCAGTTGCTCAATTGAAACAGTTCCTTAAAGATCTTGACTGTCCCACTGAGAGCTCCACCAGGGAGGGGGAGCTGCAACAGGCACAGAGGGCCTGGGTGACAATCAAGAAGGCTGGAAGGCACACAGAGGAGGAGAATATGGGGGGGGGAGTGCAGAGGATACACAGTGGTGTAGTGGAGGAACCTGTTACGCCTGGGGGGAGGGTCCCCAGGAGGGATGGCAGGGTGTCACCCAAGGGTCTGACTCCTGAAGAGTTACAGGACAGACAGGCAGAGAGGGAGTTCCAATGGGAGATGAAAAAGCTCAATTGGGAGTTGGAAGAAAGGAGGAGGAACTTAGAGATTAAAAAAATGATTTATGCTTACGAGCTTAAATTGAAAGAGCTGGAAGTCATGAGGGCTGAGTCCAGCTGGAATGGTGGCAGCAACAATTGGATATCCAGTGATGCTGCAGAAGTGCACATGCCCAGAGAGGTGGTGCCCTACTTGAAGGAGGGAGTTAACACACGCCAGGAGGTTCAGGGGTATGAGGTAGCTCCAGTAATGCACAGGGTCTCTGAGGTGGATTGGGGAACTGGCCTGGGGAGTCATATTCCTACTGGTGGGAGGGACACTCTACTGACTCTAGGTGAGAGTGACAGGGAGAGGGGTTCCCCCCAGGTAGAAGTCCTGGTTATGGAGTGTGAAAACATCCCAGAAGAGTGTGGGTTGAGTGTCAGGGACAGTCAGATACTGTCTCACCAGTCTCAGGAGGGTGATGTGGGGTGCTTTTTCAAAGCAGAGTCACTGGATGGTTGGGTGAAGGGTACTTTGGTTAATTCATGCGAGGGGCTGAGTGATGTAATTGCTGGAGAGCATATGTCTAGTCCTTATTTTCCAGAGCTATGCCAACACCAGGTGGAGTGTGAGTTCTCTGACCCCAGGGAGCTTACAATGGAGGCAGACTTCTGGGTGAGTACCAGAGAGTCTGAAGAGGCATTTGGGGGTGCTCCTGAGAGGAGTGGTCTAGGTAGTTCCCAACCAGGTGAGGTAGGGAAGGATTGTAGTGTCCCAGGTAGGTCCCAGTGTAGTGGGATGGGTGAGGGACCCCATGTCCAGTCTCAGAGGAGAGGGAATGGGGATGGGTTGAGGCCCAAGGTGCCCGAGATCCGGTCCCAGGTCCTGGAGGGTTCCCTGCGGGAACACCAGGAGGGGAACCTAGCCTGTACCATAGGGCCATCTGTTGAGGGAGACCCCACAGTGTCAGGAGAACTTGGGGGGGCGGCTGTAGCCAGCGTCCCACCAGTTCTGGTGTCTGGCAGTACCACTCCTAGTGAGGGGGTGCAGAAGTCCAGACAGAGGGTTGAGAGGGGGTTGCGGACCCCAGTGGAGAACCTGGAGGGTCAGGGGTCAGCTCTGAGAGCAGAGCCCCCCATGAATGACCTTGGTAAGACCATTTCTGGGTTGGGGGGAATCCAGACTCTGTCAGATGGGCAGAGGTCAGGAGACCTGCGCCAGCCAGACTCTTGTGTGGCCCTTCGGGACAGTGTGTCCCTTGAGGGGGGTAAGTGTGCCCCCCTGGAAGTCCTGGTGTGCCAGGCAATGGTTCAACCGCAGGGTGGTGACCCTGGGTTGGATGACCAGGTTCAGAGGGTAAACTCTGACCTGGTAGGGGGTAGGTATGCCCCCCAGGAAGTCCTGGGTTGCCAGGCAGTGATCCAGTCTGTGGGTACAGACCCTGGATTGGGAGGCCAGGTTAAGGGTGTCCCCCCTGACCTGGAGGAAGGGGCTACTGCTAACAGTGCCCCTACCATGTTGTCTTCTGGGGGGGTCACTCCTAGTTGGGTGGTTCAGGACCCCAGAAGAGAGGGCAGGGGGAGGGAAGCCTCACCCCTGGCCCTGGTCCAACCTGAAGGTACAGACCCCAGGTTGGAGGATCAGTTGCAGGTTAACATCCCTGCACTGATGGAAGAATTGTGCAGGACTGCTTCTACAAGCACCCTGACAGTTTTTGACTCTGGGGGTGCCGCTTCTGCAGGGAGGGTACAGAGCCCCAGAGGGGAGGACCAGGGTCAGGTTGTCATCCCTGACCTGGTGGAAGAGAGAGTGGTCAAAGGGTGCCAGGCACCTGGGGCTACCACCCCCCACTCTCCACAGTCACAGTGGTTAGAGAGGCCTGAGGTCGGGCTCTCATCCCTGACAGTTGTCTGGGGCCACTGTGGCTTGCTGTCCTGGTGGACAGAGTTGCCCCTGGGGGGGGGAGGACGAGAGTCACACCCCGGGGGTGGAGTGGGCAACACCACTGTGTTGGCCCTGGTGGTACTATCTGCCCATTGCCATACATCTGTGAGCAAAGTAAAGTTAGGTGTTGCACAGATGGTGTCTGTAGATGTGGAGAAGGGTTCCCCATGGGTTAGCTTAGTGGGCCCTGAGAGTATGGACAGAGGGATCCAACTGGAGTCAGGAAGGCGTAGAACTGGAACATGCCCCTGCTGTTGTGGGCCTGGGTCCCTGTTCTATCGCCCCAATCAGGGAAGTACATCAAGGTATTGATTGTTCTCCCCTGGCTTTAGGCTGGTAGGGGGTCGTGTTGGACTTTTGCTTATGCAGGGTCATCCCCAGACTTTTTTGCCTCCTGCCTCCTATATTTTTCTGACATGTTGCTGTTGGCTTTTCAACTCTGAGCACTTTACCACTGCTAACCAGTGCTAAAGTGCATATGCTCTCCTGTTTAAATTGTATGTAAGTGGTTTATCCATGATTGGCATATTTGATTTACTAGTAAGTCCCTAGTAAGGTGCACTAGAGGTGCCAGGGCCTGTAAATCAAATGCTACTAGTGGGCCTGCAGCACTGGCTGTGCCACCCACATAAGTAGCTCTGTAATCATGTCTCAGACCTGCCACTGCAGTATCTGTGTGTGTATTCTTACACTGTAAATTCGACTTGGCAAGTGTACCCACTTGCCAGGTCTAAACCTTCCCTTTCCTTACATGTAAGGCACCCCTAAGGTAGGCCCTAGGTAGCCCCAAGGGCAGGGTGCAGTGTATGGATAAGGTAGGACATATAGTAATGTGGTTTATATGTCCTAACAGTGAAATACTGCCAATTTCGTTTTCACTGTTGCAAGGTCTGTCTCTCTCATAGGATAATATGGGGGCTACCTTTAAATATGATTAAAGTGTAGATTCCCCTAGAGAGTAGATGGACATGTGGAGTTTGGGATCCCTGAACTCACAATTTAAAAATACATCTTTTAGTAAAGTTGATTTTAAGATTGTGCGTTTGGAAATGCCACTTTTAGAAAGTGAGCATTTTCTTGCTTAAACCATTCTGTGACTCTGCCTGTTTGTGGATTCCCTGTCTGGGTCAGTTTGACAGTTGGGTTGTTTTTCACCTCACACCAGACAGTGACACAAAGGGAGCTGGGGTGTGATCTGCATTTCCTGATTAGCTATCTCTGCTAGGAGGGAGGGGTGGAGTGGTCACTCTCATCTGAAAGGACTGTGCCTGCCTCTGACAATGCTGTCTCCAGCCCCCTGGTGTGTGTCTGAGGCCTTGCCTGGGCAAGGCAGGATTTCACAAGAAGGTGTGAGTCCCCTTTGAAGAAAGGTGACTTCAAAGACTAAAATGGGTATAAGAAGGGCACCCAAACTTACAAACTTTAGAAACACTTCTGGAACCAAGAGGAACCTCTGCCTGGAGAAGAGCTGATAGCTGAGGAAAACGTGCTGCCCTGCCTGTGACTGTGCTTTGTGGAGCTTTCCTGCAGTGCTGCTTCTGCCAGAGTAAGAGGGCAAAGACTGGACTTTGTGTGCCTTCCATCTTGAAGAAGAAATCTCCAAGGGCTTGATGTAGAGCTTGCCTCCTGTTGTTGAAGTCTCAGGGATAGCAAAGACTTCTTCCTGCCAGCACCTGGAGTCTCTGGAGAGACCCCTACTCTGCTCTGTGGTGCCCTTCCAGTTCCTGGGACCCTGAAAGGAGAGGCTGGCAGCCTAAGGACAAAAATACACGCACCGAGCGCCGTGCGGAGAAAAGATCGACGCGAATCCGATCGCGGCTGAGAAAACGACGCGACGCCGGCTCCGCAGCTGAGAAACGACGCCGCAGGAAACGCGACCGGAGAATCGACGCCCGGAGCAGGAGAAACGACGCGCAGCATCGCTGACGAAGGCTGAGAGATCGCAACCTGCGCCGCGGGACTTTCGGACCGTCGCGTGGCTGGCTTTTTCGACGCGCATCGCCGTGCCGAGTTGTTTTCGACGCATATAACCGTGCAGGGTTATTTTCGACGCACACCGCCCGTGCGGGGTTATTTTTGACGCAAACCAGGTACATTTACACGCTAGCAGCGCTAGTGTGTTGTTACAACTACCTAAAGACTCTTTTTATTTTAAACCTTTAAAAAATCATAACTTGACTTGTGTATGTGGGATTTTTGTCGTTTTGGTCTTGTTTTGTCTAGATAAATATTTCCTATTTTTCTAAACTGGTGTTGTGTCATTTTGTAGTGTTTTCATTAAGTTACTGTGTGTGTTGGTACAAATACTTTACGCCCAGCACTCTGAGGTTAAGCCTACTGCTCTGCCAAGCTACCAAGGGGGTAAGCAGGGGTTAGCTGAGGGTGATTCTCTTTTATCCTAACTAGAGTGAGGGTCCTTGCTTGAACAGGGGGTAACCTGACTGTCAACCAGAGACCCCATTTCTAACAAACTCCATAATGGCTACACTGAATACTGGGAGGTTTAGTATCAAACGACTCAGAATAATAAACCCACACTGATGCCAGTGTTAGATTTATTAACAAATGCACACAGAGGGCATCTTAGAGATGCCCCTTGTATTTTACCCAATACTTCAGTGCGGGACTCACTGGTCTGTGCCAGCCTGCCACTGAGACGAGTTTCTGATCCCATGGGGTGAGAGCCTTTGTGCTCTCTGAGGCCAGAAACAAAGCCTGCACTTGGTGGAGGTGCTTCACACCTTCCCACTGCAGGAAGTTTAACACCTAGCAGTGAGCCTCAAAGGCTCAGGCTTCGTGTTACAATGCCCTAGGGCACTCCAGCTAGTGGAGATGCCCTCCCCCCGGACACAGCCCCCACTTGTGGCGGCAAGCCCAGAGGAGATAGTAAGAAAAACAAGGAGGAGTCACCCACCAGTCAGGACAGCCCCTAAGGTGTCCTGAGCTGAGGTGAACCCTTTCTTAAGAAATCCTCCATCTTGTTTTGGAGGATTCCCTCAATAAGAATAGGGATGTGCCCCCCTCTCCTCAGAGAGGAGGCACAAATAGGTTGTAGCCACCCTCCAGGACAGAAGCCATTGGCTACTGCCCCCCAGACCTAAACACACCTCTAAATTGAGTATTTAGGGGCGACCCTGAACCCAGGAAATCAGATTCTTGCAACCTACAACAAGAAGAAGGACTGCTGACTTGAAAGCACCGCAGAGACCACGGAGACGACAATTGACTTGGCCCCAGCCCTACCGGCCTGTCTCCAGACTCAAAGAACCTTTACAGCGATGCATCCAGCGGGACCAGCGACCTCTGAGGACTCAGTGGACTGACCTGCACCTAAAGGACCAAGAACCTCCCGAGGAAAGCAGCTCTGTCCAGACACAACAACCGAACAAGCAACTTTAAAGAGACTCCACTTCCCGCCAGAAGCGTGAGTCTTCACACTCTGCAACCGACGCCCCCGGCTCGAGTCCAGGACAACAAATACCACTGAGAGGACTCCCAGGCGACTCCAACGACATGGACACCCTGAGTCGAACACCCTGCACCCCCACAGCAACGCCTGCATAGAGGATCCAGAGGCTCCCCCTGACCGTGACTGCCTGGTAACAAAGGAACCTGATGCCTGGACTAGCACTACACCCGCAGCCCCCAGAACCGAGAGGAACCACCTACCAGAGCAGAAGTGACCAGAAGGCGGCCCTCATCCTAGCCCAGTTGGTGGCTGGCCCGAGAAGCGTCCCTGTGCCCGACCTGCATCACCAGAGTGACCCCTGGGTCCCTCCATTGATTTCTACAGCAAACCTGACACCTACTTTGCACAGTGCACCCGGCCTCCCCTGTGCCGCTGAGGGTGTGTTTTGCATGCTTGTGTGCCCCCCCCCCAGTGCTCTACAAAACCCCCCTAGTCTACTCCCCGAGGACACAGGTACTTACCTGCTAGCAGACTTGAACCAGAGCACCCCTGTTCTCCATAGGCACCTACGTGTTTTGGGCCCTCCTTTGACCTCTGCACCTGACTGGCCCTCTGTTGCTGGTGCGGTGGCTTTGGGGTTGCCTTGAACCCCCAACCGTGGGCTACCTATGCCCAGGAGACTGAACTTGTAAGTGCTTTACTTACCTGAGAAACTAACCAAAAATTACCTCCCCCAGGAACTGTTGATTTTTGCACTGTGTCCACTTTTGAAATAGCTTATTGCCATTTTAACCAAAACTGTGTGTACTACTGTTTTAAATCAAAGTTCTATACTTACCCTTGTGAAGTACCTTACAATTTACGTACTTACCTAAAATCTTGAATCTTGTGGTTCTAAAATAAATTAAGAAAAAATATTTAAAAAACATACTGGCCTGGAGTTAAGACTTTGATTGTGTGTTCTCATTTATGGTCTGTGTGTGTACAACAAATACTTAAATATACCCTCTGATAAGCCTACTGCTGGACCACACTACCACAAAATAGAGCATTAGTATTATCTCATTTTGCCACTATCAACCTCTAAGGGGAACCCTTGGACTCTGTGCACACTATCTCTCACTTTGAGATAGTATATACATAGCCAACTTTCTACAATATTATCCTGTGGACTTTTATTGTTTTGCTTGCTTGTGTTGATACTGGGTGCTTTTCCAGTTATGGGCTGTCCTCTGTAGGGGGTTACCCGAAAATCGGGAGCTCTATGAAAAGCACAAGGCAGATCAATGGCAGTCATTGTTGTTATGTTAGGGTGTTGTTTGATCCAGTTGGAAGTCTGACATGGTAGGGCCTCGATGAACTGCTCTAATGATATAACCTGTATCACCTCTTCCCAATTGGTACTAATAGGACCCAGCCACTTTAATCCCAAATCCTGGATTCTGTAATATAATGCCCTTGTGTTCTCCATAGGCATACACTTTGTTTTTCTAAACTTGGTGCAGTAATACTCCGTATCATACCCAACTCGTTCTCATATAGCCTTCTTTCTATCTCCATAAGGAGTGGTCCCACCGGGTTTTACAGCCTGGTATGCAGCTTGTAAAGTTCCTGTCAACAGAAGAGCGGTGTATTGGCCCCACCTGTCTTGTGGCCAATTGGCTGAGGCAGCTACTCGTTACAAATTTGTAAAGAAGGCGTCTGGGTCTTCACCATCCTGAACTTTTTGTAAAACCGAACTAGGGACATTTGGATGGACTCTCGTAGTTGCTATAGTGTCTGTCAATTTCTGAATGGCCGTTTAATGAACTAATTATTAGCTATAATGGTAGCCTGACTCTTAAATGCATTTTGTAGAGTCTCTCTATCATTCCTAGGTTCCCACAATTGTTCTTCCCATACTGTTTGTAAATGACGCTGTCCTTCCGCCAACTGGTTACTCATATCTTCCAGGGAGGGTTTCTCTTCCATTGTTCCTTTCTTTGTATCTGAGGATCAAAATCCTACTTCTGACACCAATATGTAAAGGGTTATGTCTTTGAAGATAGGGCCCCTCCCTCTGCCCATAGTAATCTACCCACAAAAGATGTAAAGAAAGATGTTCTTTGTTCCTTTTTGTCAATTATTTCTGTCTTTTATCATTTGTAACCATTGTTCAGTTTCAAACTCTATTTCTTTTATTCTCTTCTCTCTTTGATTTTATGTACTCTTTTATGCGTAGTCTTTTATCTTTGACTGTTTCTTTTCTTGCCTTTCTCTTAGGGGGTTCTGTGATGCAGGCTCGGGGTTCATTTCAGGACATGGAAAAAACACAGAAGAGAGAAAGGAGGTATGTCTGGAGTTTTGTTTTCTTATTTTAGAAATAAAGGAAAGGGTTTTGTGAGGGGACAGTGATAAGTATACACACACCCTCAGTGACCATCTCTTTTCACTTATTTAGGTGGTTTTGCCCGGTAATGTGATGAGTAAAACAAATTTAAATATATATTTTTGAGAAGGAGAGAAAAAAACTGATACATGAAATAATTGCTATAAAGCAGAGATGGTTGTATTGATACTAGAATCACCTTCTCTGACTTGAAGAAATATTAAACAGTTTTCCCTGGTTTTCGTTGAAGTTAATGTTGTATTTGTGTTTATTCTTGAGATCTATATCAAGGGTGTTCCCTCTCTCTCTGAAGAACCCAAAAAGGTACTAAAACCCCAAATACGGGCACGTACCTTGTATAACCACGTCCCTCCAGGAACGTGGTAGGTCTGTGTGTCCTCCGCGAGTCCTCCCTCGTGCTCCTCTCCCTGCCTCGTCTCCATGTTGGACAGGCTCTCTTTTGGCTCCCCACTGTCTCGTTCAGTGTTCTCTCCTGCCGGCTCCTTCTCTGCACCAGCACCCCTAGCCTCGGCGTCTCTGTTCGTCATTTTCCATTCGAAAGCACTCCTCCCACCTTCTTTTGAGTTTAAAACATCGTCTTGACGTTTCAACACCGACGGATCGCACCTTCTAGTACTTCCGGTACTTTGGTGTCAGTTCCAGGGTTATCGGAGCGAACAGTGTTCGGATAACCCTGTTACAAACACATCATATTATAATTATGAATATAGGGTAGTATAATCTTTGTCTTCTTGTCTCCATGTCTATAATAGAATTGAAAATTCTTGTTCACAAATTCTATAAAATCTTTGATTCTGTGTCAGGACCAGAGGTTTCAGGTTATGCAAGCTTAAAGCTTATCAACAATTACAGATCAAGGATTACTTGGTTTAGAATAGAATTCTGTGAAAGTGGAGTCTGAAGACGACTCAACCATAGGGATATCTGCAAGAGAAGCACCAGCATGAAAGGATTTTGAGGCCATAGCGCCTGTGACAGATTAAGTCCTAAGTAAAGAGAAATGTGAAACTGGAGCATAAGGTTTTATGAAATAAGTAAGTAACTGTCCAGTCTGAGAAGATCTGAATTCTTCAGTAACAGATTAAACAATTTACCACACAAAGGGGGTCATTACAACATTGCCGCTTACCGCCGTGCAGAAGACCGCCGAAACACCGCCGTGGAATTCCGCCACAGCTATTATGAGACACATCTCGGAATCCGCCGAAATTCAGACACCCACACAAGTCCGCCACACCAAAGGTCAGTGTTAAACTGGCAAAAACAAAACCTCCACCGTCACACCAACAGAAACACGCCCATGCTATCACGACCCACGAATCCACGCGGCGGTCTTTCAACCGCGGTATTCCATTGGCGGTACACACCGCCACGCTCAAAATACACATACATCTCCAAAACACTGCCACATTGGGCAATTCCAAATACACACACCTGATACACATACAAACACCACACCCACACAATCAATACTATATAAAACACACACCTACATCACCCACAAACCCCTATGACCCAAAATCAGAGACGAAGGCGACAGACAGAGAGCACAGCAATAGAGAACCCCACCACACAGAGGCACACAACACCATCACCCATACAACATTCCACGCACAAAACACCACAAACCACTACACATCACTACACTCATCGCCACATACACCACCCAACACATCACCTACACCACCCCATGTCACGCCAAAGACACCCCAGGTTTTCCGAGGAGGAGCTCAGGGTTATGGTGGAGGAAATCATCCGGGTAGAGCCACAGCTATTTGGATCACAGGTGCAGCACACCTCCATAGCCAGGAAGATGGAGCTATGGCGCAGAATCGTGGACAGGGTCAACGATGTGGGACAGCATCCAAGAAATCGGGAGGACATCAGGAAGAGGTGGAACGACCTACGGGGGAAGGTGCGTTCTGTAGTCTCCAGGCACAACATCGCGATTCAGCGGACTGGCGGCGGACCCCCACCTCCTCCCCCACAACTAACAACATGGGAGGAGCAGGTCTTGACCATCATGCATCCAGAGGGCCTCGGAGGAGTCGGTGGAGGAATGGACACTGGTAAGTCAAATTTTAACTATCATATCCCCCACCCTACCTGCATGCTATCACACACCCACACCCTCACCCCCTCCCCTATCACTCCAACTCCTCACTAATGTACTAATAACACAAACCACCCATCCCAACACCAAGCCCTGTATGACACAACTAAGCATGGTCACCCCTCACTAAAGCATGCTCACTGCACATACCCATAACACCCCCCAACCATCATCACACAAGCCCCCGCACAGGAATGCTTGCACTGGGGTACACGCACACCCACCCATTGCACACCATGACACACACACATGCAATAATCATGCTCTTATACCCCTGCAGGCCCACTACGGAACGTCACCAGACAGGAGGGTCCAGACATCTCCACTCCACCCACAGAAGAGGCCCACAGTGACGACAGCAGCTCTGGCCAACTGGATCCTGATGACCAGCCCGGACCATCGTGGGCATCGGGACAGTCGGTTCCCCTTGCAGAGGCACAGCCCAACACTCACCTTCCACCCTCTGGTAACACCAGCACAGCACCCACCCAGCGGGCCCATACCTCCGTACCCAGGACACGTCAATCAGCTGTGCGTCCGCCACTACAGGAAACCCAGGATAACCCACCACCTCAACAACAACAGGGACCTGGGGGCAGTGGTAGTGGGCACACGGTCCAGGGGACACAGGGGAACTGGGAGGGCTGCTGTGCGACAGGGGGCGGAGAGGCCAAGGGAACCCACTCTCCACGAGGCCCTATCCTCCATCATGGGAGCTTACCACCACTCCCAGAAAACTATGGCTACGGTCTTGGCCAAGTTTCAGGAGACCCAGCGCATGCAGGACGAACAGTATTTGGGGTTCAGGGAGGAGCTCAGAACCATCAGCTCCGCCCTGGGCACCATCGTAGGGGTGCTGAAGGACATACAAAAGACCATGACAGACACCGTGGCACTCCAAGGGGCCCCTGACACTAGCCTGGACGATGAACTGCCCACCACCTCCGCCGGCGCTAGTGGACAGGACGCCCCGCCACAGGACCACCACACCAGCACCCCACCCCCTGCAGATGGAGAACCACCCCGCAAGCGGTCCCTGAGATCCAGGAACAGGACAGAGCAAGATGGCAAGACCCCCACCAGGAAATGAGACCACCCTGAATGTCCTCCCACTGTCCCACTTTGTTACCCTGTCCAGATTGGAACTGCCCCAGCTCCACTTCCTATGCCCAAATGGGCAAAGCACCTGTGAGATGAATAGACTGGACTCTTCCATGGACCTTCCTCCACCATCACCCATCACCATTTTACCACCCCCCTCCATTTTCTAGCACTTAAATAAACACCCTTGAAGCACAAAACAATCTGGAGTCAGTCTGTCATTTTGAAAATGTGTATTAGCTATGACTATGACAAAATCCGTTCAAAATGTTAATGTCAACATACCCATGTCACACAGAACAAGTCCATGAAGGAAGCAAGCAGATGACACACGTTGGTAACCACACCTGTGAAACCGTAATAGAAATGTACAACTCAGTTACCCAATACTGATTCAAATTGACAGACAGGATAGAGGTAGAAGTGTGAAAGTGAATATAATAGTAAACAAATGTTCTCACCTGTGTGTCACTGGAAATATTGCTGTATGACTGACTCCCTGTTGTCAATGTCTTCTTCCTCTGCTTCCTCCTCATCACTGTCCACAGGCTCCACAGCTGCCACAACACCGTCATCTGGACCATCCTCCTGAAGAAAAGGCACCTGGCGTCGCAAAGCAAGATTGTGAAGCATCAAGCAGGCGATGATGATCTGGCACACCTTCTTTGGTGAGTAGAATAGGGAACCACCTGTCATATGCAGGCACCTGAACCTGGCCTTCAGGAGGCCGAAGGTGCGTTCGATCACCCTCCTAGTCCGCCCATGGGCCTCAATGTAGCGTTCCTCTGCCCTGGTCCTGGGATTCCTCACTGGGGTCAGTAGCCATGACAGGCTGGGGTAACCAGAGTCCCCTAATAGCCACACCCGGTGCCTCTGGAGTTGACCCATCACATAAGGGATGCTGCTATTCCGCAGGATGTAGGCGTCATGCACTGAGCCAGGGAACATTGCGTTTACCTGGGAGATGTACTGCTCTGCCAAACATACCATCTGTACATTCATGGAATGATAACTCTTTAGGTTCCTGTACACCTGTTCACTCCTGCGGGTGGGGGACCAGAGCTACATGGGTCCCATCAATAGCACCTATGATGTTGGGGATATGTCCAAGGGCATAGAAGTCACCTTTTTACTGTAGCCAAATCCTCCACCTGAGGGAAAACGATGTAGCTCCTCACGTGTTTCAGCAGGGCAGACAACACTCTGGACAACACGTTGGAAAACATAGGCTGGGACATCCCTGATGCCATGGCCACTGTTGTTTGAAATGACCCACTTGCAAGGAAATGGAGCACTGACAGCACCTGCACTTCAGGGGGGATTCCTGTGGGATGGCGGATTGGTGACATCAGGTCTAGCTCCAACTGGGTACACAGTTCCTGGATTGTGGCATGATCAAACCTGTAGGTGATGATCAAATGTCGCTCCTCCATTGTTAACAGGTCCACCAGCGGTCGGTACACCGGAGGATTCCGCCATATCCTGAAATGTCCCAGCTGACGGTGCCTAAGAAGGGCAACAGCGACCACAGAGTCAACAAAATCTCAGGTATGTACCCACAGCTACACAGAACACAACACCAAATACAAAACTCTTCCTGTATGTGTGTTGAGTGTAGGCCTAGGTATGTGTGACGCAGTAGTAAATGAAGCCATGTGGGCCCCTGAAATGGGGGCTGCCTGACCTCTAAACTGGGACAATGGGATGTAAGGTAACTGCACTGGCGTTGTACACCATTGCTGTAGGCGGTCGTAGACCGCGACGCAATGCTGCATTGGTTAACATTGGACCCTATGGGTCCCAGGAGCCAATGATGAAGTGCGCCGGCGGTAATAAGACGCACCGCTGCGGATGTGACAGCCGCGGATGTGACCGCCATTTTCTATCAGTTCTATCACTCGATACCTGATCTTCGACAGGAGAGGACCTACACTGCAAGTGCTGCTGTGACCTTGGTCTGGAAGAGTCAATGGCTGCTGCGTCTGGGGAAAGGGCCCCTGCCTTCACTGCTCAGGAGTTGGAGAAGCTCGTGGACCGGGTCCTCCCCCAGTACAGGCTACTCTACGGTCCTCCAGACCAACAGGTAAGTACACAGGGAGCACGTTGTATGGGCTATGCCTGGGTGGAGAGGGCTGGTTGTAAGATGGAAGGGGGCAGGGTTCTGCGAGCATGTAGGACTGTGAATGCATGTGCCACATGGCAAGGGTAGGGACTCACTTCGACGGTGCAGTTGGTAATGACTTCTCTTCTTCCCCTGTACATGTCATGTAGGTCATCGCCCACCAGAAGAAGGACATTTGGCGTGCCATCGCCAAGGACATCCGGACCCTGGGGGTCCACCAAAGACGGGGCACCCACTGCCGGAAAAGATGAGAGGGCATTTGCCGCTGGAGCAAGAAGACGACGGAGGCTCAGCTGGGGATGGCCTCCCAACGTGAAAGGGGTGCCCGTCGAACCATGACCCCCCTGCTGTTCCGAATCCTGGCGGTGGCCTACCCTGAGTTGGATGGGCGCTTGAGGGCATCACAGCAGACACAAGGGGGTGAGTACACTCTCATTCTGTGGACTTTGCTTGCAGTGGAGGGGTGTGGCTGGGGGAGGAGGGCTGTGGTTTTCCCTAGGCCAGGGCGAGTTCCGTAGGCTGGCCCCTCCCTAATGCAGGCCATGTGCCACTCCACCCCACCTCTGTAGAGTGCCAAGTACAGGTGGACATGCCCCTGTGTCATCTATGTGGGCAGATGACACCCATAGCCATGTAGGCCAAATCCCAGGAATTGCATCTGTAGAGGCCAAGAGCACGGCGTAGTGCAGGGGGCTGCTCTGTCTGTATTGTCCGCCAACGGTAGCGGTAAGCATGCACTCAACCTGACTTTCTTCTGTCGCCCCCCCTCTTTTTCTGCTCTCCCTGTTCTTTTGTGCATCAGCATCATCAGGCGGAGGTACAGTGGCACCGGAGCACGAGGGAGCTGCATCCCACATGGCCATGGAGGGCCACACCACGGACTCTGAATACACCAGTGGGATGGAGGGCGAGGGGAGCTTCACGCCGGTCACCGGATCAGCAACCAGCGACACGGACTCGTCCTCCGATGGGAGCTCCCTCGTGGTGGCGGCACCATCTGTGCCCCCCACTTCTACAAGTACAGCCGCCACACCCCCTACTAGCACCGCCCTCCCAGCAGCCCCTCAGCCTTCGCTCCGTGCCCGCTTACGCAGGAGGGTGGGCATCACCTTCGCCCCAGGCACCTCAGCCCCTGCCCCAGTCGCCTCTGCCCCAGTCACCCCTGCTGCCCTCAGTGAGGAGGCCATTGACCTCCTTAGGTCCCTCACTGTTGGGCAGTCGACCATTGTGAATGCCATCCAGGGTGTAGAAAGGGAGTTGCAACACACTAATGCATTCCTGGAGGGCATTCATTCTGGTCAGGCTGCCTATCATCGAACCATGCAATCTCTGGCCTCAGCACTGATGGCAGCCATTGTCCCTGTGTCTATCCTCCCCCCTCCAACTTCCTCCACCCAGACCCAATCCCCTGTACCTCAGCCTATCCCAATCACACCATCAGACAAGAATGCACACACCTCAACACACAAAAGTAGCTCAGGCAAACATAGGCACCACACAACCCACAGGCACTCACACAAGCATCACCCACATACAGACACAACAACATCCACTGCCTCCACTGAGTCCCCCTCGTCGTCGTTTCCCTCATCCCTCTCAGTGTCGTCCACACTCTCACCTGCATGCACTACATCTACAGGCGATAGGACTCGCACCAGAACACCCAGCACCACACCCCGCTCACCTGCACTCACCACCCCCACTACCATTTACACGTCCCCTGTGTCCACTCCCAGTGTGTCTGTGACGCCCCCTCCCAAAGTACACTAACGCGGGCACCCACACACCCAACATCCATCCACCTCACGACAGCCTCCAGTACCTGCACCTGCACCCAAATCATCTAAAGTTACACCTCCTACAACCACCTCCTCTTCCTCCACTCCCAGATCCCCTCCAGCTACCTATCCCAGTCTTCGTCAGAAACTTTTCCTGAGCAATGTTGACCTCTGGGCCACTACCCCCACCCCTCCAATTCAGAGGTCCCGTAGTAGCACCTCAGCCAAAAAAAGTCCTGTACCAGTGGTGCGTGTTAGAGGTCAGTGGAGTGCACCGGCCACCAGGGCAGGCAGTGTGACACGGAGCCAAAGCACTGAAAGTCCACCCCCTGTAAAGCACCTTAAGTTGGACAGTGCCAGACGGGAGGGGGTGACGACTCCTGCCGGAAAAACTGCTCACAAGGGACCCGGGGGGAGTGCCGAGTCAGCTGTGACTCTTCCCAAGGTGGTGAAGGGGCAGAAGAAGTCTCCAAAGTCTGGTAGGAGCAGCACAGCAGGGAAGGCCGCCATCCTCCCCGCTGGCCAGGACGCCACCGCCAGCACTATCGTCACTGGTCTGGAGACCACCGTCAGAGTCAGCGCCCTGGAGGGCACCAGGATCGTCATTGGTCCGGAGACCACCGCCAGAGTCAGCGCCCTGGAGGGCACCAGTATCGTCACTGGTCCGGAGACCACCGCCAGAGTCAGTGCCCTGGAGGGCACCAGTATCGTCACTGGTCCGGAGACCACTGCCAGCGTCAGTGCCCTGGAGGGCCCCGGCAGCCACAGCCCCGGTGGGCACTGAGGGACCGTTATGCCACACACCAATGCACAGGTTAGAGACAACAAAGTCAAGCACCGCTGAACAGGGCAAAGACCGCTGAACAGGGCAAAGACCGCCATGACAAAGCACCGATGAACAGGTCAGAGACAGCAAAGTCAAGCACCACTGAACAGGGCAAAGACCACCATGGCAAAGCACCGCTGAACAGGGCAAAGACCGCCATGGCAAAGCACCGCTGAACAGGTCAGAGACAGCAAAGTCAAGCACCGCTGAACAGGGCACAGACCGCCATGGCAAAGCACCGCTGAACAGGGCAAAGACCGCCATGGCAAAGCACCGCTGAACAGGTCAGAGACAGCAAAGTCAAGCACCGCTGAACAGGGCAAAGACCGCCATGGCAAAGCACCGCTGAACATGTCAGATACAGCAAAGTCAAGCACCGCTGAACAGGGCAAAGACCGCCATGGCAAAGCAGCGCTGAACAGTGCAAAGACCGCTGAACAGGGCAAAGACCGCCATGGCAAAGCACCGCTGAACAGGTCAGAGACAGCAAAGTCAAGCACCGCTGAACAGGGCAAAGCACCGCCATGGCAAAGCACCGCTGAACAGGGTAAAGACCGCCATGGCAAAGCACTGCTGAACAGGTCAGAGACAGCAAAGTCAAGCACCGCTGAACAGGGCAAAGACCGCCATGGCAAAGCACCACTGAACAAGTCAGACACAGCAAAGTCAAGCACCACTGAACAGGGCAAAGACCGCCATGGCAAAGCACCGCTGAACAGGTCAGAGACAGCAAAGTCAAGCACCGCTGAACAGGGCAAAGACCGCCATGGCAAAGCACCGCTGAACAGGTCAGAGACAGCAAAGTCAAGCACCGCTGAACAGGGGAAAGACCGCTCAACAGGTCAAAGACCGCCATGGCAAAGCACCACTGAACAGGTCAGAGACAGCAAAGTCAAGCACCGCTGAACAGGGCAAAGACCGCCATGGCAAAGCACTGCTGAACAGGGCAAAGACCGCCATGGCAAAGCACCGCTGAACAGGTCAGAGACAGCAAAGTCAAGCACCGCTGAACAGGGCAAAGACCGCCATGGCAAAGCACAGCTGAACAGGTCAGAGACAGCAAAGTCAAGCACTGCTGAACAGGCCAAAGACCGCCATGGCAAAGCACCGCTGAACAGGTCAGAGACAGCAAAGTCAAGCACCGCTGAACAGGGCAAAGACCGCCATGGCAAAGCACCGCTGAACAGGGCAAAGACCGCTGAACAGGGCAAAGACCGCCATGGCAAAGCACCGCTGAACAGGTCAGAGACAGCAAAGTCAAGCACCGCTGAACAGGGCAAAGACCGCCATGGCAAAGCACGCTGAACAGGGCAAAGACCCCTGAACAGGGCAAAGACCGCCATGGCAAAGCACCGCTGAACAGGTCAGAGACAGCAAAGTCAAGCACCGCTGAACAGGGCACAGACCGCCATGGCAAAGCACCGCTGAACAGGGCAAAGACCGCCATGGCAAAGCACAGCTGAACAGGTCAGAGACAGCAAAGTCAAGCACTGCTGAACAGGGCAAAGACCCCCATGGCAAAGCACTGCTGAACAGGTCAGAGACAGCAAAGTCAAGCACCGCTGAACAGGGCAAAGACCGCCATGGCAAAGCAGCGCTGAACAGTGCAAAGACCGCTGAACAGGGCAAAGACCGCCATGGCAAAGCACCGCTGAACAGGTCAGAGACAGCAAAGTCAAGCACCGCTGAACAGGGCAAAGCACCGCCATGGCAAAGCACCGCTGAACAGGGTAAAGACCGCCATGGCAAAGCACTGCTGAACAGGTCAGAGACAGCAAAGTCAAGCACCGCTGAACAGGGCAAAGACCACCATGGCAAAGCACCGCTGATCAAGTCAGACACAGCAAAGTCAAGCACCACTGAACAGGGCAAAGACCGCCATGGCAAAGCACCGCTGAACAGGTCAGAGACAGCAAAGTCAAGCACCGCTGAACAGGGCAAAGACCGCCATGGCAAAGAACCGCTGAACAGGGCAAAGACCGCCATGGCAAAGCACCGCTGAACAGGTCAGAGACAGCAAAGTCAAGCACCGCTGAACAGGGCAAAGACCGCTCAACAGGGCAAAGACCGCCATGGCAAAGCACCACTGAACAGGTCAGAGACAGCAAAGTCAAGCACCGCTGAACAGGGCAAAGACCGCCATGGCAAAGCACAGCTGAACAGGTCAGAGACAGCAAAGTCAAGCACTGCTGAACAGGCCAAAGACCGCCATGGCAAAGCACCGCTGAACAGGTCAGAGACAGCAAAGTCAAGCACCGCTGAACAGGGCAAAGACCGCCATGGCAAAGCACCGCTGAACAGGGCAAAGACCGCTGAACAGGGCAAAGACCGCCACGGCAAAGCACCGCTGAACAGGTCAGAGACAGCAAAGTCAAGCACCGCTGAACAGGGCAAAGACCGCCATGGCAAAGCACGCTGAACAGGGCAAAGACCCCTGAACAGGGCAAAGACCGCCATGGCAAAGCACCGCTGAACAGGTCAGTGACAGCAAAGTCAAGCACCGCTGAACAGGGCAAAGACCGCCATGGCAAAGCACCGCTGAACAGGGCAAAGACTGCCATGGCAAAGCACCGCTGAACAGGTCAGAGACAGCAAAGTCAAGCACTGCTGAACAGGGCAAAGACCGCCATGGCAAAGCACCGCTGAACAGGTCAGAGACAGCAAAGTCAAGCACTGCTGAACAGGGCAAAGACCGCCATGGCAAAGCACCGCTGAACAGGTCAGAGACAGCAAAGTCAAGCACCGCTGAACAGGGCAAAGACCGCCATGGCAAAGCACCGCTGAACTGGTCAGAGACAGCAAAGTCAAGCACCGCTGAACAGGGCAAAGACCGCCATGGCAAAGCACCGCTGAACAGGGCAAAGACCGCCATGGCAAAGCATCGTTAGCCCATGTGCAGCTGTGACAGTGACGGAACTGGGACCGTCACGGGGAGCGTGATGCACTCAGGGCACCAGTCCCCCTCCAGAACCAGTGGAGACATGCATCCACTACCTCTGTTCTTGGCAGGATGAAGCACTCTGGGCACCAGTCCCCCTCCAGAACCAGTGGAGACATGCATCCACTACATCTGTCCTTGGCAGGAAGAAGCACTCTGGGCACCAGTCCCCCTCCAGAACCAGTGGAGACATGCATCCACTACCTCTGTCCTTGCCAGGATGAAGCACTCTGGGCACCAGTTCCCCTCCAGAACCAGTGGAGACATGCATCCACTACCTCAGTCCTGCACAGGATGAAGCACTCTGGGCACCAGTCCCCCTCCAGAACCAGTGGAGACATGCATCCACTACCTCTGTCCTGCACAGGATGAAGCACTCTGGGCACCAGTCCCTCTCCAGAACCAGTGGAGACATGCATCCACTACCTCTGTCCTTGGCACGATGAAGCACTCTGGGCACCAGTCCCCCTCCAGAACCAGTGGAGAATGTTATCGACTTGAGAGACTGTGGCTTTGCACTCCCCAGGATGTAACAGTGGGCAAACCACCCACTGTAGAGACTTGAGAGACTGTGGCTTTGCACTCCCCAGGATGGTACAGTGGGCAACCCACCCACTGTAGAGACTTGACAGACTGTGGCTTTGCACTCCCCAGGATGTAACAGTGGGCAACCCACCCACTGTAGAGATTTGAGAGACTGTGGCTTTGCACTCCCCAGGATGTAACAGTGGGCAACCCACCCACTGTAGAGACTTGAGAGACTGTGGCTTTGCACTCCCCAGGATGGTACAGTGGGCAACCCACCCACTATAGAGACTTGAGAGACTGTGGCTTTGCACTCCCCAGGATGTAACAGTGGGCAACCCACCCACTGTAGAGACTTGAGAGACTGTGGCCTGGCACTCCCCAGGATGTAACAGTGGGCAACCCACCCACTGTAGAGACTTGATAGGCTGTGGCTTTGCACTCCCCAGGATGGTACAGTGGGCAAACCACCCACTGTTAGAGACTTGAGAGACTGTGGCTTTGCACTCCCAGGATACATCATTGGGCATGGAGCCCCGTTGTGGATCTGGTGTGGTGCTCTAATCTGGCTGATGTGCCCCCCACTTCCCTTCCCCCTGAGGTGCCTGTTGTAATTCTATCTGATGCCCCTGCAGTGTTCTCTCCGTTTGTGGAAAAGTATCTAGTGTGGGCCTCGCCCATGCATTGTGGGCCCAGTGGTCCACGGACATTGATATGTGCATACCTGCAGTACTAATCGTGATGTATGATTTTTAGAATGTTTATATATATCTGTATATATATTTGGTTACTGTATTTTGATACATTACAATGTTTGAACTGATTTCCTTTTGTCTTTGCATTCTTCCGGGGGGGTTGTGGGTTGTTACTGTGCTGTTTGGAAATGCATTGGTGTGTGTGTTGTAGTGGGTGAGGGTGGGGGTGGGGGTGTTGCGTGTGTGTCCCCCTGACTTTTGCCTCTCCCCTCCCCTATGTCGTAGATGCAGTACTCACTGTTGTCTTCTGCGCCGCCGTTGCTGGTGTTCGTAGACGAGCAGGAAGACAAGGGCAGGGAGTATTTGTAGTTCCGGCTCCATGGTGGCCTCCTTCCTCGTGGAGTGTGCTAAGGTGAGCGTTTTCTCATTGCAAAAGCTGTTTCCGCCGTGTTTTTATCCACGGTGAATCCACTCCGGAAAAGGTGGCGGATTGGTGGGTTGTGATACTATGGGCGGTACATTGTCTTCCGCCTGTCCATTGGCGGTGACAGCCGCGCTGCTTGTCCGTACCGCCGTGGCGGTCGGAGTGTTAAAGTGGCTGTCTATGTTGGCGGTTTCCGCCACGGTCATAATTCCCTTTTTTTTCCGCCGGCCTGTTTGCGGTATTACCGCAGCTTTAACACCGTCCGCCAGGGTTGTAATGACCACCAAAGTTTCTGATCTCCTGGAAAAGGATGATAAGATATTTATCTGGTAGCAAATTCAGTTCCCTTAAATATATAAAATGGAACTCCTCCTGCAGTAAAATAACTACCTTCCAGATCCAGTGCACAAATATCTGAAACACTTTTTTACAAGAGGCTAAGCAAAGCAAAATAGATATTGTGGCTGTCAGTTGCTTTTTAGACAAATATTTAATTTCTGGCCATTGTTGAAGGAATTTTAAAGCAATGAAAACATCTCATAAAGTTGAATATTTAGGACAAGAAGCAACAGAGAAACGGATACCTCTTAAAAGTTTAAACACTAGCAGGTGTTCACCAGCAGGGTGATTAGCAAGCGGTAGGTAGCCCCCAGAAAAGGCTGAATGAGAAGAATTTATTGCTCTAGGGTGAAGACTGTCAGAAGCCAAAGATGCTAAGAAATCGACTAAAAAAGTTATATCTGTTGCCACAGGATCCAAATCCTGTTTCAAGCACCAGCTAGACCATTGGTTCCATGTTGAACAATATCTCCTGTGTGGAATCAGCCCATGCTTTGTTGATGAGAGTAAGATCTTGGTCTGGATTCCTTGCACTTGCCAGTGTCTTCTAAAAGTCTTCAGGATACTAGTCTAAGTAACTGTTGGTAGACTAAAGTATTTATTTGACCCAGAGGATCCAAAAGAATCAACAGGAAATTTGGCAGTAGGTAAGATAGTTGGCAAGACAGCAGGACAGTTCTAACAGGACGACTGGAAACCAACTCTGGGTTCTCCAAAGAGAGAAATCAGACTCACTTCTGAACTCTGTTTCTGGATTTAAAGAGATACTCTTAGGATCATTGAGAATGGAGGAAAAGCATAATTTAAACCTTTGCATTCCTGAAGAAATGCATCAATCACAAGTGCTAACAGATTTGGACTCCAACTGTAACATTTTGGTAGTTTATAACTCAGACAGGAGGCAAATAGGTTGACTTGACACAGTCCCCATTTCTCCAAAATCTTCAAAAATATTGAGGGATTCGGTTTCCATTTGCTTGAATCTTTGAGATGTCTGGAGCTCCAGTGTGCAATTTTGTTTTATTTCCTTGGAAAATGCATTGCTATTACTGAAACACTGTTTGAAAGGCAAAAGTGTCCAAACTCCTAAGCTACCTCTGTCAAAAGACAAGCTTTTGCTCCTCTAAGACGATAGATGTATCGGACTGCAGAGACAGTGCCCATTTCCCAAAGAATATACCAATGAGATCTTTGGTTTGAAAAAGATTGAATTGCAAAAGATCCTGCTAAGAGGTCTAAGCAGATTAAATGAAGGGAGGTCTCCTTTAGAGACCAACTGCCCACATTTGTAAAATCCCAGCATCTTGCGCTCTAACCTAAATGGCTGGCATCTGACTTAATCACCATGTTTGGAAAAGGCCAAAATGTCTCTGCTATTCCATGCACCCATGTGATCTAGCCACAATTGTAACTTTTAATGGACCTCTGTGATGAGCTGAATATTATCTGAAAAATAAAGTCCCTAAATATAAGATCTTTAATCTTTGAATAGCTTGATAATGTAAAGCACCTGGAAAATAAGCCTGAATTGATGATGCTGAAAGACCTACTATTCTTGCTAACTAATGAAGAGTAATCAGGTTCTTTGGTAGAACTTTGCAAATTTCTTTTTTGATTGCTCAAATCTTCTGAACTTGTAAAGATAAAGAAGATAAAATGGGACTTATGACAAATCCAACGAAAGTGATTTGTTTTGCTGGGACAAGATCTGATCAGAGTCTGCTCCTAACTTCTCGAGTTTCACAAGAAGACCAGGATCTTTGAATAAACTTTGCGGGGATCACATACCTGTCCAAGCGCCTGGATACCCTCACCGGTGGTTAGTGCGCTATACAAATCTACATCACTCCCACATTAGTTTGACAATCAGAGGTGGACCTAGATCTAGTATGGTCTGACTCCAGCAGTCCCGGAGACGGGGTTTATTACCACTCCGATTGTCTATACATAGAGGAGAGTACGCAACCTTGTGTTAGTAGCCCCTCATAAAGGCGTGCGGCCCACTCATCACATGTGCAATCCCCCCCAGGCCCAACCTGTTTGATTGATCCCTTACAACGGCCACAGAACCGGTAGCCTTGCCGGCTATGCTACTGACATTGTGAAGCAGGAACGGGGTCCGACAGTCAAGTTTCTACCAGGTAATTCAATTCATCTCTAGGATCTTCGCCACCCTGGGGCAATGCCAAACGGGAAGTCTTCCGGCAAACACTCCCGTCAGCTGTTGTTCTCCGAGGCCATTGCACAACCAAAAATCATGGCAACGCAGACGGCCCCTCCATGTTCGCGTCTTCGCCAGCTGACCTCCCTGCGTTAGAGGTGACAGACCGCATATTGCAAGAAATCGCCGCAGCGGGACGCCGTCTGGAAGCGATGGATTAAAAAATAACAGACCTGACTGTGGCCTCCTCCTCCTCCATACGGGCTGACATCGCCGGCTTCCGGGAGACGGTTAATGACTTGGACCAATGTCTCACAACTGTGGAGGGCCAGGTAGCGGCACTGTCCGATCAAGAGGGAGAGCTGCGGTTTCTACAGGCAAAAGTCATTGACTTGGAGGACAGGAGTTGCAGAGACAACGTATGTTTTTTCAGCATCGCAGAACACAAGGAGGGCTCTGATATCAAAACTTTTCTCAAACTCTCCTGTCCGAACTTACTGGTTTGGAGTTCTCACCACCATTGGAGTTCCAAAGAGTCCACAGGATTGGCCCTTTACACAAAGCGACCTCCGTCAAGCCCCGTCCTATTATCGCATGTTTTTTGCGCCATGAGCAGGCTCGCCACATCATCTCAGCAGCCAAATCGCAAGGCCCGTTCTCTCTAGAGGGGCATGAGATTAGGGTGGCGGCGGATTTCTCCAGAATAACAAATGACAAGCGGAAGGCATTTTTGGCCCTTCGCGCGCAACTCAGGAACCTGGATGTTAAATATGGTCTTTTTGAACCGGCTCGCATGTGGATTACATATAACGGCAAATCCAGAGATTTCACTGAACCTGCAGATCTCAGCTCCTCCTTGAACATCCTTGACCCACATCCCATGGACAATGCCTCCACACATCCGGATTTTGACTCCTTCCCTTCTGAGGATCTCTTCTCTGCTCTGCCCCCACTGTCTCAACCTCAGAGTCCAACCCCGCATAAGAGAGGCAGAATCAATGACCGCTCGCTTAAATCACAGGATAGTCGCGACCATGTCCTTCAAGCAGTGATTGATCACACTCAGGACCAGGGCGAGATAAGTCCCGTTCCCCCTTGAAACCAGTTATCGAAGAGCACCCATGATGCTGGACCACAGAGTACTCTGAGGACTTCTCGCTCTGTACCCAGCACCAGGTTCTTCCCCAATGGACAGCTAAGTGTCAAATTAAACTATTATTATCATTGTCTTCCTCCCTGGTGGGGGGGTGTTTAGGAGGGGTCTAGGCCGGTGTTAAGTCTTCATGTCTGTGATATGTCTGAGGTGATCTTCTCCTGCTTCTAGACCTGCTACGAGACTAGCTTCATTGCCAACACTTTGCCACCTTGGGGGTAGAATTATGGTTGGAAACATGGAAGCAGTAGTGGATACAAATGTTCTGTTAAAGTGATATCGCATATGTTTCCTGATACAGTTGATATAGAGTTATTTATTTAATGTTATTGTTTCTCGTCTGGCACGACTACACTATGGTCTTCATTACAACCCTGGTGGTAAAGCCTGTTGACCGCCGTGCTGACGGCTGCCAACATACCGTGTCCGTGGCGGAAATCTGCTGCGGGTATTATGACCTACACTTAGAAATCCTCCACAATACAGACACCCACACAAGTCCCCCACACCAAAGGTCAGTGATAAACTGGCGGTACCAAAACCCACAACGTTACGCCAACAGGAATACGCCCACACTAGCACGACCTACGAATCAACGCAGCGGTCATTCAACCTCGGTAATCCATTGGCGGTACACACAGCTGCGTTCAAAATAGAAACACATTTACAAAACACAACCACATTGGACAATTCAAAATACACACAACTGATACACATAAACACACCACACCCACACACTCACACCACTATAAAACACACACCCACATTACCCACAACCCCTTACAACGACATTTTTCAAAGAAGCAGAGAGACAGAAAAGCAAAGACAACACCAGCATCCAGAGGCACACAACACCATCACTCATACACCATCCACGCACCTCAAAGAACACACCCCAACACATCACTCGACACATCACATCAACCATCATCTCACACATCACCCAAACCACATCGTTGCACCTCAAAGACACCCCAGGTTTTCAGAGGAGGAGCTCAGGGTCATGGTGGAGGAAATCATCTAGGTAGAGCCACAGCTATTCAGATCACAGGTGCAGCTGACATCCATTGCAAGGAAGATGGAGCTATGGCAGAGAATTGTCGACCGGGTCAACGCAGTGGGACAGCATCCAAGAACACGGGATGACATCAGGAAGAGATGGAATGACCTACGGGGGAAGGTACGTTCCATGGTATCCAGACACCAGATTGCTGTACAGAGGACTGGCGGTAGACCCCCACCTCCTCCCCCACAACTAACAACACGAGAGGAGCAAGTCTTGGTGATCATGCATCCTGAGGGCCTCGTAGGAGTAGCAGGAGGACTGGACTCTGGTAAGTCATATCTTTACTACTATATCCCCCACCCTACCTGCATGCCATCACAAACGTCTACCCCTACCATCACACCCATCACCCCCATCACCCCAACACCTCACAGATACCCCACTATCACAACCCGCACATTCCAATACCAAGCCCTGCATGTGACAACAATGCATGGACACCCATTACAGACCTGCATGGTCACCCATCACCACAGCATGTCCAAGTGGGAGACTCACCCAGGGTACACAATCACCACTCACACAAGGGCCAAGGCGATAATGCAAGCACAGGAGTAGAGGGAAACACACCCATTGTACAAGATGGCACACACAGATACAATAACAACGCATTTACACCCCAACACGACCCCTACACAACGTCACCGGACAGGAGGTGCCAGACATATCCAGTCCCCCCACAGAAGAGGCCGACAGTGACAACAGCAGCTCTGCACACCTGGTTCAAGATGACCAGCCTGGCCCATCGTGGACCTGTGGACAGTCAGTTCCCCTGCCACAGTCCCAAACCACCACTAAACC
Source organism: Pleurodeles waltl (assembly GCF_031143425.1). NCBI lineage: Eukaryota > Metazoa > Chordata > Amphibia > Caudata > Salamandridae > Pleurodeles > Pleurodeles waltl. The sequence goes on along the minus strand of NC_090448.1, from coordinate 328,224,764 downwards.
TCCCCCCTCAGGAAACACCACCACAGCACCCACCCAGCGGGCCCATGCCACAGTCCCCAGGACACGTCAATCAGCAGTGTGTCCACCACTGCAGGGACCCCAGGCAAACCCATTAACACAGGACGATCAGGAACCTGGGGTCAATGGCGGTGGGCACACGGTTCAGGGGTCAGAGGCACAGGACAACAGGGAAATTGGGAGGACTGCTGTGCGACAGGCGGAAGACAGGCCCAGGGAACCCACTGTCCACGAGGCACTCTCCTACATCATGGGAGCATACCACCATTCCTAGGAGACCATGGGTACGGTACTGGCCAAGTTTCAGGGAGACCCAGTAGCTGCAGGAGGAACAGTACCTGGAGATCAGGGAGGACTTGAAGTCAATTAACACCACCCTGGCCACCATTGCAGGGGTGCTGGCAGACATGGCCAACACCATGAGGGAGACAGTGACATACCACCGGCCCCCTGACACCAGCCCGACCGATGAACAGCCCACCACGTCAGCCGGTACTAGTGGACAGGAGGTCCCGCCACAGTACCAACAGGCCACCAGCACCCCCATCCCCTGCAGAAGGAGAACCACCCCGCAAACGGTCCCTGCAATTCAAGCACAAGACAGAGAACATTGCCAAGACCCCTGCCAGGAAATAAGACTCTCCTGATTGTCACCCTTCTGTCCCACTGTGTCACCCTGACCATCTTGAACTGCCATTGCTCCACTTCCTATGCCCCCTTGGACAATGCACCTGTGATACAAAGAGACTGGGCTCTACCATGGATATGCCTCCACCATCACCACAGCCCATTGCACATCCCCCTCTATTTATTAGCACTTAAATAAACACCCTTGAATCACAAAACAATCTGGAGTCAGTCTGTACTTTCACAAATGTATTATTACAACCTCTTAGACAAATTACAATGTAAATGTTCATTTGCACATACCAAAGTATGACAGTTGTTGGGCAGCAATAAACATAGCAGAAGGCAGAATGTGGTACCCAGATCTGTGAAAAGGAAATCCAAAGTGATCTGTCAGGGTCCATACACAGAGGCAAAAAGGCTGGCTTATACAATGTCCTACAGTAGTCTGATATGAGATGAGCAGTGCCAGACTCTTACCTGTGTCTCACTGGAAGTACTGCATGATGATGTTGTTTCTGTTGTCAATATCTTCTTCCTCTGCCTCCTCTTCTTCACTGTCCACAGGCTCCACAGCTGCCACAAGACCAACATCAGGCCCATCCTCCTGCAGAAAAGGCACCTGGCACCGTAAAGCCAGGTTGTGCAACATACAGCATGCCACGATGATCTCGCACACCTTCTACGGTGAGTAGTATAGAGATACCTGTTAGATGGAGGCACCAGAATCTGACCTTTAGGAGGCCGAAAGTCTGCTCAATAATCCTCCTAGTTCGCCCATGTGCCTCATTGTAGCGTTCCTCTGCCCTTGTCCTGGCATTTCTCACTGGGGTCAGTAGCCATGAGAGGCTGGGGTAACCAGAGTCACCTGCAAATGTCGAGGGATATCTGTTAGACATACTCCAACCCTTAGGGACTACCCCATACCCAGACACCTATGCATACTGTGTTGGGACCTTGGCCTCACCTATTAGCCACACACGGTGCCTCTGGAGTTGGTCCATCACATAAGGGATGCTGCTATTCCTCAATATGTAAGCGTCATGCACAGAGCCAGGATACTTAGCATTCACATGAGAGATGTACTGGTCTGCACATTCATTGAATGGTAGCTTTTGCGATTTCTGTACACCTGTTCATTCCTGCGGGGGGTGGAGGGGGACAAATGCCACATGTGTACTATCAATGGCACCAATGATGTTGGGGCTATGTCCCAGGGCATAGAAGTCAGCTTTCAATGTGGGCAAATCCTCCACCTGGGGGAAACGATGTAGCTGCGCATGTGTTTCAGCAGGGCAGATAACACTCTGGACAACACGTTCGAGAACATTGGCTGAGACATCCCTGATGCCATGGCCACTGTTGCTTGAAAGGAACAATGGCCAGGAAATGGAGCACTGACAGGACCTGCACTAGAGGGGGGATACCTGTGGGATGGCGGATAGCTGACATCGGGTCTGGCTCCAATTGGGCACACATTTCTTGGATTGTGGCACAATCAAGTCTGTAGGTGATAATGATGTGTCTGCCTTCCATTGTCGACAGGTCCACCAGGGGTCTGTACACCGGAGGATGACACCATCTCATCATCTGACCCAACGGATGTGCCCATGGAGGAGAATGGTGAGCAGAGGGTCATTTACCACATAGGTTGCACAAAGGTTTTTGCACTAATGTGATTAAATAGGTGTGTGGCGTTGTCTGTCCGTATTTGTGCCCAAATGTGCTGTGACGCAGTTAGGTGCCCTGCCATGTGCCACCCTGAAATGGCGGCTGCCTGACCTGTAAGGAGGGACAAGGGGTAATGAGGTAACTGCGCTGGCGTTGTGCAGCCTCGCGGTAGGCGGTCGAAGACCGCTTGCGCAATTAAGCATTGGTTATCATTGGGCCCTATGGCTTCTAGGAGCCAATGACGATGTACGCCGGCGGTGACAGTACGCACTGCCGCGGACGTGACCACCATTTTCTAGCTGTTCACTGACTTGATATCTGACCTTCAACAGGAGAGGACCTACACTGCAAGTGACCTCAGTCTGGAAGCGACAATGGCTCGAGTGTCTGGGGAAAGGGCCCTGCCTTCACTGTGGAGGAGTTGGAGAGACTAGTGGATGGGTCCTCCCCCAGTACATGCTACTCTACGGTACTCCAGACAAACAGGTGAGTAAACTGTGAGCATGATGCATGGGACATGAATATATGGAGTGGTGTGGATGGAAGATACATGTTGGGGGGGGCTGAGGCCTGCATGTGAGGATGGTGAGTGTATGTGTGTCAGGGCATGGGTGGGAACTGGTGGCCAATGAGTATGACGAACCGGACGGGGGAGTAAGTTCCTTTCATACTTTACCTTTCTTCTAGGTCAGCGCCCACCAGAAGAAGGCTTTTTGGTGTGCCATCGCCAAGGAAGTGCGGACCCTGGGGGTCTATCATAGACGGAGCACCCACTGCCACAAGAGATGGGAGGACCTGCACTGCTGGAGCAAGAAGACGGCAGAGGCCCCGCTGGGGATGGCCTCCCAACGTGGAAAGGGTGCCCGTCGCACCATGACCCCTCCTGGCGCTTGAGGGCATCACAGCAGCCACAAGGGGGTGAGTACAGTCTCAGTCAGCTGACTGTGCGCTTTACGAGGTGTCTGGGTGGGGGATGTGGGCTGTGGGATCCCCTAGGCCAGGGCGAACTTGCTAGGGTAGGTCCCCTGTTAGGCAGGCTCTGTGGCACTCCAACCTCAATAGTGGTAGTGGCCATCTACAAACAGTCAGGCTCCTGTGGGTTCCAGGTGTGCAGCAAATGGGGTTAGACATAGTCCCCCATGGGCAGGTGATTTTCCAACTAACTGTTAGTGCATGGCCTAGTGCGTAGGGCTGCTCCCTGTGTGTTGTGTCCGCCAATGGTAGTGGTGTTGCTGGCATTTAGCATGTGTCTCCTCTGTCTTTCCCCCCCTTTTTGTTTTGTCGCCCTGTCCTTGTGTGTATTATCATCATCTGGCGTAGGAGCAGTGGCACCGGAGCGGGAAGGAGTCGTAACCCACATGTCCCAGGAGGGTGAATGTACGGAGTCTGAAGGCACCAGTGGACGGAGGACGAGGGGAGGTCCATGACAGGGACAGGAGGGGACACCAGCGACTCCTCCTCTGGTGGGGGCTCCCTTGCGGTGGCGGGCACTTCTGTGCCCACCGCAACAACAGGTACAGCTGCCACCCCCCCACCAGCACTGCCCTCCTAGCAGCCCCTCAGCGTGTTTCCCGTGCCTGCTCACCCAGGGGGTGGGCATCTCCTTTGCCCCAGGCACCTCAGGCCCTGCCCCAGTCAGCCCTGCTGCCCTCAGTGAGTCTATTGACCTCCTGAGATCCCTCACTGTTGGGCAGTCAACCAGACTGAATTCCATCCAGGGTGTCGAGAGGCATTTGCAGCAAACAAATGCATACCTGGAGGGCATTTGTTCTGGCGTGGCAGCCCAACAGAGAGCATTTCAGGATCTGGCCTCAGCACTGATGGCAGCCATTGTCCCTGTGTCCAGCCTCCCCCCTCCAACGTCCACTACCCAGACCCAATCCCCTCTGCCACAGCCTATCCAAAGCACACCATCAGACCAGCATGCACACACATCAACACACAAAAGTGACTCGGGCAAACATAAGCACCACACATCTCACAGGCACTCACACAAGCACCATACCCATGCAGGCACAGCAACATCCACTGCCTCCACTGTGTCCCCCTCCTCCACGTCCTCCACCTCCCTCCCAGTCTCGTCTCCACTCACACCTGCATGCACTATATCCTCAGCCACTACCTCTATCACCAGCACGCCCAGCACGCCCATCACCACACACCGCTCACGTGCAATCACTACCCCCACTACCATTCACACATCCCCTGTGTCCTCTCCCAGTGTGTCTGTGAGCCCTCATCCCAAAGTACACCCACTCAAAAGCCATCCACCTCACAACATCCTCCAACCCATGCACCTTCACCCAAACTCAGCAGACGTACACCTCCTACAACCACTACCTCTTCCTCCACTCCCAAACCCCCTCCATCTTCCCATCCCAGTGTGTCTAAAAAGCTTTTCCTGGCTAACACTGACCTCTTCCTCTACACCTCCCCCCCGTCCTCCCCTAGGGCAAAGTTGTCTAGAGCCCTGACCAGCACCTCAGCCACCAAATCCTCCTCCAGTGTGGTCCCTGTAAGTCCGGGAGGATCGAAGAGGGCATCCATCAGGGCTGCCAGTGTGCCACCTACTGAGGCCAAGGACCACCCTATTCCGCCACCTGCCAAGGTAAAGAAGGGGCCAGCATGCTGAAGAGAAAAGCCGCACCACCCACCCAGCAAGGCCTCATCCAGAACCAAAGAGGACAGTGCCAAGGTCCCAGCAGCGACTTCCAAGGTGGGGAAGGGACACAAGAGCAGAGGGAAGTCACCTCAGGGCAGGGAGCCCGCGGGTGAGGGACTGGTGACCCCCATTTCTCAAGACAGGCCAGCAACCATGTACTGCGGTGAGCACCGCCGCAACGACTGCGACCTGCACCGCCCTCTGCACCGCCACCTGCACGGCAGCTGCCACAACTACAGTCACCAGCATCATCCCCAGTGGGCAGTATTCCGAGGCTGCAGGAGACGGCCTGGTGTCTCCCTCCACAACTACAGACACCTGCACCACGGGCACCAGCGGCAGCATCTCCGCTGCAGCCACCGCCACCTGCCCGCGACGTGCCCAGCCAGAGCCACTACAGCGGACATCAGCAGCATCCCCAGTGGGCAGCCGTCAGAGGCTGCAGGAGACGTCCTGGACCCTGCACACACTACATCAGGCACCACCACCAGCACTGGCACTACAAGCAGTTTGCAGCCTAGGTTGTCGCAAGGTGGAGTGTGGCTCTGCCTCCATGGAGTATCATGCTACCTGTTACCGGAAAATCTCATGGCTCAGACACCCAGGTGAGGGAATGGGAACTGCCACAACCCTGGTGCAGCATCACTGGGCACAAAGCCCCCTACAGAACTAGTGGAGAAAAGCATCCACTAACTCAGTCCTTGGCAGGATGAAGCACTCTGGGCACCAAGTCACCTCCAGAACCAGTGGAGAGAAGCATCCACTAACCCAGTCCTTGGCAGGATGAAGCACTCTGGGCACCAAGCCCCCTCCAGAACCAGTGGAGAAAAGCATCCACTAACCCAGTCCTTGGCAGGATGAAGCACTCAGGGCACCAAGCCCCCTCCAGAACCAGTGGAAGACGCCACCCACTAGAGAGACTGTGGCCTCTACACGGCTAATACCCTGCTCGTAACCCCTGACAATGGCGGTCATGCCTTTACTGATCCCCGAAGCAGACTCAGTTGGCGATGTTAGCCCTAGTTTGACTTCACCCTCCTTATGTGCCCAGCAGGGTTTTAACTCATGATTACCTGTCTAGGTGACCAGCCAGATTACACTCTTCTCTGCTACACTTCTTTGTAACACCCTCCGTCATATTTCATATTTCATCTCTCATATTTAATATTTAATATTTCATATCTCATATTTCGTTATATTCCGCCTTCCCATTCTTCATACCCCAAGCTCTTTGCGCCTGCACCTTACCCCCAACATTACCTCTCAACGAGGCTTTTTAGCAGTCCTATCTGACAGCATGCTAACTGCCAGGCCCCCCTCCTCCCCCACCCATCGGTGCCCGCCCAGCACAGGGGCCTTACAGGTTCAGACCCACAGTTTAGCAGGGCTTCCGGTGGTGAGACACCCCTCGTTCACTGTCGTTTTCACTCTTTCCTTCTTTCCCTATATTCATTTATTTTCTTTCCTCTCTTTTCGTTCTTCACACTCCTCCTCTTTCTTCTGAGTTCATATGATTTTTCACTCTTTCCATTCTGTCTTGGTGCTTTTTCTTTCTCTATCTTTTTCCCTGCTCCCCTTACATTTTTCCCTTCTCCCTGCCTTGCTCTTCCGTCTGCTCGATTTTCTTATCCCTTGTGACCGAGGATTTCACCCACACCTTCCCCCTTTCTCTATTTGTTTTTTCCTAGATCACGCATACTTGGAGCTTCACTACTCCTAGCACCTCCTTTAATTTCCTGTATCAACAAACACAGAACCCCTCGCTCCCCTTTGAATAGGTTCTTACTATGACCAATAATGGGGTCAACGACTCAGCTCACAGTTCTATCTTGGAACGTACATGATCTGACGCACTATATCAAGCATCAGAAGGTCCTATCTTATCTCCGTTCAAACAAAACCGACATTGCCCTACTACAGGAAATACACCTCTCCCCATCAGAGTCAGGAAAACTTTGTAGAGACTGGGTGGGCACGGTGCTTTTCAGCGGAACACCATCTGTACATAGTGGGACGCAGGGTTCAGGGCGGAACTGCGGAGTGACGATACTCATTCGTCGATCCCTACAGTTCCGGCTTCTTACGACATGGTGCGACCCAGAGGGGCATTACATCTTTGCCAAGCTCAGCTTAGGCTCTTCTACAATCTGTATTGGATCCATTTATGCTCCCACAGGCTCCAAACGTTCTTTTTTCCTCTCTCTTAATCGACTATTGACAATGATTGGCACCTCCCAATATATACTAGATGGGGACTGGAACATAGTGCAGGACGTCATCCTGGATCGCTGAAGGGGAAACAAAGCAGACTGGGCGCTTTTATGGGACGTCCTCTCAGACCATGGTCTGTTGGACCACTGGCTCCTCGCCCATCCTTCCGACCGAGAATACACCTTTGTTTCCTCGGCCCATGGGACTCAATCTTGGCTAGACTATTTCTTGATCAACCATTGGTTATTACAGTTGATTCGAATGTTTGAAATTCTTCCGGCCGCACTGTCTGATCATTCCCTGGTTTTATTGGCCCTGGAGCTGGGGATAGCCTCACCCGGTCATAAGCCTTGGCGTCTTCCAAATCCCAGATACCGAACCCCGAAGTGAAAGGAACAACTTGAATCACACGTTGCCACATATCTTCAGAATAATAAGGGCTCGGTCTCCTCGTCCCAGCTACTACGGGCGGCGGCGAAGGCAACGATTAGAGGACAGCTCATCAGAGATGTGGCCATCTCCAATGCTCAAAGGAGGGATCAACAGAGCAAACTGGAAGATTGCATTGCCCAGGCCACCTGGGAGTACACCCGAACACCCACTCCGTCCATCCAACGCTGTATGGAACTAGCCAAAATGGAGCTCAACTTTCTTTATACCTCACGGGCGGAATATGCCTTACAGCCGATGAAAGGTAGCTACTATGAGCACGGGGAGAAGGCGGGTCGCCTATTAGCCACTCAACTCCGTCAAAGGGAGGCAGCATTGGCCATACCAGCCTTACGCAGTCACGACGGCAAGTTCATTAGCACCCTCAGGCAATCGCAGATGAGTTTGGCCGCTTTTACCAAGCCCTACACACCCCAGAAGCAACTGAGGACACTGATCGCTTGGACGCCTTACTTGAGAGGGCGAGTATACCATGCCTTTCGGATGAGGGTAGAGCGCTCTTGGAGGGTGACATCAGCAAGGAGGAGATACAACAGGCGATAGCCAACCTCCCATATCATAAGGTACCAGGGGATGATGGGTTCACATCCGAATTCTATAAATGGATGGGAGCTGATACAGTGGATGCCTTATATGAGGCATTTCGGGGGGCTGACCAGACAGGTTCCTTACATCCTCTCTCCAACAAAGCCTCCATCACTGTTTTACCCAAACCAGGTAAGGACCCTCTTATATGTGGAAGCTACCGTACCATATCACTCCTCAATGGAGATGTAAAGATCCTGGCAGGGATCTTAGCATCTCGCCTCAAGAAGGTCATCTCCTCCCTGGTTCACCATACTCAGGTGGGTTTTGCACCAGGCTGCTCATCAGGAAATCACCTTTGCACACTACTTCATACCATCTGGACAGCGTGGGACTCACAAGAGGAGGCCCTCGCTCTATCACTGGACGCCGAGAAGGCACTTGATCAAATAGAGTGGTGGTACCTCTTTGAAATACTAAAAGTTTTGGCCTAGGAACTAGTTTTATCAACAGGGTGCGTTTAGTATATACTTCCCTGATGGCCCAGGTAAACTGTGGAGGATTTCTATCAGACATCTTCTCGGTTAAGAGAGGGACCCGTCAGGGCTGCCCCCTCTCTCTGTTATTGTTTCTATTGGCAGTGGAACCCTTAGCAGCGGCTATTCGCAGCTCCAATCTTATATCCGGAATTTCGGTACCGCCATTTACTTATATGCGGAGGATATCTTACCTTCTCTCACCAATCTGTCCAACTCCCACCCAGCCCTCAGAGAGATCCTAGCGGAATTTGAACACCTTTCGGGTTCTCGAATTAACTGGGATAAGAGTGAGGCGCTACCATTATCTCCTGTAACAGTAAGCGCTTCAGTTCAGGGATTCCCAGTCAAGTGGAAACAATCAAGTCTTTGTTACTTGGGCATTGTCATTAATAGAGGTTTGGATAAAATGGTGACAATCTGGACCCACTGCTTTGCAGTATGAAACGGGATTTAGAGAAATGGACCGATGTGGGTATTTCTATGTGGGGCAGAGTGCAGGCGGTATGAATGGTGACCTTACCGCGATTTTTATACGTCTTGGGCATGCTGCCCTTGCAAGTACCCTTATCTCTTCTCCGGGAGATAGATCGTTGCATTTGAGCTTTCGTCTGGGGGTCCGTGCGTCCATGGTTACCTAGATCCGCTTTGCTAGCCAGGCGTGAGTTTGGGGGTCTGAGTCTTTCCTCAGTCAAACACTATGCCTCCACATTGCATCTCTCGCAAATGGTCTTTTTACTCCCAGGAGTAAGGGACCCGCGGCTCTGGGTGGAAGTAGAACAGACGCTTTCACGTTCCACATCAGGCCTCCAAATACTCTATAATGTAGGTTCGGTACACCAGCGAACCACCAACCCTATGATTGGAGCCATGCGAAATGCTCATTGAAAGTGGACTCCCGCATACATATATAATATGGGGCAATAAAAGTTTTCAGATTGGGGGAAAGACTATTTTTTGGAGGGAGTGGTGTTTGAAAGGTCTCACACGGGTGGATCATCTCATAACGGGGGACAGATGGAAGTCGTTCTCGGAACATTACTTGTGGCGCTTCATACAACTTATACATTGCCTGGTAAGACATCTAGAGATCCACCCCACCCCCCTGGCGACTTATGCAATCTCCGATACTCCAATATTTGGAAACATGGGGTCAATTGAAGGGGGCTGTATCTGGGCTGCAGGCATTGTTAAACCGACATCTCTTCTCACTTCCCCTCCTTCATTCCCTCAAGAATAAGTGGCAGGCGCGTTTGCAGGTCAAATACGAACTAGAGGATTGGGCAGACTTAATCAAGGCCTGAGACCGAGGTGCTCGAGAGGCCTGCTTGAAATTCAGTCTTTTTAAAACATTGCATGATTGGTACTGGACTCCCCAGAAACTGCGTACTGCAGGATTACTGTCTCACGCCTCCTGCTGGAGATGCCTTATCAAGAATGTACTGATCACTTATCCCTATCTCTCTTTCTCCTCTTCCCCTCTTCACTTCTCCATCCCCTATGGTATCTTCGTCATTTTCATTATCTGTTATTTTGCGTGTCCTCGTCGGTCCTCCTCTCCTTTGTCCTATGTTCTGTTCCCTTCCCCCCCTTTGTGTGGTTCTTCCCCCCCTCGTCACTACCATTATCATTAATATACTCAATTTCTTTCTCATTCACATAATCACTTACGCCTTTGCCTTCTTTCTTCTTATTGTCACTTTCTCTCTAGTTCTATCTTTCCCCATTCCTCCGCTTGGCACATTTCTCTTTCCCACTTCTCTGTTGTTTCCTCTTTTATTGAAAACCCATAGTTGCGCTCTTCTCTCTATGCTTTTCTGGTTTTGGGTATTCCTTCTTCTTCAGATAACCACCCCCCTCACTTGTGATCTTTCCATATTAGTTTCCTCTAGCATCCAGGGACGTCTAATCTCATTGCCTGTATTACTATCACTGGTGCGTTACTGTACCTCTGTCTCCCCCCCTTTTTCCTTTAGGCTCCCTTTGAGGCATTTCCTTCCCCAATCCAGGGGAAGGATATTACCCCTCCTTGCAACCCACTTGGGAAACTGTTCTCTGCCCTTAGCTTGTATCTTTTAGCTAGGGATCTACCAGAGTTGTATTTTCTCCATAATTTGTTGTCCTCCCATAACATCCTGGTGCTCCCCATCCCTTTTGGACACCTAGTGAAGGGGAGACTGGAGATGGCAGGTTTGTTAGATCCGTTAGGAACACCTATGTCCATGCCCTTTATTGGGGCCAGAGGAGGGGCAGAGGGAGAATGTTATAATGTTATTATGATAGCATTACGGTGCTGTGCTAGTGCTACATCATTGTGTTATTAAGTTCTTGCTTTACTGTTTTATTGTTTTAGGGTAAAGTACTAGTGTATTCTTGTGCTACTATGTTATGGTTATTTTCTCTACAATATTTTAATAGTAATTGTATGCCTTGGACGTAGATACTTCCCTAATCTGCCTGATATCTTTATTTGTGTGATTACACCAGACTTTACGATATATGAGGTACACAAGTCTTGAAGGCTTGTTATCTGCTTTTTGCATATTGCTTTGGTTTATGAAAATAAAAAAGTACAACACAAAAAAGAAAGACACCAAGGTGTAAGTAGTGCTTGAACAGCCCAACAGCCATACAGACCTAACTTCTGGAACAACAATATAGATCAAAATCTCCAATCAAGATTGTAACTAACCAACTAACTCCATTCTCATGTGAACTAACTCAACTCTGCTAGCTGCAACAAACCTGGTCTTGTTTGCAGTCACACAAGCTCAAATTACATATTGATCTAATGTAGTCACTAGCAAATTCCATATCCAACATTGACTCAAAAATAACCTTGAATCAAAAATAAACACACTCGGTCAAAACAGGGGCACAACATACTGTGCATGTATCCCCATTTCTATAACCTGTGTACATTCCACAAGCTTCTACCACTCCTGGTGGAAAACCTAAAGATCAATAATCAATACAATCATAATTGAGGCATTACCACATCCAATAAAGTAATCCATTGATGCTGACACTGGAAATGTGGGAGGCACAGAATCCAATTTAATCCCCAATAATTTGAAGATGAGAGACATGCCTACCATCAGTCCTGATGGCCTGTCGGCTAAAGACACTTGATGCGCTGAGCAGAAGTCAGAGGGAGGTCCTGGGAACAGGGTACCACCAGTCCAGCATTGGAACAGTACAGACAGCAATATAGGCATTCAAACCGCTCAAATGTAGGGAGAAAAGGGGCCATACAAAAGCCAAAAAAAGAAACTAAAAACTGGGCAAGCTGTACATACAAAGATCAGACAACAAAGTCAACCAAACTCCTCCTGCCCAATTAAAACACTTTTCAAAATTCGGCAAAACACAAAAAGGTACAAGCATAGAACTGAATCTACTCCTAGTAATGGAACCACATTCTTATGTGCAAATTCCAACCAAGATCCCAATGGTCAAACAGTTCCTGACAACCCAGGAATACTCAAGATGAAGATGCTGGAAATATTAGGACCAAACATCCAGAGATGCACAAACAGTACATGAATCCCAAGCAAATGTTCAGTTCAGTCAAAAAAATAACACTTAGGCCCCAAATAATAGTTAGAGCCTACATTCGGGATCAGCCACATCCTCAGACAGAATACAAATATCAGTCACCCTCTGGCTTCACCTCAACTTGAGCAGTGCAGACAACACAGATACTCCCCTCAAAGCACCCCCACCCCAGGCCCAATCAATTGCTCATTTATCGGAAATACATGGATTGTATACCCATAGAGTACACAAGAGACTGCAATCGTTCCTCTCCAGTAACATAGCCTCCCTAGCGGGATGGTATAACTCTCAAACCTCATGGGTAATTCATTTAGGCAGGTCAAGAAAGCAACGTGAGCCAACCTGTAAAACATTCTAAGCAGGGAAAAAACTCTGTGCTTACTCCAGCACATTCTTTCTCTAAAAAAGCTGCAATCTGAAGACACAGAGTTCAATTCAAACCATCTCAGTACTTTTTCCAACTTAAAGAGACATTAGTAATCTAGAGATCCCGAATGCACTTTATGAAAGTCTTGAAAAAACGTGCAGTATTTGAAAACTTGGGCATTGAAATCCCCGCAAAAGAGCCAGCAAAATACCCTTACATCCTATACAACATCAGAGACTCAGGTCATCATTATGAGTTTGGCGGTCTGGGGACGCCGCCATATTATGTGCATGGCGTTCCCAATGTGATACAGCCAATAGACCCCCAGTACATCCAGTGGGGACGGACCGCCGCGGCTGGCGGCAGTCATCTCCAGTCCGGCAGGGACCATGTTACTGCCAAGCATATTACGAGGATACACGCCGCCAGGATATCTGACGCGGACGAACCGCCACTAAAACCCTTGCAGAAACGACCAGTATAAAAGAAGGCACTCGCCTTCAGGAACACAGAAACGTCCGGAGCCACCACGGAACCTGAACTTGAAGTCTTCCCACTGCTCCCGATCGCCCTACAACTCCAGAACCAGCGACGAAGATAACAAACGTAAGTACACCCACCTAGCACTCACTGGAGGGAAAGGCATTAGTACACACCCACACACAACGCACCCATCCAGGATAGTGAGCGACGCCCACAAACGCAAACTAACACCAGTACCAACAGACAAACACACACCAAAATAAACACATTCACACACAAACTACACACACCACAGTCAATTTGGAAAACCTCACAAAGGGCCAGATGTATTAAAGATCCGTTTTGCATTTCTTGAGTATCAAATTTTAAGAACTCACTATTTAAGAAATGCAAAATGGGATGTATGATATTTCCGATTCGGTAATAGCTATTTCTTAAAATTCGCAATTGCTATTACTGAATCGCAATTAGAGAATGCAATTCCATTTATCCCTATGGGCCTGCGAATGGTTTTGCATTTTCCAATTTGCAAATTCCAGTTAGAAATTCGCAAATTAGGTAATGCAAACCCCAGGATCGTATTTGCGGACATGTGAAGCACACACATGCCTTAGGGGCATGTGTGCTCTACATGTCATTTTTAAAAATGCATTTATAATGCATTTTTTTAAATTGCACATGCTTACCACCAAATTGGATTTGGTGGTAATTGCATTTCCTAAATGCCCAATTCGCATTTAGGAAATGCTTGATACATGTGCTTTGGAAATTACAAATATGAATTTCCTATTTAGAGAATCGCAATTTGCGATTCTCTAAATGCGGTCACAATTTTAAGGAATCTCTATTTTAGTGATTCCTTAAAATTGCACAGAGAATGCCTTTCATACATCTTGAAAGGCATTTTTGCATTCGCAAACGGACAATTTCTGCGATACGCACTGTTTGCGAATGCAACATCGCTTCATACATCTGGCCCAAAGTGCCTTCCAAAACATAGGAACAAATTGAGGATCACGGTCAGACACCATAACAGAAGGCAGGCCAAGTAAAAGTAAAATGGTTTGTAAAAAAGTATTTGCAAGTTCCTTAGATGTGCCGAACCCGTGTAAAGGGGTAAAATGTGCCATCTTGATCAACATATTCACGGTAACCATGTTTATGGTACTTCCTTGTTCTGTTTCAGGTAATTCCATAATGAAATCCATAGAACTGGTATGCCTTGGAGTAGGAGGAATGGGAGAGGGGTTGATAAACCTGTGGGCACTTGATGAATGTCTTTACTCTGTTCTGCATCAGTGGTGAGCGAAGGCCACTAGAAGTGTCTTTTAAGCAACTCCATTGTTTTCTTTTCCCCAGGGTGACCCCTAGAATTGATGTGTGACACCATTCTTAGGCCAGTTGTTGCAGAGGTTTTGTGGGCACAAACAACCGTACCTGTATGTAGTGTAAATCATTCACCTTTTGACTATTATCATTGCGAATGATGCTCTTGGCTTCTAAAGTTGCTTGTGCCTAAGCTATCTCGGCTATTTAGCTTTCTTAAGAAAACAGAGCTCCCAAGATTTGTTCTGTAGGGATTGTGTTAGGGTGGTCTGCCTCTTGGTCGTGCACCTCATAACCCAGCCCGGGAAAGAGCATCGGCCTTACCATGTTGACGACCTGATTGAAATTGAATGATGTAATCATAATCATTAAAAAATTGCATCCAATGCAATTGCTTCATGGACAAGGCTTGAGCTGACTTTAGGAATTTCAAGTTTATATGGTCTGTGACCCTTGTTATCGTATGTAAGGAGCCCAGTAGATAATGTCTCTATTCCTCAAAAGCTTTTGTAATCAGCAATGTGTAGGAAAGTACCCCCATTTTCTGCCTGATGTCAGTGTGCTTGACTGTGATCACTGGGATCCTTCTAACCAGGACCCCAGTGATTATGCTCTTTCTCCTCTAAATTCGGTTGTTGCATACTGGTAACCCAGTATTTCACCCACAATTGGCATAAAGGTGCCCCCTTATAAGTCCCTAGTTTATGGTACTTAGGTACCCAGGGCATTGGGGTTCCAGGGATCCCTATGGGTTGCACCTTTTCTTTTGCCACCCAAAGGGAGTCATGCAAAGCCTTCTGAGGGACTGCCGTTGCAGCCTGCATGAAAGGGTGCATGTACCCTTTCACTGCCATATACACTGCACCAGGTCACTTATAAGTCACCCCTATAGCAGGCCCTTCAGTCCTGAGGGCAGGGTGCAAAGTACCTGTGTGTGAGGGCACCCCGGCACTAGCAGTGGTTCCCCCACAACCTCCAGGACCAATTTCTCAGACTTCATGAATGCGGGAATGCCATTTTACGCATGTACTAGACATAGGTCACTACCTATGTGGGGCTACATAATGGTAACTCCAAACTTAAGCATGTTTGTTATCAAAAACACAGGAATCATACCCCCATACTTATGCAAGCATTAATTGTATGATCCCATGCACTCTAGCGGCTCCATAGAGGACCCCCAGTACTGCCATTACGGCCTTCTGAGGTTTTCCCGGCAGCCCGAGCTGCTGCCACCTCTCAGACAGGTTTCTGCCCTCTTTGAGAAGCTCAATCCTAGGAAGGCAGAACAAAGGATTTCCTTTGGGAGGGGGGTGTTACACCCTCTCCCTTTGGAAATAGGTGTTACAGGCCTGGGAGGGGGAGCCTCTCCAAGCCACTGGAAAAGCATTGAAGGGCACATTTGGTGCCCTCCTTGCATAATCCAGTCTACACCTGTTCAGGGACCCTCAGTCCCTGCTCTGTCCATAACCACCCCAGGGGTGGTGCTCAGAGCTTCTCCAGAGGGTCCCTGGGCTTGGCAGGGAACTCTGGGAGCATCTGAGTGGCCAGTGCCAGCAGGTAATGTCAGAGCCTCCCCTGATAGGTGCTTACCTGTTTAGCTGACCAATCCCCCTTTCAGGGCTATTTAGGGTTTCCTCTTTGGGTGGTCTTCAGATTCGGATTGCAAGACTCCAGCAGGAATCCTCTGCATCACCCACTTCAGCTTCTCACTGACGAAACTGCATCTGGACCCTCCAGGAACTCTACAAACTGCAACAAAGAAGTGAGACGCCTTCTGCAATATTGTATCTTCAGCTCCTGCCGACAAGTGGTCCCGACTGTCCTGACGTCCAACTTTGGTGGAGGTAAGAGCTTGCCTCTCCACGCAAGACAGTACCCCTGTGTACCATGTTTTGCAGTTGCCAAGGTTCTTCATGCATCTTGCAGCTCTGGCCCCAGCACGCTATCCTGCGAGGCACAGCTCCCTGGGTGGTTCTCCGTCGGCGTGGGAGCCATTGTAGTTGCGCTGTGTCGGCCTCTTTTGCACCTTTCTTGTCCCTGTGCTGTGGGACTCCTGTGCGCCCTGCCTGGTCTTCTGTTGGCTCCCTGAGTTACTGAGAGCCCGCTTTGACTCATCCCCCTGCAATACTGACTGTTCTTCTTCACCAGTGGTTCTTCTTTTGCACCTTCATCCAGGTTAGCAGGGACTCCTGTTCTCCCTGGACTCTTCTGTGCTTCTTGGACTTGGTCCCCTTGTTCCACAGGTCTTCAGGTCCAGGAATCCACTGTTGGTGTCTTGCAGTCTCTTCTGGTTCTTGCATAATCTTCTTTCTTGTGTTTGTTCTGGGAAAGTTACTGTGTTTGACTCTTGCTTATCTGGGCACGGGTGGGTTCTAGTACTTACCTTTGGGGTTTTCTAACACTCCCAGCGACCCTCTGCACACTACACTTGCCTAGGTGGGAAACCGATATTCGCATTCCACTTTTTTAGTATATAGTTTGTGTTCCCTCAGGCCCATTTCTAGCTATTGTGATTGTCACTAATTGCACAGTTTCTAACTGTTTTTACACCTGTTTTTGCATACTAGTGTATATAATTTGTGTATTACTTACCTCCTAGGGGTGTATAGTCTCTATGGCATTTTTGGCATTTGTGTCACTAAAATAAAGTACCTTTATTTTTGTAACACTTAGTATTTTCTTTCATGTCTGTGAATACTGTGTGACTACAGTCGTTTTGCATGAGCTTTGCATGTCTCCTAGATAAGCCTTGGCTGCTCAGCTGCAGCCATCTCTAGAGACCCTGGCTTCTAGACACTGCCTACATTTCACTAATAAGGGATAACTGGGCATGGTATAAGGTGTAAGTACCATAGGTACCCACTACAAACCAGGCCAGCTTCCTAAACAATAGCTCTCTAATGGCCATGAGTAGTTACCTTCTGCTAGACTCAGTTTGTGGGGAAAATATGCTACAAGATGGAGTAGGCCAGTTTCTGGATGTCTTTGTGAATGTGTGGAAGCAAAATCAGATCAGCTCAGAAACCAAAGACCAGCCTGCTCCTTAGAAAAAGTAAAGTAATTTATTACTTGTACACAGAGACTGAACAGCCGTGGATATCAAGCACGAAACATCTAAAGAAGGAAGTAATACATTATCTTTTATATTATCAAACCACAAACAAATTCATACATTTAATTGGTTCTTGACATTGACGTATGATCATTTCTTCAACATTGCTAAAGGTGTTACCGTTAATTTTTCATAACGCACCATATATAGTAAAATGAAGCACAGACAAGGAAATTACATAATATGTCCGACGTGTCTAATATCGCATGATACATCTTAAGACAGAACTAAGAACAGCACGTACACAGGATGGTACTTTCCAGAAGGAAGATTGCTTCAGCTAGCATGCAATGATATTTCAGGTGGCTCTTCTAATAGCAAGCCTTGCAACATAATACGTTCCGAGCAACATCAAAATATATCAGTAAGCACAGTTCACGTTGGTTATAAGTTGTTCAACAGAAACAGGCCAAGTTGTCATTGGGTGTCAGGGCCCAACAGGCCCAAAATCGGTCCCAGGAAAATGCGATTCCACCCTCTGATACTCAATGACAACCTAGACTTCGTGATGGAGGGGTGTCATTTCTGTGGTGTCGCCACCCCTGGCATTGCCTTCCCTGCCTAGTTGGCAGTGATGCGCAGTATCCTTGCTGCAGACATTGTTTATAAGGACTGTCAGGAAGGAGGAACAAACCTTTATCACCACACACAAAGTTATTATTGCCACTATCCCTATTACCCGCACTTCTGTCAGCCATGATTCCTCCTACCTCTGTTGAAACTGACACCTCCTTTGCCCCCTTTTCTACCTTCTTTATCTCTCCTATTGCCCCTCTTATGTTACCTCTGTTGTCCGGAATGTATATGCAGCATTTTTGATGGATCACGTGACAGCCACCACCTTCTTTTGCTAGAATGATGTCTAACGCCAATCTATTTTGAATCACAACAGCTCTTGGATCTGTAAGTTCCTCGGTAATATTTCCCAGGGCTTCAGCTGTGGAGCTCGCCAATTTTTCCACTAACCCTTCTAATTTGTGTATTTGATATTCGGAATACATGACCCCCAGTGGTGGCATTAGTACTCCTAATGTAGCAGATGCCTTATCTATCCAAGAGGGGGTCCTCCTGCGTATTCTCTGGGGGCCTCATCTATTATTTGGGACAAATCTGTCACATGTGAAATGCGAGGCAATACAAAGGCCGGGTAGAAGCTGCCTCGCCACCCTGCTGTCAGCTTAAAGTATACAGATGTTCCACACACAAAAAATATGCCTTGTGGCGCTAAGATGCCCAAGGACAAGCCCTTGGGGCCATCTCATATTTTGTCTAAATTAGAATATTTGTAGCATTCGATGACCCCCAAATCTATGTTGATATCGAAAAATATACTGGTGTCGTACATGTCACCGATGTTGGAGATAATACATGCACGTATGTGAAAGCTAGGCATAATTCACTATCCAACTTATTTTTCACTGGGACACTGCCCGTGTGGTATTGAATGCACCATGGTGTCTTTTTATTCTCATTTATTCCAAGACATGGTGTTTTCACCTCTTCAGATGTCTCGTCTTTTACATATCCCTTGTCCCTTTCTTTGTTAAATGTGACAAGGAGTTCACTGTCTCCCTGTCGAGGGACCAGTTTCCCTGTTTTTTGGTTGATACTGTCTCTTTTCCTTTCTATACATTGTTTAACGTTCTCTAAAACCCTTTCTATCAATGTGTAATTCTGTATAATCTTATCAATCGTCGAGCTAACAAAGTCATTTGCTTCCTCTCTTCGTACTCTGGTGCGACTTGTTATTCTTCCCTTTAATTTCTTTTCTATAATATTGTTCACTATATGGCATGCAACATATTGGGCTAAGCGGGATGTGCGTGTAATTTGTAGTCCCCAAGACAGTAGTGGGCAGGTGGGTGCATATATAACAATCTGAGACATTTGCAACTTCTTTATATAGTCCAACAATTTGTACAAATGTGTTATCAGCATAAGTTTCCTCATTCTCATCCCAAGATGTTTGTCCCCTGCTCCCCACCTCTTCAATCATGCTTCTGTCCCTTCCCTTTGACATATTCACAAGCCCTTGTTCACTTTTATTTATATAATTGCCCTCATCTAAAAACGGTATGTATATATCATTTGCATATACTATTATTATTATTGTCAATATTATTCCTGTAACTGGGGTGCATTTGACAGTCACTACTGCAGGCCACTTCCTTTCTTCTTTCTTCATTCCAGGCATTGTTTTCGTAGTTGGCGAAACTATGCACAATCTGTGGCTGCGCTCAGGTCGTTACCC
Organism: Pleurodeles waltl; assembly: GCF_031143425.1. Classification (NCBI taxonomy): domain Eukaryota; kingdom Metazoa; phylum Chordata; class Amphibia; order Caudata; family Salamandridae; genus Pleurodeles; species Pleurodeles waltl. The sequence continues at coordinate 328,204,964 of NC_090448.1, read as the reverse complement.
GAAGTCTCAAGTGCGATGTTCTCTCGCTGGTACCTTGTACTGTGGAGTCAGAGGTCAACTAGCACTTGAAACCAACCTAGTTACATTGTAGATGTATGCAGACAGTACCCGCTTGCACCACACGTTTCTAGAGGTGTGCAGCACGAGCAGTCCTATGAAGAATCCCTGCAGGACCCGCTTGCACCTCCTTACTTCTGTAGGGGGTGCAGCACGAGCAGTCCTGTCAGTGTTGACTTGTGGTGTTTGGATGTTGCAGAATAGGTGCACTAATACGTGCATCTTTCAGCTATTGAAAAGCCATTTCTGCTGTATTGGACCATTGAAACATAGTTCCTTTTTTAAATAACACGGTAATGGGAGCTACCAGTGTAGGAAATTGGTCCATGAACCTACAATAAAAATTGGGAAATCCCAAGAAGCTTTGTACTTATTTAACAGATTTTGGTGTCCTCCATTGAATGATAGCTGATACCTTTTGGGGGTCCATACAAACCCCCTGTGCTGGCAAGATGTGACCTAGGAAAGACACACTCGGAACATGAAATTCAAATTTTTCAAATTTTGCAAACAGTTTCTTGTCTCATAATCATTGTAATATAGCTATGACAGGCTTTTATGTTCTGACATAGATGAAGAATATTCTAAGATGTCTTCAGTGTATGCCACTGCATAGATATCCAAATATTCTCTTAGGACCTCATTAATTAAAAATTAGAAAGCAGCATGGGGTGTTGCACAGCCCAAAAGGCATGACCAAATATTCATATAACCCCTACTTAGTAGTGTTGGGTAGCCATTTTAGTTAGAGCTCCATGCACGTTACTGTAACACACTAGGCCTGCCGCTGTGCACTTTAACCTAGATATATTTTATTCAGCTTTGCTTATTATTTTAACATTAGCCACATTTGCGGTCCTGTTTTATTTCTCTCAATGTAGCTGATCTTTGCCTAGAACTGTGTTTTTAAACAAGACATTTCTTTCACTCTGTGTTTCTCTCAAGGCTGCAGTAAGATAGGTTGCTGGTAAACGTGGTAACGTTTTGTCTCTGGTATTCATAGAAACATACACATTCTTACGTAGGGACATTTTCTCAGAACATCAGCTGTTTTATTATAAAAACACTTCCCTGTCCCATACATGTTAGAGGGAGATTCCAGCCAGATGACCACAACTATGTGCTGTTTGCTGAACGCTTTGCTACAGTCTCTTATGCAGACTTCAGGCTCTTGCTCAGGTATGAGGGATGATATCTTCCCGGGGGAACCTAAAGGGCAGAACTAGAGCTTAACATGCTGTGCTTTAAAATAGCCTAGGTAGGAATTAGTCTATTGACTCTAGTGACAATATGGTAGCATTATTCTATGCTTCACTCTCCTTTTCACAATTTTTATCCTATTATGCTTTATCGTCCTGGTTCCTGCAGTACATGCTTTACTGTCTAAGATGCAGTTGCTTCATTAAAACCTTATTGAAACATATACTGCCTCTGCCTGTCCTTGTTTATGTGAGACTAATGTAACTGAGAGAAACGGATGAGATCTGAGTGATCACGATTTCCCTGAGGAGTCAATTGTGTCATGTGCTCAGCTGCCCAATCATCCCTGCTCTTGGGTAGAGATGAGGCACTGCTAGTTAGCCGGAGCAAAACCCGGATTAGGCTGACAGGTGTCACCTGTAGTGGGTTAGATTCAGTCCCCCACACCGCAGGCGATTCTGCCGCACAAATCCAGTAGTCTCATTAGAATAATGAGAGCCTACGCGACATGGCGACGCCAACGTTTGGTCAGGCTCTAATTTTCGGGTCCTCCTGAGTATCTCTGTCTCACTGCATACAAAGACACCTCAGTACTATATGCGGAGACGTCCATGGCATTGAGGATCTTCCTCCTCAGCTAAGTAGGGAGTACCTAACTAACGCTGTAGGTTGTTCTACCTTGAACTCTAAAAGGGTAATCCCCATTTTGTGTGCTTATCTCTGAACACATTTACCATTCATTATGGTGAATCCACAACAGGTAGCAATTGCAGTCAATGTGAGACCACCCCTTACTGCACATTTACTGGCACATGGCCTAACGGCCCAGGGGGGTCCAGTCACATTTGTTGTTGATGCACACCCAGCCTATAAAACAGAACTTTTTCATTCTTGGGTCACATTTCCAGCAGTTGATGGGAACACAAATACATTTCATCATTATACACCTACAAACGTACCTGCACAATACAGAGCATATGCATATCTAGAAATACCTCTATTTTATCAAGAACATAATATTTGCCTTGTTGGCGCACTACCCCACACAATTTTACACGTTAGGTTAGGTCCTCTAAGTAATGATGGTCCTTACTGGCCTTTATTGGCCACTTATACACCTCACATTCCTGCAGAGAATGGTAGCTTAAGTCCGTCGCTTATATGCTGAGCTGACGGCAATATGCAGACGATTAGTACAGTTTGTAAGGCAAACATTAAAGACAAACCCAGCACGTGCTGCTCCGGCGCAACCACATGCAGTAATGCCAGGCATTAACCCTGCGATTGTACATTCAATCATGGGTAAAGTACCCGCCAAACGAGAAGAAATTCAGTTTTGGTTAGCTCAAAAAATAAACGTGCTGGAAGCAGTATTTCCCCATACGGGACCTCAGGATAAACACAGAATATTAACAATGTGCTTGCCATTTGGGATGGTTCCCACTGTAGATAATTGTAATACATGGGGCACGGTATTTGCCACGCTCTATACTATCGCACATGGTAGGCCGACACTTGCCAATTTACCAGAAGTGTTCAAACAAATTCTAAATGAATATGGGGCTGCCCCGGCCCTGGACTTGGGGATGCAATTAATGGGCAACTTTGCCACAGAGTCCTCAATAATATTAAGTAACCTTAAAGAGGAAGCGGTTGCACTAGCGGTGCGCATGCGGCTCCGGGCGTTCCTCCACAGGATCAAGAACATGGGTTGCCAAAGATTATTGCAAAGACCTACTCTAGCACTGGTCGAGATAGACTGGGGGCCAGACCAACAACACCACAATTTCTAGGAAAATCTAATAAAGAGTCTACCAAGCAAGCTCCTGAGGGTACTAAGAATCGCTGGGATAAAAAACAACAAACACCTAAAAAAGAAAGGAGAGAATCTCCGTATACGGAGACCCCACAGAATATATATAGGGGGTCATTACGACCTCGACCGCCGAGGGACCGCCGTGCGGAAGACCGCCTGTGCAGGCGGTTTGCCGCTCGGCGTATTATGACCGTTGGCTGCTCTCCGTCGTTATTCCAATGGAGAGCCGCCAACAGCCATACCTGCGGGCGGCGGGGAAGTGGAGGTTGCTCCACCTCCACCGCTACACCAACAGAACACCGCCCAGTGAATCACGTCCTGTGATTCGCTGTGGCGGTGTTCTGTTGGCGGTGTGGTGTCGGCGGAGCTGCCCCCATGGCTCCCGTCCCCTCCCGGAGGATTGACGGACCAGGTAAGTCGATCGTTCGTTAGGGGAGGGGGGTGGGGGGGTGTTGTGTGCGTGCATGGGGTTGTGCGTGTGTGTATGTAGAGGGGGTGTGTGGGTGCGTGTATGCTTGCGGGGGTGTTGTGTGTATGGGAATGAGTGCGTGTATGGCTGTGGGTATGGCTGTGTGGATGTGTGCGTGTATGTTTGAATGTGGGTGTGCGTGTCTGACTGTGTGTGTGGATGGAGGCATGTATGTCGGGGTGTGTGCGTGTGTGTGTTGGTGGTGCCTGCATGCGTGTCGGGTGTGTGTGAGTAATGTTATGTTGGGGGTCGGGGTGGGGAGGGGGGCCCTGCCACCTTTGGGGGGTGGCAGGGGTGGTGGGGGGTATAGGGGAGGGAGTCGGGGTGGGGGTGGGGGGTGGGGGAGACCCCTATCAGTGCCAGGGAAGGAATTCCCTGGCACTGATAGTGCTTACTGCCATGGATTTCATGGTGGTTGAAACCGCTGGAAATCCATGGCGGTAAGCCGGGTCCAAATACCGCCGGCGGTATACTGACGGCCGCCGGGCTGGAGACCCAGGTCTCCAGCCCGGCGGTCGTCTCCGCCCTGGCGGGCGGGACGGAGAACCGGCGAATGACCATGGCGGTAACAGCCATGGTCATAATTCACCAAGGTAAGACCGCCAGCCTGTTGGCGGTCTTACCGCCGGTTCTCCGCCATCCGCCAGGGTTGTAATGACCCCCATAATCTCAGAAATGGAGATAATATAAAAACGCCTGACAGATATCAATATACTGATACATGCCAATCTCGTTTCTTTCAGGACTCATCGGAAAAACGCAGTGAGAGAGGTGGGCGGTCAGAGCGAAGAACTGAGTACGTGAAACCGAGACCGGAATCACAACGCTCAACAGAAGATTCTGTTAAACATGAAGAGAAACTTCCCCAACAAAAAACACAATTCAAAAAGAAAAAGGTGGCAGCAGTTACAGTTCGACATGCCACTCAAGAAGAGGGCTCTCTTGAAGAACAAGGAGTGGACACTAGCGCTATTAGACAGCACGGCAGAGGTCACAATAGTTTGCCAGAATCTTCTAGAGCATCTGGAGGTGAAAGCAACTGATGACTTCCTACAAGTAGAAACTGGAGACATGCGTGTCTCCGCACCTGACAGGGTGTTCATAGTAACGTTTCAGTTAGGAGACATAGAGTGCAAAAAGACGCAATCTTTTGAGACAGCATCGTAAACATAAATGATATTCTACTGGCCGAAAAGGATTGGCCACCTGAATTTGTCCGTACATGCCCATATGGGGAAGATGTAATTAAACCGTCTTTCTCGCCCCTTGTTCCCGAGGAGCTCGCAGAATCCTATGCCATCGATTGGGATTGGCGCAGGCACCTGCGTTGTATCGCAACCACGTAGGATGGGATAAAGAGTCCCCCTATCATGTAATCCCTATTAAAAATCAACCCCAACCACAACCCCGATATCCAATAAAACATGATGCGAAAGCACATGTGAGGGAAATCCTCACACAACTTGAGTACCAGGGCGTAATCGAACCCTGTGTCTCACCCATGAATAATCAACTATCCCCAGTAGCTAAACCAGACCATTTGTACATAATAGTCTTAGATTACAGACATTTAACAGTCATACACGCACATATGCTATACAAAACTCACATAACACAGCACTCATGAACAACATAATGTGCAAAAAATACAAAACAGCACTGGATATTTCCAATGGTTTCTTCTGCCAAAATATAGCACCTGAGAGTAAAAACTGAACATGTTTCAGCGCTCTAGGCTCCCAGAAAAAAATTCTGACATTTACCCCAGGGGTACAAGAACAATCCAGAACTATTCGTGGCTTGTGTGACTTTAGTATTGCACGACATAGACCCTGAAGCATTGTCCTATGTAGATGATATCTATCTCACGGATGATGAATTGCCGCAACCTTTAAGACAGGTAGCCCGCATTGTTGTGGGATTCGCCGAGTTCGGCTACAAATTCAATTAAAAAAAAAAATAGCCTTCCTTAGCGTCCTGTTTCTGGTATATGATCTGTCAAGTGCAGAAAATAGCCTAGCGCCACAATTCTTGGAAACATTTGCACAGTTACAACCTCCAAATACAATTAAAAAACTGCAATCCCTATTGGAGTCTTCCATTCATCACCTTCCCTGATGCATACCAAATGGTATGCACCTATAAGATCCAATTTCGTAAGCACCTTAGCATCCTTTTCTTCATCCAACAAAGTGGAAATTAGGGGTGGCAGCAGTGGTTTTTAACAGTCATCACATTCAGTGCTCTATAATCAGTACAGATTATCAGTTCTCCTTCCTGTTCTGGTGCAAAAAACAAGGGAGAAAAAGCTGGAGAACAGGATGGTCTGATGAACCGAATACAACCTGATGCAAATCATTTCATCAACATATTCCCTAAGGTAAAGCTTCTCTGTTTCTGTCAATGTATAAACCCTCCTGCAAGGAATGCTAGCCCCTGGGAGGATATCCATCCATTGTGTCTTGTGTTTGTCAAAAAACATCTACCCCATCTTGATAATATGGGGCAAATGAGGGGTAGTTGCTTCCGCAACTGTCTGCAACTGTCCCCATGATTATTATTTCATGCAATTCAGGTGCAAGATATAATCTGCTTCTGGCCAAAACCAGGACGAAAAGTTCTGGAATGTATCTCCCAGTCAATATCTGGGTTAAGAATCTGCAACCAAGGAATACCCAATATAGCTTGAAACTGTGGGTCTTGGATTCAATCAAATTGTATGTTTTCCTTATGTGTCTCCTGAACAGGTAACAACATGTTACCAGTGGAATGTTTGATGGGACCAGATGTTAAAGCACTACCATCTATAGTCTTAACCTCATCCACCTGGTCTTTAGGCAAGTTCCAAATTCCATAGTGAACGGCCAAGGATTTATCTATAAAGTTTCCAGTTGCTCCCAAGTCCGTTAAAAACTGAAAACTCGCAGATCCCTTGACCCAAGTCATTCGGACAGTGACATAAAAAGTACGGTACATACAGATTGAATTAATCTGAGCTAAAGCTTTTGGGGCTAACGGGGATTGGGGACCCAAAACACTTCCCTCCAAAGGTGTCGGGTCAACTAGTTTCCTGACTCACCTTTTGTTTTTTTGCCTTAAAGTATATTCCCACAAAAAGTGGCCTTGTTCCCACAGAATAGGCATAATTTCATGTCACTATGCGCTTGTTGTTCTTCCTCGGTTAATGGGCCTTTAATACTCCCTATCTGGATAGGTTCAGAGTCATTGCTGGGTTTTTCTCGATCTGTTTCTCTTTCTTGAAACACAATAACTTTAGCATCGGACCTCCCCCATCTCGGCGGCGTTCAGAGAAACAGTGATTTAGCTTCACCACCAAATCCATCAAGTCACTATGGGTTTTGGGGAAATCTATAACTTGAGCTAAAAGATCTTTTAGCTCATCTTTAAGTCCTCAACTGTAATAAGAGGAAGCCACGGACCGAAAACACTTGTACGGCAAGCTGCTTCTCGTGGCAGAGGGTGCAGTATTATAGGCTCTGCGCACAGAGTACCAAGTATGTTATCAGGGCAGACCTGACATCCTCCTTCCCCTCTTGGCTGTTTGTGGACAGCCAATGTCAGGTCACTTCACAGAGTAAAGGTGAATTGCTCTCCCTGTCTGTCAGAGATCTGTTATGTGGCGTCCACCATCTTCGGCAGTTAGGCCATGCCCTGCTGGCATCCAACTCTGTGTTCATCTCTGGAACAGAGGAAAATAATGGGCTTGCCGTTCCAGGCATTGATCTGTTCCACCTAGAAGGAGATTTCTGTTCAGGCTTCCTCCAACAACATTATGCCGGTCGTTAGGCCCTGCCGGTCGGACCGCTGCCAATGTGGCGGTTCAGCAACCACATTACAATTGTGGCAGTTGCGCCATGGTCGGACCACCAGCACCGCAACTTTTTGGCCACCCTGGCAGTGCTGGTGGTCCCAATCCAGGATTACGACCCCGTCTCTGCCAGCCTTTACATGGCAGTTGCCCCGCAATTTAAGGCTGGTGGAGATGGGTTGCAGGGGCCGTGCACTTGGCCCCCATGGCCAGCCCCGTTGCGCTTTTCACTGTCTGTTTAGCAGACAGTGATAGGTGCGATAGATGCACCCTACACACCGCAACATTGCCGTCGGCTCAATGATGAGCTGGTGTCAATGTTGTGGGCTGTTTCCCGCTGACCCATCGAGAAACTCGTAATGGGGCCCACAGGAAGGAGACCGCACTGACTGTAACCTGATCGCTGGAGCTTCCATCCACCAAACTCTTAATGACCCCCAATGTGTTCCAAATAGGATAAACTCTTCTGGAGACCTAGTATCTTGAGTCACTGCAATGTTTGGTGATGGAGAAGACCTGGTGAAGATGGGCCTGAATGGAAGATGCCAGAAGGCCTATGGATCTGGCCAAAATCCTTAATTATATAGTAGGGGGAGGGAAGGACTTTCCTCAACTATTTCATGATGGATATTATATTCGCAGGGGGGAACCTGAGCTGAGCAGAGCTGATACTGAATCCACTTAGAATCATAAGAATTTCAGACTCTGAGCTGGAGGTAGGAGAGCTTTCTCCCCACTGATGATAAAGCCCACGTCTTGGTGGAGTTGCACTGCCCAAGATAGGTGGGTCAAGACTGTCTGTCTGCTTTGTACCATAATGAACATAGTGCTCAGGTGTATAATCATGCCTCTCTGGGCTGGAGAGCAGCCGAAGGGAAGGGCGGTGGACTCGTACCACCTTTAATGTCAGTAAAGCTGTAGAAATCTCCAGTGTGGGGGAAAGATAGGTATTAACAGATAGGCATCCATCAGGTCGATCTGTACAATCCGATCTTCCTGCAAGAGGTCTTGCCGAAGGTGGATGTCCTCCATTTTAAAATGGTGATATACCACCCAAGAGTTGAACTGTTTGAGATTTAGCATAAGACGGAAACCTCTGCCCATTTTGTGTAATAGGAAAATTGCGTTAATGTAGCCTATATCGTGAGGCAGAGAGTGGGATATGGACTCTTTGGTGAGTAACGTTTGGATGTTGGCATTGATAAAAAGAGTAATTGGGAAAAAGGAGAGGGAGAGCAATGTTCTCCTGAGGAGGAGTCGCATAAAAGTCTAGTTTGAACCTGCACTTTTTCAAAAACTCAGGGATCCTGTGTGCTTTTCCACTACTTGTGCCGGAAATACCTGACCCTGCCCCACCCAGTGCAACCTTTGAATAAGGAATTAATTTTACGTGAGAAGTAAGCGGCCCCTGATGCATTTCTACTTCAGTAACCGTCTCTGTTGGCATGTCCTCAGTCTCCTCTGTTAAAGTGATGGACAGAAGGTATTCCACCCAGAGTAGGACAATGTACCTCTGCCTCTGTGAGGGTTTCCTCTGGAGAAGGTCCGTGTGAAACCTCAGCCTGGCCCCCGCACTCTAAAGCATCTGGCCTTTGCAAAAAAGTGAATGAAATACTTTTTTTTATGGGGACTGAGCTTTGTCTGGTGCTGAGAAAGTGGCCACATACTTGCTCTGATCATTCACAAACCTTGCGCAAAACAGAAGGCCATTTGCCACAGGGCCTGCTTCAGCAGACGGCCGTTTAACTAATTTAGGGATGACTCTAATCAACAGGGATTTGTGGTATTCTGCTGAAATAGCACAATTTGCGTTACCCAGAAGACAGAAAGCCCGTTGAGACCATTCTAGTAATATGTCCGGGTCAATAGTGGAATTAGAATCCTTGGCTTGAACAGCCAACTCTAAAATATTTGTAAGTGGGCTGGCGAGATCCAATAATTTGTTCTGACAGCCTCACCAAGAGTGGTCAATCCCCTTTTTGGGGTCTTTAGCAAACTTCCTCAGGAACGTTGCCTTATTTAGGTCCAGCTCTGGGGTGTCTGCGATCATGGCAGTAAGTGACGGTCTCAGGCATTCAGAACACAAGGTGTTACGTACCCCTTCTCAAACCTTTTGCACAAGCAAGCATGGACAAATTCTGATATTTCAGGGTGGGGAGCTCATTCTGTAGAACGTGAGTGAATGATGTGATCTGGGTTAAAGAGCAGATTCCGATTACAGCGTTAACCTTGCCCAGTATTGGAATGATGTGATTTGCTCTTGCATTTTGAGGCTGGTTGGAATTCATTTTGAGGTTGCTCTGAGTTGGAGGATTGAGAAGAGTAAGAGGAAGAGTCCTCTCTGTCTCTGTGTTTTCTTCAAGGGCTTCCAGAAGGGCCCGATGCTGATGAGGCCTTATATTCATGGTCCAATTGAACCGAGGAGAGCATCAGTTCCCCAGCTGCACATTGAAGTCGTCCAGCAAGACCCTTTCCAGGTCGACCAGTGTCAGTGGTGTTTATCTCTTGGGGGGGGGGGGGTACAAGATGAGCCAGCACTAAACTACCTTCTGCCATATCTAAGGAGAGGTTGTGTAACAGGGCGAAGAGCCCGGATCAAGGCTGTGTTAATGGAGTCTTACACATGGTTGTCCAGTGCCTCCACCAACCTTTCCTTCACCTGGTGCTCATATGAGACATTGTCATTTTCCCCAAAAGCATCATTCTCATCAAAATACTGAACTATAATGGTGCATTACGCCAATTGAGTTAAATTTTTAATATAATCAAGAAGGAAACCAGGACTCCACAGGTGAATATTTGTTTGGCTGTGAGCACTGCCCATGTCAGTCAATAGTTTTTCCATTGGAAGGAGCTACCTGAGCCCTAGAGCAGCGCACTGAAAGCTCTTTTTTGCCCTGTCGGGCGTTCTGGGGACAGAGCGGTAAATGCAAGGCACTCGTTTGGTTCGTGAGCAGTGCAGCAAGCCGATCAGAAATATTCAAGCACAGGGCAGCGCTCTGAAAGCTCTTTTTTTGTGCTGTCAGGCATTCTGGGGACAGAGTGGTAAATGTGAGGCACTCGTTTGGCTCACGAGCAGTGCAGCAAGCTGAACAGGAAGATTCAAGCACAGTGCAGTAACAATGTGCATCCGCGGGCTCTGCATAGAAAGAAGAATGAACTCACTCAGATGGGAACCAAACATAGGAGAGAGGGGGGAGATCTGGTCAGAACTAGTTTAGGAGTAGGCCAGGGCTTGCCCCACATAAAATCTGCCACCGGGTATTGAGGTGGCACTCTCAGAACATCTCATCAGAACACTCCTGAGCCTGTAGAAGATTCAGAAGGACTGCTGTGCTGTCTGGAAGAGAACCACTGGACCTGCTTACCTTTAACCCAGGATCCTTTGTAGTGACCCCAAAAGGGAGTTGGCAGATCTACAGGAACACAACAAGTTTCAGAGGCCTTCCTTCCTACCGACCAGCACCAACTGGATCTGCCTGGACACTGCTGTTGACCTCTGCTGGAGTGAGTCCTGCCCTCCCACGACCTGCACCCTTTGCTGGCATCAAAGTATGCTCCTGCCTCAAATCAAATAAAGGATGAAAATCCAGACATTTAGGGCTCTTCGCGACTGCAAGCAGGCTTCTCATGTCATCAACGGTCACTGCAGCTTCCACCAATGTAAAGTTCAGACGGCAACCTGCTCTTCAAGCCAGGCTACGACCATACTCTTCAGCCAAAAGCATGCAGATCCAGCAACGGCTGTCCTTTGCCCCAACATCAGCCTTCTTCCAGTCCCTGCAACTAGTTTAGGAGTAGGCCAGGGTTTGCCCCACATAAAAGCTGCCAGTGGGTATTGAGGTAGCATTATCAGAACCTCTCATCAGAACACTCCTGAGCCTGTAGAAGTTTCAGAAGGACTGCTGTCCTGTCTGGAAGAGGACCACTTGACCTGCTTACTTTGAACCCAGGATCCTTCAAACTGACCCCAAAAGTGAGTTGGCAGGTCTCCTGTTTGAGCTACAAGAACACAGCAAGTTTCAGAGGCGTTCCTTGCTACTGACCAGCACCAACTAGATCTGCCTGGACCATGCTGTTGACCTCTGCTAGAGTGAGTCCTGCCCCCCAGGACCTGTACCCTTTGCTGGCATCAAAGTGTACTCCTGCCTCAAATCAAAGAAAGGATGAAAATCCAGACATTTAGGGCTCTTCGTGAATGCAAGCAGTCTTCTCATGTCGGCAACGGTCACCACAGCTTCCACCAATGTAAAGTTCAGACGGCGACCTGCTCTTCAAGCCAGACTGCGAGCACACTCTTCAAACAGAAGCATGAAGATGCAGCAACGACTGTCCCTTGCCCTAACATCAGCCTTCTTCCAGTCCCTGCCAACGCGAAGGCCCTGCCGAGGTTCCTTGTGTGGACTTGGACTCTTGCGAAGGTAAACTCACTGGGACAACCCCAATCCCTGTATCCAAGCCGTGCTTCATTGTCGTCGTCCTGAACTTGCGACTTTGACCCGTCTACTTGAACCAGATAACCACAAGTGGCACTTTTTGCTTCTTGGAGATATTATCTAAACCTTTTAAAATTCATAACTCCTGTTCTACTTATTGGATTTCTGTCATTTTGGTGTCACTTTATTCAGTAAAACAAACTTTAATTTTCTAAATTGGTTTTTATTTTCTTCTTTTGTGATCTTTTCACTTTATTACTGTTTGAGTGCTGCATTATCCCTTTAAATTAAGGCAGACTGCTTTGTGCCTCGTCACCAGGGGATTAAGTACAGGTTTATTTAGCTTTTTGTGGTTCACCCTGACAAGGATTGTGATTATCACTTAGGTGTGGTAAGGAAACTGTTAGAAAATAATTTTATTTGGCTTGATGTAGACATCTCAATTTAACTGCTAGGCATTTTGGACCCGCAGGTCTTCCATGAGGAGGTAGCATGACAGTAAGATACTTAGGGCCAGATGTAGCAAAATAGCAAATTGCGACTTGCAATTTGCGAGTCCGTGCGACTCGCAAATTGCAAGTCGCAATTTGCTATGCAGAAAGGTGTCTCAGACACCTTCTGCAACTTGCAATGGGGTTGCAAACACCCACCTCATTAATATTAATGAGGTGGGTCGCTATTTGCGACCCCATTGTGAGTATGGGCACTCACGGGGATGGTGGCCTGCTGGAGTCAGCAGACCACCATGTCCGTGACAGCTTTTTAATAAAGCAGTTTTTTTTTCCATCTGCAGCCCGTTTTCCTTAAAGGAAAACAAGCTGCACTTGGAAAAAAAAAACGAAACTCCGCATCATAGCTGACAACAAAACTCACTTCTTCACCGCGCCAGAAGCTGCATGGGATTGGCTGGAGTCAATGGGCCGCGTCTCGGGCCGTGAGGCAGAGAGGCTCCCACATGCGTCGCAGAACAAGCACGGCCAGGGGCGGCGCAGCCGAAGACGGGGTGCTGGCACTGCAGAGGCCGTGGCGCATGCCCCCGATCTGGAGCAGTTAATACAGGAGAGGCGCGAGGCGCTGCAATCAGCAGCGGCGATCGGCACTTCCCCAAGGGTGTCCGAGTCGGATACTGAACTCTCGCAGCTCCCCAGAGACCGTCCTGCTACGCCGGATCGGCTCTCGGATTAATATGTGCGATTGTGTTGTCGAAAGTTCAAGTTTGGGTGGGAACCGGTTGTTCATCTGCTCTGATGGTATTGGTTTTGCTTTGTTTATGTTGGAGGCACTGCGCGAGCGATTGGTCTTGGCGCAAGGTTGTTGACATGATGTACGCTGCGCTGTGCTTAGGGGCGGGACGTGTGGAATGCGCGCATGCTAAGCTAAAACCGCCATGACTTCGTGCACTGTACTTACCTGGAATGTGCGCGGTATACATACGCCCAGGCGCAGGTATTCTATATATTCGTATCTTAAACAGCACTAGATCCACTTCGCCTTCTTGCAGGAGACTCATTTAGCGTTGGAAGAGCTCCCTCGTTTGCAGAGGCGCTGGAGAGGGCAATTATATGCAACGGGCCACTCCTCCTATGCAAGAGGGGCCCTGATCTGCATTAAACCGGGTGCCCCCTTTGTTGCGGAAGATCACATCATAGACCCGCAGGGGAGATTTGCCCTGGTGCGTGGGTGGCTAGCGGGCTGGGCCTTGGTGCTGGGTTCTATCTACGCCCCAAATGTAGATCAGGCTTCTTTACTGCACACTCTGTCCCATCACTTATCGAGTTGGAGCGATTACCCCTGGTTGCTGGGTGGAGACTTCAATAGTGTGTTAGATATAGACTTAGATCGTTCCTTCCCCCCGCTGACCACTTCGCCAACTGTGGCGGCTGCGCGTGGGTTGGTCCTTTGGGCCCAGCACTGGCACTTGATTGATATATGGCGGCAGCATAATCCTGTTCATAGAGTTTATTCCTATTACTCTGCCCCGCACTCCCTGCATGTACGTCTTGATTGAATATTCTGCACGCAGAACCAGGCCTCTGTGATTGTGAATGTGGATTATCTGGGGCGCACGCACTCGGATCATAACCTGCAGATTGCGGGCCTATGTTAGGATGTCTCACCGTCAGCGGTCCCTACCTGGAGGCTCATTCCTGAGCTTCTAGAGGACACTGCCTTCAAGACATCACTGGAAACGGCCATCCCGGAGTTCTTTGAGCATAATGAGGGCACCGCCTCTATGGGCCTGTTGGAGTGGAATGCCTTTAAGGTTTTCATCCACAGCCATTGCATGGGGACCCAGTGGAACTTGAGACATTCGGTTGAGCAGGACCTTGCTCATATAGAGCGGGAAACATTGAGCCTGGGCCGGGAGGTTGCTGGGGATCCTGCAACAATGGAGATGTTGTCTTGGGCCAGTGCTGAGCGTCTAGCTCTGCTTGAACTGCTACGTTGCTTGAACTACGCTGGTCACTCAGTGAGAACGCACGCCTCCGCAGATAAGTCGGGTAGACTTCTGGCCTGGCTGATCAGAGGTGATCGCGACCATGGCCTGGTCATGGAGGTTCGCTCGGAGACTGGCCGTTTGTTGCACACGCCTGGGGAAATACTCTTGGCGTTTACACAGCACTATGAGATGTTGTATACCTCCGTAGTGGTGGCCCCCGAGCAGTTGTGTGATGACTTCCTCTCTGGAGTGGAGCTCCCATATCTGACGGCCGATCAGAGGAATGCGCTGGAGGAACCTCTTGTTCTTACTGAGGTGCAGACTGGTATTCGGGAGCTGGCGTCGGGCAGGACACTCCACTTCTTGCACCTAAGCTTCTCCGTGTCTTTGAGGAGGCTGTGCCGAGGGGACACTTGTTGGCATCTCAAAGAGAGGCGTTGATAGTGTCTCTTCCCAAGCCCGGCAGGGATCTGGTTGAGTTGGGCTCGTACCGCCCTTTGGCCATGCTCAAAATGGACTACAAAATATTAGCCAAAATTTTAGCGATGCGTTTGCCACCCATCACGCCGGATCTGGTGCACCCAGACCAAAATGGGTTTGTTCCGGTGAGGGACACGTCTTACAACATCAGGCGGCTGTTCCGAGTTATGCGCTACGTGAGGCGAGTCTGGCCGCGGGTGGGCTGCCTTGTCCTTGACCTGGAGAAGGCCTTCGACTCTTTGGAATGGCCTTATCTTTTCAGGGTCTTGCAGCGGTTCGGCATGGGGCCCCTTTTTGTTCGTATGGTTAAACTGCTATATACTAATCCGCAGGTTCGGGTTAAGGTGGGGCGTATTATATTTGTTGGAAAATGGGTTATTGGTAGGGCAGGTAGGTACCTACACCTAGCAACGAGCCACTAACCTCCACATAGGTACAGTTAGGTCTCAGTAAATTAATCCCAGCTCAACCCTTGGTAGCTTGGCAACGAGCGTCAAGGCTTAACTTAGGAGACAAAGTGTAAAGCATTCAAATATCACAAAACAGTAATTAAATAAAACACAGGAAACAGTTTAAAAATCCAAAACCAATTTATAAAATTAGTTTATATTTTTATCTTTAAAATGACACAAAAACGATTAAAATCGGTTCAGGGGAACTGGAGATATGAATTTTTAAAGAATTATTACTTTTCTAGCGCTTTGAAACAAAAAGCGCCAATCGGGTCATCTGGTTGCACCTCGACCGGGGCAAAGTCAAACTTTCAGGCCGACCGCGATGGAGCCCTGCTCGGCTACAGGTCGCGGGAGGCCTCGGTTAAAAAGTTACCTTCTGACTTAGTCTTTATTTTGAAGTTTTTCTTCACCGGGACGAACCTGCCAGTTGAATCCGACCTCCTGGAGCCCTTGTCCGGATACGCGATGTGGGTTTCCTCGGTGGAGACTTTTACCTTCGGACTTAGTCGTTTTTTCGAGATGAAAATCCTTCGACCGGGGTAAACCTGGATCTTGATCCGACGTCCATGGAGCCCTTCTCGGATACGATGGCTGGGAGGTCCCGGTCAACTTTTTACGTTCGGACTTAGTCTCTTTTTTGGATGTTTTTCTTTACCGGGACGAACCACGAAGTCAGGCCGGGTCGCGGTTGAGGCAAGCCGGCTAGAATTTCCGCAGCGGGTCGGTCCCTCTCTGGAGCTTTTTTCCAAAAATTCTCAAATCTTTTCCAAACTTCTGGGGCTTCACCCAGATGTTCTTTTAAGGTTCTTTTGGGGTCCACAGCTCACCCCAAGGGTCCAGAATTTCTGTGATGGTCCTTGGGGGGTGCGGACTTCAACTCCCAGAATGCACCTGGTGCAAACTCCTTTTTGGCCACTGGACAGTGGTCAGCTGGTCGCTTTCTTCAGGAGTTGGTGCAGGGGACTCTGGTTTAGCAATTTTTCACCTGTAGCAAACAGGGAGTCCCTCCTTGAACCAGTTGAAGCCAGGCAAAGTCCTTCTTGTGGTGAAGCCCAAGTGTGCAGCTGGTGCAGTCCATCTGAGTGCAGGGTCCAGGTGCAGGCCAGGGGTCCAGCAGGGCAGTCCTTCTTCTTCTTTAGTTCCTTTCTTGTTGAATTCTGGAGGGGATCTGAGGCGTGGGTGCAGGTCTGCCAGTTTTATCCTTGCTCCTGGGTGAAAAGCAGGGGGGCCCTGGTTCTCCAATCAGGGACAGGGTCGTCCCCCTGTGATGACCACTTCCTGGGAAGTGTGGCAAAAATCCATCCCAGAAGGCAACAGTCTCTAAAAATCCAACATGGATGAATCTGATTTTTGGAGGTTACATCTGGCTGAGCCCACCCACTGGTGTGGCTAAAAATCATAAACACACCCCTCTCCTGCCCTCTCCTAATCTAATCAAGGGGGCACCTAATTGTCTGGGGTTGCAGGATGTGGGGGTGTTGCTGGGTGCTCCAAATGTCCTTCTCTGCCTTTGAAGACCAGTTTGGCAGCCCTCCCCTTCCTGCCTCACCATCTGCTGAGGGGAGATTCTCTCCCCCAAGCACATTCCTTTGTGTGAAGCCTGGCCACTTCACACCTCATCAAGGCAGCCTGGCAGAAGCTGCTGCAGGCTGGCCAATCAGAGCACAGCAGCAAAAACAATGCAGAGCTGAAATTGGCAACTTTTTAGGTAAAATCTAAACTTTTTACCTGAACAAGTTATATTAAATCCAACAACTGGAAGTTGTGGGATTTATTACAACAATTAATTTGATACCAAATTCTTGGTATGTAACATTTAAGGAGACTTTAAAATTGAAAATAAAGTCTGCCCATTCTAGCCTATGAAGGCCATTTACTTCAATGAGGGAAAAACGAATTTGGCTGTTTTTACCTCACCAGGGCTTCTAAATCTATTTTTATAAAGTCCCTGCTTATAGTTACATGGCACCCAGCCCTAGGGGCACATAGGGCACACCTTAGGGGTGACTTATATGTAAAAATAAGGTAGTTTAAGACTTTGGAAGTACCTTTAATTCCAAAGTCGAATTTGCATATAACTTTAATTTAAAAGCAGCCAGCAAGGCAGGCTTGCTTTTAAAATGACACTGGGCACCTCAGCAGTGCACCTAGGTGTGCACCACCTATGCTGTGGTCCCTAAACCTACATGCCCTACCATATACTAGGGACTTATAGGTAGGTTAACTTAGCCAATTATAATTAGCCTAATTTGCATATCCATTTTACACAGAGCACAGGCCCTGGGACTGGTTAGCAGTACCCAGGGCACCATCAAAGTCAGGAAAACACCAGCAAAAAGAGGAAAATGGGGGCAAAAAGCTATGGGGCCTCTGCAATCAGCCCTGTTTTCTCACAATATTAAAACCAGTCCATGTGTGCAGAGGTACAAGGCAGGGTTGCCCCCTTTCCCCACTACTCTTCTCCCTTGTAATGGAGCCGCTGGCGGCGGCCCTGTGTGACAGCGGTACGAGCTGGGGCATCCCTCTTGGGGATGGCGTGCACGCGATATCGCTATACGCCGTCGAACTCTTGTTATACTTCCGGGATATTTCGCGAATCCCTGCGGGGGTTGGGTCCTTAATGCAGCAGTTTGCCTTGTTGTCTGGCCTCAGGGTTAACTGGCTTTTCCCCTTTGACCCTGGGCTCCCTGATCCAGAGCTCTGCTTCTTTGGGAGTGCGGTTCCCTGGCAGCCCTGTGCATTCCGTTATCTAGGCATCCGCATCTATCACCATGAAGATGATCTAATAGATGGAAACCTCAAGAGAGCGGTGTCTTCAATCAAGTCCCAGATGACTTTTTGGCAGACGCTGCCGCTGGCAGATAGGATATCGCTCTTAAAAATGATAGTTCTGCCACGCCTTTTATACTACTTCACTAACATCCCGCATTATATCCCTCCTAGCTTCTTCAAGAGCCTGGAACCTACACTGAGAGACTTTGGGGGTCATTACGACATTGGCGGGCGGCGGTAACCGCTGTGTGGCCGCCAATGCGGCCACACTCCCGCAGCCCCCATCACGACATTCCCGCTGGGCCGGCGGGCGCAAACCAAGTTTACGCCCGCCGGCCCAGCGGGTATGAGGGCGCAACATAGGAGCCGGCGGTGTTGCGGCCGTGCGACGGGTGCAGTTGCACCCGTCACGCTTTTCACTGTCTGCTATGCAGACAGTGAAAAGCTGGCCGGGCCCTGTTAGGGGGCCCCTGCACTGCCCATGCTTGAAAGTAGTGCCCATACCCCGTGCTGAAATCCAGAGTGCATGTGTGAGAGGACAGTCTGGATGAAGAGGTATTGGCAGGGCTTAATGTTAAATGCAAGTGTATGCTTGACCAGAACAGTGGGATCAAATTTTGGATGGCCCCTGTTACAATTTCGCACAAGCTAAAGGTTTTGCCTTAGCCTGCCAGTCAAAGAAGTGTATTGCTGCATTCCTGGATTGAACAGAACTGCTCAAGGCAGAAAAGTGTGGGAGGATCCCCTGCCGCTTGACCAGAAATACATTGGAAATGCAGCAGTGACCATTTGGCCTGCAGACTATGGCCCTCATTATGATGTCGGCAGGTTACCCCGCAGACAGCCGCGCTTACGGTCGACAGAAGACTGCCAGCGCGGCAAAGCCCCCGCCGGCCCTATAGTGATGTTTCCATTGGGCCGGTGAGCGGAAGCAGTGTTTCCGCCTGCCGGCCCAGCTGGAAACAGGGCCGTAGCGCATTTCACTGCTTGTAATTCAGGCAGTGAAATGCACGACGGGGCTGTGCATGGGGGCCCCTGCACTGCCCATGCTAAGTGTATGAGCAGTGCAGGGGCTCTGACGGGGGCCCGAGTCACCTATTCCGCCAGCCTTTCCCTGACAGTGGAAACTGCCAGGAAAAGGCTGGCGGAATGGGACTCATAATCCGATCTGAAATGCGCCACCTCCAGGCTGCCTGGTGGTGGAAGACTGGCGGTGGCGGCGTTTTCGCCACGGTCATAATAGGGCAGGCGGACTGCCACTACCATGGCGGGCCACCCGCCACCGTGAGTCTGGCGGTCAATGGACCGCCAGTTTCATAATGAGGGCCTATGTCTGAGAGTACTGCCATCAGGGCTGTCAGTGGGCAGGGGTAGCTGGAACAACAGATTAATTTCTGTAAAGGAAATCTTTCAGACAGGGCCTGCAGTTTCGTCTTTTCCCTGTCTTTATTACAAAAAGGCCTGTTGTCAGTCATGTGCTGAGCATCATACCTGAGTGTGCTGCTGTTGTGGGTTGCTTCATTTGGAGACACTTCTTAGAAAACTCTCACTAGAGATCAAGACTATGTATGTTTCATGGAGTTGAAGTACACAAAGTATAGGAACCGCCACGCCACAAGCAACTTGTAGGCCTTTAACATTGAGATCCTCATCCCCAGACTGGAAAATGATTATAAAAGGGGACCCAAATGTTCCCACTAGGTTCTAGTCTATTCACTGACAAGGGATGCTCTAGAGAGACCTGAAATAAATGATCACACCCAGGGCTGTTGTCTTGTACAGCCAGTGTCCCAGTGGTGAGTGTACATCATTTGAAGCCTCCATGGTTGCTGAGAGGAGCTGTGGGTCCACCTGTGTCCTTGAAACTGCTAGCCTAGTGAGAGATGTGAAGGAGCACATGGCCCCAGCAGGGAGACAACTGCCAAGAAGAAGCTTAGCCGCTATGCACACGAGTATTTGGACAGCCTCAGGAATTGAAGACTTCCATGAGGAGTGTAACTAGCGCTGACCTGACCTGATGTGTCTCTGGGCCTCCCGTACCTAACTGCAAGTCACCCACTCACCCTGCAAGATGAATGGCCACTGCTGTGATGATCTACATGAGTTTTCTGCAGCTAAAAGCAACCACTACCTCAAGTAGTGGCTACAGGTCGCGGGAGGCCTCGGTTAAAAAGTTACCTTCTGACTTAGTCTTTATTTTGAAGTTTTTCTTCACCGGGACGAACCTGCCAGTTGAATCCGACCTCCTGGAGCCCTTGTCCGGATACGCGATGTGGGTTTCCTCGGTGGAGACTTTTACCTTCGGACTTAGTCGTTTTTTCGAGATGAAAATCCTTCGACCGGGGTAAACCTGGATCTTGATCCGACGTCCATGGAGCCCTTCTCGGATACGATGGCTGGGAGGTCCCGGTCAACTTTTTACGTTCGGACTTAGTCTCTTTTTTGGATGTTTTTCTTTACCGGGACGAACCACGAAGTCAGGCCGGGTCGCGGTTGAGGCAAGCCGGCTAGAATTTCCGCAGCGGGTCGGTCCCTCTCTGGAGCTTTTTTCCAAAAATTCTCAAATCTTTTCCAAACTTCTGGGGCTTCACCCAGATGTTCTTTTAAGGTTCTTTTGGGGTCCACAGCTCACCCCAAGGGTCCAGAATTTCTGTGATGGTCCTTGGGGGGTGCGGACTTCAACTCCCAGAATGCACCTGGTGCAAACTCCTTTTTGGCCACTGGACAGTGGTCAGTTGGTCGCTTTCTTCAGGAGTTGGTGCAGGGGACTCTGGTTTAGCAATTTTTCACCTGTAGCAAACAGGGAGTCCCTCCTTGAACCAGTTGAAGCCAGGCAAAGTCCTTCTTGTGGTGAAGCCCAAGTGTGCAGCTGGTGCAGTCCATCTGAGTGCAGGGTCCAGGTGCAGGCCAGGGGTCCAGCAGGGCAGTCCTTCTTCTTCTTTAGTTCCTTTCTTGTTGAATTCTGGAGGGGATCTGAGGCGTGGGTGCAGGTCTGCCAGTTTTATCCTTGCTCCTGGGTGAAAAGCAGGGGGGCCCTGGTTCTCCAATCAGGGACAGGGTCGTCCCCCTGTGATGACCACTTCCTCGGAAGTGTGGCAAAAATCCATCCCAGAAGGCAACAGTCTCTAAAAATCCAACATGGATGAATCTGATTTTTGGAGGTTACATCTGGCTGAGCCCACCCACTGGTGTGGCTAAAAATCATAAACACACCCCTCTCCTGCCCTCTCCTAATCTAATCAAGGGGGCACCTAATTGTCTGGGGTTGCAGGATGTGGGGGTGTTGCTGGGTGCTCCAAATGTCCTTCTCTGCCTTTGAAGACCAGTTTGGCAGCCCTCCCCTTCCTGCCTCACCATCTGCTGAGGGGAGATTCTCTCCCCCAAGCACATTCCTTTGTGTGAAGCCTGGCCACTTCACACCTCATCAAGGCAGCCTGGCAGAAGCTGCTGCAGGCTGGCCAATCAGAGCACAGCAGCAAAAACAATGCAGAGCTGAAATTGGCAACTTTTTAGGTAAAATCTAAACTTTTTACCTGAACAAGTTATATTAAATCCAACAACTGGAAGTTGTGGGATTTATTACAACAATTAATTTGATACCAAATTCTTGGTATGTAACATTTAAGGAGACTTTAAAATTTAAAATAAAGTCTGCCCATTCTAGCCTATGAAGGCCATTTACTTCAATGAGGGAAAAACGAATTTGGCTGTTTTTACCTCACCAGGGCTTCTAAATCTATTTTTATAAAGTCCCTGCTTATAGTTACATGGCACCCAGCCCTAGGGGCACATAGGGCACACCTTAGGGGTGACTTATATGTAAAAATAAGGTAGTTTAAGACTTTGGAAGTACCTTTAATTCCAAAGTCGAATTTGCATATAACTTTAATTTAAAAGCAGCCAGCAAGGCAGGCTTGCTTTTAAAATGACACTGGGCACCTCAGCAGTGCACCTAGGTGTGCACCACCTATGCTGTGGTCCCTAAACCTACATGCCCTACCATATACTAGGGACTTATAGGTAGGTTAACTTAGCCAATTATAATTAGCCTAATTTGCATATCCATTTTACACAGAGCACAGGCCCTGGGACTGGTTAGCAGTACCCAGGGCACCATCAAAGTCAGGAAAACACCAGCAAAAAGAGGAAAATGGGGGCAAAAAGCTATGGGGCCTCTGCAATCAGCCCTGTTTTCTCACAATATTAAAACCAGTCCATGTGTGCAGAGGTACAAGGCAGGGTTGCCCCCTTTCCCCACTACTCTTCTCCCTTGTAATGGAGCCGCTGGCGGCGGCCCTGTGTGACAGCGGTACGAGCTGGGGCATCCCTCTTGGGGATGGCGTGCACGCGATATCGCTATACGCCGTCGAACTCTTGTTATACTTCCGGGATATTTCGCGAATCCCTGCGGGGGTTGGGTCCTTAATGCAGCAGTTTGCCTTGTTGTCTGGCCTCAGGGTTAACTGGCTTTTCCCCTTTGACCCTGGGCTCCCTGATCCAGAGCTCTGCTTCTTTGGGAGTGCGGTTCCCTGGCAGCCCCGTGCATTCCGTTATCTAGGCATCCGCATCTATCACCATGAAGATGATCTAATAGATGGAAACCTCAAGAGAGCGGTGTCTTCAATCAAGTCCCAGATGACTTTTTGGCAGACGCTGCCGCTGGCAGATAGGATATCGCTCTTAAAAATGATAGTTCTGCCACGCCTTTTATACTACTTCACTAACATCCCGCATTATATCCCTCCTAGCTTCTTCAAGAGCCTGGAACCTACACTGAGAGACTTTGGGGGTCATTACGACATTGGCGGGCGGCGGTAACCGCTGTGTGGCCGCCAATGCGGCCACACTCCCGCAGCCCCCATCACGACATTCCCGCTGGGCCGGCGGGCGCAAACCAAGTTTACGCCCGCCGGCCCAGCGGGTATGAGGGCGCAACATAGGAGCCGGCGGTGTTGCGGCCGTGCGACGGGTGCAGTTGCACCCGTCACGCTTTTCACTGTCTGGTATGCAGACAGTGAAAAGCTGGCCGGGCCCTGTTAGGGGGCCCCTGCACTGCCCATGCTTGAAAGTAGTGCCCATACCCGTGCTGAAATCCAGAGTGCATGTGTGAGAGGACAGTCTGGATGAAGAGGTATTGGCAGGGCTTAATGTTAAATGCAAGTGTATGCTTGACCAGAACAGTGGGATCAAATTTTGGATGGCCCCTGTTACAATTTCGCACAAGCTAAAGGTTTTGCCTTAGCCTGCCAGTCAAAGAAGTGTATTGCTGCATTCCTGGATTGAACAGAACTGCTCAAGGCAGAAAAGTGTGGGAGGATCCCCTGCCGCTTGACCAGAAATACATTGGAAATGCAGCAGTGACCATTTGGCCTGCAGACTATGGCCCTCATTATGATGTCGGCAGGTTACCCCGCAGACAGCCGCGCTTACGGTCGACAGAAGACTGCCAGCGCGGCAAAGCCCCCGCCGGCCCTATAGTGATGTTTCCATTGGGCCGGTGAGCGGAAGCAGTGTTTCCGCCTGCCGGCCCAGCTGGAAACAGGGCCGTAGCGCATTTCACTGCTTGTAATTCAGGCAGTGAAATGCACGACGGGGCTGTGCATGGGGGCCCCTGCACTGCCCATGCTAAGTGTATGAGCAGTGCAGGGGCTCTGACGGGGGCCCGAGTCACCTATTCCGCCAGCCTTTCCCTGACAGTGGAAACTGCCAGGAAAAGGCTGGCGGAATGGGACTCATAATCCGATCTGAAATGCGCCACCGCCAGGCTGCCTGGTGGTGGAAGACTGGCGGTGGCGGCGTTTTCGCCACGGTCATAATAGGGCAGGCGGACTGCCACTACCATGGCGGGCCACCCGCCACCGTGAGTCTGGCGGTCAATGGACCGCCAGATTCATAATGAGGGCCTATGTCTGAGAGTACTGCCATCAGGGCTGTCAGTGGGCAGGGGTAGCTGGAACAACAGATTAATTTCTGTAAAGGAAATCTTTCAGACAGGGCCTGCAGTTTCGTCTTTTCCCTGTCTTTATTACAAAAAGGCCTGTTGTCAGTCATGTGCTGAGCATCATACCTGAGTGTGCTGCTGTTGTGGGTTGCTTCATTTGGAGACACTTCTTAGAAAACTCTCACTAGAGATCAAGACTATGTATGTTTCATGGAGTTGAAGTACACAAAGTATAGGAACCGCCACGCCACAAGCAACTTGTAGGCCTTTAACATTGAGATCCTCATCCCCAGACTGGAAAATGATTATAAAAGGGGACCCAAATGTTCCCACTAGGTTCTAGTCTATTCACTGACAAGGGATGCTCTAGAGAGACCTGAAATAAATGATCACACCCAGGGCTGTTGTCTTGTACAGCCAGTGTCCCAGTGGTGAGTGTACATCATTTGAAGCCTCCATGGTTGCTGAGAGGAGCTGTGGGTCCACCTGTGTCCTTGAAACTGCTAGCCTAGTGAGAGATGTGAAGGAGCACATGGCCCCAGCAGGGAGACAACTGCCAAGAAGAAGCTTAGCCGCTATGCACACGAGTATTTGGACAGCCTCAGGAATTGAAGACTTCCATGAGGAGTGTAACTAGCGCTGACCTGACCTGATGTGTCTCTGGGCCTCCCGTACCTAACTGCAAGTCACCCACTCACCCTGCAAGATGAATGGCCACTGCTGTGATGATCTACATGAGTTTTCTGCAGCTAAAAGCAACCACTACCTCAAGTACATAGATCTACAAGCGACCATGACCTGAGACATGTACAGAGTTGCTGACTCTGCTGACTGGCACAGTTTCATACACAGAAACAATGACTTTGCCCATGCTTTTCCGGGTCAAAACTTTTAACCTACTTCAAGTAAGAATACCTACCTTACGAGCCATTGAAAGTGTCTCTGACTCCCATTTTACTAGGAGGTATTAGGAAAGAGATTTTGTCTTGTGAACCACAAAAAGTGAGCAATGTTATGCAATTCACAGATGTATACATATGCACAGACATTACTTTATATGACCCAGGCTCACATTTCAGTGCATATATTGTACACATATAACATTACTATTTCAATGCAATATCCAGGCCCCTGTCCTGGTCTTAATTTAATATGTACCCACTTAAGAGCATTATAATTGAATCTTGTTTAAAAGAAGATATATGTTTGCTAAGTTGATACAACTCATTCGATCAGAACACTACCAAAATGCTCCTCTGAAGGACAAACACAAGGATTGTGAGGAAAACCATCCAATCAAAAGCAGATACCTGAGATAGAAAATAAAACTATTTAATCATGGGTAAGAGGCTGAACCAAAGCTCACTCTGAGTATATGTTATGTATTTGAAATAAAGATTGACTGTAGTTCTGACTTTAAAAAACTTGATTTTACACCAAATCCTATTTCAGTATAAATTAAAATCCACATGGTGGCGATGTTGATTGCGTAATTGAACAAGGTCTGATAGATCCTGCACTTCACATTTTTATGTGTGTCTATTTCATTTTGATAGAATGGCTTGTTTTTCGAGGTAAAAAATATCTCAGTGCTATCCAGATCAGAAAATCTGAATAAAAAATTTGCTAGGAGTCGCTCCAAGAATTTTCAATTCTTTTAAGGACACGGAGGCGAGGTTATGCTTCTCTTTCTTTACTACTCATTACACAGTAGCCAATGAAAAAGTTTAAACATATTACAAATCCCAACATGCTTTGCCCATCAACCCCCTCCAATCATGGCCCAGTAGACTCCTCAAATACAGTCTGCACCATCCTTACTGCCTCTTTCTCTGCACTATCGCAGCCCAAGTCACTTCAATAAAAACTAACACATAACCCAGGGGAAGTCCAAAAAATTCAAATGGACGTCATCATCCCAGAAGAAGAGTGCAAGCTCCAAAGCGTGAAGCACCAATGAAGGGAAAACAAAGCCTATACTTCTCACTCCATCTTTTGGTCAGAACCTAAGAAAAAATAAAAGATTGAGGCCCCTGTCCCCTACTGAATTTAAAATTACAATACAGGTGTGTAACACAATGTATTATTTAAAATAACCTTTGAAAAATCTTGAAATATAAAAGCAATAACATTTATATATACTATTACAAGAATTTAAACTCCTGGGTTGGATAATCCTTGCCTCTGTGTCCCTAATAGAATTGAAAATTCTTGGCGCGAATGCTAGCAAATTGTTTATTCTATTTGAGGACCTAAGGCTCAGATTATGCTAGTTTAAAGCTGAGTGAACATCACAGAAGCAATATCCACCACAGGTTTATAGCATAACTGTCTGAAAGCAGAATCTGATGACCAATCCACCTTTTTCATAATGTCCTGAGCAGTGGAGCCCAACACAAAGGTCTTTGAGTCCATAGCACCTCTGACAGCACCTAGATACTTGTGTATCAATCCATGGTCCATCATTACAAATCTCAGCTATTTAGCTGTAGTGGCTGCTGAAACCAGTTTAAATGTTTTTTGTGAAGAAATTAACAACTGGCCTGATGAATAGTTTCTTAAAGCAAGAGTACCAGCTTCATAGGCCTTTAGACATTTGAAAACATACAATGTTTCATTGAAAGGAAGCGCCAGATAATAAGTACTCTTAAAAATGGCTAGTTCTCCTGGTGATCGAAAAAGAAATTCCTTCCGTAGTAAATGCTCTATCTGCAAGATCCAGAGCTTTTACATCGAAAGACCTTCTGCGGGCAGTCAAGCATAACATGTCAAGCTTTGGCTTAGGCTTACCGTCCAGACCAGAGGGAGATGGAGTGCGACCTCGGTTCATGCAGGTCCGGCTCTGGCCGAGGTAGGGGCGACCCTTTCCGGTAGCCACAGTGCTGTTGACAGTGGACGCCAATGCAGTCCGTGCCTTCCAGAAGGAGTCCCTGACGAAAACCCCCCAAGGGAAAAAGCCTCCGGATGGGAACTCCCTGGAAGCAGGAATACACAAGAAAAATCAAAGTCTTGAACCAGGACAAATGCAAAAAAAAAATTGGAAAAAACAAGAGAAGAAAAACTGGAAATTAGAGAGAAAACCAGCAGGAGCGTAATCACCACAGAGCAGTGTTGCAACGCAAGGAGAAAGGAAATCAAGGCCCTTATATACCCCTAAACAGGAAGTAAGAAACAGGAAAAGGAAAGACCGCCAACTTGGATTGGGAAAAGAGTAATAGAACAGATAGGAAAAATGCCGCAGGAAGAAGGGAACAGATGCATGCAGGGAACTAGAGGAGAGAAAAGTATGATGGGATAGCCAAAGATGGCTTCCCCCAGGAAGAGAAGGAGAAAAGAAGAAAGAAGGTTCCAAGAAGATGCCAGGTAAGAAAGAAGCTGGGGGGGGGGGGCCCAAGGACCTAACTGATATCTGCACGCTGCGCAAAATGTGCTGCGAAAACAGAAGCCCAATTTCGAGCTCCCGTCCCTGCCGCAGCGGCAAGGACAACCTGCGGGCGGAAAAAAGGAGCGCGGTGGGCCCGCGGCACGTAAATCGAACTGCGGCCCCCGCCGCAACCCGATCCGACCGTGCCGCCGGAACGCGCGGCATGACATAACAGCATGGCTAGTTCGGTTGATAATTATTTTCTAGACAACTGATCATTACACGGTCACTGCTCAAAGTGATTTAGCACCACATTCACATCCCACAAAACAGAATATTTAGGCGTTGGAGCATTCGTGACCCTAATGCCTTTAAGGAGTTTACAAACCACTGGGTGCATACCAACTGAGCAATTACCTACCTTTCTATGACCTGCTGAAATTGCAGAACGAAAATTGTTTACTGACCTATAAGGCATGCCCTCTGACACTTTTATGCAACAGGAAATTAACAATGTCATTCATTTCTACTGCCCAGGGATCCACATGCTGTTCCAGGCACCATCCCAACTAGCAACTCCAAGCTGATGAGTACTGCTTCCTTGCAGAGGGGGCGCACACTAGACTAATAAACTCTGTAGCCTTGTCCGAAATTCCTAGCAAACACCGCTGTTACCGGACAGCCTCCAAGCTATCAGGGACAATTGCCCCGATACTACAATCAGATGCAGTTCCTCCTGAGGGCCCCTGAGCATCTCCTGAGACCAAGGAGGAAAAAGAGGAGAGCCACAGGCCAATTCCAGTAGGATTGGGAACCAATTTTGGTTCTTCCACAATGGTGTGCCCAGAACCAACTCTACTGCTTGACACCTGGTTTGAGTCGCCGCTCTCAGGATCATCACAAAGAGTGGTAAGGCATATTTGATACCATTTGTCCAGCCCTGAGAGAAGGCATCTGACGCCACCTGCCACCACCAACAGATCCGGTCTCCAACTGAAGAAGTCTTCCAGTTGACAGTTTAGACGAGATGCAAAGAGGTCTATCTTGCAGGGACGCCATGCACTTTGGATCAGCTGGAATAACTGCTGGAGTAGTTCCGATGACTGTGATCCATTAGGTGCCTGGAGTTCCAATCTTTTATGATGTTGGATTGTCCTGGAATGTAATCCACAATCACTGATATCTTGTTGTTCAGGCAGAAATGTCTCCGCCAACAGTTTCGATTTGGTACATACCAGCCTGTTTATGTACCTCACCGCCGAGATGTTGTCCAATCTGAGAAGGATGCAACAAGACATCTTCTTGAGGGAAAAGGCTCTGATGGCGAATGACCTAGCTAACAACTCCAGGCAGCTTATGTGGAGATTCAGCTCCTGAATATACCATCTGCCGCCTGTCCAGATATCTCTGCAGCACACACCCCAGCCCCATCAACTGGCGTCTGATTCTATTACCATTTCCGGGTTGGAACCAAAGATCGCTGTGCGTCCACATGCTCCAACCACTACTGGAATTTTTCTGAAACCTCTTCCATCAGAGGAACTTGATCCTTGTAGGCAAACCCTTTCCTCAAATGTTGTATCTTGAGTCTCTGTAATGCCGTTTAGCAAAGGGGCCCAGGAAACATTGCTTGTATGGATGAGGCTAGAAGTCCCACCAACCTCGCAATCGTTCTCAAAGTCACTGAATGGTGGGATAGCGCTTTCCTCAGCACTTTCTTGATGTCCCTGAGCTTGGACATGGGAAGTAACAACTGAGCACTCACTGAATCTATCACAAAACCTAGGAAGTCCATGATCCTGGATGGGCACAGAACCAATTTGAATTTGTTGAATACAAACCCTAAATCCTGGAGAAGATTGACTGTCATATGAAGATGGTCCATGAGCAGATCTTGCAACTGCGCCATGATCAAAACATCATCAAGATATATGATCAAATTGCATACCTTTATCTCTGAGGTGAGAGATCACTGGTTTCATCACCTTGGTGAAGCACCACAGCGCTGAAGAAAGGACCCAATATTCGAGTCACAGGTCTTTCCACCTGAACTAAAGGAAAAGTCTGTGAGGATAGAAAATTGGAATAGAGAGATAAGCATCTTTGAGGTCGAGACAGACCATCCAGTCGCCCTTCTGCAGGATGCCTATTAGAAAATGGATGCCTTCCACAATGCCTGTACTCAGTGTAATAACTATAATTATTCACTTTCAAGACTAGTTTGTGTTCTCCTTTTTTGTACTAGAAAGATATTGCTGCAGATACTGGAGGAATGCATATCGCAATAGGCCACAGCATGCTTCTGCTGCAACTCTTCTATCTTTGAGTCTATAAAGGCTGTCTCTTGATCGGGACAACATAGCTGTGCTCGAATAAATTGCTGTCATGGAGTCTGATAAAACTCCAGCCTGAAACCCTGGATTGTTTGCAAAACACAAGCATCTCGAGTTACAAGACTCCAATTGTGAACAAAGTTATGAACCCTTAGTCCCAACCTGCCTTGTGAGGAATCAATGTGTCTTACCTGTAGAGTGGCTGGACTGGAAGTTGCCTTTTTGTCCGTCTCTGTTGCCTCTCCTTCCACCAAAGCAATTTCAGGAAGGGAAGAAGGTTCCTCCCCTAGTGGAGTCTTTCTATCCTCCGCAACCATACTGTCCTCTCTGGTCACCTTCAAAGACCTGCTGGCCTTGTGAGCGGCCCCTAGCTTGCCCGGCCCTTCCAAAAAAGTTAGCATGGAACACCTCCTTTAAGGAAGACTGGGCCTTATCCAGTGCCATGATAGTATTAATGTATTTTCCCACATCCTTGACAAATTGACCCAAAACAGTCGACCTGCTGCAAAAGGACCTGCGTCAGCTGAAGCCAACTCAGTTAGTTTTGGATCTATCCGCATAAGAAGCGACTTCCTCCTTTCTGCGGAAATGGCACCATTGGCTTATCCTAAAAAACTGATTGCATATTGGGTCGATTCAGCTAGGATATCCGCATCTATGGGAGATCCAGTCTTTTTGCAGCCAAAACCATCTCCAGGATTTTTGCCAGCAGGCCTGAGAGATCAAACATCTTCTCCTGATAGGGATGTCAAGCTCGGGCAATTCCCTTCTTAGGGTCTTTGGTGTACTTTTTTAGAAACAGGAGCATGCTGGAATCTATTTTCGAGATTTCTGCCACTTTATCAGGCAGGTCCGGTCTGTGACATTCATCTCCAAGCCTCTTGCAGACCTCTTTATCAAAACTTTCCCTTAAGTTATTGTGGAGATATTCAGTCACTGCCTGCGCAGGGACCCAGTCCAAATACCTAGGACGGACAATGTCCTCTGGACGGACAGTGAAAGGGTTATCGGGGGAATGGTGAGAAGCGGAATGCTGACTCGGAGAGGATATTCACTGCTTTCTGCGTTTCAGGGAAACGCCTCAATCTAATTGAGAATAATTATTGATAGAAGTGTCTGAATCTGTATCTGCCTTATGAAGGCTGGATTTGCTCTTAGTAGTTGAAGAAGATGAACAATATTTGTGGTCCCCAAAGGGAGCCTGCGACAAAGCAGTCAAAACTACGTTATGAGGGCAATCCTTTGACTTGCGGGGCTCACCAACTTCCATTTCTGTGGGCTTAAAACACGAGGGTCGGTTAAAACCCAGTCGCTTGTCAAAAAGTTCTAATGAGGTAGTGATAGGCTTAAACGCAGTCGCAAATGCCTTGTTAGCTGTATGCAGCACACACGTTTCAAGGGCTCTGTTCACAGACTGTTGGACTGATGCTTCTAGTACCTCTATAAGATTGTTATCCATTTACTGGTTCTGTTCCTCTAAAGCACAGTACTGTCCATACTCTTCCTCTTCAAAAGTTTCCAATCAGCTATTACGGCAGCAATAATGAAAAATACCAAGACTGCCTGAAGGGGTATTAAAGGGGGAAGCTTACCCCAAGTGCCAACCGTCATTAAATTACTGGCCCCAAGGTCCAAGCTCCTCAGCCAGAGCTGCAAAGTAATTATTGCAGCCCACGTTGACTCTGCGATCGAGGGCATATAAGAAGCCAAAGGAAAAACGATTTATACAAAAAGTGCACTCCACGGTCCCACCAGATCAAACTCGGCTTGACTGTGCTGGTCGTAGAATGATGATGAGTGGTGCCAAACGTTTCAATGTGTGCTTTAGCAAAGATCTGAAAAGGGGACTGCACACGGAGCCCAAGTGGGCCGCACAAGGAGCCCAATTGGGCTACGCAAGCATCATAAGGGTCCTATACAGCAGGCCCAATATTAGGAGTAAAGGCACTGCATGGAAGGGGGAAAAAAAACAAATCATAAAAAAAAGGAAAAACAAACTGAAAAATGACAGACAGACCATAGGGCCAAGCTTCCCGCTAAATCACCGTCGCAGGGCCACGAACTGAGAATACATGGGGGAAGTAAAAATTTGTCAGAGTATTTACGCATTCAACAATAAGCATAAGAAGTGTCAATCAACACCATCACTATCCATTTTAGGCTACAATCAATAGATATGAATAAGATTAACATAAGATAATGTATGTAATAAAAGGCACTTATCTCGACTGCCGAGCAGCAAAGAAAGAAGCAGTAAAGATGGTGCCAACTGTATTTGAGGGGTCTTCTGGGCCATGATTGGTGGGGTTGATGGGCAAAGAATCTTGGGATGTGTAGTATGTTTAAACTGTTATTTCATTGGCTGCTGTTTGATGAGTAGTAAAGAAAAAGAAGCATAATCAGAACCTCCGGGGCTGAAATCGAATTGGCTCTTACACTCACACTACAGATTTGCATTCTTAGGTTGGCGGACTGTGGGTCCTACTCTGTGTAGGTGTGGCAGTATTTGAGCTTGGGTTTTCCCCTGGAATCAGTCATGTGGATTCTAATGTCCCTTTCAGCAACTGAAGTGTTTGTTTAAAACTCTCTCCCTACCACATGCCACTGTAGAATGAAAACAAAGGGAGGAATAAACGTGCATTACAACTTTCCTGATGCTTCCTGCACACAATTTTATTATATTATTTTAAGTGCACTTTTGTGTTCTTTCTGCACTGACGGGATGTTTTCAATAGATAGTCAGTTTTTACTTAACTAGGAGGTTGATGGTGTCCAATGGAAACAAACTGATTCTAGAAATTTTGGGGAAACATGAAAGGCTCTTCTATTATGCATATGACGTGACCTCACCAAAAGTGATATCACAGGAAGTGACATTAATTGACAAATATTCCTCTGACATTGTCGAAGCGACCTTGAAAGAATCAAATTCCTTGTTATGGATAATAGCAAAAAGATGCAAAACAGAAAACTGTTAATAAAAAAGTACATATATTTTAAAGCTCAGAGAGGAAATACATTATTATATATATTGTTCAATCTGGGTGGGAAATCTAAGCCCAGGCCTATACAAAACGTATTTCTTTACCGAAACGTTATGGGGTTCCAGATTAGTGTATGATTAAAATTCCAAAATAGATTGTCTCATAACAATACTTCAGCAAATTGGTTTTCCAGATACCCAGCTGAACATAAAGAACCAGCATTACAGATGTTTGAACCACAAAGATATGAAAGCAAAAAAGATATGGAAGTAAGAAACAAGTTCAAAATATAGTAAAATGGAAGATATATCAGTATAACATGTACAAAAATTAAGCACTAGGCTCTAGTGAGATAAATCTAAGCGCTGAGACAACTACCTTTTTATTTGAAAGTATTGCAAACATTAGGCCAGGTCTAGAAAAATGCCAGAAGATTTCTGTAGAAAAAAACATTATTATTTACGGTTTTTCTCTAACTGCAATTTGCATTCTATTTTTTCAGCAAGTTCTTACATTGTTACGTTTGAAACTACACCTTCAAGAATGTAAGGGTATGTAGGCTAAAGGGAGTTATTCGGGTATGCCCTGAACCATGGCTGCACTGTCCCTATCAAACCCCTCTGCAGCTCTTTAAAGTACAAATGAGTGTGCATTTAGGGAGTAACATAGTGCAGTTCGTTTTGTAAATTAGCATGACACTTGTTCAGTTCGTAGCTTTGAGATACATCTTCTTTCACCAGCATCGAAACATTTGTTTCCCGTTGTGCAGCACACCTGGCAAGCACAGATCCAGATATAAATGCTCACAACTCAGAATGTCTACCCCTTGTCTCACAGTGTTGGAATACGGCTGAGGGGCTTAGGAGAGGGAGGTCAATCTTATTGGCCTGTACTCTACAACCATTCCAATATTTTTATGTTTAAACCTGGCTTGACTGGTATTTTTATGCCAAAACAAATAAAAATATCTAGAAAATAATGTAAATCCTGTATTTTTCCCCACTGAAATATAAAAAAATATAAAGAGAAAGCAACAAATAAAAGAATGAAAAATGTTAATAGAATTTTAATGAGGTCTAGATTATTCTGAAATGGCGTTCAAAGCAAATATGGAGACAACTGCTGTGTTACAAAGGAATACAAAAGACTTTAAACAAACAGTTGTTCCAGTATCAATTGATGGCCCTTAGCCAACTGCTAAACATGCACAAATGGCCACTATTGATCTCTGAGAAAGGCATCAACCATAGTAATTACCAGTGGCTGAAAGTAGTTCAAGCTTTCCATGCTTCACCTTTTTCTTCTGGTCAGTAAAACTTCTTAAGTGCCATGAACTGCCCAGATGTGGGACACACAGCCTATTGGGCCATAAGGTGCATTCTGCACCAAACTAAATAGACCTAACTTGACTGAAACTAATTGGTCTGGATGCTTGTGTTCCCAGTGAGAGAGCACCTGAAATGACAGCTCGGGTTTTGGACTGTTCTTCTCTGAGCAAGACCAAGACTTATTTGCATAACGTGGATCCCTGACACTAGTGACACGGGGAACAAAATATGGACTGCAACTCTGCACAAGTATTTACCAGTGGCTGAGATTAATTCAAACATTCCTGCCATCACAGTCTCAATAAAATTTGCTGGGGTTATAATGTTTATTTATTTGTCACCTTACGACAAAAAGAACGGGCTTAGTACCATGTCAGTGAAGTGTCATCCAAGTCAATTAACTTTGATTTTTAAAAAGAACCCTCCCATACCAACCTAGTTGATGGCATGCTTCATCGTCGAGTTCCCACCTAAGATGCCGAAAGCATCTTAGGTGTGCTACGACGCCTGATTACAGCAGAGCTGGTTTTGATTTTTGAAGTGAGGTGAATGTGTAAGTGAAGGTTTTAAAACTACCTCCAGTATATCCATCCAAGGAGGGTAACATTTTTAATAATGGACTCCAGGGGCTGGGTAAAAACTGTGGTGGTGAGAAATTAGTGATCTCACACAACCTAGTTGATTGATTGCTTTTTATGCTCACATGACAATCAGGCAATACAAGGCATCCAAATCAAAAACATCAGCAATAGAAACATAGGGGGTCATTCTGACCCTGGCGGCCACCGGCACCGCCAACAGGCTGGCGGTGCTCCCACGAGCATTCTGACCGCGGCGGTTCAGCCGCGGTCAGAAGCGGCAAGTCGGCGGGCTCCCGCCGACTTACCGCTGCTCGGGGGAATCCTTCATGGTGGCGGAGCGCGCTCCGCCGCCATGAGGATTCTGACAGCCCCTACCGCCATCCTGTTCATGGCGGGAAACCCGCCATGAACAGGATGGCGGTAGGGGGTGCCGCGGGGCCCCTAGGGGCCCCTGCCGTGCCCATGCCAATGGCATGGGCACGGCAGGGGCCCCCGTAAGAGGGACCCGCAAAGTATTTCAGTGTCTGCCTTGCAGACACTGAAATACGCGACGGGTGCAACTGCACCCGTCGCACCCCTGCAACTACGCCGGCTCAATTCTGAGCCGGCGTCCTCGTTGCAGGGGCATTTCCTCTGGGCCGGCGGGCGCTCTTTTGGAGAGCGCCCGCCGGCCCAGAGGAAATGTCTGAATGGCCGCCGCGGTCTTTTGACCGCGGTGCGGTCATTTGGCGGCGGTACTATGGCGGACGGCCTCCGCCGTCCGCCATAGTCAGAATCACCCCCATAATGCCTAACTACTTTTGCAACACAACCACCCAAGCCCCAAGCATAAAAAACAAATAAATGCTGTGCTAGACAAGGATGTATCACTTGACATGGCTGGTTGTGCAACATGACAAACTATACAAGAAGGTTTTAAAACTTCACATACATAAAAAACTAATTTGTATGAGGGAAATTGAGGGAGCTGGACATTTAGTCAGTAAACATTGGATGTTTCACTGATTAGATCTAAGCTGGCATAGTGTGGATGTTGGGGGGGTGAGGTTCTTTGATTGTTCCCACAGTCGCTATTTCCAAATGGGAAAGGAATGGTCAATTTGACTCTTATTTGTGACGAGGTGCAAGGTCTTAGTCTTTGCTCGAGAGATAATAGCCCCTCTACTAAATATTGGTTGGTTAACTTCAAGCCTATGAAATCCAACCCTGGGCCTTCTCCTGAGTGTCTCTGCACCTGGATTATGTCTTCTCGTATGATTGATCTGCATTCCTATGTTTCCCTGATCCAATGGATAACTTTATTTGTATGTGAGTCCCAGGACTCGCTGGTACCCTGGTTTAATTTAGGGACGTTCAACAGATAAAGATCGTACTGACTTCCACTACCGTGAGTCTGGGAGGATTTCCTTGGTTTCCCTCCATTCCTGATAGCTTGCCACTCTGGTTTATGATGAAAGGCTTGACTGGCCTCCCCAGCTAGTTTGGGGCCACTTGATCTTATTGTGGCTACAGCTTGGGCTACACACCCCTTTGGGTAGTTTTCCCCACGATCACCTCTTGACACCATATTTACTCTCTCTTTCTTGCTCTCTGCTGGAGTGTAGAATTTACTAGATTGAATTAGAGGTACAGGTGGCTGCTCAGGTTCGGGCACTGGGGAGGTTTTCCTTACCTTCCCTATTATAGCAGTTATGCCATCCAATTTCTCGTACAGCATCTTGCTCAGGGATTTCATATAGTCTTGTAGCATCACAATCTCACCCCTCAGATTGGTTAGTTGGGTCCCGATAAAGTCATTCCCCAATTTTCCTACTTAGTTGGGTGGCTCCTCTGTTCGCATAATTTTACAATCATCGTTGCTGGGCCTTAGATCTACGAGTGGTAAAAAATTATTTGAGCATTCTATAGTGGGTTCTGTGTGTACTTGTAGAGCTGGCGATCTCACTTGGGATTGATCAATAGG
Organism: Pleurodeles waltl; assembly: GCF_031143425.1. Lineage (NCBI taxonomy): Eukaryota > Metazoa > Chordata > Amphibia > Caudata > Salamandridae > Pleurodeles > Pleurodeles waltl. The sequence goes on along the minus strand of NC_090448.1, from coordinate 328,168,516 downwards.
TGGTGCAAGACTTGTGGAGGAAATGACCTCTAGCTGGTTCATCTTTTTTAACTTAACCTGGGACTCACTGCTCGAGGTTTCGAAGAATTACTTAATGTCTTTCGTTAATACATCAGCCCCCCTCTTCCCAGGAATTTTAGGCTTTGGGGCTAACAGGCTTTCCACTTACTCGATAAGGTTGTCTCTTTCGTCCATGGTGCAGTTCTCAGCAGAATGTCTCAGGAGCTTACTAACCCATCCCAGCCCATTTTGTTTGCCACTCAGTTTACTTTTCCCCATTCCTTCGAACAAAGCCTAGGATCAAAGTAGTTTCAAATATCCCCCTACGATAAAAGTGTGGGGGGGCACTAGAGAGGGCCAAGCTTAAATGATGATAGTTTGCAGCGACTCACCAGTGTGGAAAGGTTGCTGTTGAAAAACTAAGAGGGGGGCCCAGCCCTGCCTCTTCCTGACGTGGATGGGCGTGGATGGGCCGCCCTTGGCCCGGGGTTTGGCTGGGTGCGGCCGCACGCGTCCTGCACCGTGGTGGGAGAGTGGCTCTTTTCAGCGCGATGGTCAGCTCTTCCCCTTTCTGGCCCCACCTCTAGGCACAACCATACTTCCTGGGCTTCCCTCCTTCAGCGAGCGCGTGTCCTACACCAGGGTGGGGGAGTGTTGATTTTCAGCGCAACGGTCAGCTCCTCCCCTTTCTGGCCCCACCTCCAGGCACAACGATACTTCCTGGGCTTCCCTCCTTCAGCAAGCGTGCGTCCTGTGCCGCGGTGGGGGAGTGGCGCTTTTCAGCACGATTGTCAGCTCCTCCCCTTTCTGGCCCCACCTCCACATGTTTCAGCCAATGGTATGTGCTAGTAAAGTCACAGTGGCTTTCTTCAGGACCAAGGAGTCAGGTCTACCAAAGCTCTAAAACGTGGATGCACAAACACTAAGGCATGCATATATAGGGTGGTCTTTTCATAACTTACGTTATTCACCCACATGCTTGTTGTATCAGCAAAAGAATAAACTTCAGCAAGGTAGCCATGATGCATTAAAGGCATGGTAAGTAAAGAAACCGTTAATAATAATGGACAGCAGGCGCATTCATAGTGTGGCATGCAACATGCTCCACGTGCCAGTGAGCAGATGTGTCCTGGCTTTTACACTCACGTATTGCTTAAAACGCATGCAAAGGATACAATTTGTGTTCCACACAACACCCTTCATAACATGTTGTTATGTGAAATTCTATTTGACATAAGGGCAACATCTGATTAGAGTGCTCTTTTCTTAGCAATGCCACCAACCACTCATGATGACAAGATGCTCCTCGTGGCTCATAGTGCCCATTTGATAAAAAAAATACAGTCAGGCAGAAAACTAATGCTGCGTGGCGTCATGCATCACTGGGAAACACAGTCCCCTCATCTGTATTATTAGATGCAGCGAGTGACCCACCATTCCCTGTGCTGCAAGTCATCAAATAAGTGCTCATTAAATGTAACCTACTGGTGTTGCTACCAATTAGGACAACATGGATCCCGAGGGGGACGATGCCTATAGTCACACTGTAGAACAAGCATTTTCAATGCAACGGGTCTTGCATTTGTTCGAGTTAGAGCTATTAGCGTTGTAAAGCAAAAAAAAAACACAGTGCGGTCGCACTATGTAAAATGCAGCGCAATCACGCTGCATGGAAAATAAACAGATAAAGTAGTACGAACTCCAGGCTGAAAACATTGAGCCTCGTATATTTTTTATACTTTACCGGTGCTGTGTAGGTGGGCTAAACACCGGAAAATGCATGACGTATGCATGCCTTTCTCAAATGAAAGCAAGCGGATTTTAAAAGGCAAGCCCACAAACCAATGTAAGTGACTGAAGCGGCATGGGTGTGGTTTGAAGCCCAAAGAGAGATTACAGAATGGACAGAGCACTTTGTGCTCGCCCATAAAAAACAAATGAGGAGCAATTAGTCCGGTACACTCCTTAATAAAGCTCCAAAGTAATGCTTGTGAGCAAATAATGTTCCCAAAGGCGTAGCGACCTCCTGCCGGGCCTTCCTCCCTCTTCTCCCACTTACTTCGTCCAGGTTGTCTGTCTGTTTCCATACCTTCTGCAGGCCTGCACAGAAACCGAATCTTGTTCTGGTCCCAGGTCATGTCGTATAAGTAGAGGGAAACAGCTTCCTCTGGTTTGCATGTGCTCACACTCACAAGTCTGCCTATGGGTAGAGCGCCCGCCCCGCAGTGGGGGGGCGTGGCCCATTAGGGGATGGGGCCTCCGAGGCCCTGGGGCACTCCACCCCCCTTTTCCCCTCTGCCGGGGGTGCGGGAATCGGCCGGATTTCTGCCCTGACTCCTCGCGAGGCGTTGGGGCGGAAGTCATGCCACAGGGGGCATGTCGTGGGGCCGACGTTGGCCGCCCGCCGGTTCCGGCCGCCGCGCACTGGTGGGGGGCTATTTAAAGGCCCCCCCAAGAAGGGAAACCCCTTCTTTACCTGTGCGCGGCGGCGGGACCTGGCGTGCGGCCCACGTTTGTCCCACCCACCCTCTCCTTTATGTTAGTAGTTTGGAAGGAAGTTGGGAAATTGAGATAAAAATGTGACTAGAAACAATAGGAGGGGGTCCCCAAGGTGGGGCCCCCAGGAGGACATCTGGGATAGGATCTTGAAGTTCTGAGCCAACCAGCGGATGTACACACCAGATCAGGGGGTAAGAGACCTCAGGTCGCTGGGGGAGAACATGGGGCTCCAGCTCTTGGCTCCCCCCATTACACCCCAGGGCTGATTGGTGTTTGGAGGGGGGGCGGAACCCTAAACTGGAGGACAAGGCACCGGGTAGTCAGGGTAACCATCCCTCCTACGGATACAGGTGAGACATGGGTCACCTGTGTGGTCCAAATGGTGGTTCAGGACAGGAAGGGATCCTGTTAGATTGGTTATGGTCACAAGTAATTTCTCAGTAACATGTAAATAAAAATGTTTTCTTTATTGACTAACCTTGCTATACTTTCTATTTGATGTTTGGCTTGTTGAAGTTATGAGTTATTTCATATGATGTCTTTAAAAAAAATAAAAGATACTTCTTCCAACGAATAAAGCTTGTCATCTCGTGCATTCCTGGTGGGGGGAGTGTGGGCCGACTGGAGGCCTCCGGATCCTAGTGAAGCCGTCAAAGCGGCTTCTCTGATTGACTCACAGAGGCGTTCCTCCAAACGGTGCCTGTCCCCAGGGATTACATTAACCCCTCGCTGTCATTGAACTCACTGCTGGTGTATTGTAAGCGCCTGCCATGGTTTTGAAACACATATGCTAATATTGTCTTAAAAAACATGTCTATGTCATAGTCGAAGAAGTGCGAGCTACAGTACAAATAGTTGTGTAGTATTCATAATATTCTCGGAGGCACCAAAAAGTCAATCAGTGTGTGCTCAATATACATCAACACAATTTCAGTCAGTCAACTGTGTCAGTTAATTTTTTTTAGATTTTTTTCTTCTCTTCTAGATTATCGTGACTACTCTTTATGTAAGTTCATTATTTTAAAGGAAAGGAACATCTTTATTGCAATGTAATATTTATTGTATTTTATATTACATTTTAAACTTGAGCATTAGAATGTATCCACAATGCCATTATTTGTACCTCCACCCACATTTTCTGCACCTCTAGGTAAACCCATTATGCCATGGGAAGACTGGTGGAAGGCATTTGAAACCTATTTGGAAGTCTTAACAGGGGTGTGTTTGTAGCAAAATAAATTTGGCAATGCTAAAACATAGTTTGGGGGTGGAGGGTAGAAACAAATTAAAGACTTTACCAGGACTTTGTAGTCAAAAAGGAGAAGGTGATAATTTATCAAATATGGAGGAACAACTGGATGATAAATAAGTGGTTAAAATGAAGACTTTCGAAGACACCTTTGGGTAGAGAGTGATAATGTATCAAATATGGAATAAGAACTGGATGCTAAATAAGTGGTCACGATGAGGGCTTTAGAAGAAAACTTTGGGGGGAAAGAATTTGTGTAGTTGTAGCAAGACATACATTTTCTTTGTCAGGCACAATTACCAGGAGTTAATTTTGATCAACATGTGAATGTATTGCCTACTCTAGCTCTAATTTTAGAGAATTGCAGGGAGAGATTATTTGAAGTCACTTAATCAACCACACTGCTAGTTTAGGAATTTAGGAAAAACTGTTAGGAATGAAAGAAACTTCTTTGAAAAAGTTCATAACTATGGCTCAACATATTGAGGAAGCATCACACTACGTAGAGGAATTGAATGTGTAAGACGTTGTGTGAGTAGGAGCAAAACTGAGTCTACAACGCAAAGTATGTGCAATTGTCAAATAAATCCAAGGTTAAGGCTGATGGCAAACTGAAAAGTATATTTGGAAGTGACAAGAGCACATGCTATAGATGTGGTAACGTGACACATATAGCAACTTCCAATAACTGTCCAGCTGCCAAGGTGAAATGTTTTAAATGTAAGAAAATAGAACATTCCTTGAGAGTGTTTAAGCAGGAGGCCACAGTTTTAAGGTAAACACGTTGCATGAGAATGTATATGGGAATAGGAAATACCAAGAGAAATCAGATTCTGAAGACGATGTGGAAATGTTGGCAGTGTGTGATGTGTCTGGTGAAATTAATACAATGGTAGTGTGTGATGTGTCTAGTGAAATGAATACAGGCATAAGTGCCATAGTAAAGCCATATTGCACTTAGAAATGCAGGGTGGAGGCACGATAAATGAAGAATGGAATGTTGATATATTATTTTTCAACATATACTTTAAATGATAAAGAACCAGGCGGACCTATTAATGACGGATGTAGAACCATAAGGATAATGTGGTGGAAAATTACTGATTATTGGCTAGTTTCAATATGAATTACCTTTTAAGGAGAGGACAGCTTCAAGTCGGATATACGTTCTGGAGAAAGAAAAGATTTTGTGGGGATGGCAAGAGTAACAAGCATTGGGTATAGTAGTAGATCCCAATTCCAGCAGGCAAGTATTAGTGTTAGCTTTGGATGAAGTGTGTAAATGTGTGCATGAGATTACAAAATTGTTTGGTCGTGAACTTGGATGCCTGAAGAAGTTTGCACATAAGATTGATTTGAAGAAAGGGGCCATACTATTTGTGCAAAAGGTGCATAGTGTGCCATTGCCCTTAAGACGTTCCTTAAAGAATGAATAAGGCATATAAAATAAGAACAATGCAATGGAACCAACAGAATCATCAAAGTATTTCTGTCCACTGGTAATAGTTTGTAAACCCAATGGCAAGATCAGGATGTGGATTTACCTTACAGAGATCAATAGCAAAATACGAGTGGAACTCCATCCCCTGCCCAGCATTAGGTAAATGGTAGTGAGAGTTAAGGGTGGACAATAAGATTCAACCCTTTATTTATCAAGTGCATACCAGCACATACTGTTGCATCCTGACTCCAAGCATTTGACTTAATTCATCATGCCAGAAGGTGCATTTTGTTTTGTATGGATGCCATTTGGGCCAGCTTCTGCATCAGCTGTTGTTCAATAAGAAAAGCAGTGTTTGTTGGGAGATTTAGCAAATGTGAAATTCTTTTAGGATGTAGTATTGGTGAGGGTGTGGAGTTGGACAGCCATAGCGATTTGCTCAGAAAAGTGCTGAGTATTTTGGAGGAGGCCAGACTTACTGTAGACATTGTCAACTACAAATCTGCTGTGTGTGAGCTGGAATATTTGGCTCATACCATCAGAAATAATGGAAGCCATTTAGAAAGCTCCCTCACCCCAAGACAAAGATCAACTAGGATCTTTTTTATGGGTGGCGAAGTATTGCTCTAAGTTTGTCTGCCACATTTCAGACAAAGTTCAACACATGTGGGAGTTGAGGAAAAAGGTCAGAAATACAACTGGTTACAGGAGTGTCAATGTGCATTAGAGGATATCAAGAAATGCATTGTGGATGCTTCAGAACTCAAACAATTTGACTCAAGCAACTTCACCATCATTGCTACAGATGGCTATTTTTATGCAATCGTGCAAAAGACGTGAGGAATTGGATTGTTGGTGAACCCTGGTCAAACAACAACCACAATCCCTTGCAGGGTGAACCACAAAAAGTCTCTAAATTAAACTGTACTAAACCCTGGTTAGCTTGGTACAAAAAGCAGTCAGGCAACCTAAGAGGCAATGTGTAAAGTATTTATTAAGCACACAAACAGCAATCAAGTAAAAACACATGGCAAGAAAAATTGCAAGCCAACTTGAAAAAAGAGTACATTTTAATAAATAATCCGACATAAAAACGATACAAATCTAATCAGAAGAACCATAGTTATGAATTGTTAAAGTAAAAGGTTGATCAAATCGCCAACCGCGTACACCTAGTTCAGACTTAGTTGCCAAAATGGCAGTAAAAAAACTCCAGGGTAATGAGCCACGAGGCAGTAGCCGAAGACAGTTCCACAAGGTCAGATACACCTTTGGTGAAGGACTGCTGAAACAAATTTGCTGCTGCCGAGAACAATGTCTTGGAAGAAGTTAAGTCATTATGGTGCTGCACCTTCAGGTGGATAGGCGAGCAGGATGGTCCCTGTCTCCTCCTGGTTCTCAGAGCACTTTTTAGCCAAATTTTGTCCTCAGTTTTGGAGAGTGTCCATCTGGGCACTTTTAGCACCACAACCAAGGTTCCAGGTCTGGTGGGACATCTCTTGGGAGTTCAAGACCCACTCAGGCTAGGTCCAGGTGCTGGTTAAAGATTGTGGAAGCTTGTGATGTCTATGTGGCTTTGAACATGAGGCCAGCAAACTAGTCCTTGGAGTCACTTCTGGTAGTCCTAGGTACAGGTGTATGTGCAGGACTCAACAGCAGGGCTGGGCTTTGAGTGTTCAAGGCAGGCTCAAGGCAGTAAAGCAGGCCTTCCAGGGACAGCAGAAGTCTGGCTGAGTGCACAGCAGCAGACAGCCTTCTGAGAGTCTTTCCACAGATCCAGTAGTGATCTGGAGAGTGGGTCTGAAGGTCTTTTCAGGTCTGAAGGTTTTTTTGCCCTGGCACCCTTCTGGAAAGGTCCTTTGACATGCATGGGCTTCCCTTCCACCCCTGCCTTGGATGCAAGCGGGCTGTGGTGACAATACAGGGTTGTTAGGCCCTTTGTGTGAAGGCAGAGCACAGGCTATTCAGTTGTAAGTGGTGCTGTGCTCAGCTTCCTCCACCAATGCTGCCAGCAGATGGCCCACGCAGGTACCACCATTCCTCCATTGTGTGACAGTCTGGGGGAATTAACAGAGAACAATTGTCAGTTACACTGGGTCATGTGACCCTAGAGAGGTTTCAGGCACAAACGATGGGAAAATGCCAATGTTCTAAAAGTGGCGTTTTCAACATTGTAATGAACAATCTGACTTTACCATTAAAGAGGGTTTTTCATTACAATTTTATAGGTACCAAACATGGAACATCTACTCCCTCTCAATTAAGAATTACACCTTAATAAATGTAATAAGGAATCCCCATTGTTATCTCATAGGAGGGGTAGGCCTTACAGTAGTGAAAAACTAATTTGAGAGTTTTTCACTACCAGGGCCTGTAAAACTTAAAAGTACATGCCCAACCTTTTAAGTACACAGCACCCTGTCCTATGGGCTTCCTAGGGCCTACCTTAGGGGTAACTTATATGTAATAAGAGGGACATTTAGGGTTTAGGAAAAGGGTTAAATGCCAGGTCGGCCTGGCAATCTGACACTGCATTCAGGCTTGCAATGGCAGGCCTGCAGCATGTTTTGGACTGCTACTTAAGTGAGTGGCACAATAAGTGCTCCAGGTAGCATTTAATTTACAGACCATGGGTATATGGTATACCACTCAATAATAGACTTAGAAGTAAATTAAAATGCCAATTAGATATAAGCCAATTGCACCATGTTTTAGGGAGAGAGCAAAAGTAGTTTAGCACTGATTATTAGTGGTAAAGCGCACAGGATCCTAAGGCCAACAAAAACAAATTCAGCAAAAAGTGGAGGGAAAATGGCAAAAGGTTTGGGGGTGACTCTGAAGAGGGGACAGAGTCCAAAAGGACATGAAAGGGTGGTGGCTTTCGTAGGATTATTTGTAGAATGTGCCAGTCTCAAGACAATGTCAGAAGCTGGATGCAAAAAAAAACAGTGGCAGATGATCCAGTAATGCAAACAATAATTGAATTATTGCCTCAACAGTGGACACTCATTTGTGGGAAGACTACTGAGATAGCTGATTACAAGCCAGTATGGTCAGAATTATCGAGGGTAACAGACTGTTAGTACCAAGAAAATTGTAATGGATTGTTTATGGCATGAATGAAGGACATAGAGGAATGACCTCTGTGAAAAGGGAGTAGATTTTGGTGGCTTGGAATGGATCACGATTTGGAAAGATTTGTGAGGAGTGCATCTCTTCTGCTTAAAGCAACAAAACTCATGTGGCTAAGGAAACCCAACTGGTACATATAAAAATGTCCTGAACCGGCATGGCAGAAGTGAGGAAAGGATATAGGTGGATCATTTGAGTTATCTGGTGCGGGTAAAAACCATGCCATAGTTCTCATGGATTGTTACTCTATGTGGCCGAAGATATGTCTAGTGACCGAAGTGAAATTCAAAGTAGTAAATTAATTTTGTGAGGGACGATTCTCAGAAGAAGTTTTCACAGACAATGGTCCACAGTTTGTTTCAGAGAAAAACAGCAATAGGTCGCCACTTGAAAATGGTCTATTAGAAATATTCAACAGAGTTTTGGGAGAAAACATGCAATTATCGATGCAGTGTGGGCTAAATCAGTAAAAAGGGGATTACTAAGATGATTCTATGAACTTTTGTGGTCAACCATACTGTGCAGTGTTAAGGAATAGAAGCAGAGGTCCCCTTTGAATGGAGTTTTCTGGTCCATTGCTCTCTGGAAAGGCTTCCCTTTACCAGTTAAAAGGTAGTTGAGTGTGATTGCTTACCCTTCTTTTGTGCCCTTACTAAGGGTTTCTAAGGAGACTCTGAGCTCAACCCTCTCATTCTGCTCACACCCGATGCCAAAGACTCTGGCTGAACCAGTTTGAGTGGAATAAACAAAATGGCAGAACTACTTGGAAGTGGACTTAAATGTCTCAATTGAAATACAAAACTGTTATCTGAAGCTTTGGTAAAGATTGGACACTTACAACCAGTGTGCCAAGGCTTCTGTTCAAAATTTCAGGGTCACAACGCTAGTGGTGACAAAAAACTAGCTGTGCTTCAGGTTTGGGGTATCCATCACTAATTCCCTTTGCTAGGTTCTGGACCAGAAACCTGTAGAGTTTGATTTGACCTGGGGCTTTGCTTTGACCAGACAAGAATGGCTGGCAGCATTATACTTAGAAGTAGACAGCCGAGCAACTATTCAATAGGGACACTGGGCGTGTCGGCAGGAGAAAGATGCCGTTCAGAAAAGTGACCTCTATAGAATCTGGAGCTGTATGAGGGAAAGAGCTCTATTGCTGTGTGAATGTGAGGACAAGGAGCACCTAAGCTTTTTCTACAGTTTTGACCTGACAATGTACCCTGAGGTCAGATGGTACTGTGGAACTCAAGTTTGTCTAAGTTCCAGTGTTATAATCAAGCACCAAGGAGCTACAAGGTGCTTCAAGCAGCTGGAACACAGTCCACAGTACCTGTTTCAAAAGTGAAAGTGAAGCAGATCGATGGAGGAGCCTGCAGCTACAACTTATTAATTACCTGTAAAACCGGGAATGGGCACCTAGCTTGTTTGGGTGATGGGTTTGTGTGTGAGCTGGAAGAAATACTAAGCTACAGGACTCACCAAGTCATGAGCACTGTGATTCCAGGGCCACTTCCAGGACTTGTGTTGGTGCTTCCTATGCTCACCTGCACTGCAAACACTAGATGCACATCTTTTGGATGGGCTGGGGCAAAGTCCTTGACAGCTGCACTCAATGGACCATGCACCATGCACCACACACCACATATAGCTACGCTGTTTGCTGACACTTCTGACAACACAAACAAAGGTACTTTGCATCTTAGGAAGAACACAGAAGGAGGAAATGGAGACTATGGCGGTCATTATGAACATGGCGGGAAAGACCGCCGACTGCCGTGTCGGCGGTGAACAGAATCCCGCCGGTGGCGGCGAATGGAAACCCGCCATATAATGATAGAAAAACCCAACCCTGCCAAACATTCCCAGACCACCACTGCCCGCCAAGACCCTGTCTGCGGGAATCCTGGCCCACCCCACCCTGCCACCGCCAAGCACACCCACATCCCGCCCTCCAAATAATGATGCACAAATCACTTCGGCGGACAGTGGAGGCTGGTCGACCATTGGCAGCTGCGACCTCCACGGGCGGCAAGTGGGCCCAACAGCAACAAGTGCACACATTGGCTAGGCCCATCACCCACACACCTGACACACATCCAGAACACTATAAAACACCCCCATACACACCCCACAATCCCTTGCAACGAAACCAGGACCAGAAGACGGAGAGCACCAGAGCCAGACAGAGAACACCAGCAGACAGGGCACGCATATCGACCCACACAGGAGCACTCATACCCCATCCCCAGTCCTGACGCCATCCAGCACCCTCACCATGTCCCCCCCAAAAATCCCTGCTTCACCAAAAGGGAGCTAAGGACCATGGTGGACAAGATCCTGAAGGTGGAGCCACAAATATTCGTGTCCGAGGTGCAGCACACACCCATTGCGCGGAAATTGGATCTGTGGCAGACCATGGTCAACAGGGTGAATGCAGTGGGACACCATCCACGCACCAGGGACGACATCCGCAAGAGATGGAACGACCTGTGGGGAAGGTCAGGGCCATGGCATCCAGGCACCACATCGCAGTGCAGAAGACTGGGGGAGGACTGCCACCAACACCACTCGACTACACCGACTGGGAGGAAGAAGGTACTCGCCATCCTGCACCCAGAGGGACTTACTGGATTCACTGGAGGAATGCACTCAGGTAAGCCATCTACAATTACCCCATATACAACACATCTGCAATGCATGCACCACCCCACCCCTACCCACACCCACCTAGACCCACACCCCAACCAGCCATTAGCCACAACATCCACCACCCTGCATTACCCACAACTCACTACCAGGTTCACATCACTCCCGCTGTGCACAGCCATCCACCCCTGCACGTACCCACAATGTAATAGCAATCCCCACCACAATGTAACCCCACCACTGCCACTAAATGCAATGTCCATCTCACAAAGGCAACCTGGAAGGCCACTGAAAGTCACCCCAGCACAAAATTGAACAGTTCTGCACACCTCAAACCCTCATGCATATGTAACAGACATGTCTATGTCCCCCAACAGGCACCATCACCCATGCAACCCTAATGGAGGGGACTAGGAGTGCCACAGCACTCCAGGGAGACAGAGGCACATCACAAGACCTTGGCGAAGGACCCCTTGACACTGATGAGCAGGCAGGCCCCTCACACAACCCTGGATGCTCACCATGCAGTAGCCCCACCCATTAAACCACTGTCACCCCTAACACCCAGTCAAGACCAGCAGGCCAGGGGAGGCGTACCCCTGGACCCGGGGCACAGACAGGTGGAACACAGCTACAGAGCCCACAGTCTCCCACTCCCAACATGCAGGAAGGCGAGGGCCCCAGTACAAGTGGCACGTCAAGACCTGTGCAGGGAACACAGGCACAGCAGGCCAGGGCAAGTTCAAGTGCCCCAGTGGGTCAGGGGGTAGGGCACCGGATGGATGCAGCAGCCCAGGACGTCATTGCAGAGGTATTGGGGGCCTACATATATACCCAAGACAGGTTGGCACAGATTGTGTCCACCCTGGAGCAAAGTCAGAGGATGCAGCTAGAACAACACCAACAGGCCATGGAGCAGTGGAAAGAACACAATGCCACAATGGCCACCCTTGCTGGAGCACTGCTGCAGTTCGTCAACAAACAGTCAGACACCCACACCGGACAAGAGGCCCCCACAACAGCCCTGGACAACCAGCAACAGTTGACCCAAGCAGCAGAAACAGCACAGGAAATACCCTCCCAGGAAACACAAGGGCCAACCATGCCACCCCAAGAAGCTCCACAGCAGGCGCCCAAACGTAGTCTCAGGCAAGGAGATGGCACTGGAAACCCAGCTAAGAACAAGCCCCACTCCAACAATTGACACTGCTACTACTGCAAAGCAACTATCCCACCCATTCACCAACTACACTTAGCTGAGGGGAAAATGAAGTACTATACTACAAATAGGACCCACCTATGACATCCAACAGGGCTGCCACCAAGTCGGTTTTGAGGACACCCAACTCTTACGACTTCCATCACTGTACATAGCGCATTTCACTGTATTCAACCAATAAACAACATTTCTCACCTGTAACACTGTCCCCTGTCTTCAATGTTGAACAAAGTGGAGTATGGATGCAACTGGCAGGGAACAACTTTATTGTCAATTTGTGCTTGGTGGTGGTAATGTGTGTTTCAAATTAGGCAAGGAGGGAATGCATATATTGTCTGTCAGTACCATGCTAAAGAGGTCTATGTCTCACCTATCATGACCAATCCCCCCTATATGACATGGCACACTTACAGTATCAATCACTAATCACAATTACAGGCTTAAGTCCCACACAATTATTGGAAGTAGAGTTGTATCAGTTGGTTCCTGGAATTTACATCTTCCCCTTCCTCATCCTCATCAACACTCTCCTCACCTCTCTGAGGTAACTGATCAGGACCTATAGCACCCTCCACCTCCAAAAGGGTGATACAATGTCTCACAGCCAAGTTGTGCAGCATGCCACCACTATTCTACACACCTTATCAGGCCCATAGGCCAGGGACCCCCCAGAGATATGTAGACACCGGAATCTAGCCTTCAGGAGACCTATAGTACGCTCTTTCACCCTCCTAGTACGTCCACGGGCCTCATTGTATTTCCTGTCTGCATCCGTCCTGGGATTCCTCACTGGTGTCAGGAGCCAACGCAAGTTTGGATAGCCAGAATCACCTAGATAAATGGTCAATACAGAGTCGTCATTGTAATGTCCTTTAGTCAGACAGGCTGGTTTTCTGCAATGTGTCAGTTAGTGACAGGCAAACTTACCTATGATCCACCCTCTGTCCTCTTATAGTTGTTCCATCTTCTGTGGCACACTACTGTTCCTAGTTAACAAATTAATCTTAGACTGAACCCAGAAACATGGCATTCACATGGGAAGTGTACTGGCCTACAGTACATACCAATTGGATGTTCATGGAGTGAAAGTTCTTCCTGTTTCTGTACACCTGTTCGCTCACTCTTGGGGGGATGATAGCTATGTGGGTGCCATCGATGGCACCTATGACATGGGGAATGTTTGCAAAGGCATAGAAGTCAGACTTGATGGCAGGGAGGTCAGCACTTCGGGGGAATCGCACATAGGACTGCAGATGTTGTACAAATGCATTCAGAAACCTTGTCAGTACCTGGCTGAACATTGGCTGTGAGACACCAGCACCCATGCCCACTGTCACTTGAAATGAGCCTGTGGCCAGGAAATGGAGTGCGGAGAGCACCTGCACCTCAGTTGGAATGGCATGTTGATTACGATTTATGGGAGTCAGTGCAGGATCTAGTAATGCACATAGGTCCTGAATAGTTGTACGTGTGAGTCTGTAAGTGATAATGATATGGCGCTCCACCATGGTCCCCATATCCACAAGTGGTCTGTGCACCGATGGTGCCCTTCCTCGCCACAAGGGTCGGTACCTATGAGGGGTAAGAAAAAGGAGTGATGTGCACACATACATTGGCATATTTGCTAAATACATGCAGTGCATTGTTCATAGTAGTGTCTGTACAATAACTGCAACTTGACAGATGCACATGTACATCAATAGGAGGGAACAGAGTAAATCATGTGAGATAATATAGGCAATGGATAGAGGCCTAGGTGCTTCATATGGCTAGTAGGCCCAGCATTGTGAGTATTATGAATTTCAAGATGCGTAGGTGATGGCAAAATGTCTGCCCACTGTAGTTCTGAAAGTGACCTAATACCGCTAGCGGTTGACATCACAGCGTACAGCGGTGTTGACCGCTGTTCACACCCTCATTGGCTAACATGGATGCCAATGGGGAATCCTGGCGTATCATAATCGCCGCCAGCTGTGACGGTGCATACTGCAGCGGAACGTACACGCGTTCGTCATCGTTTGATCACTTGACTCCTTGATCTTGTGCCGACAGGTACTCCACTCTGAGTACTGGTGCGGCCTGCCTCTGGCTATGGATGTTCCACGTGGTGCAGGGGAAAGGGGTCCTGCCCCTGTACGACAGACTCTACGGCCGGCCAGATGTACAGGTGAGTCTGGGTTTGGGGGGCACTGTGTGAGTAATGGATGGAGTGGATTGCACAGATGTGTGCTCCTGTGAGCCAGGATTGGCTATGGTGCATGGAATGCTGCGTGCCACTGTCCTGCATGGCTGGGAGTACTGTCTGTCCTATGTTTGACAATCTGCCATCTGTTGCCATCATACAGGTGCCTGACCTCTGTGTTCCCGTTCTGTGTCACCCTACTAGGTCAGCGCCCACCAGAAGAGGGCACATTTGCATGCCATCGCCAAGGAGGTATGGACCCTGGGGGTCTAAAACCGGTAGAGCACCCACTGTCGAAAGAGGTGGGAGGACCTGCAGCACTGGGCGCGAAAGATCCCTGAGGCCCAGCTGGGGAAGTCCTCCCAATGTGGAAGGGGTGCCCTTCGGGCACTGACCCCCCTCATGCGAAGGATCCTGGCGGTGGCATTCCCAGACCTGGATGGGCGCTTGAAGGCTGCACAGCAGTCACAAGGGGGTGAGTACTCACAGACCATACTTCAGCCTGGAAGGATGAGTGTGTGTGCGATTGGGCTCATGGTGCTTAGAGCAGGGAATTTGACTGGTGTCCATCTACTGTATGTTCCCCAAAGGGTGTAGGGGTGTCCCTGTCAGGTTTCACCTACCTCAGCTCCAATACTATTTCAGGGGATGGGTGTAGGTCAGTATATTGCTCAGTAGTCAGGGGCATGACCATGGGCATAGAGTACGGTGCTGCCTGTTAGGTGTGTCTGCTGGGCAGGTGTATGTCTGGCCATTGTGTATCAGCATTCAGCTATTTACAAGTGTCTCTCCTGTTTTGTCTCCCCATCCCTGTTCTCTTGTGTTTGTTTGGTACAGCATCAACATCAGGCGAGGGAGCTGAGGCACCGGCAAGTGGGGAGGCAGCGGCCCACGGATCCTCCGAGGCAGAGACAACAGACGCCCAGGGGAACAGTGGGTGGGATGGCAAGGGGACTTCCACGGTGGAGGCTACTACCACAGGAGGTAGTGACTCTGAGACCTCCTCTGATGGGAGTCCTCAGGCGGTGGCGGACCCTAGTGGACACACCACTACCGTGAGATCTTCCGCCACCACCCATACCATCAGCGCCCTCCCTTCTGCTCCCCACCGAGTTGCCCGTGCCCGCCCACCCAGAAAGGTGGGCATCTCCTTCGCCCCAGGCACCTCCTCCCCTGCCCCAGTCATCCCTGCTGCCCTCACAGTGGAGGCTATTGACCTCCTGAGAACCATCTCTGTAGGGCAGACAACCATTGTCAATGCCATCCAGGGTCTGGCATCTGAGGTGCAGCAGACCAATGCCTATCTGGATGGCAATCACGGTGCCGTGTCTGCCCTACACAGATCTTTTCAGGCTCTGGCCTCCTCTTGGATGGCAGCCATATTCCCTGGTCATTCTGTCCCCCCCTCTAACCTCGTCTACCCCTTCCAGCACCCCACTCCCTTCACCCGTCCAAAGCACACAATCAGACCCGCTTACAGGCACATTAACACACAAGAAGCACACTTACAAACACAAGCACCACACCTCCCACCACAAGTATTCACACAGCCAACAGACACCTGCACACACAACAACGTCCACTTCCCCCAGTGTGCCCGCCTCTTCCGCCTCTCTGTCTGTCCCCTCTACATCCACACCCTCATGCACTGCACCTTCACTCACTGTTACTTCTCCTCTTCCTGCACTCACCACGATAGCAGACAGCCATACATGCACACCATACACCACACCTGCACTCACCACCTCTACTGTAGTTGACACATGCAGCACACTCACCAGACTTGCAGACACCCAGCCAACATACATCCACACTAGCTGTCTGTCTTCTCCCACTACGTCCACCCCCCCACCTCCCAAAACACACAAATGCACAAAGACACCCACCCATCAGACATCCACCACACCATACTGAGCAGTCACCTGCACCCACTACATGCACACCTACACCATCAACTCCCTCTGCCGCCACTCCCACGCCCTCATCCACGCCCACCCCAATTGTTCAAACCCACTGGCCCACCCTGTCTTGTCCCGAAACGTGCCCACCTCCTTGCCCTTTCCGCTCCTTCCACATCACAGCCCTGCCCGGTCCAGCCTTCCCATTCCCGTGCTCCTTCCCCGGTGAAGAAGAAGGCCCGCTCAGTCTAAGGCATCCAGCTCCACCCGAGCCAAACAGCCCCCACCCCCTTCAAAGGAGAAGCCCACCTCCCCTCCAACCTCCTCACGCAAGTCTAAATCCCACCCCGATTGGAAATCCCCACCCCCACTCCCCCTGCCCCCCTTCCAAGAGGTGCCTGGATCCCCATATGGTACCCCATTCAGTGGAGTACCCAGCACTTGTGGGAGTCAGGTGTGGCCAGTTGTGGCCAAGGACACTTTGCTTTTTATGGACTGGCCATTGGCCCTGTTGGCACTGTTTTGCTCAGCAAGCTACAAATTAAAGTTTTGGTGTGGCCTATGTTTGGGCTGCATGCAGTTCCACCCTGGTGTTTGTTTTAATTTTTTATGGGTGTGAGGCTATTGTATGTACTATGGTCAAGTTGCAGTGGCCTTCGGTCTGGTACGTCCCTCTTGGTGTGGGGTGACTGACTTGTGCTGCTGGGAAGGGTTGGGGATCGTTGCAGAGTGGGTGGAATGGGTGGGTATGTAACTTTGCCCTTTCCTCCATTGTATCATAGGTTGCGGTACTTACCATCGTCATCTTCGTTGGAGGTCTCGGTCGTGTAGGTATATGGCAAGGAGCAAGGCTGCTATGATCAGCAGCTCTCTGTCCATGGCTGCCGCTGCACGTTTTGTGGAACTCAGGTGAGTCTTTCCTTCTTTTGTTTCTTTTCTGCCTGGCTTTGTGTGGCGGTGGTTCCCGGCCTGGAACTTGTGGCGGAATGGTGGTTCATAATTTGATGGGCGGGTTGGGTTTTTCCGACGGCCTGTGGGCAGACTCTGCCGTCGTCAGCGGGACTCCTTTCCTGGCGGTGGGTGGTGAGCGGGATGCATGCGTTTCATTTTATTCATTATTTGCCGGTCCGGCCCGCTCCTATGTTGGCAGTTTCTACCGCCGGCTGAGCGGAACAAACCGCCATGTTCATAATGAGGGCCTATATTTGGGGTGATGGGCGAATGTCCATCCGGGCTTCAGACCAGCCTAACTGACCCCATTAGTCTTTCTGCATCTCAGAGGCCCTAGGGGAGAATCTCATAAATGAACGGTGACTGTTGCAACATAAGTCATGGGTAAGAACTTGCCCCAGGGGAGCAGCTAAGCTGCTTTCCCAAGAAAAAAAAAAACACAAAGGGTGTTAGCACTCCTAAACCACATTTGCGTTCCTATCCAGTATTCTGTACAGTATTATGTTGTCTGTGAATTAAGTTAAATAACTTGTTTTTAAAAGAATAACCTTTGACTGGAAATTGATGTATTAACCTGTACATGTCGTCTTGTTGAATTCGGAATCTCTAACCCCCAACCACCTCCCTGAATAACCCTTGGACTGCTTGGCTTTGCTACCCTAAGGATCAAGTGGTGAAGGAGTGTACTTGGTGCTCAGTTTTCTGTTAATTAATAAGGTTAAGCACCTAGATAAAAGTTAAAAGCATCTCTGATTGTTACAGTCTGAGTACTGCAGACTCTGGCTGCCCAAGGACTTCTACCAGAGCTCATTGTGCTATGAACAGAGTACATGTGTGGACCTGGTCCAGCAAGACTTAGGCCCTCATTACAACATTGGCGGTAAGTGCTGCTTACCGCCATGCTGACTGCCGCCAACATACTGTGACCGCGGTGGTATACCGCTACCCGTATTATGAACCAGAATTAGAAATCCGCCACTATACAGACACACACACACACGTCCGCCAGCCCAAAGGTCAGTGATAAAATGGCGGTATCAAAACCTACACCGTTACGCCAACAAAAATACGCCCACAGCATCATGACCCACGAATCACCGTGGCGGACATTCAACCGCGGTAAACCATTGGCGGTACAGACCGCCGCGCTCAAAATACGCACACACTAACAAAATTACACCACATTGGACAATTCAAACTAAACACACCTGACGCACATACAAACACCACACTCACACACCCATACCACTATAAAACACACACACACACACTACCCACAACCCTTTACGACCCAAAGATTTTGACAACTGATTGAGAGACAAGTCAGGAGCACCAGCTGAATCTGAGCCACAAAACACCATCACCCATACACCATCCTGGCACCTTACAGCACACACCCCAACACATCACCCCACACACCCTAACACATACCACTCACAATACACCCATGGCACCACAAAGACACCCCAGGTTGTCAGAGGAGCAGCTAAGGGTCATGGTGGAGGAAATCATCCAGGTAGAGCCACAGCTATTCAGATCACAGGTGCAGCAGACTTCTATTGCAAAGAAGATGGAGCTATGGTGGAGAGTCGTGGAAAAGGTCAACACCGTGGGACAGCACCCAAGAACAAGGGATGACATCAGGAAGAGGTGGAACGACCTATGGGGGAAGGTACGTTCCATGGTTGCAAGACACCAGATAGCTGTACAGAGGACTGGCGGTGGACCCCCATCTCCTCCCTCCCAACTAACAACATGGGAGGAGCAAGTCTTGCCGATCATGCATCCTGAGGACCTGGCAGGAGTAGCAGGAGGACTGGTCTCTGGTAAGTCAAATCCTTACTACTTTAACCCCCACCCTACCTTCATGCCATCACAAACACATACCCCTACCCTCACTCCCATCACCCTACCACCTCACATATACCCCACCATCACAACCCACTCATCCCAGTACCAAGCCCTGCATGCAACGACAATGCATGGACCCCTATCACAGACCTGCATGGACACCCATCACCACAGCATGCTCAATAGTGACAATCACTTAGCCAAACCAATCACAACTCACACAAGCCAAAGCTGCCATGCTAATAACAAATATAGAGGGAAACATACCATGCACAGGATGGCACCCGCAGAAACAATAACACTGCATTCACATCCGCACAGGACCCCCACTCAACGTCACCGGAGAAGAGGTGCCAGCCATATCCAGTCCCCCCCCAGAAGAGGCCCACAGTGATGACAGCAGCTCTGCACACCTGGATCACGATGACCAACCTGGCCCATCAGGGACCTCTGGACAGTCGGTTACCCAGGCACAGTCCCAACCCACCACAGAGCCTCCCCCCTCAGGAAACACCACCACAACACCCACCCAGCGGGCCCATCCTTCTGTCTCCAGGACTAATCAATCAGCAGTGTGTCCACCACTAGAGGGACCCCAGGCAACCCCTACAAACACAGGACGATCAGGGCCCCGGGGTCAGTGGCAGTGGGCACTTGGTCCAGGGGACAGAGGCACAGGACAACAGGGAAGCTGGGAGGACTGCTGTGTAACAGGGGGAGGACAGGCCCAGGGAACCGACTCTCCGAGAGGCACTGACCAACATCCTGGGAGCATACCACCATTCACAGGAGACCATGGGCCAGATACTGGCCAAGTTGCAGGAGACCCAGTGGCTGCAGGAGGGACAGTACCTGTGGATCAGGGAGGACCTGAGGGACATCCACACCACCCTGCTCACCAATGCAGGGGTGCTGGCTGACATGGCCAACACCATGAGGGAGGCAGTGGCACACCAACGGGCCCCTGACACTAGCCACACCGAAGAACAGCCCTCCACCTCCGCTGACGCTAGTGGACAGGAGGCCCTGCTACAGGAACAACAGGTCACCAGCACCCCACACCCTGCAGAAGGAGAACCACCCCGCAAACTGTCCCTGCAATCCAGGCAGAAGCCAAAGAACATTGCCAAGACCCCTGCCAGGAAATAAGACTTTCCTGATTGTCACCCTTCTGTCCCACTCTGTCACCCTGTCTACCTTGAACTGCCATTGCTCCCCTTCCTATGGCCCCTTGGACAATGCACCTGTGATACAAATAGACTGGACTCTACCCTGGACGTTCTTCCATCAGCAACCCATCCCACTGCGATACCGCATCCACTTCTTAGCACCTAAATAAACACCCTTTGAACAAATTCAGTTATGGAGTCTGTTAATTGTTTGACATATGAATTCATTTCAAAAACTGTAAGCATTGCAATTCAATTGTACTGTAATATTTACATAGATATGACCTATAGTGGGCAGAAGTAAACACACCAGGAGTCGCGGTGGGGCACAGAGATCTGAAAATAGAGATGCCAAAGGGTACAGTAAGTGGCCATGAAAATAGGGAAATCAGGCTGCCATGTTCAATGTCAAACACAAAACGTCAATGGAAGGTGAAGTTACAGTGTCTTACCTGTGTGTCACTAGATGTACTGTTGAATATTGTAGTTCTGTTGTCCACATCTTCTTCCTCTGCCTCCTATTCGTCACTGTCCACAGGCTCCACCGCTGCCACACGACCATTCCCAGGCTCATCCTCCTGCAGAAAAGGCACCTGGCATCTCAAGGCCAGGTTGTGCAACATGCAACGATGATCTGGCAGACCTTCTTGGGTGAGTAGTACAGGGATCCACCCATCAGATGGAGGCACCGGCATCTGGCCTTCAGGAGGCCAAAGGTTTGCTCAATGATCCTCCCTGTTCGCCCATGTGCCTCATTGTAACATTCCTCTGCCCTTGTCCTGGCATTCCTCATTGGGGTCAGTAGCCATGAGAGGTTGGGGTAATCATAGTCACCTGGAAATATCTAGGGATACCCGTTAGTCACCCTTAGGGCCAAACCCACACCCATAAACCTACATCAACTGGGTGGGTACCATGGGCTCACCTATTAGCCAAACCCGGTGCCTCTGGAGTTGAGACATCACATATGGGATGCTCCTATTCCTCAAGATAAAGGCATCATGCACAGAGCAAGGATACTTTGCAGTGATGTGGGAGATGCACTGGTCCGCCAAACTCACCATCTGCACATTTAGAGAGTGAAAACTTTTCTCTATTTCTGAACACTTGTTCATTTTTCCAGGGGGACAACTGCAATATGTGTACCATCAATGGCACCAATGATGTTGGTGATATGTCCCAGTGCATAAACGTCAGCCATCACTGTGGCCAAATCCTCCACCTGGGGAATACAATGTAGCTGCACATGTGTTCTAGCAGGGCAGACAACACTCTGGTCAGCACGTTGGAGAACATAGGCTGTGACATCCCTGATGCCATGGCCACTGTCACTTGGAAGGAACCACTTCCCAGGAAATGGAGCACTGACAGGACCTGCACTAGAGGGGGGATACCTGTGGGGTGGCGGATAGCAGATATCAGGTCTGGCTCCAATTGGGCACACAGTTCTTGGATTGTGGCCCTATCAAGTATGTAGGTCAGGATAATGTGCCTGTCCTCCATTGTCGCCAGGTCCAACAGGGTCTGTACACGGGGGGATGTCTCCATCTCCTACTCATCCTCAGTGGTTGAACTCTAGGGTGAAAAACAGTGAGCAGAAGGTCATATTCACACATATTTCCGCATTAATATGCAATTTTTGCTTTACAGAAACAGTATGTGAACTCGTAAGTCAGTTGAAGCGCCAAAGTCTGTTGTGACGCAGTTAGGTGCCATGGCCTGTGCCCACCTGAAATGGCGGCTGCCTGACCTGTGAGGAGGGACAAGTGGAAATTAGGTAATTCCGCTGGTGTTGTGTGCCATTGCGGTCGGCGGTCAACGACCACCGTGCAACACCGCATTGGTTATCATTGGGGCGTATGGGTTCCAGGAGCCAATGGCGATGTACGCCGGCGTTGATGGTATGCACCACCGTGGACGTGACCGCCATTTTCTATCTGTTCACTCACTTGCTACCTGACCTTCAACAGGAGAGGACCTACACTGCAAGTGCTACTGTGACCTGTGTCTGGAAGCGACAATGGCTCGAGTGTCTGGGGAAAGGGCCCCTGCCTTCCCTTCGGAGGAGTTGGAGAGACTGCTGGATGGGGTCCTACCCCAGAACCCTTTACACTATGGTCCTCCAGACAAACAGGTGAGTACACTGTAAGCATGATGTGTGGAACATGAATGTATGGATTGAAGTGTGTGAGGTAAGCCTCGTGTGGGGGGGTCTGAGGAGTCCTGGGCAGAGTGCTGCATGTATGGTGGTCAATGTATGTGCATAAGGGGATGGGGGGATATGGTGGGCCATGAGTATAACTGTCCGGACGGTATGATTAATACCTTTTCTGCTTTTTTTTTTCTGCAGGCCAGCGCCCATCAGAAAAGGGGTATTTGGTGTGCCATCGCCAAGGAGGTGTGGACCCTGGGGGTCTTTGACAGGTGTAGCACCCACTGCCGCAAACGGTGCTGGGCAAGGACGATGGCAGAGGCCCAGCTAGGGCTGGCCTCCCAACGAGGAAGTGGTGCCCCTCATACCCTGACCCCCCCTGATGTTCCGCATCCTGGCAGTGGCCTATCCAGAGTTGGATGGGTGCTTGAAGGCATCACAGCAGCCACAAGGGGGTGAGTACAGATTCAGAATCATAACTGTGCGCATTAAGGTATTGCCTGGGTGGGGGATGTGGGCGCCTCTAGGCCAGGGCGACCATTGCTGGGTATGTTCAATAATGGATAAGCTCAGATGCACTCCAACCCCAATAATCTAAGTGGTAATATACTACTGGGCAGGGTCCTGTGGGTTTCAGGTATGCAAACTAATGGCATTAGGCAGTGTATCCCATGGGCCGGTGACTAGCAATGTAACTGGTAGTGCATGGCCTAGTGCATAGGGCTGTTGTCGTAGTTTGGACTCTTGCTCTGAGCAAGACTGCTGGTCTCAGGATGACAGTACTTTCGTTTGTAGGTGACTAAGTTTCTTCCTACAACTAGTTGTAACTGTTGTCCAAACCTTACCGGCTTACTAGCAGTACCTCACCAGAAAACATAATAGTAAATGGTGATTTGTAGCGGTCGCTTACGCATGGACTCAAAGTAAGATCTCTCAGGGTTGTCGTGGTTAAACGGAAATTACCCTTTTCTCACAGATTTATTATGTCTCATACAAACAAAGGCAATAACACAGATGCAGTGAAGTTATAATAGTTTTTATTCAGTTTGTGATAAGTTGCATGAACTGCAATGATTAGGATCATGAATATACCAAGCAACAGTATTGTGAAGAGGAGAGTCATTGTTATAAAGACCCCCACCATTATGCAATCTATGAAAGAAATATATGTATATGTAAAAAATGGAATAAGCCCTAATACCCTAAGGAGAGTAGGTCTAACCTCTTACCTAAAAAGGAGAGCTGGGTTCGTTAAACCTAATCTGCCAAAACCGTGTCCATGAGAGGAGCCCCCAACCCTTGTTACCTTGGAATGAGGTTTCTTTCTCAGACTCTGCAGGGACACGAAGACTGGGTCAGCGTCAAGATGACTGCAGCATCGGTATCAGCGATGGTTGCGATGCCCTCTGGTCGGAATCCCTCTGATTATCTGTCTAAAAGTGTGTTGTATTTATACAGATCTACAAGGTCCCCTGACATAAGTGTTATTCATAACAATAGATAACAGGCATGCTTGGGACGGCAATTAATATCAACAATCCCTAGAAAGTATAGAGAGGGAAAATCCCTAAGTGTGAATGCCTACTGTATGTTTGTCTTTCGTGCTTGATCTTGACGCCTTGGCGCAGTGACACTGATAATAAAACCCATAACAAGTGGCCTAACTATAAACAAGGCCGCCATCCTAAAGGAAATAAATTATTAAATGGACTAAGACAGAGCAAGCTAAGTAGGTTAAAAGTCACTGGGTGACGGGGGCACGAGTTTACAAGCCTACGGCTAAGCTAACTCCTGTTATCCCGTTAAAACAAACTAGGATTCACTACACTGTTCCCTGTGAGTTGGGTACGCCAATGGAAGTGTTGTTGCTGGCACTGACCAAGTGTATCCTCTGTCTCTCCCTCGCCTTTTTGTTTTGTCACCCTGTCCTTATGTGCATTAGCATCATCTGGCAGAGGAGTAGAGGCACCGGTGACAGAGGGACCTGCATCCCACATGGGCCTGGAGGCCGAATCCACCAATGATGAGGGTACCAGTTTGACTGAGGGTGAGGGGAGCACCACGACGGAGACAGGAGGGGACAGTACCGACAGCAATACCTCCTCTGAGGGCAGCTCCCTGGCCGTGGCAGACACCTCTGTGCCCACCCCAACTTCAGGTCCTAAGCCACCCCTATACCAGCACCGCCTTCCCAGCAGCCCCTCAGCATGATTCCCGTGCCCGCTAACCCAGGAGGGTGGGCACCTCCTTCACCCCAGGCACCTCAGGCTCTGCTCCAGTCAGCCCTGCTGCCCTCAGTGAGGGGGGAACTGACCTCCTGAGATCCCTCTCTGTTGGGCAGTCAACCATACTGAATGCCATCCAGGAAGTAGCAGGGCATTTGCAAACAAATGCATACCTGTAGGGCATTCACTCTGGTGTGGTGGCCCAACAGAGAGCATTCCAGGTTCTGGCCAACTCACTGATGGCAGCCATTGTCCCTGTGTTCAGCCTCCCCCCTCCAACTTCCTCTACCCAGTCCCAATCCCCTCAACCACAGCCCATCCCAAGCACACCTTCTGACCAGCAATCACCCAAATCCCCACAGAAGTGGCTCAGGCAATCACAAGCACCACACTTCATCTCACAGGCACTCACACAAGCACCATCCACATGCAGACACAACAAAATCCACTGTCTGCACTGTGTCCCCCTCCTCCTCCTCTTCCACCTCACTCCCAGTAGCGTCTCCACTCACACCT
This sequence comes from Pleurodeles waltl, assembly GCF_031143425.1. Classification (NCBI taxonomy): domain Eukaryota; kingdom Metazoa; phylum Chordata; class Amphibia; order Caudata; family Salamandridae; genus Pleurodeles; species Pleurodeles waltl. Next base: position 328,143,389 of record NC_090448.1, on the reverse strand, counting down.
GCATACACTACATCCTCATCCACTACCTCCATCACCAGCACGCCTATCACTACACGCCCCTCACTGGCAGTCACTACCTCCACATCCATGCACATGTCCCCTGTGTCCTCTCCCACTGTGTCTGTGCCCCCTCCTCCCAAAGTACACAAACACAAGAACTCAGACACCCAACAGCCATCCACCTCACAACAGCATCCAGCCTGTGCACCTGCACCCAAACACAATCAATCAATCAATCAATCACTGCATTTGTAAAGCGCGCTACATACCCGCGAGGGTCTCAAGGCGCTGGGGAGGGAGGGTGCTACTGGTCGAAGAGACAGGTCTTGAGGAGTCTTCTGAAGGTCAGCAGGTCCTGGGTCTGTCGTAGGATGGTGGGGAGAGTGTTCCAGGTCTTGGCGGCTAGGTATGAGAAGGATCTGCCGCCGGCGGTGGTTTTTCGGATGCGGGGGACTGTGGCGAGGGCAAGGTTGGTGAGCGGAGGCTTCGGGTGGGGGTGTAGAAGCTGAGTCGGTTGTTGAGGTAGGTGGGTCCGGTGTTGTGCAGTGCTTTGTGTGCGTGGATCAGGAGCTTGAAGGTGATCCTTTTGTTGATGGGGAGCCAGTGCAGGCCTCTCAGGTGGAGTGTGATGTGGCTGTGGCGGGGGACATCGAGGATGAGTCTGGCCGAGGCGTTCTGGATGCGTTGGAGTTGTCTCAGGAGCTTGTTTGTAATTCCTGAGTAGAGGGCGTTCCCGTAGTCGAGTCTGTTGGTGATGAGGGCCTGGGTAACGGTTTTTCTCGTGTCGAGGGGGATCCATTTGAAGATCCTGCGGAGCATATGGAGGGTGTTGAAGCAGGACGCGGCGACGGCGTTGACTTGCCTGGTCATGGCGAGAGTGGAATCGAGGATGACTCCCATGTTGCGTGCGTGGTCCATGGGTTCCGGTGCTGTGCCTAGTGACATGGGCCACCAAGAGTCGTCCCAGGCTGATGGGGTGGGTCCGAGAATGAGGACCTCCGTCTTGTCTGAGTTCAGCTTCAGTCTGCTGTCCTTCATCCAGTCGGCTACGGCCTTTATTCCTCGGTGGAGGTTAGCTTTGGCGGTGTGGGGATCTTCGGTGAGGGATATGATCAGCTGGGTGTCATTGGCGTAGGAGATGATGTTGAGGTTGTGATGTCGTGCAACGTGGGCGAGGGGGGCCATGTAGATATTGAACAGTGTCGGGCTGAGGGAGGATCCCTGTGGGACGCCGCAGATGATCTTGGTGGTTTTGGAGCAGAAGGGTGGGAGGCGGACGCTCTGGGTTCTGCTGGAGAGGAAGGATGTGGTCCAGGCCAGGGCCTTCTCTTGGATACCGGCGTCATGGAGGTGTGCTGATAGGGTGCGGTGGCAGACCGTGTCAAAGGCTGCTGATAGGTCCAGGAGGATGAGGGTGGCTGTTTCTCCTTTGTCCATCAGGGTCCGGATGTCGTCAGTGGCGGCGATGAGGGCGGTCTCGGTGCTGTGGTTACTGCGAAAACCCGATTGGGAAGGGTCCAGGATGTTGTTGACTCCGAGGTAGCAGGTCAGCTGTTTGTTGACAATCTTCTCGGTCACTTTTGCCGGGAAAGGGAGCAGGGAGATGGGCTGGAAGTTCTTGAGGTCCTTGGGGTCCGCCTTGGGCTTCTTCAGAAGGGCGTTGGTCTCGGCGTGCTTCCAGCTTTCTGGGAAGGTTGCTGTCTCGAAGGAACAGTTGATTGTTTTCCGGAGGTGGGGCGCGATGGCTTTGTTGAAGACGTGGTGAGGGCAGGGGTCCGAGTGGATGGAGTTCATGGTTTTGATGGTGTCTTCGTCGCTGACGCTGGACCAGACGGTCAGGCGACTGGTGCGAGTGGTAGTCGCAGGGGTGGTGGACTCAGTGGTGGGTGCGGGGGGGTCAGGCTTGAAACTGTTGTGGATGTCGTTGATCTTGCGGTGGAAGAAGGTGGCCAGGGAGTCACACAGATCTTGAGATAGCGGGATGTTGTTGGTGATGGAGCTAGGGATGGAGAGTTCTTTCACAATGCTGAAGAGCTCTTTGGTGTTGTGTGCGTTGTTGTCTAGGCGGTCCTTGAAGGCGGTCTTCTTGGCGGTCTGGATGAGTTGGTGATGTCTGCGGGTGGCACTCTTGAGGGCTGTGTGGTTGTCTGGTTTTCGGTCGTGGAGCCATTTCTTCTCCAGCTTCGTGTGCTTGGACAGGTGTGCTTGGAGATCCGGAGGTCCTCTGTGAACCAGGCGGCTATCTTGTTGGTGTGGTTGGTTGTAAAGGTCTTGAGAGGGGCGCAGTCGTTGATCCACTGTGTGAGGTTGGTTGCGGCGGTGTCTGGGTCGGTGGGTGGTCTCATGGCGAGGGCGGTAGTCAGTTGGTCCTCGGTGACCTTGCCCCAGCAGCGGCGTGGTAGCTGTTGGGTGCGGTGGTGTGTGGTGGGTTTTCTGAAGGTGAAGTGGACGCATCCGTGGTCGGTCCAGTATGGTTCGGTGGTGTGGTTGAAGGACACGTGGGGGCTTGCGGAGAAGATGGGGTCGAGCGTGTGTCCAGCGGCGTGAGTGGGTGTCGTTACGAGCTGTTTGAGTCCGAGGTTGGCGAGGTTGTCGATCAGGGCGGTGGAGTTGGCGTCGTTGTTATTCTTGAGGTGGAAGTTCAGGTCCCCGAGGAGGATATAGTCCGTGGAAGCGAGGGCGCTGATGAGGTCAGCGATGGTGTCACTGAACTGTGGGCGTGGTCCGGGAGGTCTGTAGATGAGATTTCCTCTGAGGGTAGTGTTGGGGTCGGTGTGGATCTGGAAGTGCATGTGCTCGGCGGTGGTGAGGGTGTCATCGGTGTTTGTTGAGATTTTGATGGAGTCTTTGTGGATGATGGCGATTCCTCCTCCCACTCCGTTGGTGCGGTCTCTGCGGGAGATCTTGTAGCCCTGTGGGATGGCTATGGCGATGTCTGGTGCTGAGGTGGCGTTCAGCCAGGTCTCCGTCAGGAAGGCGACGTTGGGGGCGGTGGAGTCTAGGAGGTCCCAAAGTTCGATGGTGTGCTTGCGAGCGGAGCGGGTGTTGAGGAGGATGCAGCGGAGGTGGTTGGGTTTTCTGGCTGGTGGTGTGGAGGGTTGGATGCTGGTGAATCTGCAGTTCCGGCAAGTGAAAGGCCCCTGGGTGCGTTTCGGGGTGGTCCGGTAGCAGGGGTGGTCTTGTCTGGTGTTGAGTGCGTGGAGGGTGCTTGCGTCGTAGTGCAGTCTGGCGTTGCAGGGGGTGTGGGTTCCAGGGGTTCTGGTGCTGGGCGCGGTCCAGGCACGGACGGGCGCAGACGGGCTTGCCTTAGGTGGGAGCGACCTGCCTGGTGACAGCAGACTGACACCTCCTACAACAACTCCCTCTTCCTCCACACCCAAACCTTTACCCTCTTCCCACCCCATTGTCCCTAAGAAGCTTTTCCTTGCCAACATTGACCTATTCTCTACCCCTCCCCAGTCCTTCACCTCGGGCCAGGGTGGCCAGAACCCAGCCCAGCACCTCAACCACCCAGTCCACGGCCACTGTGGTTTCTGCCACAACTGCATGTGTGAGAGGCTCCAAGGATGCACCCGTCAGCCCAGCCAGTGTGCCAGCACCACCTGCCAAGGCCAGGAAGGGTCCGCCACCCAGCAAGGGCAAGAAGGGGACACCAGCCAGCAAAGGGAAGCAGGCACCCCCAGCCAGCAAGGGCAAGAACAAGACACCAGCTGGCAGAAGCAAGGAGGCACCACCATCTGACAAGGGCAGGAAGGGGCACACAACACCAGCCATGGCACTTCAGCCGTGCGAGGCTGCAGGTGAAGGCCTGAAGGCTACGACCACCACTGCCAGCATCGACACCTGCACCACGGCCAGCACCGCTACATGCACCGTCGCCTGCAACAGCAGCCCCAGTGGGCAGTCTTCTGAGGCTGCCTGTGAAGACCTGGAGGCTACCACCACCACTGCCAGCACCGCCACTTGCATCATGGCCAGCACCACCACATGCACCGCCGCCAGCAGCACCACTGCCAGCAGCAGCAGCTCCAGTGGGCAGCCGTCCGAGGCTTCATGTGAAGGCCTGGAGGCTACCACCACCACTGACAGCACCGCCACCTGCACCGTGGGCAGCACCGCCACCTGAACCATGCCCAGCAGTGCCACATGCACCGCTGCCAGCAGCACCACTGCCAGTAGCAGCAGCTCCAGTGGTTAGCCGTCCGATGCTGCAGGTGAAGGCCTGGAGGCTACCACCACCACTGACAGCACCACCATCTGCAGCGCAACTGGCATCCACTGAGCAGCCGTCACCGCCGGCAAGCAGTGTGTAGTGGTGACTATATGGGCTGCAGTGCATCCTGGCCCCTGCAACACCTGTCGGTGTGACACCCAGGTGAGAGACTGTGACCATGTCCCATCCAGGATGAAGCACACTGGGCACAAGGCCCCCTCCAGAACCAGTGGAAGAAGGCATCCACTCTGCCCCTCCTTGCCAGGATAAAGCACACTGGGCACAAGGCCCCCTCCAGAACCAGTGGAAGAAGGCATCCACTAGTGAGACTGTGGCTTTGCACTCCCCAGGACCAAGCAGTGGGCAAACCACCCACTAGAGAGACTGTGGCTTTGCACTCCCCAGGACCAAGCAGTGGGCAAGTCACCCACTTGAGAGACTGTGGCTTTGCACTCCCCAGGACCAAGCAGTGGGCAAACTACCCACTTGAGAGACTGTGGCTTTTCACTCCCCAGGACTAAGCAGTGGGCATGTAGCCTCCTCCAGGCCACTGGCGTTGTACCATCATCCGGCTGAGGTGCCCCCCCATTCCCCATCCCCTTGAGGTGCCTGTGTGTTTTTGACCTGATGTCCCTGCAGTGTTCTCTCCTTATTGAGGCAGGAGTCAAGTGTGGCCTTGGCCTATGTGTTATGGCCAAGAGGGCCACGAACATTTTGGAGTGGGCATTGTCCCTCCTTTTGTATATATTGTAAATACTGTTTATTGTTTAAGGACGTATATATCTAACACTGTACTATTACACTCATTTTACTCCATTCATTTTGTCCTTGCGTTATTCCAGAGGGTTACGGGGTGTATATGTAATGTTTTTGCATCTGTTTGTGTGTATGTTGTTGGGGATGGGGGTAGGGGTGCTGCGTGTGTGTGTGTCACTCTCTTTTTCCTCCCCCTTCCCTTGTGTGCTAGATGCAGTACTCACTGTGGTCGTCTTTTCTGGCGTTTGTGTTCCTGGTGTATGAGAAGGTACACCAGCATTGGAAAAAAGTGCAGCTCGGGCTCCGTGGCGTTGTAGTTCTTCCTTGAGTGCCGAGAGGTGAGCCACATTCCCTTCAGAGTTCTGTCTCCACCGTACTTTTGATGGCGTTGGTATCGCCCCGGAAAAAGTGGCGGATAGGCGTATTGTAAAGCCTTGGGTGGTACATTGTCTTCTGCCTGGCTGTTGGCGGTTACCACCGCAGTGTTTGTTGCTAACGCCGTTGCGGTCGGTGTGTTAAAGTGGCTGGTTGTGTTGGCGGTTTCCGCAGTGGTCATGTTTCCATTTTTTTTTACCGCTGGCCTGTTGGCGGTGGTACAGCCGCTTTATCACTGACCGCCAGTGTTGTAATGAGGGCCTTAGTCTTGCATCTTTAGTTTCTAACGCTTGTGGAGATTTGAGGACAAGTTATATTTTTGGAGGGAGATGGATTACGGTTGTATGTAGATGGACAAAAACACCTGCAAATACATGTTTCAGGGCACTGTAAAATCCATGAGGATCATTGTTAGACCTAACATCCTTTGCACAGTATTCCCCTAACCCTTTCGCCTTCACCCCTCTTGTTTTCTGAATTCGGTTTTGTTGGCATTGGGACTATGTGCACGTTACAACTGCTAACTAGTGCTAAAGTGCTTGCGTTGTCTTCCTAAAATACGATCAAATTGGCCTACCCTTAATTTGCATATTTAGCTTACTTGTAAGTCCCTACTACATAAAGTACTATGGGGGTCATTACGACCCTGGCGGCCGGCGGTATGTTGGCGGTAACACCGCCAACAGGCTGGCGGTGTTCCACCAGCAATTATGACCGTGGCGGAATTGCCACGGCCATACCGCCGGCCCCTCCACTTTCCCGCCAGGATTCCGCCTGGCGGTCATAATCTCCAGGGCAGCGGTACCAGCACCGCTGCCCTGGGGATTATGAGTCCCCGACCGCCGGCCTGTCCATGGCGGTACACACCGCCATGGAAAGGCCGGCGGTAAGGGGACTTGGGGTGCCCCTGCACTGCCCATGCACTTGGCATGGGCAGTGCAGGAGCCCACAGGCATAGCCCCGTCGCACATTTCACTGCCCGAATTTCGGGCAGTGAAATGCGCAATGGGTGCTACTGCACCCGCTGCACATCAGCATTGCCGCCGGCTCTATTACGAGCTGGCTGCAATGTTGATGTGACATTTCCGCTGGCCCAGCGGAAATGTCATAATAGGGAGACAGAAATACCGCCGGCAATGGCGGTATTCTGTCTCCCGCGGCTTCGGCGGTCTTTTGAAAAGACCGCCGAGGTCGTAATGACCACCTATATGTATACAGGAACTGCAAATTAAATGCTTCCAGTGGGCCTGCCACCCACTGAAGTTGCCCTTTAAAATGTATCTCGGGCCTGCCACTGCAGCTTGTAGCACAGTTTTAAACAGCCATTTCAACCTATCAACAAAAACCTTCTGCTAGGCTTAAACCTTCCTTTTTATTACATATAAGTCATCCCTAAGGTAGGCCTGCAGGTAAGTGTGCCTTTTGACATGGTCACCCCCACTTCTTGCTCACTGGTACTGATATTGTTGCTTGGTAGTGTCCTGGGTTGCTGATAACCAGGCCCCAAGTGCCAGCGCACATTCCCTAAAAATAAGACAATTGACAGTTATAACCCAACTGGCAAGGACTTGAGTACTCCTGTAACTCCCCGGTAAATGGTGCCCAAGGTCATTAATGATAAAGAGGGTCTGTAAGGGATGCAGCATGTATTATCCCACCCTAAGGGACCCCAACATGCAGGCTGCCAGTGCAGAATGTGTGAAATGGTGCAAACCATTTTGAAAATACAACATTGCACACACTGTGTGCAATACCCATACCCATGTACTAAATGCAACTCACCCTTATAGCAAGCCTTAGAGCCCTGTTTCAGGGTGTCTTTTATTACATGGGAGGGCACATCTGCATGACTTGATGTACCCATGTGATGCCTAGTCACATTGCTAGACGTTGCTAGTGTTCAGGAAGCCATTTTGAGGACGTATACTGGGCACTGGTCATTACGAGTTACCCAGCTACATGATGGCTTCACTGAAAATCCTTTTGTTTAGTATCAAACACCTCATCTTAATAAATCTGTACTGATGACAGTATCAGATTTAATATGACCTGCACCCAGAGGGCATCTTAGAGGTGTCCCCTGAAAACCTAGTAGTGCCTTACTATGCTAGCTGACTAGTATCAACCAGTCTGCCACTACAGATGAGGTTCTGCCCCCTTGCATATGAGAGCCTGGACTCTCAGAAGCCAGAAACAGTGCCTGCTCTGGTGGAAGGAGATCACATCTCTTCCAGCAGAATGGCTGGTAAATATAGCATATCAAGGTTAGACACTTCAAAGCCTCTGCCACCCTTGATATGTGATCCTGGCTTCCCTCCAGACCTGGGGAATGACACCTCCTGCCCTGAGGTCCATTTGGCACCAGAGCGAGTGGGAAATGAGCTATTCAGGAGTCTTGTTGCCCTTCTAGGCTAGCCAAACCCCTAAGATGGGCTACCTGAAGTGCACAGCCAAGGAAGGGTTTCACCATCTTGTTTTTTGTGAAAATAGAGAACTCTGGGTCAAGGTTATGCGCACTCCCCACAGGAAGTGGTCATACAGGGAGTTTAGTCACTCTAGGGGTAAGTAGCTAATTACTACCCTTAACACTCCTAAATTGAGTATTGAGGGGACCCCTCAACACCAGATCAGCAGCGTTGTCTACCTGTGAGAAGGAGAAGGACAAAGAAAAGCAGTCACTGCGAGAACTGAGGAATTACCTTGAACTTGGCTCCAAACCCTGCCTTGCTGCTGGTACCGCAACAATTGCTCCGGCCCGACTTTTCCAAAAACTGTGCAACCTCTCAAATCCTCTCAAACCCTTTGAGGACTGTCCAGCACTTCAACAACCACTTGGCATCTCCCTAAGGGTAGAGGAGCCATCCCCCTGCATCTGCAGGCACCGACCGCACTTCTCTGGAACTTCGTTTTGCTGGACATTGGGCCCACTGAGGGAGCATCTCGCAAGGAGGGGGTCACAGTGGTTCCAAAAGGTCAGCCCCATCTCTCCAGTGAGTTTCAAGATGCTAGATCCTCCAGGAGCCTCCTTGTACCAATACCCCGGGTACTGGAGCATTTTCCACAACCAAGGCTTGTTGAGTGTCCTGTCTGGATACCACTGCGGCAAAGGCTGACCTGCTGATGAGGGACTTTAGGACCAATGAGGCCCACACTGACTGGCCCTGCTGTCTTGTTTTCTCTCCTTCTCCAGGTCAACCCAAGAACCGTGAGAGCCTCCAATGCTAGCAGGCAGCTAGCCAAGCTCCTCTGCACCCTAGTCCCACAGCCCGGGTTCACGACTTCTGACTGTGTCTTTTTAGCCCAGGAGTCCTCGCAAGCCGAGCCCCCCCTTGGGTTTCCGCCAGACTTGTCCCCAAGTCTCCCTTTGCAGCATATGTTGATTTGACAGGTCCCTTTAGAGTATACTGCTGAAGCGCTCAAGGCAATCAACGCAACCAGCACCTCTGCACCTGGACACCCCAGGGCTGGTAAACCTGAACTGCTGGTGGATCTTTCGACTTGGCCTCCAGCACCTTTAGTCCAAAAGTACCACTTCAACATACACTTGCAAGTAAATGTACTGCAATATATGTCTTTTCCTCCCATAGGATAACATTACTGCATTTGAGGCATCAAATCTGACAGCTGTGGTATTTTTACTGTTTTCTTCCAAAACTCATAACTCCAAAAGTACTTACCTGATTTCGATGATCTTGGTGTCTAAAAGTATATATAAATCTGTGTTATTTTTATAGATTGTTCTTGTATTTCTTTTTGAGTGTGTGTATCATTTATTGACTCTGTGCAACAAATACTTAGAACTCCTTCTCATAAGCCTAAAATGCTGGACCACACTACCACTAATAGAGCACTTGGTATAAGTAAAGTAAGCCCTGTAAACCAAATAGGGGTTGTCTGGACTTTTTGCATGGTGTGCCCTTACACTGGCATAAAAAGCCAGCTTCATACAGGGCCCTAGGGGCCCTAGGGCAGAGAAGATTGTATTTAAAATGAAGCACAGATGGGTTTAAGTTTTACATGTTGTAGTAGTGCACTGAGTTACCGTATTACTTGTATTGAGAGGTAACTTTGGATTGGGAGCAGAACAAGATATATGCTGTTTAGACTCAAATAAATTGTAATTTAAAATCCTCCTTAATTGTAAAATTTAATTTTAAGCCCCACCTCTGAAAATGGCACTTTTGAAATGTTTGTTGCAAAAAAACAAGGGAAAACCAAGTATTATTAGGGACCAAAGATAATGGAACAGGGGCCCCTGATTAGCAGTAAAGTAAAAATTAAACTGTGAAAAAAATAATGCCCATGTGGTGTTAAAGTACTTGTTAAAAATCACATTTATTAAAGAATATGGTAAAAGATAGATAAATAGTGTGTCAACCCTTACAGGGCACACTATACAGGTATGAAGACACACAGGCAAATTTGGGTGACACAACAAGAGAGACCTCCCAAGTGGTGTGCCCTGCAGCCTTGGAGTGGTGCTGGAGTTGCCTCCTCCAACCAGAGTCCAAGATCTGGGATCAGACCGGTCAGGGAATGGGGACCCACCTTCAAGCTGATCTGTCGAAGGCACATTTCTGGTGGGATTGACTTTGCAGCAGCTATCATTACGTTCTCCTTGGCAACAGCAAATCCTCTTCACCGAGACCACCCGGCTGCAGTATCCGGTCTTGTGAAGCACTCTCCAGCTACAGCCTGCAGACTAGACCTGTTGGGTGAATACGATCTCCAGAAAAACAATTCCAGCTCCACCATTGACGGCAACAACCTCCTCAGCCTGAAAATCTAGCTTTCTCTGCCTAGAGCCTTTCCTTTCATCATCACCAACTTCATCAAGACTTTGTCCAGCAGCTCCCAGTCATTGATGACCCCTGGATACAGCATGCTGCCTTGCCTTGCTTCTCCAGAACTTTTTCCTAAAATGTTTTCTCAGAAGGTAAGCAGAGATCGTGCCCAATCTGCTTTCTGTAGCCGACACATGCTTATTGCGCTTGGCCTCAATTTTTTACTTTGACCCTGCCTCGTGCTCCCAAATACCCGTAGTTGATGCTTTAATCTTTGAGGTGATAGATGTCACGAAAACGTTAAGAAATCATAACTGTGTTTCTACTGATTTGATTTAATTTGTAGTGGTTCCATTTTATTTATTAAAATATACTTTGTTCTAAATTGGTTTGAAGTTTTTCGTACATTGTGTTTTAACTTTTTGACGTTTTTTGTGCTGTATAAATACTTTACACATTGCCTCTGAGTTAAGCCTAGCTGTGTTTGTGCCAAAGGATCAGATGGTTAAGCACAGGTTACTTTAGTGACTTGTATGGCTCACCATTTCAGGGATTGTGGTTGTTGAGTGAGTGAGTCTTCCACCCCCCTCAACTAAAAACCCAATTTCCTTCAAGTTCTGCTGAGGTAGAAAATGCTTTTATGGACATTTAGCTGGATCCAGAACAACAGAGATGTGTTTAATGTTTGGGACTATGCTCTTGATTACAGACAATGATCTGCATATATATGAAAGAAACACTGATTCTGTCTTTGCATTTCCTGTCTAAGCCTTATAAAAGGAAACTGCTTCAGACAGGACTTTGGCGGCAACAAGAAACATCAGCTTCTGGTTTGAAACCACCAATCTGTCTTTCAGTACAAACAGACTGGGATCTCCCTGCAGGTTGTTTCACTATGTGACTCAGTCACTTACAATGGGATGACTGAGATTTGTGAAACACCTGTTTCTCCTCCCAAGGAGCGCTTTGGGGTGCACTGAAAGTCAGTAAAACATGTTTGACCACCTAGGGCAGAAGGCAGTGGGTGCTCCCTACCATGGTAGCATTCACTGGGGCTTCATTTTATAGAGGGTGACAGGCCCAACACCACTCCAAAGCTCTTCACTTTTTAAGGTGTAGTTTGTTTCAGGTAAGAGGGAAACCTGCCTGGGGTGGACTCCTCCCTTTAAAAGTGTTGTGGCATTATCTGACCTGATACTCGTGCAGAACAATCATGGGGCCTCTATGTTATGCAATGTGCAATTCTGTTGATGCAGATTCTCTCAACAGAATCAAAGGTAATGAGCTTCAGTCTTCGTACATGTGTGCTGTAACACATAATCCTGCCCATTCCACATCCCTCCTTATTCCTCTCCTCTGTATGACCATCATTTCTGGTCCAGGAATTCACTGTACTGCCACCTGGAAAAGTTATTTGAAAAAGCTACCTGTCCAGGGAATCCTCTCAACAGGCAGTGTTTGCAGTTTATGAGGAGATTCTGCATGCACACTGTTGAGTACTTTTTAAACATACGCCATAAACTCCTAACAAAAAAGTGCAGTCTTCCATGCTTGTTTTTTAATTTCCTCCCCGGTGGGCCAGGTCCTGGCGGGTGGATTCTGTTTTATAATGGAGCAAGGGAGGCGTGCAAAAGCCTCCCCCAGGCCATTTTGGACCCTGGGGACCGCCAACCCAGGGGCTTGACCAAATAAAGTTATGGGGAAGGGGCTGTGTAGCCCCCCTTCTGGGCCATTTTCAACCCTGGGGACTGCCACCTCCAGAGAGCCATGCCAATTTTTAGAAAGGGAGGGGGACAATGCGGCTCACCTCTTGGACCGGGCCACTACATCCCCGGGGCCAAGCTATTTTAAAGAATGGGGAGTGGGACCAAGCGGTTCCTCTACAAAAGGCAGTCTTTTCCCCAGGGACCACCACACCCCGGGGCATGGTTGTTTACACTCAAAAGGAAGGGGTGCAGACGGCCATCCTCCTGGAGCCATTTGTGGCCATAAGAAATTCAACCCTCCAGGGCCGGAGCCTTCTATGTCCCAGGGTGCCCACGCCTGGGACATAGCTGTTTCCCTGCCCGCAGTTGTGTGGGAAGGGAAACCTCTGTTTTCTGTTGCTTGGTAGGAGGTATCTGAAAGCTCCTGCAAAGCGATAGCAAACAGCAAGCCTGCTCTCAGCGGGTGGGAGCAGGAAAAATGCTCCCGGACGCTAGGAGTGTACTAAGCAATTTTATTTGCATGGTTAATTAAAACCAGCGCAATACAACATACCATAGAAAAATGATAAAATACCATAAAACCACAATTAAAAAATGCATGTTCAGCAGCATTATCTTGTTTGTTAAAAAGAAGCATAGAGAAGGCGGGCTTATGTCCTGGCAGGAAATGTGCATCTCAATGCTCAAGATATTACAGGATGCATTTATTCCACATTAATGTATAGGCTTGAGAAAGTGCAAAATGCCATACGTCCCTAAAGTCAGAGAAAAGGAAGATTTCATTGCTGTGTGTCTATCGGGGGAATTTATTTAGCAGTGCGCTGCTGGTGAAATCTGTTCGAATGTCGCTAGTATGGTGCCTCCCCCTTCCGCCTTGATTGTCAACGAAAGGGCGGCTGATCAGAAAGCGTCTAACATTTTCTTCTCTACAGTCTCTAAAACTTTTACCAGCTTGCAGTTCAGCTGTGGGTCCTCTGGTTTGAAGAAGGCCAGGCCTGCCTGTCTCTGTGTTTAAATTAGTTGTGAGGTAAACTGTGTTGAGTAGACAAATCCTGTCTACTTCTAGTTCTGCACAAGTACAGAGAAAGTGCAGCAGATCCTCCAGACCGTTTATGAACAGTTGACAACTGGTTGAGAATTGCTCCCTCTGCCAAGCTGGAAGATGTAACATAAAAGGTAGTACACCCAGACGATATTTCAGGAATTTCTCCTTTGTGTTTCCAGAATAACCTTGGCTGAAATATTCTTCCACAACTAATGTGCGATAGCCATTAACCATCATCAAAGCATTGCTACGTCCTGCAAATGTGGCTTTATCTTCCACCAGTGAGAGGCTTTTAATTGTCCGCCAGACCAGTTTCTTGAAGACTGAAGGACTGGTGGGAATGTCCTAAGCCTTGGACAGCCCAATGTTTTCAAGTGATCCCTGGAGGAAAGTTCTAACTGACGATGTATCTCTCTGTTGCAGCTCCAGCCAGAGTAAGTGGTTCAAAGTGTTGGGGGGAGGGCATCCCTGATCTTCTGGTAGCAAGCTATATAAGCTCCTTGCCTGGCCAGAGACTGCTTTATTAGGCCACACTCCTAGCTATGCAGCTGATGCATAGTTTGGGATGCTGAACATGATTCTGTAGGTCTTGACTAGAATACTGTCCAATGTTTTAGAATCCCGACCTCTCAGTACTTCACACCCATGAGTGAATGTTGGTAGTATTTTGGCTTTGGCCACCCTGAGAAGCAGTTCCCACGTTGGGCCTGTCAGTTTTGATTAAATTCCTGAATATAACCGCTATTGGCATCCCTTTTCTTTTGACCTCTTGTTTTTGTGTGGCAAGTTGGCGCCCCTCATCAATAATTATACCCAGATACTTAAAATTTGCAGCCGTCTTAATTTGAGTGTTCCCTAGATTTCAGACTCTGGGTATTTTCCTTCTGCAGTTGATGGTCATTGTTTTGGTCTTCTCAAGGCTAACTTCGAGGAAGTTATCTACTGCATAAGTCTGTACTGCATTTAGGAGATTTTGAAGACCCACCTGGGTGTGGCTGGCCAAAACCACGTCATCAGCATACAAGAAGCTGGAGAGCGCCCTACCCCCCAACCTAGGGGCGTGTGAGTTGCAGGCATCAAGTTGATGTGTTAATTCAGCCATGTAAAAATTATATTACATGGGGGCGAGCACACACCCTTGTTTTAGTCCTTTGGTAGTTGAAATTCACCTGGACAGGTGCATGTCCACGCCCAATTTCATCTGCACCCAGGTGTCTGTGTAGTATAAGCATGTCCAATAGTGGCCACAAAATGTACCAAAGGTGCAGTTTTCTCCAGAGCCTGGCCCGACTGATGTTGTTGAATGCAGCCATAAAATCGATGAAGCAGAAGTGGAGTGCCTGCTTAGAAGTCCTCGCATTATCTATGATCTTTGCCATAGCCAAGATATTGGTTGATGTGTCTGTGCTTTTAGAAAACCCGGTTAGATTGAATAGAATGATTGAATTTGCCGATGCCCAGGCTTGCAGTTCTTCAAGCAACATGCCTGAAAAGTATTTAGGTTCATTGTCGATCAGTGTGACCAGGTGATAGTTTTTGTGTGAAGATTTTTATCCACTTTTATTACATTGGGAAGATGACTAAGCCTTTCCAAGAGGCTAGGAGTTACCCCGATTGTATGACTTCTTGAAAAAAAGGATCCAGGGTCGCTGTCCAGTATTCTGCATATTGCTTGAAGAGAGCTGCCGGTATGCTATTTTGACCCGGGTCCCCTCCTTCCTGCATTTCATAATTTGGCACTCAATTGTTGTTAAATCGGGTAGCCAGGGTTTTATCAAGCGATTGACAGCTGACACGGGACACTGCTGCTTGATCGATCAATACACCGAACAGCTTCTTCAATCAAATTTGCAGATGCCAGCTGCCGATTAAAATGTGACCTTAGGAAGCATGCCCAGGTCTCCTCATAGATGTGTGGTGCTGTGCCCCCATAAGAAGGTTGCATTATTTTATTTACCGTGCCCAAAAGCGAAGGTTGTTTTTTGCTTTAGTATTGGTGAATAGCTTTACCCAGAGATCAACTTTGCGAGTTCTACTGACAGACCATTTTAGTTTTTTGATTGTGTGTCTTTGGTGGCTCAGCTGTGCATGGAAGTGTAGGTCTATGAGTTTGTTTCCCAGTGCTCTCAGCATGCTGTTTATAGCCCTTTTGAGTTGTTTTAGTAGTTTCCACTGTGCACTTGGAATCCAACTGCTTTCCCTAGGAATTGGATAAGTTCTTACTATGACTGAAGTTGAGAATGAAGTTCCTAGGTTGGTAGTGAAGCTTTCCCACCTTTCAATAGGGCAACGTGCAGTGGATTATTGAGCTAGTAATAGGCCTTTGGCTGCCTGAAACACCTCACCCGTCATTACTAACAAGGATCTGATTCTCTTAAAATTGACTGTAAAGCTAGAAAGAAGAACTTATGCTGCGCATTACAGGTCCAGAGCAGATGCTTGAAGGAGCATCTCCTGTGGTCGGTGATCACTGTCTCCTTTATCCCCTAGCCGGAATAAGGAGGCACAATGGAAGAATGAGAGGGAGACAAAAGTTTAATCTAGTGTTGAGCTAGTTGTTACAGAGTAGAAAAAGTTCGCCAGTGGAGAGTCCTCAAGGTATCTTCCATTAAGAGCCCTAAAACTGATGTGCTTCGGATCATCCAATAAACGTCTGGCTGTTTTGGTTACTCTAGCTTGAAGATTTCTAATCTGTTATGGAATATTCCAGTGTGGTCACTTCATCGTCTTCAGAGGAGCCCAAAAGGTGTAAGTTTAGATCCCCTGAAAGGATGAGGTTAGGGGAGTCCAGTTTGCTCATGCACATCAAAAACTGATCCACAAGATGTTTTGAGTCTTGTTCCTTACATTTTGGGTGGATGTAAACATTGAAAATTATAACCTCCTCCTTCTTTCCTTCCATAGTAAAGCTGGTATTGACTGCAACTAAAGACCATGACGTTGGGCAAACTTCCTCTGCTGTGGTTGTGCAAGTTGTTGATAGGTAGGTTGCCATTCCGCCTCTCAGGTGATCACATTGGGATTGTTTGACTGCTGGTGAGGAAAAACAGATGAAGCCCTGAGGATGAAGTGTTTTGGCCAGCCAGGTGTCCTCGAACAGAATTACGTCAAATGATCTAATGTAGGACAGAAAATCTAGGTCCGTGACTTTACTTGCCAACCGCCTGACATTCAATTAGCCCAAATGTACAGTGGAGTTTCTCCCTTGTGAAGCCATACTCCAGTGCAGAATATGTCTTTGATTGCCTGTTGCACTATTGATTGTTCTAATTATCCACCTGAGGTCAGAGTGCATGTTTGTGTGTCGTGGTAGAGGCCGGCAGTATCTCCACTAGCTATGGAATAGTTGACACCAGCAGTAAGGCATTACCTCTGTTCAGAGACCCACTCCCTAGGGTGCTGATGTGCTTGTTCGGGCCCTGTTTGCAGGATTGGCCCCCAGATTTTTACGTTGTTTTGTCTTATCGGCAGATTGTGACCATTAGTTTGAGAGGGCTCAGCGTCCCTTTGCCCCTAACTGGACCTCGCTCCTATGCTAATTGTAGAGTCCCATATGCTTCTGAGTGAAGCTTGGGGGCTGAGGTCCCCATCTGTGGTGATCACATTTACTATAAGATGGCTGTTGGGCTCAAATTGAGCTTCCATTGACGCCCTCTGGAGCCTACTCCCAATGTTTTTTTTGTTGCTGGAGTTCTTTCCATAGCAGTATCCTTTCTGGTGGGGTGGCGTGGGTGTGGTTGTGCTTTGTAGCTTCTGTGGCCTGATAGAGTATTCTGAACCAGGGCTTTGAAGAGCCCTATTTATGTGTGGGGTAGCGCCTTTGTCTGCTGGGAGTGGAGTTTTCCTCTGTTTCCATGCCTGCTGTGAAGCGGGCAGGGAAACAGATGAAAAAATTGCTCCCATCTGCGGGGAGCAGCACTTTAAGCTACTGCTGGTGGGAGCAATGCCTGCTCAATTAAGGCAGGGAGCTGGCTGGGGCCGCGGGGCAAGGTGGTTTCCTACACAGCCTCTAACAAACAGCAAGTGGGTGGCACCCACCATGTAGTGGCAAGGTCCCAGGGGATGGGGTCCTTCATACCAATATTGGCCCGCAAAGGTGGCTGCATTCCCCTCTCCTCCTTTAGTGTCTGGGCAGGACTCGGGGATGGGTTCCCCGGGGCCAATATTGGCCCAGAGAGTGGGGCTGTGTGCTCACTTCCCATGTACATACTGGCCAGGCCCTAGGGGCTAATGTCCGTAGGGCTAATATTGGCCTGGGGAGGGGGGCGGCATGTCCCCTTCTCCATTAATATATAGGGTGGGCCGCGGGAGATGTGGTCCCGGTGGGGGCAGCATGCCCCTCTCCACCATTTATTGGGCAGGCCCTGGAGGCTGGGGCCACGGGGGCGGTCAATATTGGCCTGTGGAGGGGTGCTGCATGTCCCCTCCCCCTTTACATACTTGCCAGGCCCTGGGGAATGGCTTCCCTGGGGCCAATTTTGCCCTGGCGAAGAGGCTGTGGGCACCCTTCCCCCATAATTTAAGTGATGGGCCCTGGGGATGGGGTCCCCGGGGCCAAATACAGCGAGAAGAGGGGGTCTTGTACCCCTCTTCCCTAAAAAAGATAGCAGGCCACAGGGGATGGGGTCCCTGGGTCTGAAATCATCCCAGAGAGGGGGGCTGGGTGCCCTCCACCTGACTGACTGCCTTTGGAGGGTTGGCAAAAGACCAGGGCCTAACCCTCCGCCACACACCAAGTGGTGGTGGCAGCCATCTTGGGACTTTGACTCAGCCAAGTCCCAAGTAAAAAGTAAAAAAAAAAAAACCACAAACAGAAGGGGGCAGGTAGGAATACCCTGACACCCTAGGCCTGGCGGTTGGATCCCAAAAACATTTTCTTTTTAATTTCTGGTAATTTGTGGAGAATCCACAAATTTACAGCAATATTTTTTTCAGAAAAGTACAGTTTCCTTGTTATTTTGTTCCCGGGGGGGGGGGGACAGGTCTCGGCAGGAATATTATTTTATTATATGGAGGAGGGGGGCACATGTGGCTCACCTCCCCATACTGATTATGGCACCAGGGACTGCCACCCCAAAGGTCCTGCTGATAGTAAACAATGGGAAAAGGGACGCATGGCTCCCCTCCTGGGACGATTTTAGCTCCAGGGACCCCAACCCCCGGGCCCTGGCCATTAAAAAAAATGGGTAAAGTGGCCCCTCTTCCCTGGAACACTTTGGGCCCAGGACCCCATCCTCCAGGGTCTGGGTGTGCTATTCAAAGTGAGGGGAGCTAAGTGAACATAGAAGTTTCACTGCTTGCACTAGTGCAGGTGGGAAAACCTCTGTTTGCTCTCACTTAGTGGGAGCAATATAAAGCTTCCATCAAACAAGAGCAAACAGTAAGTCCCCTCCCAGCGGGCAGGAGCAGGAAAATGCTCAACGCCCACTGGGAGCAAACTTTTCAAGGAGCAGGAAAATAGAGGAAAAAATTGCTCCTGCACGCAGGGAGCAACATTTTTTGCACTCCCTTTGTGGAGGAGCAATGCTGACTCCTGCTGGAGGTGGGGAGCCACCAGTGACTGCAGGGGCATTGAGGTTCCCCATGCTGCCTTCCAGACAAACAGTTCACTAATCCTTCAAACTATTTCATGTAGTTTATTACATTTTGTGCAAGTCTATTAAGCCTGTTCCATGATTAATCTCTTTAAATCAATATATTGTACCTTTTGCACTAGTTGGTTTATTTACATGATTTGTCATGCTCCCACTCTATATATTTCTGTCTCTATCTACTCTTTCATTGGTTTGAGGGTATACCTGGTATAGAAAGGCATTCTGGAGTTTCATACTCTGTTGTACAACCATACCGTGCCTTATATATAGACCTACAAAAATACTGCATCTAATATTTCAAACTTTCCACTATATCAAAAGGTAAGCCTAGCTAAGTAGATGTGGAGTTCATATTAGTTCATATTAGTAAATATATACTTACCTTCATGATGTAGTGGTAGCTGATGTAGGGGATGCAATATTTTTCTAACTCAATATTTCGACCGCAATATTGTGACATACAACTGTTTGCAAGTGATATCATATTTCTTGATATTTACATGTAAAGGCTACTTAAACAGGTGGACTCTAATATGATAGGTGGGTGATAAACAGGATCCTCCACCCTGCCTTCACTATTGGTGAACTGAGATAGATCAGCCTGCCAAGTATGTTTAGAAGGTGATCCAGAGAAACTTTAGTGTCTCTGGGGGTTTTGTTCAGGGGTCCCCAG
This sequence comes from Pleurodeles waltl, assembly GCF_031143425.1. Classification (NCBI taxonomy): domain Eukaryota; kingdom Metazoa; phylum Chordata; class Amphibia; order Caudata; family Salamandridae; genus Pleurodeles; species Pleurodeles waltl. Next base: position 328,124,243 of record NC_090448.1, on the reverse strand, counting down.
TTTTCTACTGAATATGTCTAGAGGGTGTACCAAATTATTGTAAACTGAAATAGGTCTATAGAGAGATAGGAACATAGGACATCACTAGGCAGTGGACACCTATAAAGCAAAACCAGTAGCAGGAATGTATACTTCCCTTTAATTAATCCATTCTAAAAAAAGGTTAATGGATGATTAGGCTTGAATCGCGAGTGAACAGTGAAATGTGTAATAGCATTAATGTGTCGTCACTACAGTTTGGGTTTTCCCTACCTACGAGAGCACACACACATCCCGGAGAGTTTGCTTCAATTGTTGCAGTTGTTTTGCAGCCCTTTGGTGAGTTAAGGAACATTCCACAGAACGAGGATGCAAATATTATTGCAGCTTAGGTGGCAATGTTTATATGGTTGAAGTGGAAATTGAGTCTATGGCTAGATGGAAGAGAAGGGTCATAAAAGGTGAAGGGTAGAGCTCAAAAGAGCAATGGTCTAGGAATTCCACATTGCCTGGCATATAGACAACCACACGGAGAAATCCCATTTGAGTGACCTTTTCTGCATGCCAATGGCAGTGGAGGTCTAAATCATTCTTGGATTTTCATAGCAGCAATGGCTATGACTTCTGTAGGTATCACTGCCAGAGCTTCAATTATTTCTGTGATCTGCCCAATGAGCAACCCTGAAGGTGGAGATGCTCTGTCCTACAGGCGGAATCAAAAACGTCTTAGCCTGCAGCACTTTGTGCGGATGCCCAGACGCCTTGTAATAATTCCTGAGCTGAAGAATCTGGAAAACCAGTGCTCTGTGGAGACCTTAGCCTTTAACCCCACCAGCCTGTCCAATGCTGTGAACAAGATGAAAATCCGAGGAGATGCAGGTGAATCAAGGTCACATAGGCTATCACCTAAAGAAACACAGTTTTGTTATCTACTATTTCTTTTTATTGTGCTGTTCGTGAGTGACCATCTGAAAAGCGTCCTCTATTTCCTCTTCTCCAGAAAAAAGCTGCATTTTTGGAAAACTAATGATCACATTACTTTATAAGCCTACCCTCTTCCTTTTTTGCAGCTAAGAATTACTGTATGCCTTATCAAACTGCTTAATTTTAAATGTGGCTTGTTACATCCAACTTAATCATGATGTCTGAAAACGAAATTAATTATGAAAGTGTCACTGGCTAGTGTATAGTTCTTTAACAATTGCTACTTATTTGTTGAGGGCATTTAACACTGTTAATAGACTATCTACAGTAAGAAGCCAGAGTGTGAGCAAATAATGAGGTCAAAAGGCAAGTAAAAGCAGTTTATGCTTCAAGGCATATGATCAAAGAATGTTATTAGCACCTGTACGGATCATCCAACGCTTCAAAAGCAGCACACACTGCAATGGCCCTAGCTACTTATTATCCCTGTTCACATTCTCACTAAGCTTTGAATACAAATACCGTAAAATCAGCATTCTGAGCATTATGACTGCCTGAGCCAATCCCACTTTTTTCGTAGAGACCTAAGGCCTGAATTAGATCTTGGCGGACTTGGTCCTGCCGTTTCTTTTCTTTCAGATAATCTATCCTCCGACAAGGAGGTTCGCCCACTCTACTTAGATGCTGGCAGGCCCATAGACAAAAGTCTGTTGTTGACCGGCCCTCACTGCCAGAATCGTACACCCGCATCGAAGGCTCCATAGGCAAAAGCAGCTGTCGGCGGGACAACACCCATTTTTTCTGTCTGGCCAATCAGCATGTGCCGTCCCCACCAAAGTAACTTTGGCGAGAAACCTCCACACCTGAGCTGGCTAATTGGAAGGCATATAAGCTTGAAACCTACCTATTTTTTTCTACTTCACTTTCTGTCATAAACCCAATCGTACAAGTCCTTCCTTTGTTGCTGCTTCTTGAACATGACGCAAATTAACCCCGTTGTCGCTGGAATCGAAGGTAAGTGTCTTTTTTACCTGTTACCATCTGAATTATCTGTTTACATTAGCTCTGGGCTCATGCCTTTTTAATTCACACTTACAAGCAATAGTTTAATGGTGTGCATTGCATATGACAGTAAAGTGGTTGTTTACGACATTTAAAGCAACACACCTGTATATTTTATTTACATTTACAAATTTGGTGCAAGCTACCTTCATACTTATGGACACTTACACAAAAAGTCACAATAATCCCAAATGTGTCCACACATATGTCTTTAATCATTTTCTCTAAGCTATCAAATCAGATACATATGCATTGCACATTTTTTGAACAACATAAATGTAATAAAATGTAGAATTTGCACTAGACAAGAAATGTAAAATCAATATTACTGCCAGGTGGTCATTACAACCCTGGCGGGCCGTGTTAAAGCGGTGGTAATACCGCCAAGAGGCTGGCGGTAAATTTTTTGCAATTATGACCGTGGAGGAAACCGCCAACAATGACAGCCACTTTACCACTCCGACCGCGATGGCGGTACAAACAAACAGCTTAGCGGTCACCGCCAACAGACAGGCGGGAGACAATGTACCGCCCACACTATTATGACAGGCCAATCCGCCACCTTTTCCGGGGCAGATTCACTGCGGATAAAAACACGGCAGAAACAGGAATCCCGAACGGAAAACGCTCACCTCTATACACCCCACGAGGAACGAGGACTCCATGGATCCGAAACTCCAAATTCTACCTGCAATAGTCTTCCTGCTCCTCTACCAGGAGCACGAAAGCCAGCGGCGAAGACCACGGTGAGTACTGCACCTACGACACAGGGGAGGCAAAAAACAGGGACACACACATGCAACACCCACACCCCCACCCTCACCCACTACAACACACACACTAATGCATATCAATACATCACAGTTACACCCCCCAACCCCCCCCGGAAGAATGCAAAGACAATAGAAAATTAGTGTAACCATTGTAATATATTAAAAGCAAGTAGGCAGAAATATATATATATACACCATGTACAAAATATATACCACGCATAGTAGTCCAGGTAGTGCTCTAATAAAGTCCGTGGATCACTGGGACCACACAGTATGGGCGAGGCCCACACAAGATCCCCGACCATGACAGAGAGAACACTGCAGGGGCATCAGAGAGCAACTAAACAGGCACCTCAGGGGGAGGGAAAGGGGGGGCACCTCTGCCGGTTGAGTGCACGACGCCAAATCCACAAGGGGGCCTAATGCCCACTGTTCAATCCTTGGGAGTGCAAAGCCACAGTCTCACAAGTCTCTACAGTGGGTGGGTTGCCCACTGTCCAATCCTGGGGAGTGCAAAGCCACAGTCTCTCAAGTCTCTACAGTGGGTGGGTTGTCCACTGTTTAATCCTGGGAAGCAAAGCCACAGTCTCACAAGTGGATGACAGTCTCCACTGGTTCTGGAGGGGGCATGGTGCCCAGAGTGCTTCATCCTGCTAAGGACAGAGGTAGTGGATGGATCTCTCCACTGGTTCTGGAGGGGGACTGGTGCCCAGAGTGCTTCATCCTGCTAAGGACAGAGGTAGTGGATGACACTCTCCACTGGTTCTGGAGGGGGCATGGTGCCCAGAGTGCTTCATCCTGCTAAGGACAGAGGTAGTGGATGGATCTCTCCACTTGTACTGGAGGGGGCATGGTGCCCAGAGTGCTTCATCCTGCTAAGGACAGAGGTAGTGGATGGATCTCTCCACTGGTTCTGGAGGGGGCATGGTTCCCAGAGTGCATCATTCACCCCATGACGGACTCAGTTGCGTCAGTGCCCCTGCCACTCATGGGTTACCGGTGCTTGAGACGGCGGTGCTCTGTTAAGCGGTGCTTGAGGCGGTGGTGCCCTGTTCAGCGGTGCTTGAGATGGCGGTGCCCTGTTCAGCGGTGCTAGAGGCGGCGGTGCCCTGTTCAACGGTGCTTGAGGCGGCGGTGCCCTGTTCAGCGGTGCTTGAGATGGCAGATACCCTGTTCAGTGGTGCTTGAGATGGCGGTGCCCTGTTCAGCGGTGCTTGAGATGGCGGTGCCCGGTTCAGCGGTGCTTGAGGCGGCGGTGCCCTGTTCAGCGGTGCTTGAGATGGCGGTCTCCATTGCAGGGTCTCAGCTGCTGGTGGTCCTTCATGGTCCAGCTGGGCTTTTGCTGGTGGTCCTTCATGTTCCAGCGGGGCTAGTGCTGGCGGCCCTTCATGGCCCAGCGAGGCTAGTGCTGGCGGTCCTTCATGGCCCAGCGGGGCTCGTGCTGGCGGTCCTTCAGGGCCCAGCGGGGCTGGTGCTGGCGTTGGCCTCCTGGGCAGCTTGGCTGATGCTGGCGGTGGCCTCCTGGGCAGCTGGGCTGGTGCTGACCTTGGCCTCCTGGGCAGCTGGGCTGATGCTGGCGATGGCCTCCTGGGCAGCTGGGCTGGTGCTGGCGGTGGCCTCCTGGCCAGGTGGGCTGGTGCTGGTGGTGGCCTCCTGGGCAGCTGGGCTGATGCTGGCGGTGGCCTCCTGGGCAGCTGGGCTGATGCTGGCGGTGGCCTCCTGGGCAGGTGGGCTGGTGCTGGCAGTGGCCTGGGCAGCTGGGCTGATGCTGGCGGTGGCCTCCTGGGCAGCTGGGCGGATGCTGGCGGTGGCCTCCTGGGCAGCTGGGCTGGTGCTGGCGGTGGCCTCCTGGGCAGCTGGGCTGATGCTGGCAGTGGCCTCCTGGGCAGGTGGGCTGGTGCTGGCGGTGGCCTCCTGGGCATCGGGGATGATGGCGGTCTTCTCCGCCGTGCTGATCTTCCCACCTTGGAAGGTGTCACAGCTGACGCCACACTCCCACCTGTACCCCTGGGAGCAGCTTTGGTGGCTGGAGTCTTCCCCCTCTCCCGCCAGGCACTGGCCAACTTCTGATGCTTGACAGGTGGGGGACTGTCTGTGCTGTGGCTCCGTGCCACACTGGCTGCCCTGGTGGCCGGTGCACTCCAGATTCCGGTGACTACAGGTACCACTGGTCCCGGAGATGTTGTGGCGGAGGTGCTAGTTCGGGACCTATGAGACGGACGGGGTGGGGGAGGTGTGGGAAAGAGGTCAAGGTTGGACAGGAAAAGTTTTTTGGACACACTGGGACGGGTAGCTGGAGGGGGTTTGGGAGTGGAGGAATAGGTGGTGGTTGTAGGAGGTGTACGTTTGGTGACTTTGGGTGAAGGTGCATGCGCTGGAGGCTGTCGTGAGGTGGATGGTACCTTGGGAAGTGGCCTCACAGACACACTGGGAGAGACACAGGGGACGTGTGAATGGTAGTGGGAGAAGTGACTGCACGTGAGCGGGTGTGGTGGTGGGTGTGCTGGAGAGGGACGTAGTGGCTGTAGAGGTAGTGCATGCAGGTGTGAGTGTAGACGAGACTGGGAGGGAGGAGGGAGACGAGGAGGAGGGGGACACAGTGGAGGCAGTGGATGTTGGTGTGTCTGCATGTGTGATGCTTGCGTGAGTGCCTGTGGGATGTGTGGTGCTTATGTTTGCCTGAGCTTCCCTTGGGTGTTGAGGTGTGTGCATGTTGGTCTGTAGGTGTGCTTGGGATAGGCTGAGGTACAGGGGATTGGGTCGGGTGGAGGAAGTTGGAGGGGGGAGGCTAGAGACGGGGACAATGGCTGCCCTCAGTGCTGAGGCCAGAGTCTGAAAAGCTCGGTGAAGGGCCACCTGACCAGAATGAATGCCCTCCAGGAATGAATTGCTTTGTTGTAACTGCCTCTCTACACCCTGGATGGCTTTCAAAATGGTAGACTGCCCAACAGTGAGGGACCTGAGGGACCTGAGGAGGTCAATGGCCTGATGGGTGACTGGGGCAGGGCCTGAGGTGCCTGGGGCGAAGGTGATGCCCACCCTCCTAGGTGAGCGGGCACGGGGCAAAGGCTGAGGGGCTGCTGGGATGGCGGTGCTGGTAGGGGGGGTGGCAGCTGTACCTGTAGATGCGGGGGGCATAGATGTTGCCGCCACCACAAGGGAGCTCCCATCAGAGGACGAGTCCGTGTCGCTGGTGTCAGCTCCTGTCCACGCCGTGGAGCTCCCCTCGCCCTCTGTCCCACTGGTGAATTCAGACTCCCTCCAGGGCAATGTGGGATGCAGCTCCCTCGTGCTCCGGTGCCACTGCTCCTCCGCCTGATGATGCTAATGCACACAAGAACAGGGAGACCACAAAAAGGGGGGGAAGACAGAAGAAAGACATGTTGTGTGCATGAATTACCGATACCGTTGGCGGACACGACAGACACAGAAGCCCCCTGCACTACGCCGCGCTCTTGGGCTCCACTGTTCAATTCCTGGGAAATGGCCTACAAGGCTATGGACAACATCTGCACACATAGATGACACAGGGGCATGACTAGGTGTACTTGGCACTCTACAGAGGTGGGCTGGGGTGCCACATGGCCTGCCTTACGGAGGGGCCTTGCCTAAGGAACTCGCCCTGGCCTAGGGAAACCCACATCCCACCTCCCCCACCCAGACCCCTCCACTGCACGCAAAGTCAGCAGAATGAGAGTGTACTCACCCCCTTGTGGCTGCTGTGATGCCCTCAAATGCCCATCCAACTCCGGGTAGGCCACAGCCAGGATCCTGAACATCAGGGGGGTCATGGTGCGACGGGCACCCCTCCCACGTTGGGAGGCCATCCCCAGCTGAGCTTCCGCCGTCTTCTTGCTCCAGCGGCGAATGTCCTCCCATCTTTTACGGCAGTGGGTGCTCCGTCTGTGGTAGACCACCAGGGTCCGGACGTCCTTGGTGATGGCACACCAAATATCTTTTTTCTGGTGAGCGCTGACCTACATGAAATGTACAGGGGAAAAAGAGAAGTTATTACCAACTGCACCATCAAACTGATTGGCCCCCATCCCTACCCTTGCCATGTGGCACATGCATTCACCGTCTTTTATGCACCCAGCACTCTCCCCCCTTCCTTCTTACATCCAGCGCTCTCCACACAGGCATAGCCCATACAACATGCTCCTGTGTACTTACCTGTTTGTCTGGAGGACCATAGAGTAGCGTGTACTGGGGGAGGACCCCATCCACGAGCTTCTCCAACTCCTCCGATGTGAAAGCAGGGGCCCTTTCCCCAGACACTCAAGCCATTGTCTCCTCCAGACCGAGGTCACAGCAGCACTTGCAGTGTAGGTCCTCTCCTGTCAAAGATCAGGTATCGAGTGATTGAACAGATAGAAAATGGCGGTCACGTCCGCGGCGGTGCGTACCGCCACCGCCGGTGTACATTGTCATTGGCTCCTGGGACCCAGAGGGTCCAATGTTAACCAATGCAGTATTGAGCCGCGGTCTTCGAACTCCTACTGCGAAGGTGTACAACGCCAGCACAGTTACCTCACATCCCATTGTCCCACTTTAGAGGTCAAGCAGCCGCCATTTCAGGGCCCCACATGGCTTCATTTCCAACTGCGTCACACATACCTAGGCCTAGACTCAACACACATACAGGCCACCTTTTGTGTATGATTGGTGTTCTGGGTAAACTGTGGGTACGTACCTCTGAGTTGTTTGACTCTGTGCTCACTGTTGTCCTTCATAGGCACCGTCCGCTGGGACATGTGAGGAGATGGCGGCATCCTCCAGTGTACCGACCGTTGGTGGACCTGTCGACAATGGAGGAGCGACATTTCATTATCACATACAGGCTTGACCGTGCCACAATCCAGGAACTGTGTACCCAGTTGGAGCCAGACCTGATGTCAGCAATCCACCATGCCACAGGAATCCCCCCTCAAGTGCAGGTGCTGTCAGTGCTCCATTTCCTTGCAAGTGGGTCTTTTCAAACAACAGTGGCCATAGCATCAGGGATGTCCCAGCCTATGTTTTCCAACGTATTGTCCAGAGTGTTGTCTGCCCTTCTGAAACACATGCGGAGCTACATCGTTTTCCCTCAGGTGGAGGATTTGCCTACAGTGAAAGGTGATTTCTATGCCCTGGGACACATCCCGAACATCATAGGTACCATTGATGGGACCCATGTGGCTTTGGTCCCCCCCACAGGAGTGAACAGGTGTACAGAAACCGGAAGAGTTATCATTCTATGAATGTACAGATGGTATGTTTGGCAGACCAGTACATCTCCCATGTGAATGCCAAGTTCCCTGGCTCAGTGCATGACGCCTACATCCTGCGGAATAGCAGCATCCCTTTTGTGATGGGTCAACTTCAGAGGCACCGTGTGTGGCTATTAGGTGAGCACCTGGAGGCAAGTCAGTGGGAATGGTTGTCTGGGTCTGGGGATATCCCTCCAGGTTAGTGCGTGTTTAACAGTTGTCCCTCACCATTTGCAGGTGACTCTGGTTACCTCAACCTGTCATGGCTACTGACCCCAGTGAGGAATCCCAGGACAAGGGCAGAGGAACGCTACAATGAGGCCCACAGGCGAACTAGGAGGGTGATCAAGCGTACCTTCGGCCTCCTGAAGGTCAGGTTCAGGTGCCTACATATGACAGGTGGATCTCTATTCTACTCACCAAAGAAGGTGTGCCAGATCATCGTGGCCTGCTGTATGCTTCATAACTTGGCTTTGCGACAACAGGTGCCTTTTCTGCAGGAGGATGGTCCAGATGCCGGTGTTGTTGCAGCTGTGGAGCCTGTGGACAGTGAAGACGAGGAAGAAGAGTAAGAAGACATGAACAACAGGCACTCAGTGATCCAGCAATATTTCCAGTGAGACACAGGTAAGAGTACAGACCTGCCTACTACATGTACTTTAACACTACTACCTCTCTACTGTGTGTCGTTTTCACCCAGTGGATGGTCACTGAGATGTCACTTTCCCTTACGATTTCACAGATGTGGGTCCCACTGTGTGACATCTGCTTAGATTCCTCATGGACTAGAGCTGTGTGACATAGGTATGTTGACATTACAATTGAAAGAGCATTTTGTCACTGTAATCCTAATACACTATTTCGAAATCACAGACAGACTCCAGATTGTTTTGTGCTTTAAGTGTGTTTATTTAAGTGCTCAATATTGGAGGGGGTAGTGAAATGGTGAGGGGTGATGGCGGAGGAATGTCTATGGCAGGGTCCAGTCTATTAGTCTCACAGGTGCATTGCCCAAATAGGCATAGGAATTGGAGCTGGGGCAGTTAAAATATGGACAGGGTGACAAAGTGGGACAGTAGGATGACAATCAGGGTGGTCTCATTTCTTGGCAGGGGTCTTGGCATCGTGCTCTGTCTTTGTCCTGGATCTCAGGGACTATTTGCAGGGTGGTTCTCCCTCTGCAGGGGGTGGGGTGCTGGTGTGGTGGTCCTGTGGCAGGGCGTCCTGTCCGCTAGCGCCGGCGGGGGTGGTGGGCAGTTCATCGTCCATGCTAGTGTCAGGGGCCCCTTGCAGTGCCACAGTGTCCCTCCTGGTGTTGAGTACTACCTTCAGCACCCCTACGATGGTGCCCAGGGTGGAGCTGATGGTTCTGAGTTCCTCCCTGAAACCCATATACTGTTCCTCCTGCAGCCACTGGGGCTCCTGAAACTTGGCCAGTACCGTTGCCATTGTCTCCTGGGAGTGGTGGTATGCTCCCATGATGGAGGAGAGGGCCTTGTGGAGAGTAGTTTCCCTTGGCCTGTCCGCCCCCTGTCGCACAGCAGCCCTCCCAGTTCCCCTGTGTTCCTGGGCCTCCAACCCCTGGACTGTGTGCCCACTTCCACTGCCCCCAGGTCCCTGTTGTTGGGGTGGTGGGTTATCCTGGGATCCCTGTAGTGGCAGACACACTGCTGATTGACGTGTCCTGGGGACGGAGGTATGGGCCCACTGGGTGGGTGCTGTGCTGGTGTTTCCAGAGGGGGGAAGGTCTGTGGTGGCCTGTGACTGGGTGAGGGGAACATACTGTCCCGAGGTCCCCGATGGTCCGGTCTGGTCATCTAGATCCAGTTGGACAGAGGTGCTGTCATCACTGTGGGCCTCTTCTGTTGGTGGTGTGGACATGTGTGGACCCTCCTGTCCGGTGACGTTGTGTAGGGGTCCTGCAGGGGTATAAAAGGATGGTTATTACATCTGTGTGTGTCATGGTGTGCAATGGGTGACCGTGTACCCCAGTGGTTTCATTCCTGTGTGGGACCTTGTGTGAGGATGGTTTAGGGGGTTGTATGGGTATGTGCAGTGGCCATGCTTTAGTGATGGGTGTCCATGCTTTGTTGTTGCATGCAGGCCTTGGTGTTGGGATGGGTGGTTTGTGATGTTGGGACATATGTGAGGAGTTGGGGTGCTGGGGGTGAGGGTGAGGGTGGGGGTATGTGCTGGCATGCAGGTAGGGTGGGGGATGTAATAATTAAGATTTGTCTTATCAGAGTCCATTCCTCCAGCTACTCCTGTGAGGCCCTCAGGATGCAGAATCTCCAAGACCTGCTCCTCCCATGTTGTTAGTTCTGGGGGAGGAGGTGGGGGTCTGCCGTCAGTCCTCTGAACCGCCAGGTGGTGTCTTGAGACCACGGAACGCACCTTCCCCCGTAGGTCGTACCACCTATTCCTGATGTCCTCCTGATTTCTTGGGTGCTGTCCCGCTGCGTTGACCCTGTCCACTATTCTTTGCCATAGCTCCATCTTCCTTGCAATTGAGGTGTGCTGTACCTGTGCTCCAAATAGCTGTGGCTCTACCCGGACGATTTCCTCCACCTCCTCCTCCGAGAACCTGGGGTGTCTTTGCCGTGCCATGAGGTGGTGTAGGTGATATGTGGGGTGGAGTGTGTGGTGTTAATTGTGCTGATATGTAGTGGTGTGTTGTGTAAGGTACATGGAAGTTCTGTGGGTGATGGTGTTGTGTGCCTGTGGATGCTGTTGTTCTTGCTGGTGCTATCTCTCTCTGGCCTTCTTTCGGAATTTTTTGTCATGGGGGTTTGTGGGTGATGTGGGTGTGTATTTTATATTGTAATGGGTGTTTGGGAGTGGTGTGTGTATGTGTATCAGGTGTGTGTATTTCGAATTGTCCAATGTGGCTGTGTTTTGTAAGAGTGTTTGTATTTTGAGCGCGGCAGTGTGTACCGCCAATGGAATACCATGGTTGAAAGACCGCCGCGTGGATTTGTGTGTTGTGATAGTGTGGGCTGTTTCTGTTGGCGTGACGGGGTTGGTTTTGTTTTCGCCAGTTTATCACTGACCTTTGGTGTGGCGGACTTGTGTGGGTGTCTGAATTTTGGCGGATTCCGTGCTGTGGGTCATATTAGCTGTGCGGAATTCTGCAACCGCAGCGGTGTGTTGGCGGTCTTCTGCACGGCGGTAAGCGGCTTTTACCGCCAATGTTGTAATGAGGGCCCTAATCTTAAACCATCTAAATATATGTATCAATGTCATATTTTCCTTTGTCTATTGCATTTTCTGTATGCCAATACATTTCAATTCACTCTAAATTGTTTTAATTTGTAATGCATGTGTTTTGTTTTTATCATTTATCAGTTTAAAATAAACACATCTGTATTAACAAGCTTAAAAAAAATCAACATGTTTAATTTTTGTGTCAGTGGTTTTTACAAAGGTTTATTGTTTATTGTGCAGGTAATTAAAATCTTTACACATACAAGGCAATCAAAATCAAATGTGTACAAAAGTAAAATACCAGGTCCAAATTAAAAGAAGAATGGTTGAAGTGGCCATTAGGGCAAATAAATAGAAGGTACCGATTTGAGTCCCTGACTGTCTAAAACACGAACGTAACTTCATCTCTGTTAATTGGAACAAGTTACAAGTTACACCAGGTCTGGCCGCACTTAAGGCCTGGAGGATTCGCACTGAGCTCTGTAAAAGAAATACAGCGTATTACTGCCAAGTTGGCCAGATACAAGCCACAGACAGCGATTAAAGAATGACAGTGGTGAAAGTAGTTTGCGACCGATGGCAGTAGAGTTAAAAAAATTAGTTGATAGTACACAATTATAACTGCATTGGGCGACATCTTTTATATTAAAGCGCTATGTTCTGACGGACCATTTAAAGTTAGCTTGTGTGGCCTGGACATTCAGTAGCAGTATGCAATATATGCTTGTGACATAACAGGTGTAGGTGTCCATTATCTTGATGAATGCTTGCACCACAATGACTATGTCCATTACAAATGTTTATCGCTAATGTAAGCACTGTACAAGGTGTCTCTAACGAGTAGCTCGTGAGATACTAGTATTTCTCATGCTGAAAAGTGTATATTTAAAACATACATGTAAACTTGCCTGATGTGGTCAGTATTTAAATTCTAATATTATTCGTTGTTCTGGATGATTTTCATTAAACACAATTAGCTTTTACTACAGATATGGTTGGAGACCCCTGCATGCTATTGAAAAACCTTTTTGTTCACTGTCATAAATACAAGTAAGTTTAGATTACTCACAATTTCATAATTAACATTGTTATAAATCAATGACTTGTCAAGAAATGATAATGTCAGGACAAACTTTGTGGAAAAAAATATGGTATTTAGAAATAGGATATTTCTCTAAGTTCATATGATAAAATAATGATTTTCAAAAATGAAATATGCACAGCATCAAGTGGTGTTTTTTTGCCCCGGAACGTGCCTCCTAATTACACTTTCAAGGGGTAACCTCCCCAGAAAGGGGCATCTAGTGGGCATACAGAGGGCACCTTAAGGTTCCTCCTTGAGAGAGGTGGGTTTGGATTTCACAGTGGTCAGGGACAGGTAAGATATAAATTCGGGAGGAAAGGAACTGGTAAGAGGGGTGGGAGAGGGTTGGGTTTTGGAGGTAGAGATAGAGGTAGCTGGAGTGGGTAATGCACATGCGGCTGTATGTTTGGGTTTTGCATGTGGGTCTGAAGTATGTTTTTTGCAGGTGTCTGGTGTGAGTGTGAGTATTTGTGTTTGGTTGGTGTTGTGGATGTGCTTTTGTGTGAGTGTGTTTGGTAGTTGGTGTGGTTGTGGTATGTGTGTCTATGTTTTGCAGCTGCATGTGTCTGGTGTATGTTTGGATGTATGTGGTGTAGCAGGTGTTTGTGTTGGGATGAGTGTTTGGCCAACTGGGGGGAGTATGAGGAAGAGTGGAGATGGGTCTCTGGGTGCTGGACAAGGATGCAGATGGAGCAGGTCCTGTAGGGTCCTCCACCACTAGGAACTTGTCGCTTATGGAGGCCTCCAAAGAAGATGACAAACTAGTGGCCTCCATCCTAGTCCCCTCACCCTCCATGCCACTGTGTCCATTGGTGTCTAATGTTTCTCCACCCGACACACAGTGGACAGCCGCTTCCCCGCCTTTGCGACTAGTGTCCCCTTTGCCTACTCCTGAAGATGCTGGAAAGAGATATACAAAATTTTTAGTCTATCTGTGCTAAGAAAAATGATCATGAGGTTTTTTTACAAAAAGTTCCTATTGTTCATACTTCACCTGCTTCAAGACTTTCAAACTTAAGTATACTTCACCATCACCTCATGCATGTAGGAAACATCTTCAGGACCCCTTTGCTCACAATTTTGTAATTTTCCATCATCACTCCTCTTTCACTTATGATCATTTCTCTTCAACACTTTCAATTTTCTCCAGGTAATGGTTAACACCCCTGAATGGGTCAGGTCGGTTGTTTTAAATAGTGAACTCATGTCTCAAAAATCTATATAAGGCAAAATTATCCTTTGTACATTGTCTTTCTGCAAAAGTCCCTTTAACTAACCTATTTTTGTTCATTATTGATTTATCATCTGAACACAACAAAAGACATAAAAATGTGGTTTTTGGTATGAGTTACGATATCAACAATGTATACACATTCTTGTCTGTTTTATACAAAAATGTATGCATATCAAAATCATGCACATTTGTGAAGGATTAAGGCATCATGCCAATCTGTAACTATTAACATAAACTGACTATAATTTTGTAGTGTAAACATATTTGAAATATGTTTTACTAAATAATTTTGCCATGGTCCTCATGTTTGTAGTCATTATGGCTCACATGCTCCCTGTTTGTCGACAATATCAACTCATCAGTGTGATGTTTGGAACATCCACTGTATATAAGTCCATTTTATGCAATGTCACCTGTAACTGGGCTAACATAAGCTCCTCCACAATTGTGGTGGAGCATCACACCTGACACAATCAGAAATAGTGGCCTGTTTAGTACAACTTCCACTTATACCATCTAACTAACTAATGAACCTCCTTTGCATTAGTCAGGCAGGTATCTGCTCAAAACAGTACTTTGGTAGTGATCACAAATATAGTGGTATTGTGTTAAAAAAGAAAAATATACAAACCCATCATTATACCCCTTGTGCAAAACGTACACCTCCCAGAACTTTTCTTATGCGTTAGACATGTGTCAAACTTTATGTTGTTGCTATAAAATATTGTAACAAAAAAAAAATGATTTAACAAGAAGAATTCCAAAAACAACTTACCCCCTTGATGCTGCTGTTGGGTTCTCAACTGCTCATCAAGCTGGGGATAGGCCAACGCAAGTATGCAGGCCATAAGGGAGGGGAAGGGTGTGGAGCACTCGCTTCCCATGGTGGGAGGACTTGACTTCTGCTGCCTTCTTGGTCCAGCGTCGTAGGCCCACCCACCTCTTCCTGCAATGAAGGCTGCACTGCTTGTAGACCCCCAGAGTCCACACCTTCTTCGCGATGGCCTTCCAGATGTTTTTTGACCTTGACCTGTATGGATTACAAAAAATGAAAGAAAACATTTTTTGAGAGGTTTTGTTTATTTGAATTAATGTTACACAAATTATAAATCTATAACAAGCATTTCTAATTTGAAACAAACAATCTGTAGTGACCTGTTGCGTACCCTTACCCCTTTGCATGTCCTTATTTTACAAATCCAGGCCACTAATGTCATCTAAGCCATGGGTCTACAACATTTTCTGTAGTGAGAGGTACTTCTGATCATTGAAAAATATTGTGAGCAACTGAAGGCTAGACAATTTGCGAATTGTTACCACACACTCTCACATCCAGCTTCTTTGGCTTAATGCCTCATGTTTTTGAGCCAGATACTATGACTAAGGGGACTAGGAAAGGACTTCATTGTGTGTGTCAGTGACAACATGGTCCTTGATGATGTATGAACATGTGTGGATAGGAATAGGATATATTTGTATGGGTGACGGAGAGTTCGTGTTGTATGTACTTGCACCGCAGGACATACCTTTCGCTATATGTGGCACCGTCACATGTATAATCCAAACATAGACTCATTATTTGTAACATGGGGGAAATTTAAAGTGCAGAAAATGTGTCTGCAGACAAGTTCATAACCATACCAGCCAAGTTTCCCAGGTCCTTGCGCAATGTGCTGCTCCAGTTCAGTTTTTGTCCATTGAATTCTGGAACTTGTGGTCTTGTTTTATAATGAAATAAACAAGACAAGTCCTAGAATTCAAAGGTAAAAACTGGACTAGAGCACCACACCCTGCAAGAACTTCAGAAGCTTGCCAGGGCTTCATATCATTAATAATTTTCTGCACTTTACATTCCTCTCATTTGAACAAATGGCTGTATTTTACATTTATACCTATGGCACAATATCTATTCGCCCCAGGGATTAAGGGTCATGCAGTTTGTAAATGCAAAACCTTGAAATGTGAGTAAATTGAAATGAAGAGTTACCTTAATCATCAAGGTAACTTTACATTTAAATTTCCTGGCATTTAAAAGCATTCAGAAAGATATTTTTGTTCACAGCTCCAATACTGAATTGACTTCACTCTAATTACTATACTTCACTCAGGAACTAAAAAGACAATTTTTGCCTGGGTTTTAAAAAAACAAGTTAGTGAGAAATACATTTTCTTTTGAAACATGTACCTGTTCCTCTTATGAGCCAAACAGCTGGCTGTACAGGGACAGAGCCTCTGTAGTCAGCAAATCGAGCTCCCCTGCTGAGACGTCTGGGGCCCTGTCACCTGCTTTTCTGGGCATCGTGGCTCCCAGAGGTCAGAAATGGCAGCAATTGTAGAGGAGGTGTTGTTAACTGCAGTGTTAGGAAGCAAGTGAGTTTTATTTGATAGGCCCCATACATGTTCAAGACGTACACACTCGTCAACAGAGATGGACACATCTAATGGCTTTCGTACATTTCTGTCACACATGTTAGCCTATGACTGTGTCCGTCGTGGAGTTTTACACGCACTAAGCGGTCAACTTCTACTGATGGCCACCTGATTACAAATGTCCTGATGGCAAGGTCAAGCGACCGTCACTTTAGATCGTAAAACAATGTATTTGTGAAGTGTGTCACCACCACTCAAACTGATGGCTAGTTTGTTTAAATATACAAAATGTGAAGGTTACTCATTTAAAAAAATATATATATATGTATTATGTAGTGCGTTACTGTGGTTAGATGCGATAATTGCTCGTTTTTTTTATACTTTTGCTGATGGAAGTTTTTTTTAAGTAATGTGTAAATAATACATTTAAAATGCATTATTCACACATTATTTTAAACAATTAATAGACATGCAAACCATGTTATTTAAAATAACAATCTATAAAAAATGTTGTGTACAGATATGTTACAAAAACCTAAAAAGACATGAGATATGTGTTAAATATCAAAGAAATGTTTGCACATTTAAATAAATATTTTTTGTTTTCTTTAATGGTGGGATGTCAGAATCAACTTTCAGGGGTGTGGTTCAAGAAGGTCTTTCTTTAATGATGAGACACAGCAACAGCTTCATACAGTGTCCTCGAAATGAAGATTTTGCGAATGCGAAGGGAGATTTTTATGCTTTGGATGGCATTCCACATGTGGTTGGAGTAATTGATGGCACACATATTGCCTTAGTGCCACCACATGTCGGAGAACAGCTGTACTGCAATCAGGAGAACTTCCATTCAATCAATGTGTAAGTTGCCTGCTTACCTGATTTATACATCACTGCATGTGTGCACGTTTCCCAGGATCAACACGTTTCCTTTGTAGTACGGAACAACAGCATACCCCTGCAAATGTCACAACTTGGATCTGAGAGGGCCTGGCTTGTTGTAAATACAATCTGTCAATAAAATTATTGGTTAGTTTCTAGTTTAAGGATTTGCATTGAAAATATATATTTTGGCACATTTTATTTTTTTAATTCATATAGGTGATTCAGTTTATCTTAACCGACCATGGTTGTTAGCATCGCTGAGGAATCCAACAATGCCATGGAAAGTCTGCTTCAATGAGGCCCATTGAAGAACATGGAGGCCAGTGGAGCCGGCTTTTAGGCTTCTTAAGGCCAGATTTAGATGTCTGGATAAGACTGGTGGAGCCCTACTCTACTCACTCGAAAAGGTGTGCAAAATCATTATGGTCTGCTGCATGTTGCACAAAATAGCCCTGCTACGCAACATCCCGTACATTGCAGTGGATGGAGACCATAATGAGCCACCGGGTGAGGATGTTTAAATGCCATATGAAGATGGTAGTGGTGAAGAGGAAAGAATTGACATGTGCCAAGATGTTATTGAGAACTTATTCACATCAGTGTAAGTATCTTTTTACAAATTGTTACATTAAATGGCAAAACAACGTTCAATACCATGCGAATAAACGTCTGTGCTGGAAATTGTTTAGGAATGGCAAGTTAATGAAATTCCAGGGCAAAGGCGTTTGTTGATCAAACTTTTGACACATTGACTACTGTGTTCATTTACATTGTTTATCATTGATTAGTCTTAGTAAATGTGTCCTCATTATAAATCATTTGTGATGTGTCTATTTTGTCATGTAAATTAAATAATATTTTGTTATTCTGATTTAGGTTCCTTCACCATGTCATCTTCACTTGGATATTTCAAGGTTGTGACATTTGCAGTTATATGCTGCTATTGCAAAGTACAAAGGGAACATGGGTTGATCCTGTGAACAACACAAGCACTTCGGATGTACATATCTTGTACAAAGACTTGCACAGTGATGAGCATACATTTTTGAGGTTGCGTTAGTCTTGTTTTCTGTTGAATGTTGCCAGCAAGCCAATATGTACAGCTTAAGTTGCTCTAACCAATTGTGTATTGGAATGATCCCATGGCCACAGAATGTAGTACTGCTGTGATTTTGACTATTGGTGTTATTATGTGCTCCCTCTGCAACTGCCTCAGGTCCCAAAGCTCTGTAAGGACCTAGCCCATCATGTCTTGTGCTGACGTAGGGCTCCAAAGACTTGGTCAATGGTGGCCTGGGTGACAGTGAACCCAGTGGCCTCACTTTGCTGGCCCCAAAATGTCCTCCCACAAACCCTACCCCCACTAGCCTATGCCCTTGGCCAAGTGTTCCCCATCTCACTGGATCCTAGCAGAACTGGAGAAACTTTTGGCTTAACAGCAGCCAGGACTGGGGGCACAAGATTGGGGTGATGTTCTTTGGGACCCAGGAACTGGAGGTATCTATAGGTGGAGTGTGGTATCAGCTATGATTAGGTCGCGTGAGAGTCAGAGGAGCAGTCTGTCACACCAGATGAACCAGGCAGCTCATCATCATCCATACTTGAAGGAGTGGAGTCCACAATGAAGGCTTGATCCTGATCTGGAATGGAGATATCCTCAGTGGCAGATGATTGTCCAAGTACTTTGGATATTGGACCTAATATGACCTAATATGAATTTAATAAAACAAATTGTAAAAGTCTAGAATATATATCAAATGAGTTTTGAGGTACAAATGAAGCAAACTAAAAGTAAAATGATAATTAGTATTGTGAATAGACCTTTCAGTGGTTGTTACACAAGCAGTTTAAATTGCACACATGCAGACTTTAAAAAAGCACGTGAATAAATGTCCTGCAAAATAAAGATTACTGTACATATAATATACCAAACATTCAGCCCAACACAGTAGAGTTGAGAAATGCAAACAAACCCACTCCAATGCCCAGCAGGCTACAATTCAGACTATTGCACAACATTATTGGATTAATAGCATTAGTCATCATATAGACATTGCAAAGTACATTTATTAACAATACAACTTACATTCAGCATACAACACAACACAAAATAAATTCTTTAAGTAAACTTACTTTGATTCATGAAACCAATTATATCAATTCAATAAAATAACAAGAATGTGATAACATACAAAATCACATAAAATTATGACATTTTCACTGAATAAAATGGAGATTGGCAAATGTGTGACACTTTGACATATGTGCATATATGGAAGAAAAGAGAGAATGACCAACGTAACATTGCAAAATTATTTTCCAGACACAAAAACAAGGCATCAAGGTAGTTATAGGCATTTCAATTAAACATTAACAAAATTGTAAGTTGAACATTCCTAGTTAAATATATGAGGTGAAAATGAACACACATTTACAATATAAAAACATGTGAAATATGTTAATAGGTGAGAAAAGACTTAAAAGCACTATACCTCCATGGTCTAATAGATGGAGTTTGGAACTTGTTATCTTAACTACAACAAAATAATTCAAACAAACAAATAAGGCAGATGCAAGAAATGATCCATGAAGAACAACATACATATTGACAACACATATTGCCCAGTAGTAAAATGAGAGATAGTACCATAATACTATTAATTTGATGATAACAATAGACTTGTGAATTTGTTTGTTTAATAATGCTTTATTGAATAAGTTAGCATACACTAGTACAATAGGATAAATACATTGTAACTAAAAAAAATAATCATAAATATAATTATACCTATAAAAACAATTTGTATACACAACCAGACTAGAATATTGTACCATAGAATAATAGTACTTTTTGTTATGTTTTAGGAAAGAAAGAAAGAGAAGAGAGAAAGGAAAGAAAAGAAAAATGTAAACAATGCAAATTAAAAATCACATATTTACAATAAAGCAACCATTAAGTATTAAAAGTAGTACGAAAGGTCTTGTGTTGTGAAACAAAAGAGGTGAGAGGAAGCCAAAGCATGTCCCTTTTAATTAACCGTTGAGTAGTATTAACATTTGCTCGATCCATTCTGTGATTATAACAAATCAGATTCCACCAAGCTACAACAGATATTTTCGTGGTATCTTTCCAATTAGAAGTTATAATTTGCAGTGCACTAGCAATGAGCAAATCAGGCAATTTACCAAGCAGTGGTTGGGATTGCCAAATAGATGAAGTACTACCACAAAAGAATATGTAATATATTGAAAGGTACATTGATGGACAAAATCTGATTGACTTTATCCCAAACTTGGTCCCAAAAAGTATGAACTGAAGGGCATTCAAAAACTTGTGCATATAATGGCTGTTTTCTTTAGAGCACAACCAACACTTGCTATCTGTGGTGAGTTTAAATTTATAAAGATCTACAGGAGTATAGTACAACCTATTATAAAAGTAAAATAACGTTTGGGTTGTAGATGCTGAACGGGATGTTGTATGGAGTTTTGACTATATTATTTTCCATGTAGATATAGGAATGTTTTGATTGAAATCCTGCTCCCATGCTAATTCTATTATAGACTTTGGTCTCACAAGACTGGTATGTGTAAGGGCTCTGTATATAAAGGATGCTGGGACTTGTGAGGAAAAATTATGAGGTTGGGAAATAGGCTGTGTAGAAGAGGGAGCCTCCAAAGATTGAGACAACAAGTTATAGAGGATAGCAAAGAGAGTTTGGTATTGCACAGCGTAATAAGTGGAGATGTGAAATGTCCGTTGAATATCTTGAAATTCAAGTACAGCTTAATCTAAAATTAAATGATCTAAAGTTATAATGCCTTTGTGCATCCACTCTTTCCATACTAAACTTCTATTATGAAATTTAATATCATTATTGTACCATATAGGAGTTTGCCTAAGGTTCTCATATGAGGAGTGAGAGGCAAGAAGTAATGGCCTGGCAATAGAAAAAGAGTTATTATCAGAGAGAAAAGAGATTAAGGAGATTCTGAAAGCTGAACTGCATCCCTAAATGTAAATGGTGTCATTTGTGAGTGTTCCAATTGACTCCATAGAGAGGTCCCTTTATGAAAAGTGGGAGAGAGGGACAACCATATTTGTTTTAAAACAAATGCAGAGTGATATCTTCTAAGTCATGGAAAATTTACACCTCCATTATCTCTAGGTTCCTGCAGTTTGACTAGAGATATACGAGATTTACATTTGTTCACATAAAAATTTCATAAATAATGCATTTATAGTTTTAAAAAAAATAAAAGGAAGTTTAACTGGGATCATAGATAAATACAAATTTAAAATGGGCAACAACACCATTTTAATTGTGGCCAATTTTCCCCACCAAGTTAAATAAAGAGGATACCATCTGTCAAGTAATTTCAAAATCTTTGACTCTACCTCTTTGAGATTAGTTCGAATAGTGTCTTTAAGAGAGTTGAAATAGGATATGCCCAGGCATTTGATATGCTTAGAGTTCCACGTAAAACCAGTATCTTTAAACATGTCTGGTAGACAATAAGCATTTAATGGCAAAACCTCTGATTTGTCTACATTAAGCTTATAACCTGAGACACTTGAGTATTCTTGTAGTAAGTAAAGAAATTCCGGAATAGTCTTTTGAGGATTTGAGATAAAAAGTAAAATGTCGTCAGCATAAGCTGTGAATTTAATCTCAGTGTCTTTATGCTTAAACCATAAAAATCAGATGACCTATGTATTTTCTCTAGAAGGGGCTCAAGTGCTAATATAAATAACAGAGGTGATAGAGGACAACCTTGTCTAGTACCTCTGTGCAGGGGGAAATAATGGGATTGTTGACCATTAACTAAAATTGATGTAGAGGGTGAAGAACATAAAATTTGAATAAGTTTAATAATATGAGGACTAAAACCATGCCATTTTAATGCTCCAAACATAAAATCCCAAAAAACTCGATCAATGGCTTTTTCAGCATCTAGAGTTATGGCAGCTATAGGGTCCCTGGACTTAGAGGCAAGAAGGATAATATTGAGAAAAGTTGTAGAATTATCCAATATGTATCGCCCCTTAACAAAACCTGACTGATGAATGTCTATTAAGTCTGGGATAAAATGATTAATCCGTAAGGCTAGGACTTTTGCAAAGATTTTACAGTCAACATTAATAAGGGATATAGGTCTATAATTACCACATTTGGATAAATCCTTATCCTTTTTAAGAATCAAACACAACATAGCTTCAGAAAAAGTGTCCTTTGCTTGATCTTTTGATATGAAATATTGTATAGGTGTTAATAGCTTTGGAACTAAAATAGATGCAAAAGTTGAATAAAATTCTATTGAAAAACCATCTGGACCAGGGGCCGTATCTTTAGGAAGGTTGGTAATGGCATTTTTAATTTCTGTTTCAGATAGGTCAGAGTCTAATAGTGACAAATCTACTTTTTGTTTCAGAGGAATAGAGTGGAAGAAGGTATCTACTTCAGTCATATTAGGCGTATTTTTGGGAGTATATAATGTGGTATAATAGTTGGTAAAGCATTCCAGGATTTATGAATCTTTAGTGTGTCTGTTTCCAAATGTGTCTGTGATAACAGTAATTTTAGACTTTTGTTTTTTGATCTTTAAATAATTTGCCAATAGTTTACCCGCTTTATTTTTCCCCCCATAAAACGTGGAATTTATTTTGAGAAGAGTTCCACATGCACTTTCCAAGGAATGCTTATTGTATTGTAATTTAGCACCAATCAACCTGGATAAGGAATCTGGTTTGTTAGATGAGAAATATTCATGCTCAAGACACTTTATTTTTGTGAGCAATTGAGAGGAAACTTTAGATTTTTCATTCTTTTCAATGGCAACATAATCTATATTAAAGCCTCGAGCAGTAGCTTTAAATGCATCCCATATAAAATTCATCTGAATATCAGAAGGTAAATTGTGCCTAAAAAAACTTTAGAAAACATTGTAAATTGTTCAATAAATAAATGATCTTGCAATAAAGTGTTATTAAACCTCCAGCGATTAGAAAAGGAGGGATTTCCTAGAAGGTTCATATCAGTCAGTCAGTCAGTCAAAGATCTTTATTCGGCAATTGCCATAAACGTACAAACAGAATTGCATATTACAGGACTACAGGATGAGAAATAATTTAAAACACAACTCAGATACTATAAAATAAATTACCTAAACAGCCCAAATTCATCTAATCCAAATCCCCCTTTACAAACAGGAGAAAATATACTAAGTATGGTTTGATGCCACTTAGAGATGTGCAAATGTACAATAATTCTTATCAGAACATTTACTAATAACAAAATGCATTAAATTGCTTTGATCTAAGATCACAAGGGCAAAGTGGTAAATATTTTTGCCAAATACACTGTTAAGGAAAGGCCACCTTAAAATGAATCAAATCGAATCTAAAAATAATTAAAAGTGAATATATTTTAGGACATGAGAACCAAGTCAAATAGGGTTCCATACTTGAGGCCGTAACAATCTGAATGTAGGAGTCAAAAGGTTTCAGTTTCAGAGACCTATAAAGTCTTAAATCAAAAATATGCTCAGAGTGACGTAATTTCAAAAGAGACCTTGAGTTTGTGGTTAACAGTTGAGGTTCTTCAAACATATACCTAAGCCCCAGCTTCTCAAAGGATTTTCACAGATACGAGAGCCAGGGAATCCTATTTGAATTGGCCAACTGTAAACATTCAGAAATACACTCCTGCACAAGACTTGCCGCTGTATTCGTCCAACATCTAATCCACAGCGAAAGGGGTGCAATAGAGACCGTATCCTCTAAAAAACATTGACCCACCTCCTCGTGGCTAACGAAGTTTGCTATACACTTATTTACCATCAATAACCTACGCATACATTTATTTTCAACACATTGGAGAGTGGGTACTTTGTTAAAGCCCCAAACACCTGCCCCGTATAGGGCTGCTGAAACCCACTTGGAGTTATAGAGTGTTTTGATCTGAAAAGGAGATCTATGACCCAATTTACGAGTAAAACTGAAAATTGCTTTGGTATTCCTTGCCATTTGCTGGGTCTTAAAATTAAGGTGAGTATTCCAAGACATGGAAGAACTCACATGCATACCTAAATAACAAAACATCTTCACCTTATTAATAATGTTTCCCCCCTTGGTAAATTGTTTAGACTCAGAGTTTTGAGGGCCACATGTTATAACAAATGTCTTAGAATAGTTAACTTTTAAATCAAGATGCAACATAAAATTTAAAAAGAGGTCCAACAGGCCTTGTAAACCATTTGCAGTATGAGAAATCAAAACAGCATTGTCTGCATATAATAAAACTGGAAGCAATCTCTGTCCCATCTTTGGTACATCCTTCCCATATTTTATCAGAAAATCATAAAGCCCATTTATATGTATCAAAAAGAGAAAAGGCGCTAAAATATATCCCTGTCTTACACCCCTAATTGAGGAAATGGGAGAGGTTCTCTGACCAGATGGGGCAAACTGAACTGATACCTTTAAATCCGTGTGTAGGCGCTTTCCAGTAAAGTCACATCACACCCCAGGGTTCCCATAATTTGCCATAACTTCTCCCTATTTACCAAATCAAAGGCACTAGTTAAATCAATAAATGCCATATGAATAGACTCCTTTTTGGCAGTTACGTATTTACAGAGTATAAGGTGCAAGTTTAAAACTTGCTCAACTGTGCCTAAACCAGGTCTAAAACCAAATTGGATTGGAGATAAGATCTGTGCCTCTGTCACCCAGTCCTCCAGGCGAGATAAAATCATACTGCCCAGAATCTTGGCCGTAGAATCAATAAGAGATATTGGTCTATAACAGGAAGGATCTTGTCTTTTGCCCTTTTTGAATATAGGAATGATAGTAGCCAATTTCCATGAGGATGGTATATTACTTTTACCAACACTTCTCAACACATTTATAACTAAGGGGCCCCAGAGATCAAGCTTTGATTTAAAGAGATCAACAGGAAACCCATCAGTGCCAGGAGCCTTTCCCTGCCTTGATCGATTAATGGCTCCCAGGACCTCATGAAGATCAAATGTGATGTCTAGGGCAATTGTATTAGAGTCTATAATAGTCTGTTTAGTAATATTATCCTCCTTAATAAAAGTATCATTATTATCATTGTCTGGGTGGAATACTTTCCTAAAATGATTCATCCATACATCCTCTGCAATAAGAAAGTCATCAGCCTTGATGTTACTATCCGAAAAATATGAGTGATTTACCACCTTCCAAAATTTTGAAGTGTCCTTCAAGTCAGAGGCAGCCAATAGCTCTTCCCATGCCTTAGTCCTTATTTCTAATTTCCTTTTTTCCAGTACGGCCTTATATTCTGCCCTAGCTAATTTAATTAAATGATGAGAAGGAGGAACTATTTTAAGGGCTTCTTTTAGTTTTTTGTGGGCTGTTGAACACGCCGAGTCAAACCATCTATGGGCGACCGAGCCCAGAGGAGGCCTATCGGCCACCAAAGCATGCGAGATAACATTACTTAAAAGTTCAAATTCTTGGACTATACGATCATGTTCTAGCTGCTAGGACAGACAAATATTAATAGAATTTGACCTAGATCTTATAATTTCCTGGTTAAATGTCATTGGATTTTTTTTGTCCCATTTCAGACGTGTGCCAAAATTTTTATGGTAAGTGATATTTCTTTTCAATCCCTTATCCTTAAAGGCCTGATTAATATTTATATCCAGTTTAATACATAAGGGATTGTGGTCACTAGCACATTGAGGGATAATCTTAAAATCATGTATTAGATGACAATCTGAGGAACCAATAAGAATAAAATTGATAATACTCCCCTTTGAATTCCCTATAAAAGTGGGGATATTTAAGGTATCTAATGCCGCTTTCTCCATTACGTGAACCAAATCAAACTTACATAGGAAAAAATTCAAAGCTTCTCCTTCAATTGAGTGAATAAAATGGGTTAGCGACTCTCTGCCCTCAGTTGGGATGGCACACAGATTGGAGGTTTCCTTACAACACAGGGGAGTATTAAAATCACCAACCCATAGGACAATTAAGTCTTCATCCTGCAGTTCGGTAGATGAGTCAATAAAATCTGCTACATCCTCTAGGTTTCCCTTAAGGAGACCACGTGGAACGTTGTTATAAAATTTTTAAATCAAGATACCTTTACATCCTCTGATAGATAATAAAACAATCATAAAATAGGGTGCAGACCAAATTAAAGACACATTTAATAATGGGAGTTGTAGGGATACAAGGAATAAAATACCTCCACCTGCCCTTCCCTTAGAAGAAGTTATTGCCGTTTGGCAAAAAGATGTGTACCCATCCAGGAGAAACATATCTTTTGACCAGGTCTCCTGAAGACAAATTATGTCAAAAGATTATATAAAACTCATCCAATCCAAGTTATCTATTTTAGACCAAAGCCCCGCAATGTTCCAACTAATCAAAGTTATGGGTTTGGATCCTAGACATAATGCCGATTTATCAATATTTTTAAAGAGGGAAGTATCAAATAAGATCTCACTTTCTTCTAGTATAGAATTATCATGGGCGTTGTCGGCCTTTAATCTCACCAAATTGTTGGAGCCCGGGCTTACGGTAGCCGTAAATCAATCGTTCTCATCAAGAGAATTAAAAGCCAGGAAACGATTACTGGTAGAAACGTTTAACTGGAATTGTGGCCTAACTGGGACCAGACTGTGATTACTTAAGTCAACAGTAGATTGTGGTAAAAGCAAATGGTCATAAAAATGGCACAGTGAGTATATTTGAATCCCATTATCTGACCTATTACAATGATCAGAGTTAGCCAATAAATAGTCAACTGAACCGGGATTAGCAAAATTTATTACAACACAATCTCCAACCCACTTCACTCTGGGCGCCATAAGGATCTTATTGTTTGGATAATAATTTGATTTAAATTTAGATTTCAGCCAGTGAGCAGACTTCCTAATTAAAGTTTGTGTATCTTCTTTTTTGGAACTATCCAAAGGAGGCACGTTTGTTAACACCAAAACATACAGAATCCAATCAGGAGGTAAATGCAATATTTCTCTGTGATTTATAGATTTATTAGATGGAAGAATTTTAGGCCTAGAGGAATAAACTTCCTTGGACTTTTCTTGAAACAAATCGTTCACAAAATTATTTTGACCAAGAGTAACCAAGGAATTGGCTGAGGGTATACCAGCTTCTTGAGATGACAATATAGGTGATAGATTGTCATGTTTTACCACTTCATGACTATGAGCATTTCCCACACTTGATGATCCTAAATTAAGTGAGTGGCAAAGAGTGCTAATCACATTATTACAAAAACAGTTAAGTCTTCTGGTTATCATAGTAATAAGTTTCTCCTCTAAAGTTGCACAAAAATATTTAAGTATGGAATCTACTGTGCCAGTAAAATCACTGAGAACATCCTTGTTTGTAGGGCATTCATTGGTAGAAACCAAAACAGCTGATTCATTGGCACTTATTGCCGGTGGAATATAAGTTATCTTTTTAGGCCCGGGACCTTTTTTGGATTCTTGGACCTTTTACCCGCTCTCCTCTTCTTCGGTGGGGGGGAATCAGCCTGAGAGCATTCCAAAGATGAATTAACACTTAAAACAGGAGTTTTAATTAAATCGAGAGGAGGCATGTCACCGTGTATAGACTGTGGAATATTGGTAGGCGAAACCAACGGGAATGACCCGACCTTAGAATTGGTGATTATGTGAACAGCAGGTTCCAGTGGGGGCTGCTGAGCAGATTTTTAAACGACCCCAATCCTTTATTTTACTTGCTCCAGTTTGGATTCAATGGCCCCAATTACAGACGATAAATAACTGGTAATAGAAGGTTGGACTGAAGAGCCCAACCCACAATCCCCCTTTTGCAGACTATTCTTTCTTTTCCCCACAATGTATAATATTCACACGCTGTCAGAGTCAACAGATCCTCGGGGTCTGTGCACGTTCCCAACACTTCCACCGCAAGACAGCTCCAATACTCTGATTAGAATTGTCACAGATTCTAAGAGAGTCCAAGTGGGGAAAAGGGGATTAGGAAGGGAACAGCTGGGAAGGAGACCTGTAGGAAGCAAAAAGATTAAAACACACAATATCAAAATTACATCATATGAATCAATATTAGGCTATGACTCTAATCATTGTCATTCTGAAAACATGGACAACCTAAGCATAGACTTAAAATGACTAGGCTTCAAGATGACTGGATACCTGTGAGGGAATCAAGAAAGGTAAAATGCAACTTTCAGATTCAAGTATTATCCTTTGCATGAGGATCAGGAAACAACCTGCATGATTTCTAAAAAATCATATGAATCATGTTTGAGAAACATATTAAGAACACATAACATTACATCTAGAACTCTGGCTTTTTTTGTTCTCTCAAATTGCCGGAACATGAATTGCGCACATTGCAGATTTTCACATAAGTAGTAAATACCATAGAATGATTGTGCACCATGAATAACACAAATTAGACTCAAGGAATAAATCAAGCGACTTGCCAACTCGAAAGCCAAGTAAATGCCTTCAAATGGTAGCGTACAACGAGTAACATGAATTACACTCAGGAAATGAATCCCGCGTCTTGCCGCACCATGTAACTGCCAAGGAATGGTAGCGCACAATGAATATCAAGGGTTAAAGCACAAGAAAATGAATTGCACGTCTTGCTGATTAGAAGGCCACCATGTAACTGTCAAGGAATGATAGTGCACAATGAAAAACATGAATTAACCACAAGGAAAGAATCGCACGTCTTGCCGATTCGAATGCCACCATGTAACTGCCAAGGAATGGTAGCGCACAATGAATAACATGAATTAAGCACGAAGAAAGAATTGCACGTCTTGCCGATTCGAATGCCACCCTGTAACTGCCAAGGAATGGTAGCGCACAATGAATAACATGAATTAAGCACGAAGAAAGAATCGCGCGTCTTGCCAATTCAAATGCCACCATGAAACTGCCAAGAAATGGTAGCGCACAATGACTAACATGAATTAAGCACAAGAAAACGAATCGCGCGTTTTGCCGATTCGAAAGCCACCATGAAACTGCCAAGGAATGGTAGCGCACAAGGAATATCAAGAGTTAACACACCAGCAATGAATCGCGCGTCCTGACGATTCGAATGTCAGCAAGCAAATGCCACGAAACGACCAAGCGCACATTCACACGCACAAGAATAACATTTTTATCATGCAAGATTAGGCCCAAGAACTCAAGAGTCTTTGATAACGGGGTCAGAGGCCCAGCCCGACCTCCGTCTTACCGCCCTGATCTAGGATCACCAATAAAAGTGAAAAAGGGCAAGGCCTGGAGGATCAAAGTAGGCCGCCGGAACAGGAGCTCAGGAAGTTGCTGCTGCTCTGCACCGGGACCTCTGAATAGTGAGCACGTGGAGCTGGGCTGGCTCCCTTTTATAGAGTCTTAGCCCAGCCCACCAACCACACCCAGGCATGCTGCAGGGAAAGCTTCTAGAAGGCCCTGGAAAGGGACCACAAACTGACACAGTGAGAAAGCCTGCAGCAGTACATTACATGCATATGCATGCTGAACATAAGTCCTCAGGATTGAACTCTGCAATGCAAAAGGTTAAACAACATCATATCAGCACAATGCATAAATTATGTTAGCTTGAAATTATTAGGTTTTTGCCTTCTAGTCGCCCGTAGAGCACGCACTGCCCTGATATTGACAGTACTCCCCTCTCCCAGACGCGCTCTAGGGCCTGGTTTGTTTGGATTGAGACGATGAAAGCGCCTCACAAGTACTGGAGCATGGACATCAGATGCAGAAACCCATGAGTTACTTTCAGGGCCATAACCTTTCCATGAGATCAAGTACCATAGGTTATGCCCTCTCAGTTTAGAATCCAACACTTTCTTGACTTCATATTCTACTTCCCCCTGTACTAGAACTGGAGCTGGATGAGAGCAGACCTTCTGGACTGCTTTTTTCAAGAGGGAAGTGTGGAACACTGGATGAATCCGTAATGACCTTGGCAATTGCAGTTTATAGGTTACAGGATTGATTTGCTGAAGGACAGTGTAAGGACCTATGAATTTGGGGTTGAACATGTGCTTCTTCTTGAAGTCTATATGTTTTGTGGAAAGCCACACTTTATCACCTGGTTGATACTGCGGCCCCTCACAATGTTTCTTGTCATAATGCTTTTTGTATTTTTGTTTGGCCTTTTCAAAATGCTGTTGAATCAATTTCTGGGTTCGATGCAAATGTTGAATGGTTCTGACACAGCTGGAGTAAGAGAACTTTCTTGAGGGATCGTGAATGGCAAGGTGTCAGGATGATAGACAAACAAGCCAAAAAAAGGTGTAACGTCAGTAGAAGTGTGGAATGAGTTATTGTAGGCTAACTCAGCTAACCAGAGCATTGATGTCCAAGAATGAAGTGCTTTTTCAGCGTAAGCACGTAGGTATGCTTCAAAGTCTGATTTAGTCTCTCTGTTTGACCATCTGTTTGAGGATGGTGGCTAGTAGATAGTGTAGATGTCACTTGGAGTGTTTTACACCATGTCTTCCAGAAATTGGAGGCAAATTGCGACCCCCCCATCGGAGAGGATAATTTTTGGCAGTCCATGATAATGAACCACTATATTCAGTAAAATAGTTGCCAGTTCCCTGGAGGTGGGCAATTTCTTACAGGCAATGAAATGTCCATATTTCGTAAGATTATCTACTACCACCAGAATTAATGAATGTTGTTGAACCACTGGTAGACCGGTAATAAAGTCTAAAGAAATGTGCTCCCACGGACGACTTGGGGTTGGGAGTGGATGTAACAACCCTTTCGGTTTTGAATGACTCGTTTTAGTGCGAGCACAGACTTCGCAGTTGTTTACCATCGCTTTTACATCTTTTGTTAGGGTAGGCCACCAAAAATAGCGTTGGAATAATTCAAGAGTTTTAGGAGTACCTGGATGACCTGCCATAGGTACAACATGCAACCAGTGAAACACCATCTTGCGAAGTTTGGTAGAGGGCATGAACAAACGAGCGTCATGAAAAGGTAATCCTTGCTTGATTGACCTTTTTGGATCTGCTTGGGCCCATGTCTGCCATTTCTCAACAGTAAAAGAATTGCGGATGTCTTCAAAGAAATCTTCAGTTTTTATGATTCATAGGTCTTTGTCGGGAGCAATGATAGCTCTGGAGGTTTGAACTGCAGGCAACGTGGTAGACTCTTGGCGGGACAAGGCGTCAGCTTTGCGATTGTCTTTACCACGCCGAAAGGTTACCACAAAATCAAATTCGGCAAAAAACAGCTTCCAGCGTAATTGCCGAGGAGTCAAAAGTCTGGTGGAACTCATGAACTGAAGATTGCGATGATCAGTATATACCAGGACAGTGTATTTAGCACCCAACAAATGATGTCTCCGTTCTTTAAAGGCGTCACGAATCCCCAGAGCTCTTTTTCAGCAATGACATAGTTCTGTTCGGCTTCATTCAACTTCCGAGACGTGTAAGCTACAGGATGAAGTTGACCAGTGTCCTTGTTTCGTTGCGACAAGACTGCTCTTATTGCCACATCTGAAGCATCAGCTTCCACTATGAAGGGTCGATCCGCGTCAGGATGAGTCAAGACTGGGGCAGTGGAGAAAGCTTCTTTCAAAGTTGAAAAGGCTTGGTCAGCTTCTGGAGACCATACACATTTTTCCTTCTTTCTTAATAACTTAGTGATTGGAGCCACTGTCTGGGAGAAATGATTTATGAACCTCCAGTAAACATTTGCAAATCCCAGGAAACATTGTACATCATGAACAGTCTTTGGGGTGGGCCAATCAGATAACGCCTTTACTTTCTTTTCTGCCATCACCATTCCTTGAGGGATAAGGATAACCCCAAAAACTCAACTGTGGTAACATGAAACTCACACTTGGTTAGTTTGCAATATAAATGGTACTTTCGAAGGGCGGCAAGAATTTTCTTGCCATGTTGGACATGTTCATTTTCATTGTCTGAGTAGATCAAAATGTCATCGATGTAGACTATGGCAAATATGTTGAGGTACTCTGTAAGAACGTCATTAAAGAAAAATTGAAATGCTGCCGGAGCATTACACAGACCAAAATGCATGACGGTGTATTCAAAAAGGCCATATCTTGTCTTGAACACTGTTTTCCATTTGTCACCCTCTCTCATTCTTACCAAATGATAAGCACCTCGAAGATCAAGCATTGTGTAGATTTTTGCTTTCTTTACTTGCTCCAGTAAGACCGGAATTAGGGGCAAAGGATATTTATTCTTGATGGTGACTTTGTTCAATCCCCTATAGTCGATACAAGTTTGAAGTTCTCCATTCGCCTTTGTAACAAAAAACAAAGGAGAAGCTGCAGGAGACTTAGAAAGGCGAATGAAACCATTCTCCAAGAATTGATCTAGATATTTTCATAAATGTTGATTTTCATGTTCTGACAAGGCATATAAACGACAGTTGGGAAGTATCGCACCTGGGACTAGATCAATTTGACAGTCATAAGATCTATGAGGAGGTAAGTACTCTGCTTCTTTCTCATCAAAAACATCTTCGTAAGATGAATACTGTTTGGGCAATTGAACTTCTTTCTCCGCTGCAGTAGCTATGTAAGAGTTGCAAACTTTTGATGCTTGAATCTTTTGGAGGCATTGTTCTTTACATAGCCCAGATGAGAACACGACCTTTCGTTCAGCCCAATTAATCTCTGGATTGTGATGAGTTAACCACGGTAAACCAAGGATAATCCCCTACTGGGGGGAATGGATCATGTCAAGGATGAGTTTCTCTTTATGTTTCTTTCTTTGATTCTTATCCTCACAAATCACCGACAAGGGGACAGACTGAAGAGTTACTGGACCTCCAGTCAAGAGTTTTCCATCGACTGCCTGGATGATTTCTGGGGTCTTCTTTTCAATACATGGAATCTTCCAATCACGAACCAATTGGGCGTCAACAAAGTTCCCGGTATCCCCAGAATCGACTACAGCCTTCTTGAAATAGGTCTTTTTCCTAACCTGAACTCTTATTTGAGATGTCTAGATTGTGAAGGGTCCACGGTAACACCCAAGAGCAACCCTTCTCTGCATCTTGGGTGCTTTAGTTTTCCGACTCGACTTGTGCAGTGGCTGCAACCTTCTGAACTGGACGACGTTTGCTCTTTGGTTTGATTGGACAATATTTGTCAAAATGACCCTTGCGCCCACAATAGAGATATTGTCCATTCTTTCTACGTAGGTCCTTTTCATTTTTGGTCAAAGGTCTCCTGATGGTTTCAATTTCCATCGGTTCCGGCGTTCTTTCTTTCGGAGTTCTTGAGTCTCTATTATCGTGAACACGCCAGGAATATTTTTCAGTCTTTTTGCGTGTTCCTTTTCATTCTGTTAAACGATGATCAAGCCTCAAGACAAGGTTTATCAATTCTTGACAGTCTGTAGGTTGCGGGTCGATTTGAGCTAGGATATCTTTTAGCTCCTCTTTGAGTCCCTTGTAGAACAAGGCCACTTGTTTTTCTTCAGGCCAGGATGTCTCAGCGACCAGCTGATTAAAGTTGGCTAAATATGACACTAAGTCCTGATTCCCCTGGCGTAAGTCTAATAATTCACGATCTGCTGCCAGTGTTACAGTTCCACGATCAAAAACTCGCTCAAACTTGTGAACAAAATTTCTCCAGTTGTATAACAGGGGACTGTCTTTACGCACAAGAGGAATAGCCCAGGTATCTGCATCTCCAGACAGATATGATAACAAGAAAGCTTCTTTGGACTGGGCATCAGGGAAAGTATGTGGTCTGCAGGTGAAGTGTAATTCCACTTGAACCAGGAAAGATTGCGCTTTCAAGGGGTCACCTGAGAAACGTTCTGGAGAAGCTAAAGGAATGGCTAAAGGTACATTGAGGGAAATGTTTGTCGGATTACCTCCAGAAGTCTGAGAAGAAGGACCTGGCCAAGACACACCTGTGGGATTTTGTGCCTTCTTCTCTAACTTATCCTGTAACTGACTCACTCTCTCAGCTAGGCTAGTTGCCAAATCTTTTGATGATACCACCTCTGCTTGAAGCTGAGTGATAACCTTGACTAGCTCGTCCAGTGTGGCCATGTTGAGAACACACACAAACCAGGAGGATAATAATTTGTGGGCTCACTATTCTTTCAGAGTCACCAGATCCTCGGGGTCTGTGCATATTTCCAACACTTCCACCACAAGGCAGCTCAAAATTCTCTGATTAGAATTGTCACAGAGTCTTAGAGAGTCCAAGTGGGGAAAAGGGGATAAGAAAGGGAACAGCTGGGATGGAGACCTGTAGGAAGCAAAAAGGTTAAAACACACAATATCAAAATTACATCATATGAATCAATACTAGGTTATGACTCTAAGCATTGTCATTCTGAAAACATGGACAACCTAAGCATAGACTTAAAATGACTAGGCTTCAAGATGACTGGATACCTGTGAGGGAATCAAGAAAGGTTAAATGCAACTTTCAGATTCAAGTATAATCCTTTGCATGAGGATCAAGGAACAATCTGAATGATTTCTAAAAAAATCAAATGAATCGTGTTTGAGAAACATATTAAGAACACATAACATTACATCTAGAACTCTGGCTTTTTTTGTTCTCTCAAATTGCCGGAACATGAATTGCGCACATTGCAGATTTTCACATAAGTAGTAAATACCATAGAATGATTGTGCACCATGAATAACACAAATTAGACGCAAGGAATAAATCAATTGACTTGCCAACTCGAAAGTCACCAAGTAAATGCCTTAAAATGGTAGCGTACAATGAGTAACATGAATTACACTCAGGAAATGAATCGCGCGTCCTGCCGATTCGAGTGCCACCATGTAACTGCCAAGGAATGGTAGCGCACAATGAATATCAAGGATTAAAGCACAAGAAAACGAATTGCACGTCTTGCCGATTCGAAGGCCACCATGTAACTGTCAAGGAATGGTAGCGCACAATGAATAACATGAATTAAGCATGAGGAAAGAATTGCGCGTCTTTCCGATTCAAATGCCTCCATGTAACTGCCAAGGAATGGTAGCGCACAATGAATAACATGAATTAAGCATGAAGAAAGAATCAAGCGTCTTGCCGATTCGAATGCCACCCTGTAACTGCCAAGGAATGGTAGCGCACAATAAATAACATGAATTAAGCTTGAAGAAAGAATTGTGCGTCTTGCCGATTCGAATGCCACCATGAAACTGCCAAGGAATGGTAGCGCACAATGAATAACATGAATTAAGCGCGAGAAAACAATTGCCCGTCTTGCCGATTCAAATTCTACCATGAAACTGCCAAGCAATGATAGCGCACAATGAATAACATGAATTAAGCGCGAGAAAAGAATTGCGCATCTTGCCGATTCGACTGCTAACTTGTAAATGCCATAAAATGGTAGCGCACAATGAATATCAAGAGTTAACACACCAGCAAAGAATCACACGTCCTGCCGATTCGAATGTCAGCATGCAAATGCCGCGAAACGACCAAGCGCACATTCACACGCACAAGAATAAAATTGTTTATCATGCAACATTACGCCCAAGAACTCGAGAGTCTTTGATAACGGGGTCGGAGGCCCAGCCCGACCTCCGTCTTACCGCCCTGATCTAGGATCACCAATGAAAGTGAAAAGGGGCAAGGCCTGGAGGATCAAAGTAGGCCGCCAGGACAGGAGCTCAGGAAGTTGCTGCTGCTCTGCACCGGCACCTCTGAATAGTGAGCACGTGGAGCTGGGCTGGCTCCCTTTTATAGAGTCTTAGCCCAGCCCACCAACCACACCCAGGCATGCTGCGGGGAAAGCTTCTAGAAGGTCCTGGAAAGGGACCACACCCTGACACAGTCTGAAAGCCTGCAGCAGTACATTACATGTGAACAGTATTTATGTGCATGCTGAACATAAATCCTCAGGATTGAACTCTGCAAAGCAAAAGGTTAAACAACATCATATCAGCACAATGCATAAATTATGTTAGCTTGAAATTATTAGGTTTTTGCATTCTAGTCGCCCGTAGAGCCCGCACTGCCCTGATGTTGACACACGCACCCCCTAGAAAGGGAAGGGCAACAACAGAACCTTCTGTTCTTGGCGTGTTCACCTCAAATCTGAATTCTCTTTGATATTTTATGTTACAACAAAATGGAGTAGCCAAGCCCAGCCTCAAACGGGCTTGGACAGGCACAGGCGGGCCCACCCTTAACCCTCACCTCGGAGCAACGCGGCGCGCTAATGAGCGCCCGTGCAATATTAAATTCCTCTCCAAAGAGGCACAATAGATCCTTAAAACAATGAGCTCCCCTAACAGAATACAGACACCTATAAAAGAAGGTTCCTAATGAACACACAGATTCTGGACCTAGTATGACAATAAAAATATCAGGGGGGTGGCCCAGCCCAGCCTCTTCCAGTCGATGACGGGCAAAGGACAGGCCCACCCTTGGCCCGGGCGCCACCCGCGTGCGTCCCGTGAAGCAGGAGCGCAATGTCAGATTTAAAGGAGCTTAAGGTCTCGCACCCAGCACCAGCCGAAAGTCCTGCCGCCCCGCGAAGCAGGATCGTGATGTCAGATTTAAAGGGGCTAAAGGTCCCGCCCCAGGCACCAGCCGAGCGCAATGTCAGATTTAAAGGGACTCAAGGTCCCACGCCCAGCACCAGTCGAAAGTCCTGCATGTCCCATATCACATCATATCAATAATTACTGGGGCGTGATCTGATAAAAGAATAGACCCAATGTCAGCATGTGAAATTGTTTGTATAACACTTTTTGTAGCAAATATGTAATCTATTCTAGAATATGAGTGATGTACTGGAAAATAAAGCGTGAATTCTAATACATCTGGGTGAGCAATTCTCCATACATCACGTAAACCTCTGGAGGAGACTGCTTGATAAAATGTTTTTTGAATTTTACTATGGATATAACGAGTTTGAGAGTGACGATCTACAAAAGGATCCATGAGTTGATTGCAATCGCCTCCTACCACAAGATTTTCAGAAGAAAAGTTAACCCAAAATTAAGGCTCTACTGCAGTTGGACCATGAACATTGCAAATGGTAAACAGCATACCATTAATCTTAACTGTCAGTAAAATCCATCTACCTATAACATCCTTAATCTTCTCCACAACTTGTATTTGTAAAGATCTATGAAACAAAATTATTACCCCATTCTTATTATGAGCTGCAGAGGAACCAAAAACATGACCAACCCAATTTCTATTTAGACTTTTAAAGTCCTGCTCTTTAAGATGGGTTTCTTGTAAAAGAGTAACTTGACAATTCAATTTAGAGAGATGTTGGAGCACTCTCTGTTTCTTAACTGGATTACGTAAGCCCTTAACATTCCATGAGATAATACGAAGACTGGTCATTTAACTAGTAGAAGACATTTAGACAACAGAACCTTACGGAAACCTAAGAGACAAACAACATGTGAATCATAGAAGAAGGTGGAAGGGAAAATTATGAACATATATCTAAGTGAGGTTACGTGTTGATGCCAATCTTGCATTGTAAGGCATAAAAAATAAGAAAGGCAGAAAGAAAAGTAGAAAGAGAAAATGCCAGAGTGAAAGAAAAAGAAAGAGGTAGCAAAAGCACCCCATTAATAAAAGAAAAAAAAGATGACAAAAAGCCAAGAAGCTTCAGTCATAATTGTCTCAAAAAGAAGAAAAATATTTTGCATGGGAGAAAGGGAGGAGCAAGAGAAAAGAAAAAAGAGGCCAATCAGCTACAGTACCCCCGAGGAACTAAAATAATTGGTTCATAAGAGGAAGGAGAGACGATGATACAGAATAAATACATTACAATATGAACAATTGACGACGTGACTTACCAACAAGGGAAAGAACACTATGATGTCGAGATATACAGGAATTTAGACACAATCGGAAAAGGGGTTTTTCTCAATTTGGGATTTCAGGAGTTTCAGTATCTGTAAAGAAGAAATAAATAATTTAAGAATTTCGCATTAACCAATCAAGACTTGCTAAGTTCCATTGCTTCCCCTTTGTGAGTATATATAAACTTTTTCAGATCAGAGGGATTTTCAAAAGTAGTTGTTCTATCCTTGAAGGTAACCTTAAAGAAACAAGGGTGAATAAGGCCAAATCTAGCATTCATAGATCTTAAAGCTGTTTGGAGATCCAGAAATTCCTTCACTCTTTTTGCTGTCGCCGTGGCCACATCCTGGCTAAAGAAAAACTTTTGGCCTGACCACAACATTTGTTTAAGTTGTTTGGCAGCAGTTAAAACAGTCATTAAATCTGAGTATTGTAGAAAGAAGGTGATAAATCCTCTTAGTTTTGATGTAGAAGGGGGACCAACAGGATGGGCTCTCCGAATGTTGAGAGCGGTAGTATTCTGCAGACCAATAATCTTTGGAATATGGGTTTGCAAGAATGTTATCAAATATTGGCTTTCTGAGCCTTCCAGAATGCCATAAATGCGAAGATTGTTTCGTCGATTACGATTTTCCAAATCCTCTGTCTGTGTTTTGAGTAGTATGACTTCCTTAGTCAGATTATCAACCTTGGTAGTAGTAGTATCCTGTATGTCATTGATCCTCTGTTCCACCTCAGAAAGTCTAGAATCCAGACGTGACCATTTCTCTTCCATTCGCTGTAACGCAATATTTGTCTCCATAACAAAGGGCTTTATTAACTTAAGCTCATCCATAATGTCATCCAATGTTAGAGGCAACGGAGACTTAGTTGGAGAGGCAGGGAAAATAGCCACCCGTGAGCACCACCAGCTGATCCGCTCCGTCAAAAGGACATCATTCAAAGAGCGACTAGACAACAACACCCACAACAGCAAAGAACTCTTCAACATCGTCAAAGAGCTCTCCAACCCCAGCGCGAGCACCAACGTCATCACGCCCTCACAAGAACTCTGCATGACAGCTTCGGACCCCAGACCCCGCTGCCCACCATCGAACCAACAGCCCCATCACTACACTCAACGCCTGGACCACCATCAGCTCTGAGGAGACCAGAATCACCATGTACACCATCCACTCCGGCTCCCCCTCGGACCTGTGCCCCCATCACATCTTCAACAAAGCCGACTCAGTCATCGCCCCCTATCTCCGGAGCATCATCAACAGCTCGTTCTCATCTGCCACCTTCCCCGAGAGCTGGAAACACGCGGAAGTCAACGCCCTCCTGAAAAACCCCACGGCTGACCCCAATGACCTGAAGAACTTCCGTCCCATCTCTCTTCTCCCCTTCCCGGCAAAGGTCATTGAGAAGACCGTCAACAAGCAGCTGACCAATTTTCTTGAAGCTAACAACTCACTCGACCCTTCCCAATCAGGATTTCGGGCCAACCACAGCACAGAAACCGCCCTCATCACAGTCACCGACGACATCAGAACTCTGATGGACAACGGAGAAACAACCGCCCTCATCCTCCTGGACCTCTCGGCTGCCTTCGACACCGTGTGCCATCGCACCCTAATAACCCGCCTCCGCACCACTGGAATCCTAGAACAGGCCCTTGACTGGATCATCTTGTTCCTCTCCGACAGAACCCAGAGAGTCCACCTCCCTCCCTTCCACTCAGAACCCACCGAGATCATCTGCGGCGTACCCCAAGGTTCCTCGCTCAGCCCAACCCTCTTCAATATCTACATGAGCCCCCTCGCCGACATCGCACGCAAACACAACATCAACATCATCTCCTATGCCGACAACACCCAGCTGATACTCTCCCTCACCAAAGACCCAACCACCGCCAAAATCAACCTACAGGAAGGAATGAAAGACGTCGCGGAATGGATGAAGCTCAGCCGCCTAAAGCTGAACTCGGAAAAGACGGAGGTCCTCATCCTCGGACAATCCCTTTCTGCCTGGGACGACTCCTGGTGGCCCACGGCTCTGGGCACCACACCAACCCCCTCAGACCACGCACGCAACCTCGGATTCATCCTGGACCCCCTCCTCACTATGACCAAGCAAGTCAACGCCGTCTCGTCATCATGCTTCAACACCCTACGCATGCTCCGAAAAATCTTCAGATGGATCCCCGCCCAAACCAGAAAGACAGTTACCCATGCCCTCGTCACAAGCCGTCTGGACTATGGAAACACCCTATACGCAGGGACCACCGCAAAGCTACAGAAACGTCTTCAATGCATACAGAACGCCTCCGCACCCCTCATTCTCGACATCCCTCGCCACAGCCACATATCCGCCCACCTGAAACACCTGCACTGGCTCCCTGTCAACAAGAGGGTCACCTTCAGGCTCCTCACCCATGCACACAAAGCTCTCCACAACATGGGCCCGAATACCTCAACAGTCGCCTCTCGTTCTACACGCCCACCCGTCAGCTTCGCTCAGCCAGCCTCGCCCTCGCCACCATCCCACGTATCTTCAGAACCACTGCAGGAGGAAGATCTTTCACCTACCTGGCAGCCAAAGCATGGAACTCCCTCCCCGTACACCTTAGAACTACCCAGGACCATCTCGCCTTCAGGAAGCGCCTCAAGACATGGCTTTTCGAGCAGCAGTAACCCACCCCTCCCCAGCGCCTTGAGACCCTCTCGGGTGAGTAGTGCACTCTATAAATGGATTGATTGATTGATTGATTGATTGATTTAACTCTTTTATGGACCCCGGAGTCTTTACGACCATTAGAATTAGAAACAGAGGATACAGAAATTTTTGAAGTGTGTGGAACTTCCATTTCAGCTACACAGTGTGTATTTAATACAGTAATTTAGTTGAAATTACTGCAACATCGATTAGGTCACCTCAAAGGACAAAAATATAAAATTATTTAAAAAAAATCGGAATAAAATGTCAGTAATACCTTCAAAAATGACTTCCAAGAGTGTCAAAAAAGTATTAAGTTCTCCACATTAATTAAAATCACCAAAATATAAAAAAGAAAACATTTTAAAGCAAGTGGACAAAAAAAAAGAAAATATTCTTCTCAAAATGGCGGCTGCATTCCTGTCAGAAAGGGAGCAGCAGGTTAAAAAAAATTAAACTCTGTACAATACCAGAGTTTTAAAACAGTAAAAAAACTCACCATACTGCTCCCTGCTCTTTCCAGCATCGAAAGCTGGGGAAGAAAAAAACATCTGCCGTCAAAAATGCCTCCTTCCGAGATGAAATGTCCTCAGCAACTCGGGAGCGTCGTTACCGAGCGGCCATCTTTGCTGCTCTGACGCACGATCTCTAGACTTGTGAATTTTAGATTTGGATTTATATGTTTTACAGAGGTGGAAAACACATTATCAACAAATAACCTAAGAGCAAAACTACATTTATGTTTATTGAGACATTCAAAAGTCTAACTTACCAGTCTCCACTCCACCAGGGATTCCTGCCAAGCCTTTGGGATGTAGGATCTGCAAGACCTTTTCCTCCCAGGGACATAGTTGTAAGGGGGGGCTGGCAGAACAACCACCAATCTTCTTGGCCTCCAGGTGATGCATTGAGGACCTGGAATGCACTCTCTCCCACAGGTCGTTCCAGCTCTTCCTAATTTATTTCTGTGTGCACAGGTTGTTTGTTACTGCATTCACTCTGTCAACTATTCTGTTCCACATTTGCCTTTCCTGAGCTATTGTTGTATTTTGGACTTGGGCTCCAAACAATTGTGGCTTTATTCTAATGATTTCATCCACCATGACTGACAATTCTCCCTCTGTAAAACAGGGATTTCTCCTCCCTGCCATTATGAGTATAAATAATTTAATTAAATAGAGGACCCACATGTAAAGGAATTAAAAAAGACAAATT
Source organism: Pleurodeles waltl (assembly GCF_031143425.1). Classification (NCBI taxonomy): domain Eukaryota; kingdom Metazoa; phylum Chordata; class Amphibia; order Caudata; family Salamandridae; genus Pleurodeles; species Pleurodeles waltl. The sequence continues at coordinate 328,082,716 of NC_090448.1, read as the reverse complement.
AAAAATAAACAGAGGGAGAAAAAACATAACCTGACTTGTGAGTGGCAATTTCAGCAGCAAAATGATCTTGTGCAGTGGAATGGCAAAGGATCATGGTCTGAAATGGAGTGTGTTTTATAGCGTGGCATGGAGGTCTAATCAATTAACCAAAAACACATCAGGTGGGTGCTGCTAGCATCCGTTCAATTGCCACAGATGTAGTACAATGTCGTGTCCCATGATGGACTCCCGCCATCAGGAATTCACCTCGCTGTGTCGCCAGCAGGAAACCCCTTATGCAACAGAATACACTCTGTCGATGTGGATGGGGTTCAGCCGGGATATCTAAATACGGCGGTCGGAACCCTGTCAGCTTGACGGAGTACTTGAAACCACCACCACTGAGGGATGATGGAAGTCCTGTCAAGATCTAAATTAGGCCCCTAATTTTGTTTGAATCTTAGTAGCATTTAAGTGATATCAACAGCTACATAGCTTCGACTTTGTTAGAAACATAGAGAACACTTATATAATATGAATATGCACATTCTATTTGTGTATACAAAAGAAGTTCATTCATTTTCCTTAAAGGGTATTTCTGAAATATACACTAAAAACATGCCACTCTGCTTACCCCACCTAAAATTTCAAATAGAGATGCAGTTTGCTGTTGAAAGAAGCCACAATGAACTTTAAAAAAACAACAACACAGGATAACACATCTTCAAGTAGGTTAAGGATTTTAATTCTTCATCTAATTCTGCATCTCTCATAGTAGAATTTAACATTGTGGTTTTGTGAGTCTAAATCTTTAAATGTCTATATGTTACTGCTTCCATATATCAAGATGTGCATCCACACTAGCCATCAATGCTGCTTCTTATTTTAGAATCATACCATTTCCTGCTATCTTGTGCCAGAAGGACACGCAAGGAGTGCCAAAAGTAAGGCTGACCTTTTGGGTTGCAGGGCCACTGAATGATCGACCTCTTGCACACTCTCTTTCTGGCTTGCAGGTATTTGGACATCTTCATCCTGCTCTCTAACAGCACAAGAATAACCACGTCCAGCTTCTCATCTAATAGCCTCTGCTGAGCTATGAAGAATGTTTGCCTCAATAGCCCAGAAGCAAATCCATCTGCACCGAGAATGAAGATGGTCTTCTTGCTTTTGTAAACAGCATCACACAGGTTCTCAATCCTAGACTTCCCAGCTACCCAGTCCCTTTCTTCTAGGCAGAGCCTAAATTGTGTGCTTCCTTTCTCTTCCAAGCGAAGAACAAGCTCATTATAGACCCAATCAGTTATGGCGTACTGCTGTGAGTCAAATGCAATAAATGCATCATACCCATCAATACTTGGGCATGAAGAGTAGCCTTTTCTAAGTAGTGCCTTCAAGATATGTGCACCATACCAGATGTCCCATCCGTACAGTTTCTTTAAAACTGGTAAAACTGTTACAAATACTGCTAGTGAAGTTGTGACCAGAAATGCCAAATGGCCATATATATCCTGGCAGGAACGAGGGTCAATGGAGAACAGATACTGTCCCCGTTTAGAATCTGGTGCATCACATATCATACCATTTGAAACATGCTCAATTGCTATTTTTGTGGTCTTTAAAAACTGGATAAACCAATGTGCCTCACAGGTGCACTTTAAAGGATTTCCACTCACATCAAGCAAACGAAGGTTGCTGAGGAGGACATCTGAAAAGCTGTTCTCATCTATCAATTTGATCTTGTTATTTCTCAGGATAAGATAATTTAGGGTGGTCAAATTGGCGAAGAACACTTTGTTTAAAGATGTGATATGATTGAATTCAAGAATAAGAACAGTGAAGTTACTTCCAAAAGACACAGTTTGGTTGGGTAAATATATCAGAACATTATGGCTCAGGTCCAGGATTTCCAAGCTGTGGAGAGAACTCATCTTTTCCCAGTGGAAAATCCTCAACTTGTTATGTGTTATATACAGCTTTTTTAACCTGCTAGGCAGGGATTCAAGCACAGTCGGTGGAATGCTTTCCAAATTGTTATATGAAATGTCCAAAATTTCTAATTGCTTCAGGTTGGTAAAAATATTAATGTAGGTATCCTTCCTTCCCTGCCACATTATGTTCAATCGGTTATATCTGAAGACCAGTACCTTAAGTGAAGGACATTTTAGCTCTTTAGACACCCTAATGCCAATTGTGTTATATGACAAGCTCAAGAACTTTAGAGAGGTCATATTTTCAAGGAAATTAAAGCTGTGACCCAAACCCTCTATCATAAACTGGAATTGGTTGGAATTAAGGTATAGAACCTCCAGATGGGGAAGCTCATTAAAGCTTTTGTTGTAGTACAAGTCAAACCTATTGTTGGCGACATCCAGGAGCTTTAGTGATGTCAAATATGAAAACTGACTTCCATTCAAGCGTTGGTTAATGTAATTATAACTAAGATTGAGGCACTCAACATCCTTCATATCTCTAAAGTCCTCTGGATCTATTCTCTTGATATTATTGAAAGACAGATCAAGGGTCTTATGGTAGTGTTTACAAGCAGGGTAGCTAAAATAAAAAGGAGGGTGCTCATCACTATCTGCATCTCTTCTGTTATCATCCACAGAATTGTACAATTCAGCCAGGGTAGTTTCCCGGGAAAGTCTTAGTGGTGTGTCTATTGTTTTCCTCACTTGGGATGCCGTGCAGGATTTAGAAAGTGTCAGTATGTTTTCAGACAAATCAATAAGTCGAGAATATTTAAACCTGTCAAAGAGGGTCAGGTTTACATTTTCAATGAAGTTTGTCCTGAAAGTAATGTACTGAAGGTTCGGTAGACTTAAAAGTGGTTCAATACCACTTTCATCAAGGTTTCTGAAGAAGTATCCGTTGAGTGAAATATATCTTAGAGAGCGCATATCCTTCATGGTATGGGAAAGAGTCAGCTTTGGGAAAGTGTTCAAAGGCTCGTAGTTATAGTTTAGACTAAGATTTTGCATTCTAGGTAGCTTGGAAAACAATGTTCCACTTGCAATGACAAGAGCCAGAAAGTTGTCAGAAAGTTCCAAAGATTGTAAATTAGTTAAGGGCTCAAATATAATGTCAGGCAGATCTCGTAAAGAATTTCCTCTTAAATTCAGTTCTTTAAGCTTACTAAGATTACGGAATGCATCATCATGGATTTGAAGGGCTGAATTGTTTGAGCAAGGGAAGCAGGGCAGAGCAGCATGGTCACACCGCTGGCAGTTCCATCTCAGGTCGAGATACTTCAGGTTTGTAAGGTTGTCAAAATCTGAGGGTCTTAATTCTGGAATCTTATTTTCTCCTAAGTCTAGGCTGGTCAAAGTTGATGGGAGGCCCAATGGTATGCTAGTGAGGTTGTTGAATTTTAATGATAGTAATTCCAAGGAAGTTGCATCTGTGAAGAGGTCCCTTGTGAAGGTAAGAGAAGAGTAGCACGGATTCTGATAGTAGCAGTTCATACCAAGATACAGCTCTTTCAAGTGAAAGATTCCAGACATATTCTGATATTCCAACTTTATTATATTGTTCATCTCCAAATTTAACTCTTTCAAATTGGAGGGCAGCCGAGGGATCACTGTCAAACTATTACTTGCTAGATGCAGAGTCTCTAGACGGTGAAGTTCTACAAAAGCATTTTGGTCAATTGTGAGCTTGCAGGGCTCTCTGTCGGGTTGTAAACTGCGAGGAACACAGTTCCAACTTAAATTAAGTCTCTCGAGATTTGGAACTCCCAAAAAAGAGTCATTCGCTATCAGAACCAGCTTATTTTTGTAAAGGTCAATCTCAATCACATTAGGAGACTTGATAGGTGGAACTTGTTCTAAATCCCTTCGGCGGCAATTGACACTGGTATAGTTCTTGGTATCATCACAGGGAAAGAACCGAGGCAACGTGGCCCAGACAATATGCACTGTATACATCACAAGAGAAGCAGAAATCAAACTTGTGATGTTCCTTTTTGAAGTCTAAAACAAATGGAGATAAATTTATTCAAGTAGATCGAATAAACATTTATTTACAAACACAATGTAAAATAATGCTATAATGACTTTTATACATGCATTTGACAACATTTCAGGCCAAATGTGGCAGTAGCTTTTGCTATACTGCATGAAAGTAATATTGCATCCATAGCATGAACATAACCACCGCAGCACGGGGTAAGTCTTCGTAAGAAGTTTTGTAGTTGAGAAGAGTAATTATAGTTGTTAGGTAGATGTATGGATGCAATACTATTATTGTTATTATGATTAGTCTTATTTAGTGTCATACAACTGAGACAGCGGGCGCACCTTTTCTTGCTCCTCCTAGAGTTAATGCTTTCCGGTTGTACAGGTCACTAGCCTGGAGTTGCTCTTTAGGAACTTTTTCTACTTCACAAAAGCAATATATATTAAATTAAGTGAATCTGTGATAATAATGTAAGAACAGCTGAAGGTACCAAGATACCTTTGCACAATGCTACTAATTAAATCTCACTTTATTATCCCAAAGCAGATCAGATAAACACATTGATAAATGCATTGTTCAGGACAGCTTAAAGAACATGCCAAAGCTATACAGTTTTAGGCCCTTTTTACATGTGCCACGTTGTTTCCAAAAGGCTCTGAATTAGCAGGCACTAAGCAAAGTGGAATTATGAGTTCAGCTCGAGCACCACTGCTCAGTGATTGTTCACCTATCAAATTTGCATGCTGCCAGCTGATTCATTCTCTGGGTGGAATACTGAGGAAATACATATTGATATCTGCACAGTAAATCAGATTTCTGCACTCTGGTCCATAAAAACTCATAATCTGCAGTATTTCCCCCTGCCCTCTTTAAACCATGACCCTGGATTCAGGGGAGAAAAATAACAGGGATTTTTATGGGGCACTCGAAATGGGGGTCTTAGAGTGATAAAATGAGGTGCATTAAAGGATTTGTGTAGTCAATGATATTATTTTTGGCCTGGTATTTGCATTGGACCCTATTACCTGTTCAGTATGATAAAATGAGTGATGTAAACATTAAATTGATATATTGCAGTGCCTTAATAATTTCTGCCTACCCAAAACACTAATATTCACCAGAGCTAAAAGGGCCCTCTTGCTAGAGTCCGCAATTCATATCCTCACCAAATAGCAGGAGACCTGCCAGCACAGCTTATATGCAGATTCCTGAGCATATTTAAAAAAAGTCCTTGAATTTTGTTTAGGCAGCAGCATCATTTTGCCATGTTTTTGGAATTCTTTGACTCTGTCTGAGATTTATCTCCCCTGGGTTCTACATCTTCAAGCCCTTGGGAGAATCAGGTCAATCACCCACAACTGATATCCTTAATTTCCCTACCGTACTTTGTGGCTAATTATACATGATATGTTAAGTGCTGTTTTGATGGTGATTTTTGTCCAGTGCACAATGCATGTAGAATAGGATTGAGTTGTCCTTTATAACAGTTAAGGCAATTTTGTCTTCTCACGCTATGAGTTCCAGTGAACTGCACATCGAAGGCTGTACATTAGTTCTGACACTGAATTGCTTAAGTGGAGCAATAAGCATGAAGCAGAAGGACCTGCACAGAACTTATTTTGGGTTGCTGGTCGGTAGCCTTCCAATATGCATACAGTGGTCATTTCCTTTTTACCTCGTCCTCTATGAGGCCAGGAAGGAGCCTGAATAAATGCTGAAAGTGAGAATTCAATATGGCACACCTTGTGACTGGGCCCTAACTTCCCAGAAGTGCCCCCAGTTTCCCATAACTTATGGACTTTTGCACCCGAGTCATTTTACTCCGCTGGAATGAAACTCTGCACCTTGTCCCGGGAAAGGTGGCATACTACCAACAGACCAATGTTCTGCTGCCTTCCACAAGGCTGGTCTAAGCCGAGGAACGGAAGAGAAGCTGGAGCTACTGGGCCTGCCTAGAAGATCAGGAGCAGGATTGCCTAAGTGGGGAAGGTGGGAAAAGATGCCCAAGGCCTAGGTGACTGAGGCCTGCATGATGGACTCACTTAAGGAGCAAAAATGTCCAGAAGACACGACGATCTGCAGCCCAGCCCTCCTGAACTACATCTAAAGCATATTGATATAACATGAATCAAATAGAAACTCTTTTAATGGGTTGAAGTGTAGGGTACAAGAATGTTCTACTAGAAGAAGTAAAAACCTTTTCTACGCTGCATCTAAAAAATGCTGGTTAATACCCAGCATTGCTGGTGGTGTCAAAGGTTTCCAAGCTTGATTAGTATCTTTACCTGAGCTGGGGGTCAGTGGAGCACGAACATGTGCAGGACAAACCTATATGCCTCCGGCCGTTCAGGAGACTACACATGAACATACAAGAAAAAGTACTACTCACGTCCCACAACTTCCACAGGGAAACACACATTCACACTCAGGAAGATATACTACAGCACACCACCCACCCTGTAAATTCTTACATATTGGCTATGCAACATTCACATACAAATTCACTGGAAACACATGAGGGATTTGTAATACAAGCATTGCGGTAAGGAAAATTATGAACATTCCCAACAGATGAGCGTCAACGTACATCTCACACAAGGTAAATCACATAACATGCTCCCGTACCCAGTCAGGTGGAGCACAAAGTAAACCAACCACTAGAAAAGGGGTGAAGCCAGAAACTGTTACAAAAACAGTGACCAAATCTCCCCTTTTGTGGCCAAGAGGCATACATTAAAATTTGCTCACCCTGACACTGTTCCCAGGGACAAACTGAACTTACTGGCCACTTCAGACATTTCAACATTGTGTGCACCCAGAAAAGGGGTGTTAGAAATGGGGTCCCTAATTGGCATTGGTTTGCACCCTGTGCAAGTAGGGACCCTCGCTCTAAGCAGGGTAATGGAATCACACAGCTAAGGAAAACCCTGTTCATCCCCTTGGTAGCTTGGAACGAGCAGTCAGGCTTATCACAGAGGAAATGTGTAAAGTATTTGTACACACACACATACAGTAACACAGTGAAATCACCACAAAAGTACTCCACACCAGTTTCGAAAAATAGCCAATATTTTTCAAATAAAACAAGAGCAAGATGACAAAAACGCAAAATACACATGAGAGATACCAATTTTTAAAGGTTAAATCTCAATAAAAGCACCTAGAAAAACAATTGCTCCAACTGGAGCTATCACAACATCGTTGACGGCGTCATTCCCAATAGTCCGGCGCCACTCGTGGGAAAGTGCAGGCCAGTGACAGAGCCGCATGGACCCCAGGCACAGTACATTAGGTAAATGATGGAACAAAGATGTTGCAGAGTCGGAGAGGTGAAACATCGGTGGAGTCAGTGCGGCTTTGGTTCCTTACTGCTACCGGGGAGGTGAGGCGTCAGTTCCTTACTGTCCGGGAGGGGAGGTGATGCAGCATCATTAGCGAGGCATCGGTTCCTTATGATCCGGTGTGGTCGATGAATTCAGCAGGCCAAGACGTGAGTCGTCGATCTTGCGGTGTCGCAATCACACCACGGGGCCACAGGTACTGTGGCGGAGTCAGGTGTCCTGAGTGTTGATTATGCTTTGTCTCATGCTGAGGTCACATATGACCTCATGGTAGAATGTGGAGTGTTGAGGAGTTAGCTGGGGAAGAGACAAGAGAGCTGGATGCCTAGGCTGCTGGTGGATAGGATGCTTCAATAAAGAACCTACTTATATCTTGATGGATCTGGAGTTTCTCTCTTTCACAACAAGTCCTACCTTTAAAATACACTGCACCCTGCCAATGGGTCTGCCTTGAGCCTACCGTAGGGGTGACGTACATGTAGTAAAAGGGATGGGCCTGGCAAGTGGGTGCACTTGCCAGGTCGAACTGGCAGTTAACACTGCCCGCACATACACTGCAGAGGCAGGTCTCAGACATGTGTACAGGACCACTCATGTGGGTGGCACAATGAGTGCTGCAGGCCCACTAGTAGCATCTAATTTACAGATCCTGGGCACACCTGGTGCACTATACTAGGGACTTATTAGTAAATCAAATATGCTAATTATGGATAAACTAATTACCAATCCAATTTAGACAGAAAGCACTTTCACTGTAGCACTGGTCGGCAGTGGTAAAGTTCCTAGAAAACTAAAGCCAGCAAAAAACGAAATTCAGCACAGGATCAAAACAGATGGTCAGAAGCCAAGAAGACAGGGGAAACCATGCCAAGAGCTGACAGGTCTAACAAGGTGCACAACTCATCACACTGCTACACATATTGCCCATCTCTAGCAGTACACAACCAGTCTACACAGTACAAGGACACAGCTTATCATTGTGCTACATGTTTCCCAATTCAGAGAGAACACAACCCTAACCAGTTGATACAAAGACACAGCTCATGACAGTACTGGGCATATTGACCACCTCACATAGTACACAACCCTGTTCACCCCGCAACGATGCAGACACATTCCAAATAACCCATCTCACATTATTTAGCTGTGACAGATCCACACTCGGCCACAGGGCTCTGTGACCAGAAACCAGAAGTTATAACATCAATAGACAAACATGCTGCCCTTCTCCCACAAAGGCGACACTGAGAACTGCGCACACATCTACACAGTGGGACATCCTGCTTCAGCATGACATGAGTAACTCCAACTTATAGCCACCAGCCCACAATTTACAATTTTCACTGAAAACAGTAGTTTACTACAGGCTCACCTGGTGCAAGAGCAGTGACACAACCATTCCAAAATAATGCTTTAATCAGTGTTCCCACGACACAAACACAAGTGTACAACTCCGGCAGTTATTACGATGCAAACAAAGAAATGTACATGGATGCAGGATGGTGTCCCTGATACCATCTGCGAGTCTCAAGGGTCGCGAGTCGCAGCACTCACAGGGATGGTGGCCTGCTGGAGACAGCAGACCACCATGTCTGTGACTGCTTTTCAATAAAGCAGGATTTGTTTTGTAATGCCACCCGTTTTCATTAAAGGAAAACGAGTTGCAATACAAACGAAAAAATTAAACGTTTTTATTTCATTTTTTCAGAGCAGGCAGTGGTCTGCTCTGAAAATATGTTTTCAGGGCCATTCACAAAGGGGAAGGGATCCCATGGGGCCCCTTCCCGTTAGCGAATGGGTTACCACCAGTGTGACACTGGTGATAACTGCGAATTGCTTTGCGACCGCGTTCGCAGTCACAAAGCAATTCTGCATCGCGATGCGAATCGCAAATAGGAAGAGGAACACCCCTTCCTATTTGCGAGTCGCATTCCCATTTTGCGAGTCGGTAACCAGGTTACCAACTCGCAAATTGGGAATGGGCATCGCGATGTGCTTTTTGCATATCACAAACAGCGAAATTCGCTGTTTGCGCCATGCAAAAAGTTTCCTACATCTGGCCCTATATTCCTTGTGAGATAGTTCAGACGGTTAATAGACTGACAGCAGAGATACCTGAGAAGCCTGCATGTCCCAAATTCTAATCCCAGCCAGAAAACTCAGTGGGTAAATGCACCTATGGCAGAGATCTACTTGTATTTTGTGGGCCAGAGATTCCAAGCCTTATGAGAAAGCCTATTGGGTTAATGGTGCTGTGATAATGATTTCTGTTTGACTAGTTCGTCATAGGTTTCAATCATACTTACATAGATCTGCTGTGAACTTAATGTAGCCTATAAATCATAGGTTCTCCCTTCCAGCAATGCACTGACAGTGTGGAACATTCTGTAAAGTGTGATTAAAAAGTTTAAGCTTCTTATATTTTGCAAATGTATTTGAAAGTCAAAGTTAATCATAGTCAAAGTTTACGTTCAGTGTGTAGGTAGATATATATTTTAAAAACAGTGACCTGTAGGGAGTAGACCAGCAAAATACTTAAAGGATATTTTGCTTCTTTTAGCCACACTTCTGATCCACTTGCACACTTTTCCCACCCCGGCCTACCACATTATTATATTTAAGATTACAGTTCTTATACATTTTATATTTGCTCCATTCAGTTCTTATACATTTTTTTTTTGCTTCATTCATTTAAATCAGCTATTGCATAGAAGCAATCACCCTTGTTGATTCTGGTTTCCTGGGCAGGGGAGTAGAAACCATTGGTGCAGTGGCTCCAGGGCCCATTGAACCAACATAATTAGTGTATATTATTAGCCCCAAAAGCAGTCACAGAGGCCGTTTTCATTGCTTGCACAAGGGCCTTTGGCATCCTTGCTACATGACTATCAATGGGTTGTATGTGAGTGCGTTGTGTGGTTATCTTGTGATTGTGGTGATTCCGTACACAAGTTGACTCTTTCTGCTCTTCAGGACACCGCAAATCCGTTTTCACTACTCCAGCTCTTGCTCAAGTAGTCCGCTCTCTGTGGGGACAGGATTTAGCATTATATGTCTGAGTCTCTATAGCAAGGATAGATTGTTTCCTCCTTCACGGGAACTCATTTTCCTAGGACAGCCCAATTCTGTTTAATACCAGACGTGAGCCGGTTTTGAAATTCCACGTAAAAGTTACCAAAAGGATGATTTTCCTGCTGTGGGTCCCCCTTGCCCGACAGAATGATTAAATCATGTAGGTTTTAGCAGATCTTAGTAATGAGTGAAAGCTCTGCACTGCTAAAAGGAGGTGTTGTGGTTGTCTTTTCAAAAACCTGCCAGATCATCTTTGGCATAAACAGAACTGATAAACACTAGCCTTAGAAATGTATTAATGGGTATAATGGTTCGGGTTAGAGAAAACTAAGCACTGAACTTACCTAAGAAACGGACATGGGTCCTGCTCACAAAGGTATTTTCAGCTGTTAATGTAGGCGCACCTGGCATAGCTTTCTAGGCATACTTTTGGGGGTTCAAACAAAGATGCTTTTACTTTTCTATTTCTGAAAAGGACACAATAATTATATAATAGTAGCTTGTTAAACCCTCATGTAGAAAAGTGTTAAAGTCTCCATGTGCTTACAAAGCATGTTGTTTTAGTGAGGAATATACTGTAAGGTCTCAACGCAAGGCGCTCAGTTACCTCGTTTTTACACACACACAGTGGAACAATAAAGTGTGTCTAAGATAGAGGCCTTCAAACTGGGGGGATATGTCCACCTGCTCAGTGATGATTGCACAGTGCCAGAAATCAAAAGCAGTACAAGGCATTCTATACACAAAATAAAGAAGGCGCTACTGGAAGGCAGTACCTTGTGCTCAGCCGGGGACTGTGTAATGTATGTATATGTTTTTTCCATTCCATCATCCTAACCAAAAGAGCACTGTATATGTTTAAAGACAAGCATAGAGTCATTGAGTAATAAGAGAGGAAGGTGCGTTGGGGACTGTTCTCACATTGTGTAGTATTCTCTAAAGAGATTAGTCAACTCTTTTTAAAATTGCAGAAGCATTGAGGTGGTCCTGATGGATACAATGATGTTGAGCTCGATCTGGAATACATACACTGAAAAGGCCTGGTGCCTTTTTTTATTACACTTATTAGTCTGCAGTCGGATGGTATCCTGGCTGCCAGTGTGTCGAGTACCACCACTGATGGTCAGCTTGTCTGCAAGATAAGTAGTGGTACTGGTCAGACTGGCAAGGGCAACCATTGGAATTCCAGCTGTATGTGGATGATATGATCATTTTCCTTCTTTATTTAGGAGAGAGAGAGATAGTACCAGGCCATCTTTGATTTTTTAGCAATGTAGTGCTTGAGGATGAGGTTAGTGTCTAGGGTGAATCCAAGTGAGTTTGCATTGGGTGAAAGTTAGGATTGGAAACCATCAAGGTTCATGTGATTGAGCCAGGTGTGTGCTATATCTTGTTTGTTGTTCTTGTCAATTAACAGGCTTTATGTCTTGGTTGGGTTGAGCTTCAAGTAGGCACAGGACATCTATGGCTGGATGATGTGCAAGCAGTGTTTGAGGAGTTGGATATCTGAAGCACAGCATACTGTCAAGTAGAGTTCTGTATCAACAGCATCTTGGTGAGTATTGATGCTTATATATGTGATTGGAGCAGCAAGTGGCTGCATGTAAAGACTGAAGACAGGAGATAGTTTGGAATCCTGAAAGACTCCACAGGTGATAAGGATCTTTTGTTTCCTGAGGGTGCCCATGTGAATAAACTGGTGTTGGCTGAAAAGGTAGGAGTAAGAGGCTAGTGCATTTCTTCTGCACTAAATAGTATGGGAGTCATTACGGCCCTGGCGGACGGTGGTATTTTGGGCAAAAAGAAACTGCCAACAGGCCCTTTCCCCAAATTATGACATTGGCAGTTTGGCTCAAGCCCAGCTGCCAGGCTGGAGACTTTGGTCTCCAGCCAGGCAGCCGGCACAATCCCAGCCTCAGGATTATGACCCCGCCTACCGCCATGGTTTTCGTGGCAATCTTACTGCCACGAAAACCATTGTGGTAGGCACTGTCAGTGCCAGGGAATTCCTTCCCTGGCACTGATGGGGGTCTCCCCCGCCCCTCTCTGCCCCCATCTCCCTCCCCAGAATCCTCCCTCACCCTTCCCTTCCCAACACCCCGACATCCACACATCCACACGCGCACACATACACACTCATACACACATGCATACCCACATCCACACAAATATGCACACATACATACCCACACACCGCAACACACACTAACATACATTGTCGCACACACGCATTCACAACACACAACATACACATACACTCACATTCAGTCATTCACCCACGCATTCCAAGTGACTCACACCTGCATGCCCGCATACAAAAACAGACACACACCCCAATACACACACACCCCCCCCACACACACACAACGCCCCCAACCCCCTCTCCTGTTGGAGAACCTGACTTACCTGCTTGCAGTGGGTCCTCTGGCAGGAGACAGGACGTGGCAGCAGCACCACCTTACCGCGGCCCTTCTGGTGGAATTCTGCCTACGGTCATAATGGGGTTGGTGGCTGGTAGCCACAGCGACGGTATATTGGCGGCCGTCATCCCCGAGGTGGTAGGCAGCATTTGCCGCCAATGTCATAATGAAGGTCTATGTGTCTAATCTTAATGTGCAAATGCTGATAACACTTCAGCCTATGTGTTAATGGAAGACCATCATTGGTGCTTAATAGACAGTAAAGAACTCCCATAGAAAACAGTAGATGACACTGTAATCAACTTGAGTCAATAGAAATCAGACAGACATCAATGAGATTGTCACTATTTACCAGTCAAGAGCAAATGAACATGTGTCATTTACAACAAAACTAGTTTTAAATACATAGAAAAAGAGGGCAAATGTCAACCACCTCAGCCACATACCAATATGCAGAACAGCTGGAGCTTGGACAACACATCCCAGAGTAGGGAACAGTTTTTTTCTGTTTGCTCAATGTGGAAAAGTGTACAAATCTATGGTCAATGGCCCTATCCTCTCATCACTAAACCAATGTACGTGCAGAGCTAAAAGCCTCAAACAAAAAACAACTCAGTTGCTTCAGCTGATGCTAAACATGATTAAAGAATTCACACTCACTTGCCATTATCTCTGCATCTGACATTTGCGAAGTAGGTCGTGCCTGTTTCAAAGGGGCTCTTTTCTTCTGCCTTCCCTGGTCTCACTCCGTGAGTATTCCCTAGTGCCAGAGGGCCACATTCTCTCCTACCACACATGGCCTTTAATTGCTTTACTTTTGGAAATGTCTTCCCCCTACCTTTTGGGAACTTCCCTGCTCCCACTGAGGATATCCTTCTCTGCTGCCACTAAGGGTCTGTTGTTTCTGTGTGTGTGGGGGCCTTCATTACAGCCTGTGCCTCTGATGCTCATTCTTGCATATGGCCAATAATGTTTAATATTGCCTGAAGTCAATGTGATGCTGTTACTGCCTCATGTCCTTTCCGTATGGGCTGCCTGTGGCTATTTTTTTTTTATGAGAGGTCCACGAGGTTCCCTACTGCATGGGACTATTGAGGCTCATTGCTGCTTGGGGACATTGAGACTTAATGGTGCCTAGGGATACTCCACTCATTATTGCTATGGCCATAGATGTTCATTAATGTCTGGGGTGTGAATGCTGGGTGCTAGTAAATCTACCTACTTATGGTACATAGAAGCATCTGTCTGCATTCGTGCATGAAAGTATGATCTATGTCAATGTTTGCATTAATATTGTGTATGTTGGTGCATTTCTGCCTGCCCGAATTGGCTCTTTCCCAATTATATTGTTCATTGTTGCCGCTAATGCTATATAGTATTATGCCTCATCCTGATTGTCATGTTTTATATTCTGCCACATCTTGATGTTGTTAGAGAACAAACATTGTTTATAAAATATGAGTAACCAAAACGTTATAATTAATGTGTATTAAAATACCTAATTTAGAGACATTTGTGCTAGAAAAGTAAAACATGCATGTTTGAAATGTGGTTGGCATGGTGTCCCCCACTTCGAGTTCTGTGTAAAATAATAAGTAACTGTGAAAATGTATTTGATGACTCATAACCATTTGTACTAACAAAAGATGATTAATATTAAAGAGCAAAACTAATGATGTGTAATTATTACTCAAATTGTTTTCTTCTTCATAAGTAAAAAGGATTACAATTTACTATTTGCTCCACAAGTACCGTGGTGAAATGTTATGCTGACTTTACTGAAATTTGTTTTGCAAACATAGTTTATTCACTGTCCATTTGGAAAACTCACAGTGGAAATGTACTGTCTTGTTCTATTCTGTTCATTCTGTCATTCCTTGTGATAAATATTGAAAGTTTTAACAATGGGTGTTAGTTTCTGGTAGGAAGTTATGTTAGCTAAATGTCATGTTCTGTGCTGTTTTATACGATGTTATTATTCTGGGGAAACTGCCGACCAGAGAGGTGCGTCAATATGGGCCTATCTTGGAGAAGAAGGAAGCAAAGTTACAAACCAGAGGAGAAGTATTATTCAATTGGTGTTCACTATCACACCTCATGGTCTTGCCCAATAGGAGTCTAGCTATTAATTTTGGGGACTTTAAGCAAATTTTTAGGGGATGTAAGTCAGTTCTGCTCAGTTCTTTGCAGTTTTAATTCTGTGCAGCTCTTTTCAGTTTCTGTCCAGCTACTTATGATTTTAACTGTTCAGATACCTTAGGCCCATCATTACTGAACTGTTGCCCCTTTCATGTTCCTGATGCTGATTGCTGAAGACCTGCTGTTCCTGTGATCTGCTGATGAAGACTCTGCTAGATGCTGTCTCATTTAGGAGAGGTATAAACAATGTGCATTTGTTTTTCTTTTTACGGGTTGTCTCCTAGAAACCCAACCACATATTTTTGTTAGTGCCATAGTTAGATGTTTTCCAATTTAACTTTTGCCTTATTTTTAATTTTTGCATGTGCACAGCCCAGCCCCACACTTGCTTTTTGAAACAGAATTTGATAGTTAGAATGTCTGACCCAATAATTTCATTAAATGTTTATTAATTGATTATGATTGTTTCAACTGCACAATTAATGAAATCTATTTCTCAAATAATGTTGTTGTTATTCTGTTATATTTATTTGGAGTGTTTAACAGTGATTGCCCTTATTAGACTAAGATTTTTCAAACGTTCTGGACAGCCTGTTTTCTTCCTTTATTGCCATCATTTGGTTTTGCGCATTATTTACATGACCTTAGCATTCTTAATATAAGGGCAGTAAATGTTTAAACTTTATTCAATTGGTGTGGTAATTCATAAAAAAAAAAATCTTTATTGGCATTTTAGTTTATATACATACACAGAAGAGTAGTCCCAGAAAGAAAAGGAAAGAAAGAAAGGAGGGGAAGTGTATGGCTCATGTGGCATGAAAGTGTGAGCCTACGGGGTAGGAAGTCATCCACCAACTGGCACCATGATCAGTGGCTCAGACCTACACTTAATGTGAATTGGGCACCCTGTGGTACCACCCACCGTTAATGTTGGTCCTCCTCAGGGGAGCTTATCTTCTCGGATATTTGTAGTATGTATCTGTCCCAGCCAGCAATGGAATTGGCAGCCCCTTGCAATCTGCGGCATCGCACCAATGCCTCAGATACAGCCACTGCCTACTTGTGAGTTTCTCTAAGACAATTATTTATTGGAGGAGGGTGTGGGGCCTTCCACTGCATCACAATGAGGCGTTTGTATAATACAGTCACTAGGTCTACGAATTCTCAGGTAGTGTTTATTGTGTTTGGTGCACAACATGATACCTAGTAAGCAAGCCAGCGGACTCAGGGGGATCTGGACCTCCACAATATCCAATGTCAGTTCCATTACTTGGTTCTATGCGTGCCGCAGTGGAAAACACTCCCAGACCATGTGGATAAATGACCCATCATTTAAGTTACATCTGGGACATTTGGGTTGTGTTGCAGGAAATATCTTGCTGAGGTGACGTGGTGTGACATAATTAAATTGTGTATATTTCAGACGTGCATTGCAGGAGATTTGCTGGACTTGCTCAAGGGCCATATTCCATTGCTGTGGAGTGAGTGTCATGGACAGCGAGTCTCCCTACTCCAAGATGGAGGGGACCCCCTTGCTTTTGTGTAATGCTGTGTATAAAGTTGAAATTGCCTTACAGCCCATACCATGGGTTAGTATACATTGGAGTCCCAGGTGTACTGCAGTTTCCGCCAATCCCTGAGGCCAGATGCTTGTGATTCTTGCCCTTAGCGCTGAATAACATAAAAAATAGCCATCTCCTATATCATACTGAGCACATAAGTCTGGAAAAGAGAGCAGGGTACCTTCTTGATACAATGCGCCCAATTGAGACAGTTCACCGTCCTGCCACGGCGTTGAGTCATGTCTGTCTAGGAGCTTGTGTAAGGCTGTTAGTCTCCATAAGGGCTCCGAACGTGTACAGGGGTATGTGGTTCGCTTGACGTATATGTACTGTTTCTATGTTTGTTTGACAACATGCAAGATTATACTCCCATTTCATCCTGTGATTTATCCAGAGAAAAAAGCCATCCCAGGAGGTCTGAGTTCCCTAAGAGCGCCTTCATCATTCTGCCCTCCTCTAATGCCGAACCCACCAACCCCTTCATTGGCCATTGGACTTGCACCGCTTTGAAGTACAGTTCGAGGTCAGGAACCCCCAGTCTCCCTCCAAGCTAGGGTGCTGAAGAATCAATAAAGACGCCCTTTTCCGTGCCTGACCCCATATAAGGGTTGACATTAAGCCAAGTAAGGTGGCAAAAAAGGATGTTGGCGGTATGGTTGTGAAGAAATACAATAATCTTGGGAGGACCAACATCTTGGTAATCAACGCCCTTCCCATGGGTGACAGCGCCAAACGCATCCGTAATTTTAGGTCCTTGGCAGTGTGATATTTATATTCAACCCTAGAAATCAGAAGGTAAGTGGCTGACTGCTAGTAAGTGGCGTTGGGCTTGCTCAACCCTCCGCAGCGGGGAAATGCAGGACTTGCCCCAATTAATTTTGAGGCCTGTCAAATCACCAAACTCTGCAAGTGTATCATATAAATGTGCTAAAGCCGAGGCATGGTTCCGTATATAAAAAAGGACATCATCAGCATATAAGGAGACGACATGCCAGGCAGCTCCCACCCGGACCCCCCAGTCTGGTCCCTTCTTGCGTAATATGGAAGCTAGAGGCTCCATGGCTATGGCGAACAGCACTGGTGACAGAGAGCAGCCCTGCTGAGTGCCTTGTTCTATAATAAAGGATCGTGATATACATTGGCCTGTCCGGATCCGAGCCTTTGGAGTGGTGTACAATAGCTTAACCCATAGAAGGAAGTATGCCAAAAGCTTGTAAAACCTGAAGTAGGTAACTCCAATTAAGCATATCAAATGCCTTTTCAAAATCTAAGGACACCGCGACTGGGATGTCAGGTTCCGCCTCCGAGGAATCAACGATATGGCACAAACGTCTGATGTTGAAATGTGTGACTCTACCATGTATGAAGACGATCTGGTCCGAATGTATTAAGGCTCTCAGCAGGGGGAGCAGTCTATTAGCAAGGACTTTACTCAGTATTTTATCATCTATATTGAGCATGGAGAGTGGCCTGTAAGAAGTCACCTCCATGGGGTCTCTGCCTGGCTTTGCCATGGCTTTGGTAGGAGAATAATTAGGGCTTCTCTGAGTGAGGCAGAGACAGTGTTGCGCTTGTGCGATTCTCTATAGACTTCTAAAAGACGCGGGGTGAGGGTGTTGCTATATGTTGCACAAAATTCTACTGGTAACCCAGAAGGGCCCAGTGTCTTACTGCACGCCAGCTGTCAGGTAGCTGTCATGATTTCCTCTAATTGATGGTGTTGTTCCAGTTCCTGATATTGTAGTAGATTTAAAGTAGGAAGTGACCCCTCCCGCAGGTAGTCCTGTATGAGCTATAAGGGTGTGTCCCCAGTAGATGAATATAACTCTTCATAGTATTTAGTAAAACGTTATTAACGTCTATCTGAGTATTTTTAACATCCCCATTATGGTCCCGGATGGCTCTTATCAGTGTTTTGGGAGCCTCCGTATGCAACAGCCACGCCAGTGTTCTGCCAGCTTTGTCACTCTCAGCATGTTGGCGGGCCATCAATACTTTATAGTCTAGGTCACCAAGGAAGTGGATATTATTGTGGCAAGAGCGTCCTTCTGCATCCTCTGCCCTGCGTTGAAGCCCGCCTACCTTAGCCTCCACTCGCGTCAGCTGGTCCTGCATTTCTTGGACCAACAGGCCCACAGCACCGAGGGTGGATTTGTGTCTCCAACACGATCAGCCAATTTGCGAATGACTGCTCATAGCAGTTTAACCTCTAATGAAATTGTGTTAATCGGGGTTTTCAAGAGGACTTCATGTCTGAGATGGCCTGCAAAACGTTATCAAATTGCATGGAATGTGTTGACAGTGGGGCTAGGAGCTGTTGCAAGCCATTTGGGGCCATCCACTGGGTGTCTCCTCAGGAGCAGATCAGTCGCCCCGAGTCCCCCTGGGGGTCCAGCAGACCATGATCTCCCTCTCGAGTGATCAGAGGGGATGGATAACACCAAATGTAGAAGGATAAATGTAGGGCTCACACTGAGCTCCGCGCTCAGCAGTCCAGCCCGGTCCCCATGTTGGCCACGTCCCCTGATGTGGTAATTCATGACCACATAGGTCATGGTGCATATAAATTACTGACTCCATATTGCATATTTTGGTTGTTTATGGCTATTTGTTCTCATTGTTTGATTCGATGATCCTATTACTCATGTCTGAGTCAAAAGATTAGAGTCCACCTCTGAGGGTAGCAGATGTCACTGCCATATTATGTGTAACCTAAGCCTGATTTAGGAGGTCAAACGCCCACAGAATTTGGTAGCAGAGGATGTTTTTTTCTCAATAGGAGAGAGATCATCCTGGTTTAGAGAGATTTGGTTTTGCCAATGCTTGTTTAGATGAGATTGGTATGTTCCCAGTGTTTCCAGTATTGTTTGAGGTCTACGGAGGGTTTGCACTTGCATTGCTTTGGCAAATCGCAGGTGAATTGTGATATATGGGTGAAGTAGGGAGTTTGCCTACTCCAAAGCAGTTGAGTAGGGAATTTGGGTACTCCAAAGGGTGATAGTAAGGAAGATGTCAAACTTGAAGTGAATATGGCACTCTGCTCAAAAATTGCCCACATGGTTGTTGTTGTAACAGACCCTGTGAAGTCTAAGACTCTGGAGTATTGTACAAGTGTATGAGGCACTAGTTTGTTGTTGTTTACTTGCCTGTAGTGTTGGTGTAGTTTGTTTCCTAGTGTGTGTGTCAACTGAGTGCTAGTCTGACAAGTACTAGGTAGTGCACAAGGAGGAGGTCAGGGAAATACTGAGATCAAAAATCAGAATTCTAACTTAGTTAATGCTACACTATTTTCTCCTTTTAGTTCAAATGGAGAAACCTGATGCTACTGCAGGTGTCATGGTTCCAACTAATAAATCAGACTTTTGACAAAACAGGACCACTTATAGACATAGCTTGTCCTGTGATCCCACATACTTTAGTCTCTCCAAATTCAGTTCTTGTGGCACCTAAAAGAGTGATGGGTCCACCATGTAATACTTCACAATGCGTGCCTGGTGTGAATAATAATGTTTCTTTACAAGGTTTGACAACTCAGCAATTAACAGAAGGGTTGGAGAAAGTGAGTGGAGCATCAGCTATAAAAACAGTTGCTGAAGGGGAAAGAACACTGAATCTGGCAAGGATAAAACTAGAATTAAATGAAATGATTGAGGGAACACTTGCATTAAATAGAATTGACTCATGTAATGAAGATGAGTTACGTTTCATGAGTAAAGATGTCACAAACAGAGCAAGATTGGCACATCAGAAATTATCAGAACTTGCCGAAAAATATTAAGTGGATATTGAGAAATCTAAACCATTAAAGAGTAGTTACAGATTAGAATTCAATTCAAAAGACATTGCAAACATAAAATCACCCAGAATGAAAATTCATATTAGAAAATTAATCCAAAGTATTCAAACACGGGGAGCATTAGATAAATGGGAAGGCAGATGGGTAAAGAAAAGAGCGCAGAAGAAAAGAGAGTCTGCGACTTCGAACT
Organism: Pleurodeles waltl; assembly: GCF_031143425.1. Taxonomy (NCBI): domain Eukaryota; kingdom Metazoa; phylum Chordata; class Amphibia; order Caudata; family Salamandridae; genus Pleurodeles; species Pleurodeles waltl. The sequence goes on along the minus strand of NC_090448.1, from coordinate 328,062,257 downwards.
CTACTGACACTCAGCAGACTGATAGTACAGTAAAGATTTTACCAATGAGAGAATTTCCTGGAGGGAATTATGTTCATGTTCCTTGGAGCAGGAGTGATATTTTATCTTTTGAGATTGAGAGAGAAGCCTGTGGAATGGTATCAGAAGTCAGATAGGTTTGTGAAACTTGCAAAATGTTTGTGGGAAGATTGAAATACTCTTTTAGAAACAGTAGTCCCAGCTGATTTATGGATTGAATGTACAAAGAGTGTTGACTGGCCGACAAGAGAGCCTCCACAAGATCCATTTACAGGTGTACCATTTCCTGAAGTAATGAAAAGCTAGTACAAAGTGATTAAATTTTTGAAAACAAGAATTTCCCCTAAATATATTGATTGACAGAGTTGATAGGACAGTTCAGGAAGCACAGGAGTCAATACATGCATATTATGGAAGGTTGTTGCAGGCATCTAAGTATTATAGTGGTACAGAGACAATTGAGCCCAAAGACATGATTCATTTTATGTTCAGGTTTGTGCAGGGTTTGAGACCTGAAACTGCTTAAGAGTCATTTGATTTGCTGGAAAGCAAAACTGATTGATGAAGTATTGCGGTTTGCTAAATTTTGCAGTGACAAATTTGAGATGAAACAGTACAGATTGAAAGAAAATGCAATGGTGATGCAAATTAGAGCAGCACACTCAGGGATGCAGGGAGTACAGCAAAAACAGGGCAAGTGGTTGAGGGACAAGGACAGGCAAGAGGAAAAGGATGTGGTGGAAATGGAAATTGTGTTGATTTTAACACTGTTAATCTCAGGAGGTCAACAGCCTCCTCACTGAGGGTGAAGGAGAAGCCCACCTTCCTGGGTGAGCGGGAATGCAAACACGCTGAGCGGTTGCTGGGAGGGCGGTGCTGGTAGAGGGGTGGTGGCTGTACCTGTTGTTGGGGTGGGCACAGAGATGTCCGCCACCGCCAGGGAGCTTCCATCGGAGGAGGAGTCTTTGTCTGTAGTGTCCCCTCCTGTGTCCGTCGTGGTGCTACCCTCGCCCTCTGTCCCACTGGTGCCCTCACCCTCGGTGGATTCGGCCTCCAGGCCCGTGTGGTATGCAGCTCCCTCTGTCACCGATGCCTCTGCTCCTCCGCCAAATTATGCTAATGCACACAAGGGTGACAAAACAAAAAGTGGGGGGAGAGACAGAGGATACACTTGGTCAATGCCAGCAACAACACTACCGTTGGCGTACACAAAACACAGGGAGCAGCCCTATGCATTAGGCCATGCACTACCAGTTACAAAGACAGTCACCAGCCCATGGGTTCCTAGCATAACGCTATTAGCTGCACACCTGAACCAAACAGGGCCCTGACCAGTAGGAGATGCCCACTAACACCATTGGGGTTGGAGTGCTTCAGAGCCTGCCCAAAAAGGGACCTACCCTGCCATGTTCGCCATGTAGGGGCACCCAAAGTCCACATCCCCGCCCAGGTAAAACCTTAATGCGTGCAAAGTCATGATTCTGAAATTGTACCCACCCCCTTGTGGCTGCTGTGATGTCCTCAAGCGCCCATCCAACTCCGGATAGGCCACTGCCAGGATGCGGAACATCTGGGGGGTCAGGGTACGACGGGCACCCCTTCCTCGTTGGGAGGCCAGCCCCAGCTGGGCCTTCGCTGTCTTCCTTGCCAAGCGGTGCAGGTCCTCCCACCGTTTGCGGCAGTGGGTGCTCCGCCTGTCAAAGACCCCCAGTGTCCGCACCTCCTTGGCGATGGCACGCCAAATACCCTTTTTCTGATGGGAGCTGACCTGCAGGAAAAGACAGCAGAAAAGGGATTAGTCATACCATCTGGACTGTCATACTCATGGCACACCATATCCCTCCCATCCCCTTTTGCACATATATTGACCACCTTACATGCAGCACTCTGCCCAGGACACATCAGCCCCCCCATACATGTGGCTTACACACAGAGGAATCCATACATTCATGGCCCACTCATCATGCTCACAGGGTACTCACCTGTTTGTCTGGAGAACCATAGAGTAAAGTGTACTGGGGTAGGATCTCATCCACCAGTCTCTCCAACTTCTCCGAAGTGAAGGCAGGGGCCGTTTCCCCAGACACATGAGCCATTTTCGCTTCCAGACACAGGTCACAGCAGCACTTGCAGTGTAGGGCCTCTCCTGTTAAAGGTCAGGTAGCAAGTGAGTGAACAGATAGAAAATGGTGGTCATGTCCGCGGCGGTGTGTACCGCCACCGCCGGCGTACATCGCCATTGGCTCCTGGAGACCATAGGGCCTAATGTTAACCAAGGCAAAGTTGCACGGCGGTCGTCGACCGTCGACCGCAACGGCGCACAACACCAGCGGAAATACCTCATTTCCACAGAGGTCAGGCAGCAGCAATTTCAGGGGGGCACAGGCCATGGCACCTAACTGCGTCACAGCAGACTTTGGCACATCAACTGACACTCGGATTCACATATTGGTTCTGTAAGTGAAGATATGCATCATTATTACAATAGATGTGCGAATATGACCCTCTGCTCATCGTTTTCCTCCCTTGACTTCAACCGCTGAGGCTGAATATGAGATGGAGACATCCTCCAGTGTACAGACCCCTGGTGGACCTGCCGACAATGGAGGACAGACACATTATCCTAACCTACAAACTTGATCTCGCCACAATCCAAGAACTGTATGCCAAATTGGAGCCAGACCTGATTTCAGCTTTCCCCCACCCCACAGGTATCCCCCCTCTAGTGCAGGTCCCGTCAGTGCTCCATTTCCTGGCAAGTGGTTCCTTCCAAACAACAGTGGCCATGGCATCAGGGATGTGTCAGCCAATGTTCTCCAATGTGTTGACCAGAGTGTTGTCTGCCCTGCTGAAACACATGTGCAGCTACATCGTATTCCCCCAGGTGGAGGATTAGGCCACAGTGAAGGCTGACTTTTATGCCCTGGGACATATCCCCAACATCATTGGTGCCATTGATGGCACCCATGTGGCATCCCCTCCCCCCCCAAGGAGAAATGAACAAGTGTTCAGGAATGGAAAAAGCTATCACTCTCTGAATGTGCTGATGGTGTGTTTTGCGGACCAGCACATCTCCCATGTGAATGCCAAGTACCCTGGCTCTGTGCATGACGCCTTTATTTTGAGGAATAGCAGCATCCCATATGTGATGGCTCAACTACAGAGGCACCCGGTGTGGCTAATAGGTGAGCCCAAGGTCCCCACCCAGTATATATTGGTGTATGGGTATGGGGTTGTCCCTAAGTGTGAGTGTGTGGCTAACAGGTATCCCTCGATATTTGCAGGTGACTCTGGTTACCCCAACCTCTCATGGTTACTGACCCCAGTGAGGAATGCCAGGACAAGGGCAGAGGAACGTTACAATGAGGCACATGGGTGAACAAGGTGGATAATTGAAAGAACCTTCAGCCTCCTGTAGGCCAGGTTCAGGTGCCTCCATCTGACTGGTGGATCCCTGTACCACTCACCCAAGAAGGTGTGCCAGATCATCATTGCATTTTGTATGTTGCACAACCTGGCCTTGAGACGCCAGGCGCCTTTTCTGGAGGAGGATGATCCTGGAGATGGTCTTGTGGCAGTGGTGGAGCCTGTGGACAGTGAGGAAGAGGAGGCAGAGGATGAAGATGTGGAGAACAGACGTTTTATTATACAGCAGTACTTCCAGTGACACACAGGTAAGACACTGTAACTTCACTTTACATTGCAGTTTTGTGTTGGACATTGGACATGGCTGCATGATTTCCCTATGTCTATGGCCACTTACTGTACCCTTTGGCATCTCTATTTTCAGATCTCTGTGCCCCACTCTGGCTGCTGGTGTGTTTACTGCTGCCCACTACAGGTCATACCAATGTATATATAACTGTACATATGATTTGCAATGTTTACAGATTGTTGAACCAATACATTTTTCAATCAATTGACAGACTCCAGACTTGTATTTGTTCCAAGGGTGTTTATTTAAGTGCTACGAGGTTCAGGGGATCTGCAATGGGCTTGGGTGATGGTGGAGGAATGTCCAGTTAGAGCCCAGTCTCTTTGTATCACAGGTGCATTGTCCAGGGGGTCATAGGAAGGGGAGCAATGGCAGTTCAAGGTGAACTTCCTGAGGGGGGGTCTTGGCAATGTTCTCTGGCTTCTGCCTGGATTGCAAGGACCGTTTGTGGGGTGGTTCTCCTTCTGCAGGGGGTGGGGTGCTGGTGGCCTCTTGTTCAAGTGACAGGGCCGCCTGTCCACTAGTGCCGGCAGAGGTGGAGGGCTGTTCTTCGGTGTGGCTAGTGTCAGGGGCCCGTTGGTGTGCTACTGCCTCCCTCATGGCATTGGCCATGTCAGCCAGCACACCCTGCAATGGTGACCAGGATGGTGTGGATGTGTTTGAGGTCCTCCCTGATCCCCAGGTACTGTCCCTCCTGCAGTTGCTGTACCTCCTGCAACTTGGCCACTATCTGGCCCAAGATCTCCTGGGAAGGGTGGTATACTCCAGGATCCCTGCAGGTGCCTCATGGAGAGTGTGTTCCCTGGGCCTATCCTCCCCCTGTCACACAGCAGTCCTCCCAGCTTCCCTGTTGTCCTGAGCCTCTGTCCCCTGAACTGTGTGCCCACTGCCACAGACTCCAGGTCCCTGATTGTCTTGGGTTTGTGGGGTTGCCTGGGCTCCCTGTAGTGGTGGACACACTGCTGATTGACGTGCCCTGGGGACAGTGGTATGGGCCCGCTGGGTGGCTGCTGTGCTGGTGTTTCCTGAGGGGGGAGGGTCTGTGGTGTTATGGGACTGTGCCTGGGTACCCGACTGTCCAGAGGTCCCTGATGGGCCAGGTTGGTCATCATGATCCAGGCGTGCAGAGTTGCTGTCATCACTGTGGGCCTCTTCTGTGGGGGGACTGGATGCTGGTGGCACCTCCTCTCTGGTGACGTTAAGTAGGGGTCCTGTGGGGATGTAAATGCAGTGTTATTGTATCTGCGTGTGCCATCTTGTGCATGGGTGTGTTTCCCTGTATGGTTGTGATGACCCTGTCAGCTTTGCCTTGTGTGTGGTGATTTTGTGGGCTAGGTGATTCTCTCTAATGGGCATGATTCAGTGTCCATGCAGGTCTGTGACGGGTGTCCTTGCATATGTGTTGCATGCAGGGCTTGGTATTGGGATGGGTGGGTTGTGATGGTGGGGTATTTGTGAGGTGGTAGAGTGATGGGGTGAGAGTAGGGGTAGGAGTTTGTAATGGCATGCAGGTAGGGTGGGGGATATAGTAGTAAAGATTTGACTTACCAGAGTCCAGTCCTCCTGCTACTCCTGCGAGGCCTTCGGGATGCATTATTGCCAAGACTTGCTCCTCCCATGTTGTTAGTTGTGGGGGAGTAGGAGGAGGGCCACCGCCAGTCCTCTGTACAGCTACCTGGTGTCTTGCAACCACGGGACGCACCTTCCCCCGTAGGTCGTTCCACCTCTTCCTGATGTCATCCCTTGTTCTGGGGTGCTGTCCCACAGCGTTGTCCCTGTCCGCGACTCTCCGCCACAGCTCCATCTTCCTTGCAATGGACGTCTGCTGCACCTGTGATCTGAATAGCTGTGGCTCTACCCAGATGATTTCCTTCACAATGATCCTTAGCTCCTCCTATGAAAACCTGGGGTGTCTTTGGGGTGCCATGGATGTAATGTGAGTGGTATGTGTGAGGATGTGTGGGGTGATGTGTTGTGGTGTGTGCTGTGAGGTGCGTGGATGGTGTATGGGTGATGGTGTTCTGTGGCTCAGATTGAGTGGGTGCTCCTTGCTTGTCTCTCTCTCTCTGTTAGCTATATTTTTTTTCATAGAAAGGGTTGGGGGTAATGTGGGTGTGTGTTATATAGTGGTGTGGGTGTGTGGGTGTGGTGTATGTATGTGTGTCAGGTGTGTGTAGTTTGAATTGTCCAATGTGGTGGAGTTGTGTAAGTGTGTGTGTATTATGAGCACGGCGGTGTGTACACCAATAGTTTACCGCAGTTGAAAGACTGCCGCAGTGATTCGTGGGTCCTGATACTGTGGAAGTATTCCTGTTGGCGTAACGGTGTGGGTTTTGGTACCGGCAGTTTATCACTGACCTTTGGTCTGGCGGACTTATGTGGGTATCTGTATAGTGGCGGATTTCTCTGTGTGGGCCATAATACTCACGGTATGTTGGCGGCCATCAGCACGGCGGTAGGCGGCATTTACCGCCAATGTTGTAATGAGGGCCATCATCTTTTTACAAATTTGAGAGGACTGAGAAATTGGAATCCTATTGTAAATGTTCAGAATATGAATACTCAAATGCAGAATACCCAACAGCAGATGCAACATTTTCAAGTGCCACATCAGCAAATGCAATAGCAGATGCAAATGATGCCACAACAGCTGCAAATGCAAATACTTCAAGCTCCAATGGCACAGCAGCAGGTAGTGGTTCCTCAGCAGTACATGTGCCAAAGGTTAGGACAAAATGATCAACAGTTGATTACCCAATATCCCTTATACAGTGAGGATGAATTGAGTGATGAAATTGTGAGTGAGAGTTCGGACAAAGAAGAATGTGCGTTAGCAGCTTCATTAGAGGTGGATCAGGTTGGTCCCTATTTAAATAGAACAGTTGTGGGTCATGAAGTTTCATTCTTGGTTGACACACGAGCTACATGCACTACTGTCAGAGCAGCAGAAGTTCCCAATGTGCCACTTTCTGGGAGAACAGTCCAGGCTGCAGGAGTAGCGTATCAACGCCTGATTAATCCGATTATTTAATTGATTCCTGTTAAAATTGGGTACTTTTGATGGCATGCACAAATTCGTAGTCTGTGACTCCAGTCCAGTATGCCTACTGAGAAGAGAGTTGTTGTGCAAATTAAGATGTTCAATTACTTGCATAAATAATGGAATTGTCATCCAAACAAATAGTGATGATGAGGAATCATGCATACTTTGGCTAGTTGGCAGTAATCTAATTAATGAAGAATTCTCATTCATTACTCTTTTTCCTGCATTTATAGTACAGGACCTGACAAATGACCTACGAGATACAGTTATTCTAAAGGTGTGGGATCTTTCTGGAAAAGATATTGGTCTAATTAAAGGAGTGCAACCAGTCAAAGTCACAGTTAAACCTAATGCAGTTTTCCTGAAAAGTCCCCAATATTACATGGCACCAGATGTAATTAAAGGAGTTACTCCTGTAATTGCAGATTTTGTTGCAAGGAGTTTTGAAAGAAGTGCTGAGCAGCCCATGTAACTCATCTATTACGGGTTTACAAAAACCTAGTGGGAAATTTCACATAGTTCAGGATTTGTGAAGAATTCATGACATAGTGGTTAAATGTTGTCCGGTGTTACCTAATCCAGCAGTGATTTTATTCCAAAATCCGTGATGCAGAATGGTTCACAGTAGTGGACTCGTCACAAGCATTTTTCTCAGTGCCTCTATATGAGAATGGCCAGTTTCTGTTTTGTTTTAAATTCTGCAATCATGTCTATTCCTGGTGCAGAATTCCACAAGGAGTTTCAGAATCCCCGTCAATTTTTAATCAGGTGTTGAAAAATGATTTGGATGCATTGGAAATACCTGTCCAATCGACACTGGTTCAGTACAATGATGATATGACATAAACTGTCTCCAGCAAAATTACAGAATTGTCAGAAAGAGGTGAAGTACTTTGGATATCAAATAGAGAAATATGCAAGGAATGTGTCCAGAGAAAGGGTTACAGCTATATTGCAAATTAACCCTCCTGTTACTTAAAGAGATGTTAGTGTGTTTTTGGAATGATGAGTTACTGTCGCTAATGGATTCCTAATTTTTCTATTATTTCCAAGCCTTTGCAAAGATTAACCCAGAAAGATATTACTGATCCAGTTCCCTTTGATGAAGCTTGTATGAAAGCTCTAGAAATGCCTGACTATACAAAACCATTTTCACTGTTTTGTTATAAACGTGATTGTAGTGCTTTTCTGTCCTAACACAGGTACATGGTGGAGTAAGTCATCTTGCAGCATATCTTTCAGCTACATTGGATCCAGTTGCTGCAGCTTTACCAGGCTGCGGTTAGTGCTAGTCTTGCCCAGACTGCGAGCATTGTGGTGGGACATTCTGTAACCGTTCTGGTCCTTCACTCAGTAGAGGTGTTGCTTACCATGGCTAATACTCAATATCTGACAAAAGCTCGGTTTACTATGAGTTATTGATTTTGGGGACACCGAATGTCACCCTGAGAAGGTATGGAGTACTTAATCCTGCTACTCTGTTACCTAAAGGCACTGCTGAATCTGAAAATGTAAGTGAAGTGGACCATGACTACCTGGATGTTACTGAACTGTGTGCCAAACCCAGACCTGATATTCAGGATATTCTGTTAGAGAAAAATGACCAAATAATTATTGTTGATGGTTCCTGTTGAAGAGTTAATGTGGGAACACTGAGAGCTGGTTATGCTGTATGTACCATCTCTGGTGTACTCAAAGCTTCATGGCTTCAAGGAGTTTTTTCTGCACAAGTGGCTAAACTGGTTGCTCTTACTAGAGCATGCTATAGTTCATCACCGCTCAAAATTAAAATGTTTACAGACAGCCAATATGGATTTGGTGTTGTACATGACTCTGGGCATTTGTGGTCCCAAAGAGGTTTTAAGGCCTCTTCTGGCTCGCCTATCAGAAATGGTGACCAGATTCATGAATTACTGGAAGCTTTACAATTACCTGAAAAGATTGCAGTTGTGAAATGCACTGCACATCAAAAAGCTAATTATTTTATCTCTATGGGTAATGCATATGCTGCCAGATATTGTGCACTTAACTGTGCCATCTTCAATAAAGAGTGTAAACATATAACAGGTACTAATGGGACAAATAAAAGTTTTCTGTTGACTGTGGTTGACATTTGGGAGCAAATAAAAAGATTGCATGATGAGGTTCCAGAAGATGAAAAAAGAAGCTGGACAGAATTGGGTTGCAACCAAAGGGAAATTGATGACATCTGGGTTTGAAATGAAGGGCAGGTAATCTTGCCAAACTGTCTACTGACACAAATGGCTAGATATTATCATGGTGAGACCCACATTGTCAGAGATGCAATGATTCGAACATTTAAGCAATCTGGGTCAATCCAAGATTTAGACAGGATGCAGAAGCAATTTGCCACAGATACATTACATGTCAGCAAATGAACGTGGGAAAAAGAACTGTTGTCAATTTGAGCCACATTGGAAGACCAGGTGGTCCATTTAACAGAATGCAGGTGGATTTCATTGAGAGGCCTGTATGTGGTGGTTTGAGGTACGTGTTGGAGATTGCCTGTATATTTAGTCACTGGATTGAAGCCTATCCTACATGTAGAAATGATAGCCTCACAGTAGTAAAGCTGTTATTTAGGGAGTTAGTTCCAAGGTTTGGGTTCCTGGCCTCTTTAGAATCATATAGAGGAAGTCAATTCAATAATGAGGTACTTAAAATGATATGTTCATCCTTAAACATTGAGCAGAAACTGCACTGTCGTTACCGCCCTGAAGCCTCTGGATTAGTAGAGCAAATGAATGATACTTTGAAAGCTCGACTGGCAAAAATGTGTGATTCTACTTCACAAAAATGATGATGTTTTACCTTTGGTTCTGATGAGCATGCAAAGTACACCTGGCAAAAAGCAGACCTTGCCTCATGAAATATTAAAGGACAGAACCATGAGATTGTCAGCTGTTCCTGCAAGTGCGCTTGTAAGCATAACAGATGACATGGAGCTGGATTACTGAAAGGATCCAGCTGATGTGGTATGCTCTTTTTCTCACCAGGGGGAAGTTACAGCCATGTCACCATCCAGTCTATGGGCTGGTGACTGGATGGTGATCAAGAAGTACAAGCGGAAGACGTGCTTAGAGCCTAGGTGGAAGGACAATTTCAGGTCATACCGGTGACGATGACTGCTGTAAAGTGTGCTGGATTCCAAACTGGATTGCGAGTCATACTCGTAAAATGCAATATCGTTTGGATGATGAAGATCCAGTGTTCCTGAGAGCACCAGCAGAAACTGTACAGTCTCAAGAGGAACAAGTGACAAAAACAGAACAAGGGACTGCAGAATTGAAGACAGTGCAAACTAGTGAAGATACAGATCCAAGTACTCCTCTGAAAGCTGAAACTGAAGATAATCCTGATAATCCTCTATAAGCAGAAACAGAAGTGAATGTAGCAGGAAAGTCAAGTCTCAGCCGGAGGACTCTCCCAGAAGCAGCGAATTGTGAAAAAGAGATAAAGCAAATCTTGTTTCCTGAAGTAGCCAAACGTGGAGTTGAATTGAATCAAAGTCATACAGATTTGACTCCTCCTGGAGTGGTTGATGGTGCAAGTAAAACAAATCAAAGTCAAAGAAGAATTTGTCAAATTCCTGTTAAAGCAAGAAGAATTGTCTAGTTGTATCATCACTGTCTAGAAAACTATGAAAGGAGATAGGCGGCCTTCTTTGCATGCAACTGAAAAAGTTCCTGATGTATTGTTGAGCATAAATGAGGAAGCAGAAACAGCAGAAGGAATAGGTCTGAGGGAAGAAGAAATAAGTGCAAGTCGAAAATCAAAAAGGAGGAATGTTGCAAATCAAAGATACTCAGGTCCTGAAAGGTCGTACCTTGCAGCTGATGGGTGAGAACACAAGTTTATGTCCTTTTGTCTTGACTGCGAAAATCCAGTTCATCATTTTGGAACTTGAAATCATAATTGAGCAGAGTTTTGAAATTACATTGTCAAATGACCAAGAAAGACATTATACACTCGAAATAATAGTTAGTGACTAGAAGACTGTGTTCTACTAAAAAAGACATTTGAAACTGGTTTTGACAAAGCTGCTATACAGATTTTGATTAATTCTGGAGAGCCTGAAAGCTGCTGTAGATAATCACAAAGAAAACTGAAGATTATTTTTTATTTTTGTTGAGCTGCATAGTTAAATTTATATTTTTCTTCCTTCCACTTTTTGATTCTTTACAGGCCAGGAATATGAATCACGATAGAAATAAGGGATGCAAGTATCCGTGTGTTGGGTTGGCAGCTGTATGTCTGTTGTTAAGTTTATTGTTAATTACAAGAATGAGTGTTTCTGATGTAACTGACATTACTTATTCACCTTCTTCAATATTAGAGGTTATCACACTTTCTGAGTTAGACAAGTTCTATAAAGATGAGAATTACTTACACTTAGACAGCTCAAAATGAGCTCTTTCTTCTAATGTTTACTATTGTTTGTTGTATGAATATGTTGATACTATGGATGTGAGAGGATGTTATGCGTGTACACAAATTCCTTCCTCTGGGATTACGTATTTTAGTTAACCACTAACTTATTGGATTAGTTGTAGTCTTTTACCATCAAGACTTTATAATCAGAAGTACATACCATATTTTTACTCAAATGTTGACTTAGTATTTTCTTTTGTTTCAGTTAAGCAATACTTGAGTAGCATTGTTACAGCTAGAAACATACTGTAGGAGGTTTCTTGGAACCGACACTGACATTTGGTACAACCTATGCTCACAGGAATAATCTAACATGTATACTTTCAACAAGTGAAAATAATGTCCTGAATCAAGTTGATGATAGTTGAAAGGCAATGACGGAGAAAATAGAGAAGGGTTTAGTAAAACACAATTACAATAATGATCATGCATATAGCGTAACTAACATACAAGGAAATCTTGCTTTAGATTACCAACATGTAGGACAGCTTTGTATATGCTGGCCTCAATCTAGAACTGATACTAAATTTGTTGGGAATGAGTGAATATAGACATGTATTTCTGTTTAGAAATCTATGGTACTTTATGCTAAATGGACAAGATCTTGCAATTGTAAATGTGTACCATTTTTATGGTAAAAATGCCTATTATCGCCTCCTTCGGGGATGGTATGGGATTTGTTACCTGGCAGCGGGTTTCCCTAAAATGCACAAGATTGACAACATACATGATACTCATGAGAACTTAAGAACAAGATCAAAAAGGGTAAGTTATTCAGAAATATTTTGAGATATATCTTGAACAATTATTCCTTCTGTAGGAGTTGTTCTGAATGTCATAAAAATGAGGAAACTGTAAAACATTGGGGACAAAGGGGGTCATTCTGACCCCGGCGGTCTCAGACCGCCGGGGCCAGGGTCGGCGGGAGCACCGCCGACAGACCGGCGGTGCCCCGCAGGCCATTCTGACCGCGGCGCTTTGGCCGCGGTCAGTGCAGGAAAACCGGCGGTCTCCCGCCGATTTTCCGCTGCCCGTCAGAATCCTCCAAGGCGGCGCAGCATGCTGCGCCGCCTTGGGGATTCTGACACCCCCTACTGCCATCCTGTTCCTGGCGGTTCGCCCGCCAGGAACAGGATGGCGGTAGGGGGTGTCGCGGGGCCCCTGGGGGCCCCTGCAGTGCCCATGCCCATGGCATGGGCACTGCAGGGGCCCCCGTAAGAGGGCCCCGCAAAGTATTTCAGTGTCTGCAAAGCAGACACTGAAATACGCGACGGGTGCAACTGCACCCGTCGCACCTTCCCACTACGCCGGCTCCATTCGGAGCCGGCGTCCTCGTGGGAAGGTCGATTTGCCCTGGGCTGGCGGGCGGCCTTTTGGCGGCCGCCCGCCAGCCCAGGGCAAATCCCAAAATACCCTCAGCGGTCTTTTGACCGCGGAGCGGTATTTTGGAGGGGGAACATTGGCGGGCGGCCTCCGCCGCCCGCCAATGTTAGAATCACCCCCAAAATGTTAATAGATTTTTGAGGAGCAATACTTCTCATGGACACAGAAATGGGGGCTGTCCGCTCGCTGGTTCTTCAGTACCGTCTTGCATTAGACAGCCTGTTTGCAAAAGAAGGCGGAGTCTGTTGGATGCTTAAGGCACAACATTAGCAGACAACAGTAAAGAAATTAGAAGTTACATTAGAAATTAGACAAAGTTTGAATTCTGACCTAAAGGACCTGAAAAAAACAAATGTGTGCGAAAATATAGGCAAAAGTTTTACAAAAATGGGAAATTAGTTGAGAAATCTTGGTAAGGTGTTGTGGGAACAATACCGAAACTATTATTAAAAGTGGTTGTGTAAGTACTTGCATAATCGGATTTTACAAACTGTACAGATTCATAAAATTACAAACTGCAAGAAATAAACAGAGGAGGGTAGAAATAGAAATGGAAAAGATAAGAAGCAGACACTTTTGTGATATGAGACATTTTGAAGCATTGAGAAAATCTAATTGTAGATGTACTAAACAAACTAAGCTTTGAATTGTCTCATTAATGAAATGTTATTTTGTGATGGCACATACTACTGTGAGAGGAGGGATTGTTAGAGAGCCAACAATATTAATAAAATATGAGTAACCAAAACCAAAATGTTATGATTAACGTGTATTAAAAGACCTAATTTAGAGAAATTTGGGCTAGAAATGGTAAATGTGCATGTATGAAATGTGTTTGACATGATGTCTGCCACTTCGAGTTCTGTCAAAAATAGTAAGTAACTGTGAAAATGTATTTTGATTAATCATAATCATTTATGCAGACAAAAGATTATTAATATTAATTAGAAAAACTAATGATGTGAAAATATTATTGGAATTATTTTATTATTCATTAGTAAAAAGGCCTACATTTTAGTATTTTTCCACAAGTACAGTGGTGAAATGTTATGCTTACTTTGCTGATATCCTTACTGTAAACATGTTTTATTCACTGTTCATTTGAAAAGCACACAGTGGAAATCTACTGTTGTATACTATTCTGTTCATTCTTTACTTCCTTGTGATAAATATTGAAAGTTTTAACAATGGGCTTTAGTTTCTGGTAGGAAGTAATGTTAGCTAAATGTCATGTTCTGTGGTGTTTTCTACAATGTTATTATTCTGCGGAAACTGCTGACCAGAAAGGCACGTCAACATGGGCTTATCTTGGAGAAGAATAAAGAAACGTTACAAACCAGAGGAGAAGTGTAATTCAATTGGTTGCTCACTATCACACCTCATAGTCTTGTCTAATAGGAGTCTAGCTAGTGATTTTTGGGACTTTAATTAGGCAAAGTTTTAGGTGAGGTAAGTCAGTTCTTTGTAGTTTCAATTCAGTGCAGCTCTTTTCAGTTTCTGTCCAGCTACTTATGATTTTAGCAGTTCAGATACCTTAGGCCCAACATTACTAAATTGTTGCCCCTTTCATGTTCCTGATGCTGATCGCTGAAGACCTGTTCCTGTGCTCTGATGATGAAGACTCTGCTAGTTTTTGTCCCAGTTAGGAGAGGTATAACCAATGTATATTTGTTTTTCTTCTTAGAGGTTTTCTCTTAGAAATCCAAATGCATAAAGATGTTTTCCAAATGTATTGTTTGCCTTATTTTTAATTTTTGCATGTGCAAAGCCCAGGCCCACACATGCTTTTAGAATTAGAATTTGGTAGTTAGCATGTCTTACCCAATAATTGAATTAAATGTTTATTAATTGATTATGAATCTTTCAACTGCACAATTAATGAAATCTATTGCTATTCCTCAAATATTTGTGTTGTTATTATGTATAATTTTTTTGGAGTGTTTAATGATGATTGCTCTTATTAGACTAGGATTTTTCAAACGTTTTGGACAGCCTGTGTTATTCATGTATTGCTATCATTTGGTTTTGCGCATCATTTACAGGACCTGAGCATTGTTAATATAAGGGCAATAAATGTTTAAACTTTATTAAATTGGTATGGCAATTCATGACCACATAGGTCACGGTGCGTATAAATTACTTACTCCATATTGCATATTTTGGTTGTTTATGGCAATTCGTTCTCATTGTTTGATTCAATTATCTTATTACTCCTGTCTGAGTCAAAAGATTTGAGTCAACCTCTGAGGGTAGTAGATGTCACTGCCCTAATACGTGTCACATAAGCCTAATTTAGGAGGTTGCACGCCCACAATGTTATCATGAAATCCGACCAATGATCAGAGAACTTTTAAAAGTTGAGAGCAACTTCAATCTACCATTTGGAGAAAATAAAACCAAAAAGCACAGTGTTATATTGTTTGTACCACTTTTTACCTTCCTGGGCCGCATCACAAAACATTTTGGCTGGTGCTATTACATATCCTTAAAGGTAAGCAAGGCAGTGTTTGATGCAAACACCTTTCGTCACTGTGTTATGAAAACAGCATTAAGGAGGTGGTAGTGTGAACAGATTGTATGTTTTTGTGTGTACGTATTTAAGCAGACAGACTGCAGCTGAGCTAAAGCAACTCCACAAAAACACACCACCTCATAATAACACATCACAAGAACAGCAGAACAGCTGAACACCACAACATAAGAACACAACAGAACAACTACAGCAAATATAGCACACAACAACATAGCATAATCCAGTAAACAAAATGCAACAAAGGACGGTCACAATGACCACAAAACAACAACATTTAGCAATAAAGCAACAAACCAAATCAAAGCAGCATAACAAGACGACATCTTCACAACAGCACAACACAATAATGCAGTAATGCAAAACAACAAAACAGCACATGTTGGCAATTGTGCTGCATCAAGTGTTGCTGTGTTTTTGTGATCTTGTGTTGTGGTGTGGTGTTATTGTGTTGTATTATGTTTGTACTTTCGTTTTTTGTGATTTTCTGACACAAATTTTATGGTGTTACAAAAGTAGGTCCCTATGTAATTGAAGAGCATTGTACTGACATACTTGTGTTGTGTTATGTCATTATTTAGTTCCTCAAGAGTGTTACTGGTTTTGTGCAGTATTCTTGCATTGAGTTTTTGTTTTGCTTTGTATTTTTAGGTTGTTCTGTTGTGGTGTTCTGGTGGTGTGTAGTCTGTAGCAGCACTGTTATGTCGCAATGCAGTTTTCGTAGTGCCTTTTGTTTTGATACTGTTGTGTTATGTTCCGTAATTGCTTTAGAGGCATCAACAAATGTTGATAAATTTTCAGACAATAGTTAAAGTGACAACAGCCATTTACCACTGCCTAAGATGGTAACAGCCTAAGATGGTAACATACACCTGTTCCTGCTGTTTGGGAACTCAAGCCTTATATCCCACTTCCAATGCTCACTTTACGTAATCCAGCCCTAAACCTAATTCCTCTGACAAAGATGTTTGCAAATTATATTGCAATCTCAGCTGCTTGGTTTTAATTGCTTTCATTTATGAATTTTATGTATTTGATGTATTATGCTTACAAGAAGGGTGGTGTGAGTCTGATATTCAACTATTAGGTTTTGAGTGGAATTACAACCATGTAAAATGAAACTCTCGGACTAGGAAAGGCTGCAATAAGGTAGGCCTAGCCAAATAAATACAACTGAACAAAAACTAAAATGCAAGCAACATAAAAACTAACACACACTTCTTACAAGCCACTTAAATTGAAAATGGGCATGTAAGAGACACATTTTAACATATATATACATATATATATATATATATATATATATATATATATATACACAGAAGCAAGAATAAAAGAAACACCATTAGGGAGGTTCACAAAACAATGCAATGATTTAAATGTAGCTATCCAGAAGATAGTTGGCCAGCAATAGGAGACTTCAATGTAAAGTTAATGTCTGAAACAAATTTAGATGAATCAGCATTAGTACAGGATATTCCATTACTAGCAATTGGACCTCAAAGAAGAGACAGGCAAGAAGAATGTTTAATTGAGGCAAATAAGCGGATTGGTCGAGGAACAGGCTAATGCTAACAGGGAGGTAGTCATTGGAGTGCTAAAAGCTATATGTCCATCACGAGGGTGAGACAGCAGGATGTGGTGCAGATTATTTATTTGTTGCTATCTGTTGTAGGATCTGTTCCAGGCCCCAGCCGAGAGTATATGACAGTCTGGATCATAGGTCCTTCCTTCATGAAGTGGGCTGAGAAGCAAGTAAGAAATAGATGTCATAGAATTCAATTGGCTTTCAACTGACCTGATATTCGTGTGAGTTTGAACAGGAAATGTGGCATGTTATGATGGGAATTCCTGCCATTATTGAACAGGTTGGTAGGGGAGAATGATTTAGTGAAGGTGAAAGAGTTTGCGGTGATAAAGAATATAAAACCTGACATGAGAGAGATGAAGAGGTTACAGGAAGCAACTTTTATTTTATGCTCGAAATTAACCCTTGGGTGAGTTGTAGGAGGGCGATAATCTGGCGGCCACAGACAAAGCCAGGCAGAATGTTAACAGGAATTTGCATACGTTTTCAAGTGAAGAATATGTGGGCAGGATAGTGCATCTGCCATTGCAATCTGAGGTGGCACATTTTTTTCAGGGAGATGAGTTCATCTGTCTACAACGGGGATGGACTTGTATTTGATGCAGGTATGTGAGGCATTGTCAGATGCACAAGGCATTTGGTTGTCAGCATCAGCATAGGTGCATGTAGACTGCAGAGCTGGTACAGGAGTGGGGCTGAAAATTCCCTTAGTTGTGGTTTTTCTGTGTGATGGTTTATCAAGATGTTTTCATGGTTTGAAGCAGTTTTATTGTTGGTGGGGTGGGTGAAGCAGTTAACCGGAGGAGGGAAGTAAGTTTACCCTTGCAGAAAGCAGGAAGTTAAAGGTCTACCATTCTAGGAAGTAATCTTAGTTCAGAATGTAGAGTATAGCTCCAGTCACAGGCCATCAAGTTGGGGGAATTGTTGGGGGGCTATTAGGGTTGTGGCAATCCAAGCATTAGGTGAATATCATCAATAAAGTGATTTCCCAAGGGATACAAATTTTTTTGTGATGTGCACCTGTCTGACTAAAGCAGCCTTTTCCACAGTACAAGTTGTCATTTGTCTGTGTTGGGCCCTGTCGCTCAACAGAGGGTTCGGGGCAGCTCAGTCTAGAGGACTGTTAGCTGTATTTTGGCTGAGCTTGGTAAGTAGAAGCGGGGTGGCGGCTTCAAGTAGTGGCACTTCTATCTGCTACCATCTTGTGGTAAGCCGACACAGTGGCTGGTAGTCAAAGACAGGGCCAGATGTTTCACCTTCCCATCCCCTTTTATTTCGTTGGAGGGGCTCTCTTGGGAGTGGAGGTTGGTTGTATGGGCCAGGTGCACAGGAATGAGTTTGTGTGTGTCTTTGCTACTGATGAGTGGGTGCAGTTTGATGGTTTGTGGAGAGGTTTTCATTGATTAAAGAGGGTTTATTACTGTTGGGGGCAGCTGAAGCAACTTGAAGGGGGTGGCTTGCAGAAACCAGGAAGTTAAAGGTTTACAGTTTTGGGAGTAAAGTTAATTCAGGATGTAGATTACAGCTACAGTGACAGGCAATCGAGATGGTGGAATTGTGGCAGGAGGAACTTTTAGAGGAGGGGGAAGGCTAAGCAGAAGGTGAATATTCATGTTTTGTGAGGACGATAGTTTTGTAAGGTGATTTGCCTAGGGTTGCAAAGTATTTGTGATGTGCAACTGCCTAGTTAAAGCGGCCTTTTCTAGACAACATGCCAGTTGTCTGTGCTGGGCCCTCTTGCCCAAAAACGATTACAGGGAAACCAAACAATTGTTAAAAAATCCACCCATCTTGGCTGTTTCTCATACAATCAAGACTATGGAGTAATAGTACAAGCAAGCGATGTGAAATGCCAGAAATAGTGATGTGAGTCAGACTTTAGTTCAGCCAACAAGCGTGGTTTGTGAGAGAAATGAAACTAAGCTTGTGCCATGTTGTGTCATCAAAACATATTCATAGGATTAACGAAAAATGTGAAGAAATTCCCTGGGCTCTTTAACTGAATGAAAACAGGAACATATCTGTGGAGGGATCTTAGAGCGCTTTACAGCGAGAACCATGAAAAAGACAAAAGCCATGGCACATTTATACAGAAATATTTGATGTATATAATTACTATTTAAAATTTTTTACTTGTTTGAAACATGGAATCTTTGAGAGGCTGGGTCTGAGCGGATCAGTGCACCCCATGTATCTGGCTTACTTTGGGGACTCCCATATGCCTGCTAGATGACTGAACTATAACTTGCAAACATACACTTAGAAGGCAATCGAATATGAATTATGAATGCATGGCTTGTCTTATTGGAAAGCAGTGCAAATAGAAACGACAGAGTCGAAAGGCACTTTGAACAGAACTAGAAGGTGAACTAAAAAACAAAGCAATCCGAGGACTGGGCAAAATGAAAACGTCTATGCGACAATTTACAAGACTTTTGCTCTCATGGAGGATACCTGCCACCAATCATCTGGCGTAGCATGGAATCTGCTGCCTTGCCAGCTGTTTGAACCTTACTGATGTTTCAACTGCCCCATCCAAACGAGGCCCACCTTCTCAGATGTGGTGATCAGTTGCTTTTCGTACAGACATCGAACTGAAGGCAGATTTTGTTCTCGTTCGAGGGGTCATAGCTTGGCAGTCTGGGCTCGACTGAATCCTGTTCCAAAGGAGCAAGTCTAAATTTAATTTACCGACTTTCTTTCTGAAGTGGCATACTGCGCGAAAAATGATGGCATGAAAAGGCTGACCGGAAAATTTGTTAAGGAGGTCCTTTTTGGACGTGATTAGGAAATGGAGGCAACACTGACTTGCCATACTGTAGAAGGGTCAGTAAAATACGAATTACCTGCACTTCTTTTGTCCTAATTCAAACAACTGTGAAGAGGCCCCATGCCAGGAGATTGCTTCAGCCTGCCTGGTGTTTGATTCAACAGTAGTGAGCCTGCTGTCACTTGTGCTTTAGAATTTCCGTTATGTCTCTGGGTGGGTTTCTACATCCCAGCAAGGTTGACTTCTATTCACTCCAAAAACAACTAGTTACTGCTGTGGATTCAATAGGACATCAAGGGTCTGCAATACAAAACAGTGAAATACATTGCCTCAGTTTCCTTAGCGCTTAAACTATTGGAAATTAACTGAAAAGATGCTGAATGACAGCATGGACACCAGGGGTTTAGGGTCTGGGTTCGCAAAATTTATGTAATTTGCTTTCACTTAATTAAGTGACATTTCCGGAAACTTACATGAAATTCCACGTAATTACTTTAAATACCAAATCATCATTTAGTGCTATATTTTAGTGTGAAATGCATTCTTGCGCCATTATCTGATTATCGGATGCATTTTTCAAAAGACAAGGCTAAAAAAATAAAAGTGCTGTGATCAGCAGCTTACTTTATGGTTGTATGGGTTGTTCCTGTGCTATAGTATTACCACATATGGTGACATAATCAGGTCATTATTGTGTAATTTCAGGAATTCTGTGTAACAAGTGTAACATGAAATTCACAAAATTACCAGAATTACCCAGCATAATTAAAATTTTGCCTGGGCAAAATTTAGAGCGGCTATTATAACCAATCTGGAGTTTAGGACACAAGGCATGAGAATAGAATTGGTAGCTGGTTTATTTTTGGGTTTTAATTTGAAACAGTGAGATGAGTCAGACTTTAGTTCAGCTAACAAACGTTGTCTGCTAGGGAAATGAAACTAAGCACGTGCCATGCTAAATTATCGAAATATATTCATAGGAATAGCGAAAAACTGCGAAGAAATTCTCTGGACTCTTTACTGAACGAAACAGGAAAGATTTATGTTGGGACATTAGGGCACTTTACAGAGAGAACCATAAAAAAGTCAAAAATGATGGAGCATTTGTAGAGAAATATTTCGGGGCAGATTTAGAAAGATTTGACGCAACACAATGAAACCCAGATTGCAAAGCAAAGAGACAACTGCCAAGTTCTCATTGTGCACACCATTGACATTTCAATGTTTGTAGTGTACTTATGAGTCACATTTGCATGCTTCATGTGTGACACTTGAGTGACACTTTACTCCATGCAGTTAGATAAGAAAACTAGTGCGAGGCTGCGATTTTCATTGCTATTATTTCCTTTGAGTTCAGTACCTATAGTTGTAGATTTGTATTCAAAGTAGCCGAACTACATGTGCCAAGATGCAATGAAAAATATGACTGGATGAACTGCTATATACTAGTGCACTGTATATTTACTATATATATTACCTTATAGTATTAAAGGATTGATATGTCTCATGTTCTTTGCACAGAAAAGTGGTTATTGCCTTAGTTGGGGGACTACTCACTTCAAGGAATAATCACGCCATGTCAGGGTGAATCCTCAGAGTCACCAAATACACTGAACTCAACACCCTTGGTACCTATAGCACAGGCCAAGAAATATTAACTTTTGTACACACATGCCCCTAAGCTACCAGGGGGTTGAGTTCAGGGTAATTTAGTGACTTTGTGGGTTCAACCAAACAAGGGTTGTGAGTATTCCTTGAGTTGGGTAGTCACCACCCTCAAATAATAATTGCAATTCTTATACACAAGAAAAGGGACAGGAGCACAAGCTCCAACAGGGCCCATTTTTTCCTCATTACACTTGGTTTGTGCCTTTCTTCTACACCACTGCTGATTTGTAACCAAGGCTGCTTGTGACCTCACTTCCTTGTTGGCACTGCTTTGCAAGCTCTTTGTCTTAGTGTTTAATATGAGCCGGTGGTTGGCCCTTTGGTGCCCATTTTCGTGGGTGGCAGTTATTTTTTTCTCATTAGACTTTATTCAAGAAAAGAGTACGAAAACAAACAAGTGGGGAGAATGAGGAAGAGAAAGACAGAAAACTGTGACAAAGAGAGAAAGCGGGCACCTGAAAGATTGAGATAAAGGACAGGGAGTGTCTAGTGGTGGATTAGAGAGGCATGTGGTGGAATCAATACTACTCAGTCTTGGTATTCGGCACACCCACGTTCAACAGTGCCTGTCTCAGGCTTCTCAGCAAAACTGTGGGACCAGGCACTTCCTCTTTTACATATTAAGCATTGCTTTGGTCGTGGTGCATTTTTTAGTTTGCCCAGCTACTGGTGCCCTTTTGCTCATCTGCTGGACTTGTCCTACAAACTTCTCTCCCACACCTTTGAATTTTCTTTCTCCCTCAATATTATCACAGCCTAATTGAAACACTCCCAGAACATGCATTTGCAAATGTAATAGGTCTTGCTTTTGCTCGAGTTAGAACTATTGGTGTTGTAAATTTCTAACTGGAACTTTCTTGCGACACAAACTGAAAATAAAAACATTTGACATAGGTGACCTCATTCAAAGCGCCGCCATGAGCATGAAGGATAGAAAAAAGGAAAAAGAAGTTCCCTTGCAGTCAACGTTATCGGCAATAGTGCAATTATCCAAGTAACAGGGTCGATGGCCAAGGCAATAACAAAACCGCCCTTAGGAGGGACAAACGTAAAGCAGTTACCAAAAAAAAACAAAGGATTTTTGAAAGGCAAGCCCATGAACGAGTGAAAGTGAAAGGCGTGAGGTGGGTGTGGTTAAAAGCCCAGATACATAACAACACCTCGGAAACGCAGATCTTGCCCACTGCTATGCTTTACTTAAGAATGCAATGATCACTCTTGCTAGTTCCTTGGCTGTCAAAGACATTTCTGCCCCTCTCTCCCTAGTTTATCTCAGGCTGGCAATTGGTTGTCACCCTGTTCCTGAAATGGCCCGGCCTCGCCTCTCTTTCACTTTCTGATGCCCCTATCTGGGTGCTTCTTTGACGGTCCTTTCCCTCTACTAAATCCACACTTGAGGCGCTCACCCTAGGCTCTCCCTCTCCATCTGTGACCCTCTTATCCATCACAAGTGCAAGAATCGGATGTCAAATGAGGTCTCTGCCGCTCATGGAAGTGCCTCAAGGCTAAATTAAGCAGAGACGATTTCACACGTAGACTCTATGCAGTATACGCAGGGGTCGTATTTATTTTTAGACAAAGGAGGGAGAATTTTGCCTGAATGCTGGACTTAAATGTGTTCCTTTTCAAATTAACTGATAAGAAAAATACATTTTTGTTAGGGGGTTGTCATGATTTTTTTGCTGTATATGGTTAAAATGCCACTATTGCTACTGGACACAAATTCCAAAAGATTTCTCCAATACATCTTATCTGTTGCAGGGACTTTGTTATTATTTGCCATTCATATTACCTGCTCTAGAACTTAGGCTCACTGAGCCTCAGTCTCTTTCTTCAATTTATCCTATTCAACCTCTGACTAGTCGTTTGACGTTCAACCTTATGGATAATCGTTGACAACACGGCCCAGCAAGATGTAGCCAGTTTTGGGCCAACTCACCTTTCATAGCCCAGCACAACAGAATCCATCTCATCTAAATCATGCAACGAAACCGAGAGCACCTAGTCCATCGTGACTAAGTCCGAAGCACATCCCCCAAAAACGCCCCCTCGGCCTCCCTTCTCATCAACATAGTGAACTCGCAGGCCCTGCGGTACAGTTCTAGCTTATTACTTATTGACCTTGCCGTGTCACTGACCTTTGAGGGGGTCGCAGGCTGCTGGAGCAGGCACCACGAAGCTGAGCTAGCTAAGCAGAACTGAGACTTGCTGTGGGAAGCTCACATATTGCCTGTGGCTGTGATGAAGCAGAAAATGAAGGTTTTCATTTATTAACCCTTAAACGTAGTGTGCAATAATCATGTGTGACTTTAACCGAACTAATAAAGATTGTACGGGGACAAAATGTGCCCTCAGAGTAGTTTGCCAACATTTATAAGCGTGCTTTATATAACGTGATGTATTAGAATTGCACTAATCCGACATAATTATAAACGTGTGCTACGATTTGCTTGCTTGAAATGTTTTAGCTTAGCATAACTTTAGTGGAGGCTTTGGCCTAGTTGCCTGTTCTCACGGTTTAGATGCTCGTATTTTTCCAATGTGCTAATAAACGTGTATTTTTGCTTGAAGCTGTACTTTTCCACTGAGATCGTTCACATGCTTATCTTAAGGTTTCGTGCCAGCCTGGCATATTTTCTCCTTATTCCAAGGTCAATCTGCAGGTGCGGACAATGGAAGCTCTGAAAGTGAGTTAATTGGTATAAAATGTTGCAACTTGCGTACTCGTCTCCAAGGATAATGTATGCTTAAGTAAAAGCTTGAGAACTGTTGTTTTTGATTGGACAATTTAAAGCTAACCTATGAACCCTCCAATGGAAGACCCTACTGGATTTGAACTGTTGTCTATTTAAACCAGGTGCACGAGAAGAAAGTAGCTATTACAGCTATTACAGCCATTACAGTTATTACAGCCATTACAGCCATTATTGGGCATCGCCCATACCCGCCATTTTGCAGGACATTGCAGCTATTATGGCCCACTTTGCTGCGACGCCATTTTGAAAGAGACTTTGATGCTTTCTCTAATCGAGAGAAAGAGATTTAGGCCCTCATTCCGACATTG
This sequence comes from Pleurodeles waltl, assembly GCF_031143425.1. Lineage (NCBI taxonomy): Eukaryota > Metazoa > Chordata > Amphibia > Caudata > Salamandridae > Pleurodeles > Pleurodeles waltl. The sequence continues at coordinate 328,038,026 of NC_090448.1, read as the reverse complement.
GCCGGCGGCGGACGCCACCGGCCTGTCGGGGGCCGCCAGAATACCGTTCCGCGGTCGAAAGACCGCGACGGTGATTCTGACTTTCCCGCTGGGCTGGCGGGCGGCCGCCTTCAGGCTGCCCGCCAGCCCAGCGGGAAAGAGGCTTCCACGATGAAGCCGGCTCGGAATCGAGCCGGCGGAGTGGAAGCTGTGCGACGGGTAGAGTTGCACCCGTTGCGTATTTCACTGTCTGCAAAGCAGACAGTGAAATACATTTAGGGGCCCTCTTACGGGGGCCCCTGCAGTGCCCATGCCAGTGGCATGGGCACTGCAGGGGCCCCCAGGGGCCCCGCGACTCCCCCTACCGCCATCCGGTTCCCGGCGGGAGAACCGCCGGGAACTGGATGGCGGTAGGGGGGGTCGGAATCCCCTCGGCGGCGCAGCTAGCTGCGCCGCCTTGGAGGATTCCAATGGGCGGCGGTACACTGGCGGGAGACCGCCAGTGTTGCCGGTCCGACCGCGGCTTTACCGCCGCGGTCGGAATGCCCATTGGAGCACCGCCGGCCTGTCGGCGGTGCTCCCGCGGTCCTCCACCCTGGTGGTTTGAAACCGCCAGGGTCGGAATGAGGGCCTTAATGATTCTTGCCCTAGAGACTTTAACTTCGATCCCTTCGCATGAAGTAGTAGTTTTATTTTGCCGCCGTGAGGCAATTGCCCCGTCCACCCCTGCCCCTTTGCCCCGTCCCATGCTGATCGAGAAACGGTACCTGTGAAACAAAGACTTCCTTGTATGCTGATCGTAATTGGTAAATATGAAAGGAAATTGTACAATTGCATTGTGTTTCTTTTAGGTAACCAACTGCTGATTTTGATAAGATCCCTAGTTAGGAGTTTTCTAAATTTATGTTGCTAAATTGTTTTTGCATGAAGTCCCACATGCCGATGCTAATTTGAGGTTAGATGAGGATTCCTTTTGTTGCACGATGCAATTTGAGACCTTGTTATGCTGACTAAATGTATGCAATTAGTTCATTACAGATTATTGTATTAGTGATTTGCATTGCTATTATCGAATGCCTTGTTATTCAAATGCTACATAGATTGCACCTGTTTCGCCGCTATGGACAGCTATTAATGTTCATTTACGTTTATCATTTGGTGTTGAGACACATCTATATTGTGCTAGCTTTGTTAATATAGGGAAATAAATTCACTAACTTTGAATAAACTGGTGTGGTTATTTCCTGACTGAAAGGTCAGGGTTTCGCCGAAATGTATTCTGGATTGATTGTTAAGTGTTATGTTGATCAGGGTATTGCTTATGTTCGTTATTGATTATTGATTTGATTAAATTGACCGATATAGAGTACGGAGAGTCCCACTTAGCCAAAAGATTCATCGGCCTAAAGAGCGTCCAAATACAGGTAAATTATTAATACGGAACGCTCTATCAGTAGATGGTAGCAGAGGACGGTTTCGTCTTTTGGGACCCCGTACTCTTAAAGTACATGGTGTTGAATTAACGGTTACACCCTTTGAGATCCCACTCGAGAAGTTGAATTAGATTTTTCTTGGGTAAAATAGATTGACAGAATGATGATGGGCTAGGTCCACCACGACTTTCCCGGGATCTCGGAGCTTGCGAATGGAGAGAATGGAGGTGTGGAATCGGCGTTGGCGGTACTAGTGATGGTATGAGTGAAGTTAGGGTTTTGCGCTTGCACAGCTTATTGCCGCAGGGTGTGTGAAAAGGTTGCGAGGAATTTTTTCTTTTTAGAGGATAGCGGAGGTGCGACTCCGAGTGTAGAAGTAGGGAAGTCGTCGAACTTCATAGAAGATAGCGGAGGTGCGACTCCGAGTGTGAGAGTAGGGAAGTCGTCGAACTTCATGTGCGTGTGGCGCTTCGTGCATAAAAAGGTCCACGTGGTTGTTGTTGTTGAGACGGGCCCTGCGAGGTCAAGAGACTCCGGAGTATGTTGTTCTATGTTGTGGTCTGGGCGGTTTAGTAGGTTGATCGGGCGTGGTCAACGAGTCGGTACGTGTGTTAAGGGAGTGAAAGAAACTTCGACTTCGGGCTTTGACAAGATTCTAAGTGCACTAGAATAGATCATTGACAAGTTGAGAGTAGGTCTGCGGGTCAGATTTGCTTGCGAAAGTGGGGACCGAGAAAGATGGAATAACTGCCGAGGCTAGTGAAAAATCCCTAAGGTCCTGAAGCGATTGTGTTAGCCTTCCTGTAGTAAACCGACAGATCTGTTTTAGTTTTTGTAGCTCGCGATATATGCAAGAAGTTGTCACGAAAAGAGCTGAGTGAAGGAGGACTAGCCGCGAGGCTTTGTCAGCCGCAGTGGGTGTGAGTGTGACGTCACTAGGAGCCGCACTGGGATAGGTTGGTTGCAAAGAAGGGTCGCGCACGGATTGGACGCAGTCCGTGGGGCTCGATTGGAAGGGGAAAGGCAAGCGAAGAGTATTCCGGGAATTAAAGTCACCTATTGATTACAAACTTTGTGAAATAAAAGACGAGAAAATGAAATTTTTTAAAGCATTAAGGAGTGCGATGAAGGGAGAGTCTTACATTAAAGCGAGCGTAGGAGAGGAGACGCCACCCGAAGGTACACCAGCTTTCATTGTAATGGAGGAAAAGTGGGTAGCTCCGTGCCTTTGGCTAAAGCAATGGCACAAGTTGACAGAGAAACATGGGAGCGTAGCATTCCCGATCCATGGAACATTCAATATAAGGATTCTAGAGAATTTGAGATTCACGATGTACGACATGAAGGTACCTCCAAGGCCAGCACAGTTTGAGGCTCTAGCGATTTGGGAACTAATGGCTAGACAGCAACAGCAAAATAAGTTCGAGACTAGGATAAGGAAGGTAGAAAAGACACTAGCGGACGCTAGGTGGGATAATGCACAGAAGGTGTGGAGGTCAGATGTATTGCAGGGGATAAAATTGTTTCCCGCGATTACTAAGGAAGAAGAGGAGACAGGTAAGAAAGCTACCTGTAAGACAAACAGGAGGTGTTCCAAGGATAGAGAGGACGAGGAAAAGTTGAGAAGAGAAGAGGAGTTAGAGGATGAGGAGTTCATAATGCAATTGCTGAACGACCGTCCACCACCTTATGCGGAGAGTGGACAAGGTCCAAGTACCAGTTCTGCCCCTCCGGCACCGGTACAGAACAGTGAAACTCAGAGTTCAGGAGCATCATCGGGATCTAAGGACCCGAGTTTACTGTTCACCCCGCAGATACCGCATGTTAGGAGAATATATCCAGATGTGCCCATGTTGAAACCAGCAGAAAATTATCAGCCGCAGATGCCAGGGTACTACAGCAGTGACAACAGTGCAGGAATGATTCTAGATCCAACCGTAAGGGGAGTACAGAATGGTCACAACCCGACATTGGCACAAGCCGAATCAACCCAGTTTTTGATGCCTCAAAAGCAGATGCAGGGTGGGACAGCACATGCTCAGATGACGGGGAGCCAGATGGGCATGCCGGCAATGATGACCCATAGTGTGGGAATGAACATGCCTCAGAACATGGGAAGTGGACAAAACCCAGATGCGATATCGCTACCCATTACTGTAGGTCCACCGGTACCTTTGTATAGTCAGCCTAACTTAGGTAAGAGCGGTCAGGGATCAATGCTGCAGAGTGGGACAGAAAGGAGGTGCATAGAAAACACTCCAGGGATAACCCCTATAGCGGCTCAGCCAAATGGATCCGGATCCTTGATGGAGTTTAGTCCCGTATGTGCTCAGTCAACACTGGTGAGGTCAAGTCCCCCACTGATAATACCTCTGTCATCGAACACTGAAAAGTTGCCGCAACCATCAATGGCAGTCGATGTGAACGCTACACTGATGGGGTTGAATGCGCAACAGCTGACACAGTGGTTCAACAGTCTAAATTCCACTCAAAGCTCAGCGAGTGGGAAGGGAGAAGTTTATATGAATAGGATGAGGTTGAACATGGAAGCACAAGAATTGGTGGAAGGGACTATGGGTGTGAATAGGTTAGAATCCTACTCGGAAGAAGAGCTGAGGTATTTATGTCCCAGGATTACGAAAGAAGTGAATAAGGTACATAAAAGCTTGCAGGAAATAGCTGACAAAAACGGGGTTGACATAGACAAGACAAAACACTTGAGCAGAAGCTATAGGTTGGATTTCGGGACCACAGATTTTGAACACATGAGGTCAGCAGGCATGAAGGCGCACCTTAGAGAATTGTTGCAGAGTGCACAAGTATGGAGGTGCTTAGACAAGTGGGAAAGCAGATGGGTAAAGAGAAAGGAAAAGAGGAGGGACAGTGCTACAGAGCACAATGAGAAAAGACCACAGAGTAGCGAGGCAGTAACCATGTTACCAATGAGGGAGACAGCAGGGGGAAAGTTAATACATGTACCATGGCACAGAAGCGACATTCAGTCTTTTACGGATGATTTTCCCAAACTGAAGAGAGAAACCGATTGAATGGTATCAACAGACTGACAGGTTTGTGAAGCTTGCAAAATGTCTCTGGGAAGACCTGAACACTCTCTTCGAGATTGTGGTTCCAGCAGACTTGTGGGAGGATTGCAAAAGAGCTGTAGGTTGGCCGACAAGTGAACCGGAGAGAGACAGGGAGACGGGTGCACCATCACCTATGGTGATGAGCCTGTACTATAAGGTGATTGAGCATTTGAAGACGAAGGTTGCCGCGAAAAATGTGGATTGGCAGAAGATCGATCGAACTGCCCAAGAGGCTAAAGAGTCGATTCATAGTTACTATGAGAGGTTGTTGAAGGCGTTTAAGAACTACAGCGGCACGGAAACAATAGAGGCGAAGGACATGCTTCATTTTGTGTTTAGATTTGTGGAAGGGCTGAGACCAGAGATAAGTCAGATGATAAAGTCGCATTTGATTTGTTGGCAGTCGGAACCGATTGATGAGGTGTTGAATTATGCGAAATACTGTAGCGACGAAATTGAAGTGAAACAGAAAAAGTTGAAGGAGAAAGTGATGATGATGCAACTTAAAGCAGCTCAGACAGGTCTGCAAGGTTTGCAAGGGTTGCAAGGGTTCCAACAGCAGGTACCGCAACCGCAGCCGCAGTTGCAGGGAAACATGGCGTTTCAGCCACAGGTCAGAGGCAGAGGCAGAGGAGGTTTTGTGAATAATGGTCCGGATTTGAACACTGTTGTGAATGGTGTGCAGGCAATGAAGAAGGTGATGCCGTGTCACGTGTGCGGAATTGTCGGTCATTGGAAACGCGAGTGCCCGATGGTGGTGCAGGAAGGTGCAGGTGCAGGTGTTGGTCAGCAAAACAATGATGTCAATGCATTTCAGACAATGAGGGGACCGAAAATGAGAGGTCCAAACCCAAATTTTCAGACCGTAAATCAGTTGCAGGGATTACAACCTATGCAGCCGCAGCAGATGCAGATGCCTCGTATGCAGATGACGCAAATGCAGCCAATGCACCAGCAGTTACCCATGGTACCTAATCAGCAAATGCAAATACCTTTGGCACCAATGAGTCAGCAGCAAGTGATGGTTCCTCCACAGGTCTTGGGTCAGGTAATGAATACAAATGGCACCGTACAACAGTTCCCATTACACAGTGAGAGTGGAATAAACAATGTGTGGGAGAGTGAAAGTTCAGGAGAGGAAGGAGATTGTGTGCTTGCAGCATCCTTGGAAGTTGATCAAAAGGGTCCGTACGTGGAGGGGAGAGTAATGGGTCATCGTGTCTCATTCTTGGTTGACACAGGAGTAACACGTTCAACTGTTAAGAGCATTGAAGTACCAAATTTGCCACTCTCAGGGAGGACAGTTCAAGTGGTGGGAGTAGCAAACAGGCACCTGACAAACCCAATTACAGATCTGGTACCAGTCAGCATCGGTAACTATCAAGGGTTACACAAATTTGTGGTATGTGACTCAAGCCCGATAGCACTGTTAGGGAGAGACCTATTGTGCAAATTGGGTTGTTCGATTATGTGTTCGAACGAGGGAATAAAAATACAGACGAGCAGTGATGGGGAAGAAGAGGACAGTGTAGAGGGGGACGAGATGGAAATTGTTGATGAAGAGTATCCTCTGATTTGCCTTTTTCCGATGATAACTGAAGAAGATATTCCAGCTGAATTACGGGAAACAGTCGGAAAGGAAGTGTGGGATATGACAGGGAAAGAGGTGGGATTGATGAAAGGAGTGGAACCAGTGAAAGTGACTGTAAAGCCCAATGCAATCTTTCCCCAGACCCCACAATACCACATGGCACAAGACACCCTCATGAAAGTTGCCCAACTCATTGACGAATTCGTAAAACAGGGAGTACTGAAAGAAGTGTTAAGCAGTCCATGTAATTCACCAATCATGGGACTAATAAAGCCGAGTGGAAAGGTCCGACTAGTGCAGGACTTGAGGAAAATAAATGACATCATAGTCAAATGCTGCCCTGTAGTACCGAATCCAGCTGTGATAATGTTTCAAGTCCCTTGCGATGCTGAGTGGTTCTCAGTCATCGATTTGTCACAAGCGTTCTTCTCGGTGCCTCTTCATGAGGACAGCCAATTTCTCTTTTGTTTCAAATTCCTAGACAGAGTGTACAGTTGGTGTCGAATTCCTCAAGGGTTTTCTGAGTCACCGTCAATATTCAATCAGATTCTAAAGAAAGACTTGGAAGCATTAGAATTGCCATTCGAGTCAACCCTAGTACAGTACATTGATGACTTACTGATTGCATCAAAGACAGAAAGTGGCTGCACAGCCGATACCATTGCTCTGTTGAACCATTTGGGAAGGAATGGACATAAGGTGTCTCCTTCCAAATTGCAGTTCTGTCAGAAGAAAGTGAAATACTTGGGTCACCAGATAGAGAAAGGGTCAAGGAAAATAATGAAGGAAAGAATAACGAGTGTACTTCAAATGAGTCCACCAAAGACAAGGAGGGAGGTGAGGAAGTTTTTGGGAATGGTGGGCTATTGTCGCCAGTGGATTCCCAACTTCTCGACTCTAGCAAAGCCTTTACTGAAGCTGACCCAGAAGGATGCCTTGGATCAAATTGAGCTGAAAGGAGATGAGATGGATGCTTTTATCGAATTGAAAGAATGCATGTGCAGGGCTCCAGCTTTAGGTATGCCTGACTACACAAAGCCTTTCACATTGTTTTGTCATGAACGTGATGCATGTTCTTTGTCTGTCTTGACTCAAGCCCATGGTGGCATAAACAGACCAGTAGCGTATTTTTCAGCTACTTTGGATCCGGTCGCAGCAGCACTCCCAGGGTGTTTGCGCGCCGTAGCAGCAGTTGGTATCAGCCTCACTCAGAGTGAAGGAATAGTGATGGGACACCCAGTAACAGTCATGGTCCCTCACTCAGTTGAGATACTTTTGACCCGCTCCCGAACGCAACACATGACTGGAGCAAGACTCACAAGGTATGAAACGATAATCCTGGGCTCACCGAATGTGCAGCTGAAAAGGTGCACTACGTTGAATCCAGCAACCTTGCTTCCTGGTGAAAATGCTGAAATTGAGAACGCTGAAGACGTCGAGCATGACTGCCTTCAGGTGACTGAATTTTGCACAAAACCTCGACCTGACATTAAGGACACTAAGCTTGATGAAAATGACCAGATTGTTTTTGTTGATGGTTCATGTCTAAGAGATGGGATGGGAATTTTGAAAGCAGTATATGCTGTATGTACTGTAACAGGTGTCTTGGAAGCGGCCTGGCTCCAAGGAGTCTATTCTGCACAAGTAGCAGAACTTGTAGCCCTTACAAGAGCATGTCAACTGTCTGCATTGATGAAAGTCACCATTTACACTGATAGTCAGTACGGGTTTGGGATTGTGCATGACTTTGGACAACTATGGTCACAGAGAGGTTTCCTGACTTCTTCAGGGTCCCCAGTGAAAAACGGGGAGAGAATAAGGGAATTGTTACACGCCATTCAAATGCCAGCTGAAGTTGCAGTGGTAAAGTGTAGTGCTCATACAAAAGGACAGGACTATGGGGGTCATTACGACCCTGGCGGAACAAGTCCGCCAGGGCCGTGGGACGCGGTGGCACCGCCGACAGGCCGGCGGTGCCCCGCGGGGCATTCTGACCGCGGCGGCTCAGCCGCGGTCAGAGAAGGGAAACCGGCGGTCTCCCGCTGCCCCAAAGGAATCCTCCAAGCCGGCGCAGCATGCTGCGCCGGCATGGGGATTCCGACTCCCCCTCCCGCCATCCAGTTCCTGGCGGTTCTCCCGCCGGGAACCGGATGGCGGGAGGGGGAGTCGCGGGGCCCCCGTAAGAGGGCCCCTAAAAGTATTTCAGTGTCTGCAAACCAGACACTGAAATACGCGACGGGTGCAACTGCACCCGTCGCACCTTCCCACTCCGCCGGCTCTATTACGAGCCGGCGTCATCGTGGGAAGGGAGTTTTCCCCTGGGCTGGCGGGCGGTCTTGTGAAGACCGCCCGCCAGCCCAGGGGAAAACTCGGAATACCCTCCGCGGTCTTACGACCGCGGAGCGGTATTTCGGAGGGGGGAAGCCTGGCGGGCGGCCTCCGCCGCCCGCCAGGCTCGGAATGAGGGCCTATGTTTCTTTGGGAAATGCATATGCGGATCAAGTTGCAAGATTTTGTGTCTTGAACTGTATATTACTCAGAGATGAATGGAATTCGATAAGTGAACCAGAACTCGAACCAGCTGAAGCATTTGCCTTGAAGGTTGTAGATACAATAGATGAATTAAAAGCATTACAGAATAACGTCAGGGAGGATGAAAGAGATTCCTGGATTAAATCACAATGTATAAAGAGACCAGACGAGTTATGGGTTTCAAATGAGGGAAAGTTTGTTTTGCCAAATAGTCTCTTATCACAGCTTGCGCGGTTCTATCATGGGTAAGCTCACCTAGGGAGAGATGCCATGATAAGATTGTTCAAAACTGATTGGTTTAACCCCAGATTTCGTCAAGCTGCAGAAGCAGTTTGCCATCGATGTGTCACTTGCCAGCAAATGAACCCAGGAAAGGGAACAGTTGTGAACGCGAGCCACATTGGCAGGGCCAGTGGCCCGTTTAGTCGAATGCAGATAGATTTCATTGAGATGCCTGTGCATGGAGGTCTAAAGTATGTGTTGGTGATTGTGTGCATTTTTAGTCACTGGATTGAGGCATACCCCACACGTAGAAATGACAGCCTTACAGTTGCAAAACTATTGTTGAGGGAGTTGATACCACGTTTCGGATTCCCGATCTCTTTAGAATCAGATAGGGGAAGTCACTTCAATAACGAGGTGATAAAGTTACTTTGCGAAGCGCTGAACATTGAGCAAAAGCTGCATTGTAGCTATCGCCCTGAAGCCTCAGGACTGGTGGAGCACATGAATGGTACACTGAAATCGAGAATGGCGAAAATATGTGCATCGACAAATTTGAAATGGCCTGACGCATTGCCCTTAGTGCTAATGTCAATGAGAAACACCCCTGATAGAAAGACTGCATTGTCTCCGCACGAAATTCTCATGGGCAGGGCTATGAGACTTCCTGCAGTTCCTGCAAACGCGCTTTTGAATATTACAGATGATATGGTGTTAGACTACTGCAAGGGTCTGGCTGACGTGGTTCGCTCTTTCTCTCACCAGGTGGAAGCAACCACCTTGCCACCGATCCAAGGTCCAGGACACGCACTGAAAGCAGGTGACTGGGTCGTGGTAAAGAAGCACGTGAGGAAGTCGTGTCTGGAACCCCGTTGGAAAGGCCCTTTCCAAGTGATCCTGACGACAACTACTGCTGTGAAGTGTGCGGGGGTTCCCAACTGGATTCACGCCAGTCACACAAAGAAAGTGTTGTGTCCCACAGATGAGGAAGTTGAAGCGCTGAAACTACCAGTGCCTGATAAAACAGTGCTGAGTGCTGAGACAGAGCAAAACCGAACTGAAAGCGAACAGGCAGGAACGGAAGAGAGAGAGATATTCTCTGAAGACGAAGGGACCAACTCACTTGGGGAAGACCAAGGAGAAAGTTCAGACAGCGACGAAGCAGCTGAAGGTGACAAAGAGCCTGAAGCAGCTGAGGGTAGCAAAGAGCCTGAAGCAGCTGAAGGTGACAAAGAACCTGAAGCAGCTGAAAGTGATAAAGAGCCTCAAGAAAGTAACGGTGACGAAGGGCTCGAAAAAGGTGAAAAAGCAGGAGAGCCTGATCAGAGGAGGGCTTTCCCAGAAGCAGACGATACAGAAAAAGAAAAAGAGAACGTGACTGATTCCCCAGAAGGAGGGAACAAGGCAGAACAGAACGAAACAGTTCAAGCTTCCTCAGAAAAGATCGCAGGTCCATCAAATGGACATGGTGCAAAGAGGAGACTAAGTATATCACCAACAAAACAAAGGACTGAAGAAAGTTTGAACGACGGAGAAAGGCCAAAAGTGAAAGAGAAAAGAAAAGAAGTAACTGTCGTGGTACCATCCCCGAGTGAAGAAAAAGACTTGACAAAAGTGGAAAGTACCAGCGAAGCAGAATCGAAAAGAGAAGCAAAATTGAAAAGGAAAAGGATACCGAACAGAAGATATTCCGGTCCTGAATGGGCATATGTAGTTCATGACGATTGGACTGACGAATTTGTATCTCTAAGCCTCGAGAACGAAGAAGAAGAGATACCAATAGAAAAGAAAAGTTTTATGGACTCTGTAGATTGAAAGGGTAATAAATGACATTGCTTGCTACAATCCAACGTGATACAAACAACCAGCTGAGACATTGCTAAACCGGATGAGACTTTTGCTGAACTGATAAAAGACAGAGTTATTGCCAATTTGAGACAAATGCTGCTAACCGATAAGTGACTGGCCTCCTGAAGAAGACGGTGTGAACATTGCGCTCGTTCAGCTTTGTAACTGAATTGCTAAATAGTTTCCTTATAGGTGCTTCTAGCTCTCTGATTCTATACAGATCATGACGCAAAACAGTAGAAAGAAATATTGTAAATATGCGTGTATAGGCTTGATAATTGCATGTGTACTAATAATAATGGCAATAGTGCTTACAATGCATGGAAAGGGTGAGGATGAGAGAGTTGATGCTTCTACTTTTGCTCCTGTTACTGTTACTGAACTAACTGCACTAAAAAGACTAGAATTAGATGAGAGACACTTGCATGATAAGAAAGAGCTTTCATATAATGTTTTCTATCGCTTGCTAACAGAATATGTTGAGACTATGGATGCGAAAGATTGTTATGTGTGTACACAGATACCGACATCAGTAAAGGAAGGGGTGACTTATCACCACATGCCTCTTACATACGGGATTACATGTAGTATAGTAATGTCTAGATTTTATGGTCAAACTAACCTACAGTATTTTTACTCAAATTATGATGTTACCTTTGCATATGTTCCTATAATAGCGCAGCTAAGCCAGATTGCTAAAGATTGGGATGCTAAAATAATGAGGGAATTTTTCGAGCCAATGCAACCTTTTGAAACGGCTCACGCTCATAGGGAAAACCTTACCTGCTCGCTCTCTGCAGTAGAAATAAGCTTTTTAGATCTCACAGATGATAGAAGGGCACAAATGAATGCGAAATTAGAAAAAGAGCTAAGTAAGAGGACTTCAGTAGACAATTATGATTTTGCCACAATAAAGACACAAGGGAGAATAGCTTTAGATGCTTGGCATGTAGGGAAATTTTGTATTTATCGAGGTGAATATTATTATGACAACATTTTTGTAGGAGCGAGTGAGTGTAAACATACGTTTATCTTTAAGGCCAAATGGACATTCGTGATGAACGGACTAGACCCTGTCATACCAGGTGTATATTACATTTGTGGGTATAATGCCTATTATCGTCTTCCAAAGGGATGGTGGGGGAGATGTTATTTGGGTATAGTGTTCCCAAAGGTTTATCAACTGGATGACCTATCGATGATTCAAAAGACATCTGGATCCCATCGTATCCAGAAAAGAGAGACCGCAGCTGCTGTGGTAGGAGATATATTTGGAGCCATGATTCCTTCATTAGGAGTTGTGTTGAATTCCATCAAAATAAGAAAGTTGTCTACTATAGTGGATAACATGTTGACAAAGTTTTCAGGTGCTATAATCCTGATAGATGCTGAACTTGCAGCGGAAAGAGCTATGACTCTTCAAAATAGGCTTGCTTTAGACATTCTTTTAGCAAAGGATGGCGGCGTATGCAAAATGCTTGGTGCACGACACTGTTGTACGTATATTCCAGATAATAGTGTGAAAATTAAAACTATGCTTGCTAATCTAACAAAAGAGAGTGCAGATTTGAAGGAACTGAAAGAACCAGGAGTGTGGGAGAAGGTTGGAAAAGGACTAGCTTCAGTGGGAAATTGGCTTGGTGGCATTTGGAATGGAATATTGCTAAAAATAATACAGGGAATTTTAATAGTATTGATTTGCATATTTGGAATTTGGGGAATAAAAAGGGGAATAATAATGATAATGGAAAGAATTAAGAGGAGGAAGGAAGAGAAAATAATGAAAAGAATGGCAGAAGAATACAAAGCGAAAACTAGGGGAATTAAAAGGAAAATAGAACTGACAGAATTTTAATGGAATAAAATTTGTGGGAATAGTTTTGTGTGATGACAAGTAGTCATCAGAGGAGGGATTGATGAAGCAGAAAATGAAGGTTTTCATTTATTAACGCTTAAACGTAGTGTGCAATAATCATGTGTGACTTTAACCGAACTAATAAAGATTGTACGGGGACGAAATGTGCCCTCAGAGTAGTTTGCCAACATTTATAAGCGTGCTTTATATAACGTGATGTATTAGAATTGCACTAATCCGACATAATTATAAACGTGTGCTACGATTTGCTTGCTTGAAATGTTTTAGCTTAGCATAACTTTAGTGGAGGCTTTGGCCTAGTTGCCTGGTCTCACGGTTTAGATGCTCGTATTTTTCCAATGTGCTAATAAACGTGTATTTTTGCTTGAAGCTGTACTTTTCCACTGAGATCGTTCACATGCTTATCTTAAGGTTTCGTGCCAGCCTGGCATATTTTCTCCTTACTCCAAGGTCAATCTGCAGGTGCGGACAATGGAAGCTCTGAAAGTGAGTTAATTGGTATAAAATGTTGCAACTTGCGTACTCGTCTCCAAGGATAATGTATGCTTAAGTAAAAGCTTGAGAACTGTTGTTTTTGATTGGACAATTTGAAGCTAACCTATGAACCCTCCAATGGAAGACCCTACTGGATTTGAACTGTTGTCTATTTAAACCAGGTGCACAAGAAGAAAGTAGCTATTACAGCTATTACAGCCATTACAGTTATTACAGCCATTACAGCCATTATTGGGCATCGCCCATACCCGCCATTTTGCAGGACATTGCAGCTATTATGGCCCACTTTGCTGCGACGCCATTTTGAAAGAGACTTTGATGCTTTCTCTAATCGAGAGAAAGAGATTTAATGATTCTTGCCCTAGAGACTTTAACTTCGATCCCTTCGCATGAAGTAGTAGTTTTATTTTGCCGCCGTGAGGCAATTGCCCCGTCCACCCCTGCCCCTTTGCCCCGTCCCATGCTGATCGAGAAACGGTACCTGTGAGACGAAGACTTCCTTGTATGCTGATCGTAATTGGTAAATATGAAAGGAAATTGTACAATTGCATTGTGTTTCTTTTAGGTAACCAACTGCTGATTTTGATAAGATCCCTAGTTAGGAGTTTTCTAAATTTATGTTGCTAAATTGTTTTTGCATGAAGTCCCACATGCCGATGCTAATTTGAGGTTAGATGAGGATTCCTTTTGTTGCACGATGCAATTTGAGACCTTGTTATGCTGACTAAATGTATGCAATTAGTTCATTACAGATTATCGTATTAGTGATTTGCATTGCTATTATCGAATGCCTTGTTATTCAAATGCTACATAGATTGCACCTGTTTCGCCGCTATGGACAGCTATTAATGTTCATTTACGTTTATCATTTGGTGTTGAGACACATCTATATTGTGCTAGATTTGTTAATATAGGGAAATAAATTCACTAACTTTGAATAAACTGGTGTGGTTATTTCCTGACTGAAAGGTCAGGGTTTCGCCGAAATGTATTCTGGATTGATTGTTGAGTGTTATGTTGATCAGGGTATTGCTTATGTTCGTTATTGATTATTGATTTGATTAAATTGACCGATATAGAGTACGGAGAGTCCCACTTAGCCAAAAGATTCATCGGCCTAAAGAGCGTCCAAATACAGGTAAATTATTAATACGGAACGCTCTATCAGCTGTGGGGTCTTGTAAATGGACTTCTGCGCAATTTTCCGATGAACTCAAGGGAACTCTTAATTGTCTGACAACAAGGTATCAATGCGGTAATACAGGGACAATGGCTATTTTGCATTAGTCTAACACCTGATGAGTGACACTTGGCAAAGATGAGATATTCGTGGGATTTAGTATGGCGAAGGGTTTGAGGCTTTTTAAGGCAAACGGCAATTGTTATAAAGAGGGGCAGTTGACAGGCACAAGCAAAGGAATTGCTGAACATTTTATAGAGCTTTGAATAGTAATCGAATTTTTGAAGAAAGGATTCTCAGAAAAAATATATGGTTAATCCATGTTGGATATATGAATCTGGTAAAAACAATAGGCGTGCTTTAAGAGTAAGTATGCGATTGCACTTGTTTGTGGTTTGAGGGGCATAGGATGAGAAGGTTTGTTTATTCTTGTTTTCTCCGTACTGCTGTGTTACAGGTGATCTTGAAGATGATCCAAACGTGCATGGGGAGCCATTGTCTTTTTTTTATTACACGAGTCATGTGGCTGTTCTTTTCAGCCTTTTGATGAGCTGTACTGTTGTTTGAAGGATGCCGTCTAGGGGAACATGTGTGGTTACTGTGATATCATTGAGCAGAAGGTTGCTTCCATCTAGGTGGGACAGGAGGAGCATTGTGAAGTAGATTCCTGTGAGAGAAGGTTTCACTTCTTAAGTAGAGAGAGCTAGGCTGTTTTGGTCTTCTGGTCAATGTGTTATTTGAGTGAAAGGTTCGAGGCATAGATAAATCTGACAGGCTTGGGCTATTCTGTCAGTTTAGGTGTGAAGTCTGTTTGATTTAAGTTAGGGAGCAGTGACTGTATCAAAGAATGTTTGGCATTGTTGGTAAACAGGAGAAATTTGATCTTCGTTGTGTTTAGCATCAGGGTCTTTGGTGACGTCCATAACTGGAGGCTTTGAAGGCAGGCTTTAAATCTCTTTATGTCCTTGTGGATGGTTGCAGAGATTTTCAGACGGTGTTGGGTGCCATACAAGAAAACATGATACTATTAAGATTTATTCTGCTGGTCGCTTCCATATTATGAGAGAATAATTACAGTACATATAAAATTACTGCTCAAATATTCAACGATGAAGCACCCTTCAATAAGTAGCTTCACAACTATTTGATTTTTGCTCAATATGCAAGGTGATTGTGAGTAATCATTGAAGACCAAATAAGCCAAGGAAGTTAGTTGTGCTTGAGAAGATTGATGCACCAAATGACTGCTCATGATGTCAGGTTTGTTTCTCACATTGGTGAGTACCCTCAGATTACTGGTTTCAGGGAATCAGTCCCCATGCAGTGGTTTTATCCATCTAGTCAGTGTCCAGATGCCATTGTCTTCATTGCCATGTTCGTTGCACTACTACATAAAGCATCATGACATAACAGTCTTCATAGTCCTAAAGTAGGCAGAGCACCATAACACCACCTATGTCACCTTTGCCCCACTGTCTTTCTCTGTCCCTCTCCCGTATATCAACGTAGCTCTACTGCCTTTTCTCTGTACCTGCCCTTTTCCTCTCTTTGCATCAGCACCGTGCATATCTCTGTATTTATTTCACTTCCTCATGTCTTTCTGTTTTACCTCTCTCTCTACCTCATCTCTCTGCCTACCCCACCTATCGCTCAACATTTTTTTCTTGCTACCTCTGCCTCTCTGTACCTCACTCTATAATCGTACCTATCTCTCTACTTCTCTTTCACTCTCTCCCTCTTGTATCATTCTTTCTAGCTACCTCACATTTTCTCCCTTTACATTTCTCCCTACTTCACCTTCTATGTTATGTCTCTACCTATCTCAGCTATCTCTTTACCTCACCTTCATGTTTACCTGCTTTATCTATCTACTTTACCTGTCTTGTTGTACTATTCTCTTTACTTCTTTGTCGTTCTACAGTCTCCTGCCCCTCCCATATCTTTTCGGAGCAGGTGATTACTGTCTAACCAAAGAAGTGTACACATGGAACGAGTATAGGAGAGACAAGGCAAGTGAACTTCACCCACATATATTGATGTTCACTGCTGCAGTGAAAATTCTAGTGTGGATTTAATTATGATTACAAGTGTGCAGTATTTAAAGTACAGTTTGAAGCTCTATATGCATTTGCCTTTTTAATATTACACACTTGTCCACTAAACATCCACCAAATCACGATTACCTATCTTTTCTATAATAAGAGGGGCAGTCTGGTTAGAAACTGAATTCTCCATAAAATGTCATGAGACAAAAACTATGTAGATCCAAGTGCAAAAAGAAATGGCTTCATCAATAGTTGCTCAAGTAATACTTGGCGAATGGAGGGTGGGTGGCTTTAGCTTTTGGCTGACTTTGCCTGTCTCTTTCTGGAAGTATAATTCAATTTTGTATGTCATCCTGTGGGGCTGATTTAAATAAAAAATATGTAACAAATTCAAACTTTATTCCAAACAGAAGACTCCAAAATGTACACTGCCTTGGGCTCCAGAAAACCTGGCACTGCTTCAATCTTGTTGTACCCATGTCTGTGTCACTTCTTAGCTTCCTCCCTCTATCTTCTCTTTTCAGTCCTATACCGTGTATGTTAAATAGCACAGACAGTGGTCAGGTCAGAAAAGGTGGAGGCAGAGCCAAGCCAATAGTTTTTTTTGCCTCCAACAATCAGTGTACTTGGAGAGCCAGAGGCTTATTCACAGTTACACATATAACATTCGCATCTCAAATATGCTACATATAAAAGAGCCAACTGGTAAATAAAGGCTAGTACAAATGTAATTTATTTTTCCACATAGCAAAATGCTTTTCTCAATTCACCTATCTTTTTGGATCAAATCAGGGACACTTCTTTCAGAAAAAAAGCTGGGCTTGTCCTGTCTCTTCTTAAAAATAAAATCAGGCATTTGGCTCAAGCCATCATTTGCTTGTCTGTCTTCATTGAACAGTTAGACATGGCTTACGATCCATATCTGAGCTAAGGTCTAGTGAAACACAGTTAATTGCTTTAAATCACATAGTTTAGTAAAGCGTGAAAGCTGGGACTACAACATTGTCCTACATCCATACTAGTCACCAATCCAGCGTCCACCTCTCCTTATACATAGACTCTGTTCCCCCGAGGTAGCACATAACTGCTCAAAGCATAAAACATGCACCCACCTCTAGTCTTACTCAGACCTTGTCCTGACCAACTACTAACATCTCCCTGCATCCTTTCTCTTACTTCCAACTACATTCTGACTTGTGCCGTTTGCTTTGTAGTAGGGTGCCATGTCATTTTTATGGAGATATCTTAATGCATTATGGCTCTTGTAGTCTTGGTCTGCTTCCAGTGAACTAATTAGAACGTAAGGGCTGATAGAAGTGATTGGAGATGAATAACCAGGATTGGAAATAGTGTCAATTATAAAATGAAGAGTGAGATGGTCACCCTACAAGCATCGGTGGTGAGACACAAACATCCTCTGCATGGCAAGAGGTATGTACCCCTGCCTGGAGTGCCCAACTGTACTGCTGTCTGGAACCCTAATGCTGATTTTGTTTGTCATATGTGAACCAGGATTATGCTTCTGTGCCACAACATAAGCCTGTCTCACGGACTGTCGTCTTGTCGAATCGGGAGGGGGGCCCAAAGCACTACCCTCATAGTTTCAGAAGGCTAACACCATTACTAGGAGTTAGGCAGCACAAGTGGTGGTGGCAGTAACTCGTGTTGTAATCAGTATTAGTGAACAGGATCTTTTTAGCCTGTGTCACGGCAGTGAGGCCTACAGGATCACTCACCTTTTTAAAAGATCCACTTTGTGCACTTAACTCATTCATGGCCTACCTCAGATAAATGTTTGTTTGGTGCGCAGCGCATGAGAATTGACTGTGCTTTAGTTGTATGTGTGTCTGGGAAGGGTACATTACAACAATGGAGCAGTACTATACAGTGCATGTGTAGCTGGTACATGTAGTGGGTGTATGAGTACTTGAGAGTAATACATTACATGAGAGATATAATGCTGTGTAGTACACGTATGGATAAAACATGCGCTGAGCAATTGTGTGCTTGCATGGAGTACCATTTATGAAGGGTGAAGTGTTGTGCAGTGCACACTTAGTGAGTGTGTTTGCTGGCACTGCTTGTGTTTTGAAATAACACACCCTGGTGAAAGACAGAAAAGCTTGAGTGCTGAACAGGGAGCGCAGACTGCGTAAGTGCTGAATGCATGTGTGCATGTAAGGGTACGATGTATAGAGGTAGTCCTGAACAATATGTGTACTCTGAGTGTACACCTAATAAATGTGCCTGCAAGGGAGCTTTGTGTAAATGACTATGGGTTCCATTTTAGAAACCGTAGGCCTGCAAGGTAAAAACAAGAGGAGGAGAGGAATCCCTAGAGATAGATTTGTGGATTGCTGCATCCTGTGAGCTTGGAGGGCACACTAAAGGGAAAAGGTTACGACTCCCTTTACATTCCAAAAATTGCTCTTTGTTCCAGTGATATATCACAAGGAAGGGGCCTGGAAACATCTTAGGAAGGGAGTTGGGGCTGATAAGAGAATCATAACAATAGGGCTGGGGGTCGGGATTTAACTTTTTGATTCACATATTACTGAGACTAAAATCCAAATGTGAACTCTGGTCACTCCAATGTATTACATTGTGAACAATCAGCTTTAGAGTTGTGTCTGCTGTGACAGAAGTTTCATGAAGGAAGATGAAAAGGAGAGATGCCCACCTTGAAAAAAGCAGAACCCCAACATAACACTTCAAAGATCCAGACCCTAAATCACATCTAGGGCCTGATTACAACCTTGACGGAGGGGATTACTCCGTCCCAAATGTGACGGATATCCCGACCGCCATATTACAAGTTCCATTATATCCTATGGATCTTGTAATATGGTGGATGGGATATCTGTCACATTTGAGACGGAGTAATCCCTTCCGCCAAGGACTAAATTAGGCCCTTGGTGTCTGTAAAAGGACTATAAGAAGTTGAGGTTGAGTCCCTGAAAATTTGTCATCTGTCAGGCAGCCGGACGAGCTGTGTGAGAAGGGGAAGCTCTGCAAGACATCTGTTTGTGACCAGGACTGGGGACCAAGACCTGCTGGTCTCCCTTCAGGGTGAGGGGACATCGCCCAGGGAAACCAAGACCACCTGCCCTGGAGCCTGGAGCACCAACACCTGCCTACTTAGCAAGACCAGTGTGCCCTGTGAGGAAGTACAGAGCGTTGGAGGGAGTGAGGTCAAGTAGGGAGCCCTAATGTGAGGACTCCATGTGCACCGATTGGGTCATAGCCAGTGTTTAGGACTGTTTCCAGTGACTCCTGTTTGCCAGGAGAAGGCTTACGTAGATTAAGCCATGTGTTGAGCACCCTGCGGTCCTTGCTTCACCTGTATCACTGCGCTACGCTGACCCCCTGATTTTAATGCTTGCCAAGCCCTGCTACTATCTGGGCTGGGGCACTGAGGCTGGAAGAGCCTGCTCCCTTTATCACCATGTACCACGACAACCCTGTATGCCAGGAATGGCTGGTGGTACCAACATTGCCAAAGGATTTAGGCCTCCACCCGAACGAGACACTGAGGCTATGACTTGCAGGTTGGACCTGCACTGCAAGGGAACATCCCCCAACTCGCTGTGGAGGACTCCATGAGACATGTGGATGACATTGAATCCATTCCCTTATGCCCGGCCCACCCCGCCTTGTTGGGCAAAGTCAACTTCCTGAGCAGGGAGCGGCTCTGACATCTCAGAGACCTTCCGCAGGACACCTTGGGAGAAAGCCTGTGCCACCGGGTGCTGCTTCATGGGCTGTGAGAAGCCCGACTTCTCCGAACTGAGCATGACTCGCGGTTGCACTGTGAAGGCACCTGTTGCATCACTGTACTATTCTATGCTGCGAGAGCGTGTAAGACATGAACCCGGCCAGTTGAGCCCTGGGGGATCGCTGCTAACAGTGCTATGGCACCATAGACACTTTTGACTCAATTTTGACCACATTTCTAAAGAGTCAAAGGGAGAACTCTTGAGTGTGGCCTAATAGTTTGTATTCCCTGATGTGGCTACCATTGAATGGGGAATAACCCTGAACATGTTGCATAAAGGAGGGTGGGACAGGGATTCTTCTGATGACTTACTAGAGCCCGACTTCAAGGAGGATTGTGTTGTTGCTTCTCAATTGCATACTTTTTTGCATGCGTAGAGTTAGAAATAAAATACTACTTTCGAAGGAACCTTGACTGCTCGACCACAGGTACTACTGAGAGTAAAGTGCAGAAGGGATATTTGGCTCGGTTGCTGAGGAGCCATAGTAGGCCGGGCACCTGGACATCAGGAGTAAATGGCCTCAACAACCATGGTTGGGCCCAGTATCCCATGCCTGCCCTGTAGCCCTCTGAAAGAGGTTCTGACAACTAGGACCCACTCTGATCAGCCATCTTTATTTCATATTGTGTCACCCAGGATCCTCTAATTTGCCTGCTATCCCTACACCAAAGAACTTCACACCACACCTTGTATGTCCACATTGTCTGTAAAGGCAAAGCTGTCAAGTAGCTCCATGCTATTTTTGACACATTCAGCCAGACCTGTCTCTTCTTATATTCCTTACACCGGATGACAGGTCCCAGAATACAAAATATGGGCCAATAGCCAGGACAGGCTGAAAAAAGCACACTAGGAATGTAAATAGCTTGACAACCTACACTGACACAACGCTTGCTACCATGAAAGGGCCTACTGCAATCACCCAGCCTTTTCAACTTCTCAACAGCTCATTCATTCTTTCGTATTTCATTGTAGTATATCATTTACATAACCCTTAGTACCCCCTAATGAGGCCCCAAAGTGATTCCATTCACTTCATGTTGTTTCCATCCTGCTGCACAGCATGGTTGGTAACTTGTGTATCGACGTTTGGCCTTATACCACTTTCTATCCAATTACTCCTGTTTCTGCTATATTTGCTCTCTCCCACTTACTCCTCTTAAACCTAGCTAGCTGCCTTTCAAGAAAAAGTATCACTTAGTTTGCTTTCTACATAGAATTGGCAGATGTGATGAAATATGGAGACTAATCTGCAGGCAAACTGTTTGTGAAAGATTGGAGTAACTGAAGCATAGTAACTTAGTCAACCTTGCAGATGCAATTGCCTGGCTAAAGATATCACCATTTAACATGAGACAGCAAACAGGCAAGGTAGGTCCACTGATGCTTTGTAAGAACCTAAGACTACAGTTTGTCGCAGAGAATCAGTTTACTCTCATTTTCTGTCTGCTGAATTCTATGGAGAGGTCCCTTGTTATAAATAATTGCAAAGGAAAGAAGATTATGGATTATCAAGAGACTTGCACCTTTTTTAACTGCTCAAAATCATGTGTGCGTATTTCCCATGTGTTTACCAAAAATAGCATTGCTATTGCTTGGCAAGCGTGAGGTAGTAAAAAAACGAAGTAAAGAAACAGCATACATTTGCCAGTTTCCCTCTTGATCAAGAAGAGTTGGCAATTGTTCATACAACTCAATGACCCTTTGCTGATGGGCAAAAAGCACATAAGGTACAAATAATATCATAGTAATGTTCTAGCACTTCCAAGCAAGATACGTATCGCTGTTCACCTATAAATATATGAATTACCATTTTTGATACTTACTTTTATCCCCTGTGTGAGTGCCTCAACTTTTGCCAAATTACAGTTCTGAGGCTCAGGTAGGTGAAATGATTTGCCAGGAATCACATAATTTATAGCGACAGGATTCAATGCGTGGTGTTTAATGCAAGTCAACATCGTACCCACTAACTAAACTGAGCCAGAAGTAACTGCCTGCTTTTGAACCAATTAGCACACATATGAACACCGCAAGCTACCCCACCAGTTATATGCCAAGAGCATTTCCACACCACTTATTGATAAGCAGGAAGATTCCAGTCGAAGGCAGGGCAGCAGACTGCAACATTTCTGTAAGCGGGGTGCACTGCAGACAGCCTAGGCTTTTCAGGGCATATTTATTAATATTTTTTACATTGATGCAGTCACAAAAAGTAATGCAATTCAGCATAAAGTATTAATTTGGGATTTATTTTCCAGAGGTTTTTTTTTACACTGGAAAGTTGCCTAATGTGAAGCAGGCAAGGGCAGCTCCTCCGCAGTGGCGAAGGAGCGTCACCCCCCCACCCCAACCCCCCCACTGGCCAAGAGCCATAAGATGCAAAACACAACGAAAGTTACACTATTGTTTTATTTTTCATCTGCTGGCTCAGCCAGCAGTACAGGGAGGGGCGGGACTGGGCCACGGGAGGTCAGAGGAGGGAGGAGGAGACAGTGTACCTAAGTGTGCATGTGCGTTAGACTGGCCGTCTCAGGTCTCCCAAACACACATGTGCACTTAGGTTTTTCCAGCCTGGCTGTGTTTTACAGCCGGGCTGGAGAAACTGCACAGACCCCAGGGCTGTGTCTAAGCGGCAGTCACTGCAACTCAGGCCAATCCTGACGCTGCTTTCATGTTAGTTTTTGCATGAAAGCAGCACCAGGATTGCTGGGAAACCTATGCTGGTGTCCCAGTGAATGACAGGACACCAGAAAGGAGTGAGGCGGCAGGGGTTGGGGGGACAGCAAAAAAGGTACGTTTTTAATTTTTTTAAATTTATTGTTTGTTTCCCCAGTCCTCCTCTTCCCCTCTGCCCCACCCCTCACCCCTTAACATTTGCAGTGGCTGCCCCTGGACGCAAGGTAAAGTTTTGCGCTCCTTTGCACTTCCTCAAGGGAGCATCACATGGATGTTACACAGGCATTCTCACACTATCAACTACGGGTGCAAACCTTTGCATCAACAAATGGCCCCTTCTTGTGGCAGGTGCAAATTAAAACATGTTTTCCTCGAAGATTGCAAGTGTGCTGCACTGTACTGCACACATTCAAAGTGGAAACAGTTTTATAGTATTTTTGAGCACAGTATTTTGTACTTAAAGGTAATCCTTCCAGTACCAAATCTATGCTAGACATCACACACAGCACCTTTGAGCTATGGTGCAAATTTTTTTACAAATTGCTAAGCAGACTTAACAAGCTCTAGCTTTTAATAAGAGTGCAGCAGTATAATATCTAGCAGGCATGGAGTTCATGCTCTCTCTCATTCATGCGAAACAGCACAGCTACTTTGCTTGCTGAGCTCCGTTGTGTGAATTATTAGTAAATTTGCCCCTTCATCTGTCTCCCGTTGTGTGCACCGTGCAGTTGTCAACTACAGGTGCCCAGCATTTCCCTCCCTGTCTTCAATTCATGCTGAGTAACACCACCTTGAAGCAAATGTATTAACTTATAGTGCAACTGAGTGCTGCAATCAAAGTTACTGCACTCTTTTGCACTAGGAAGAGAAAGCAGTGCAGAGCCATTTTTAAGAAAATTAGGCTGCTGCTCTCTTCCCTTGAGCTGACATACAAACATACTGCCTAGTAGCACACAACCACATTGCACTATTGCAACTTTGGTTAAAAGCTCCTCATCCACACATTCAAAGCACTATACAACACAGGCTCAAAGTACTTGAACAATTGCATCTCCTTCCACCAACTAGCCAGACACCTCAGCTCAGCTGAACTCCTACTCACATACGTCCTACTTATACGCAAACAGAGCCGGAAGTCAAGCCTTTTCTTATGTTACTCCTAAAGAGTAAAACAGCCTCCCACTACACATCAGAGCCTCCCATTCTCTTGACTTCTGCAAGAAACTGGAGGCTTGGCCTCTCGAGTAACCCACCCTGACCATGGGGCGTACTCCTGCTTAGTGAAATTGGGTGATAAAGTGCTCTACCGATATGCATAACGTAACATAGGTGTGGGTTGATGTCTAGCCTAGGTTTTGTACTGAAAGTGTTGAACCTGCTCCTTTTTCCAGGGTTATCCCCAAACGTTTTGCCTTTCTCCTCCTATTTTTTCTGCCTGTTTGTGTTGGCTTTAGGACTCTGGGCATTTTACCACTGTTAACCAGTGCTAAAGTGCATATGCTCTCTGTCTAAATTGTATTGGTGGTTGGTTTCTCCATGATTGGCATATTTGATTTCCTAGTAGGTCCCTAGTAAAGTGCAATATGTGTGCCCAGGGCCTGTAAATCAAATGCCACTAGTGGGCCTGCAGCACTGATTGTGCCACCCACATGAGTAGCCCTGTAAACATGTCTCAGACCTGCCACTGCAGTGTCTGTGTGGGCAGTTTCAAACTGCCAGTTTGATCTGGCAAGTGCACCCACTTGTCAGGTCCAAACCTTCCCTTTTACTACATGTAAGTCACCCCTAAGGTAGGCCCAAGACAGCCCCATGGGCAGCGTGCTGTGCACTTAAAAGGTAGGACATGTACTGGTGTGGGTTACATGTCCTGATAGTGAAATACAGCTAAATTCGTTTTTCACTATTGCAGGATCTATCTCTCCCATAGGTAACATGAGAATTGCCTTGCAGTATCGTTTAAGTGTAATTTATCATTGGGAGTAAATAGAGATTTGGAGTTTGGGGTCTCTGAACTCATAATTTAAAAATACATATTTTGGTGAAGTTGGTTTTTAGATGTAAGTTTGAAAATGCCACTTTTAGAAAGTGGGCATTTTCTTGCTTAACCATTCTGTGCCTCTGCCTGTCTGCTGGAATCCAAGTCTGGGTCAGGATGACAGTTGGGCTGTTTGTGAATTCACTCTAGACAATCACACAAAGGGAGCTGAGGTGTGCCCTGCATATCCTGATGGGTCTTCCTGGGCTACAGTGGTGGGAGGAGCTGACACAACTGAATAGGGCTATGCCTGTCCTCAAACAAAGCAGTCTCCAACCCCCTAGAGTGTGTCTGGGGTCAGGGCAGGAGAAGCAGGGTCTTGTGCACCACAAATACTTTCCTTTGAAGTTTGCCTACTTCAAAGGCAGAAATTATTATACGCACTGGGCTTCTGAGAGCCCAACTTTAGAACACTTCTGGACTGAGGACATTCTGCCAGGGAGAAGAGCTGGATGTTGTAGGAAGAACTGCCATTCTGCCTCTTGCTTTGCTGTGCTGGCCTGCTGCTTGCTGCTTCTGCCCTGGGATTCAAAGGACTGGACTCTGCTTTCTACATCCTGCTTTCCAAGGTTCTCCAAGGGCTTGAATCGAGCTTTCTTCCTCTTAAGAAGTATCAGGGACATCAAAGACTTTATCTGTCAGTGCCTGGGCCCTTCTGCTGAAACTTCTCACTAGCTAAGTGGTGCCAGATCCAGTCCCTGGGCCCTTGGAAGTGGAAGCTGGTGACCTGAAGAAAAAATACATGCACTGAGCTGTTGTGGCAGAAAAAACGGACGCAGCACCTGTCCACTGGCTGAAAAATAAATGCAACGCCTGTCTTACAGTTGCGGATTAGTAGTAGTAAGGATCCCACACCCTCGACTTCCTGCGTGGAAAAGAATTGCTGCATCGCCTGTCCAGTGGCCAAAGAATCCACGCATTGCCCATCTGGTGGGAAAAGAATTGACGCATTTCTTGCTGTTTTGGTGCATCACCTCCTTAGAGGCCTGCATCGTCTTTCTTTTGACGCATCCAAGGTTCTGTGTGCAATAAAAATACAACCATTGATTCTTCAGGATTAGGACTCTTTTAAACCTTAAAAAGTGATATTGCTACTTGTGTATGTTGGATTTTTGTCGTTTTGGTCTTTTTTAATTCAGACAAATATTGGCTATTTTTCTAAACTGGTGTGGAGTACTTTAGTGGTGTGTTCACTGTTACTGTGTGTGTGTGTGTGTGTGTATGTACATATACTTTACACATTGCCTCTGAGTTAAACCTGACTGTTTCAGTCGAGCTACCAAGGGGGTGAGCAGGGGTTATCTTAGTTGGGTGACTCCGTTGCTCTGACTAGAGTGAGGCCCCCTACTTGGACAGAGTGCAAACCACTGCAAACTAGAGACTCCATTTCTAACAGGAAGGATAATCTTCCAGTAGAAAATATTATGGTTAGACATTTTTTAATTTTTAACATTTGTTGGAAATGGCCTCTCTGCAAGGTCACCGCCAAACTTTTTGCCTTCCTCCTTCTCTTTTTCTGACCTCATTTTTGCTGGCTTTAGGACTCTGCACACGTTACCACTGCTAATCAGTGCTAAAGTGCATATGCTCTCTCCATAAAACATGGTGACATTGGCTCATACTCAATTGGCTTATTTAATTTACTTGTAAGTCCCTAATCAAGTGCACTACATGTGCCCGGAGCCTGTAAATTAAATGCTACTAGTGGGCTGCAGCACTGGTTGTGCTACCCACATAAGTAGCCCCCTAACCATGTATCAGGCCTTGCCTCTGCAGTGCCTGTTTGTGCAGTTTTACTGCCACTTCCAATTGGCATTTAAAAGTACTTGCCAAGCCTTAAACTCCCCTTTTTCTACATATAAGTCACTCCTAAGGTAGGACCTAGGTAGCCTATAGGGCAGGGTGCTATGTAGGTAGAAAGCAGGACATGAACATGTGTGTTCTATATGTCCTGGTAGTGTAAAACCCCTAAATTTGTTTTTACACTGCTGTGAGGCCTGCTCCTTTCATAGGATAGCATTAAGGCTACCCTCATATACTGTTTGAGTGCTAGATCCTGATCTGAAAGAAGTAGCCAGGTCATATTTCGTATGGCCAGAATGGTGATACAAAATCCTGCTTAATGGTGAAGTTGGATTTTATATTACTATTTTAGAAATGCTACTTTTAGAAAGTGAGCATTTCTCTACACTTAAATCCTTCTGTGCCTTACAATCCACATCTGGCTAGGTTTAGTTGACAGCTCCCTTGTGCATTCACTGAGACAACCCCAAACACAGGATGCTCAGTCACACCTGCACACATCTGCATATTGAATGGTTCTTCCTAGGCTGTGAGGGTGGATGGCCTGACACTTTCATGTCAAAGGACAGTAGCCTTCCCGCACACAAAGGACTGCCACACCCCCTACTGGGACCCTGGCAGACAGGATGGAACTGAAACGGGACCTCATGCACTTCTAAGCCACTCTTTGAAGTCTCCCCCACTTTAAAAGCACATTTGGGTATTTAAGCAGGGTCTCTGCCCCTACCAACTTAGACACTTCTGACGTAGACACTCTTCTTCATCAAGACACTTCCAGGAGAAAAGAACCAGAACCTGCAACCTACCCGGCAGCCCAAAGAACTCATCTGACTACTTTTCTGAGAAGGACTGCTGCCTTGCTGCTCTATGGCTGTGCTGAGAAGTGCTTTACAAGGACCTGGATAGAGCTTGCCTCCTGTTCCCTGAAGTCTCAGGACCAAAAAGACTTCATTCCTGCAAGAGAACTCCCTGTGCAGCGAAAATCGGCGCACAACCTGCACCGCGGTGAGAAAATCACTGCATGCCGAACCGGAACAACGCAACCTGACTTAGCAAGGAGAAGATCGATGCAGCACCAGCGTAGCAACCGCAAATTTGACGCACGGGCCACTAGATCGATGCAAAGCCGAGCCGGAACAACGCAGCCCGACTTCCTGAGAGGAATCAACGCAGCGCCTGCCGTGCAATACAAATGTCCATGCAACGCCCACCGGATCAACGCAGTCTCTGTGACTTCATCCTGCAAGCGCCGGATTTCAACACATCATCCTCGAGGCCTACAAAAAACCCCGCAACTTGAAGAGGATCCCAGTCTATGTGCTGGAAATTGACGCAAAGCCTGCCCTGCGTGAAAACTCAACGATGGATTGTCTTTGTGCGCCGGAAAAATCGACGCACACCTCCCCTTTTTACACGCATCTCCTCCTCTGAGGTCCCCTGCGGAGAATTTGAACGCAAACCAGGTACTTTGTACTTGCAAGAGACACTTGTTGCTTTTTAAGAGACTAAATACACTTTATATCATTTTTACAGTGATATTTCAACATATACTTATTGCATCTTGATCGTTTTGACCTGCATCTTATCAGATAAATATTATATATATTTTTCTAAACACTGTGTGGTGTGTTTTTGTGGTGTTGTACTGTGTTATTGCTTGATTTATTGCACCAATATTTTACACATTGCCTTCTAAGTTAAGCCTGACTGCTCTGTGCCAAGCTACCAGAGGGTGGGCACAGGATAATTTGGATTGTGTGTGACTTACCCTGACTAGAATGAGGATCCTTGCTTGGACAGGGGGTAACCTGACTGCCAACCAAAGACCCCATTTCTAACAACATTCCACAGATTGCATGTGCACTGCAGTATTTTGTCACAGGTGCCTAACATGGTACAAATTGCCTCAAGTTTGCCAGTGACAGTATTTTGTCATGGGTTCCTCTATAAACCAATAATTCCCATCTGTATACCAGGTCCAATGGCAGATTTGCAAGCACATCACCACATTATCACGCTCACTTTACATTCACTCACTCACGCTCTCATTCATTCATTGATTCACGTTGAGTTGCACTCATTCATGCTCACTCTTGCACTCACACATGCATTTTTGTTCATTTGCACTTACTTATTCTTACACTGACTCACGAATACTTACTTTATTGCATCCAACTCACTCATTCTCACTCACCGTCACTAATTCTTACTCACGCTCAATCACATTCACTCTTATTTTCACTCATGCATACTCACACTCACTGGTAGTCTTTAACTCTAATTCTAACATATTCTCATTCTAACTGATACATACAGATTATTTTAGCCACTCATTCTTTTTTACACTCCACATTCATTCTTGCTTATTTATTCTCACTCACACTCTCACCTACTTGCAGTCACTCTTTCTCCCTCATTGTTACTTATACACACTTAATGACACCCAAAGTCACTCATTCTTTACTGACACGCAGTCACTCGTCACTTGCTTCATTTCACTAACTCACTCACTTTCACTCACATGTTTACACACACAGATGCATAAACTCACACATACCCACGCTGTGATTATCAAACAAACACACTCATGCACACAATATACATTTAAAAGCTTACTTACCTTAGCGGCAAGCAAAGGTTTCATTGCATGTCCTGGTGCTCCATTATTTATAACACTGAACAGTGAAAAGGTCTATTCTTCATTGTTGGCATAAACAGACATGCATAAAAGCCCAGCTGCTTCCGTGTTATTTGTTTTCACCGATTTACCCACATCAGTTCTTTCCAGGCGCTTGTGCTACCTGTGTAGAAGGGTGCTGGAGCTCCCTGCAACATTCCCCCTACGACTTAGGTCCAAGTGTAAATACATTTTATTTACAGGCTGCTGGCACTATTGTCTGCTTTTTTTATGTCGCTCTCAATCTGCCCTCCCTTACCTACCTCCTACTGCTCCACAAATGTCAAGTTTCGTAGACAATTTAAGAGGGTGAGTTTAAGGGGGCGCCAAATTTGATTTCGCCAGGGGTACTCTCTGAGCAAAGGCCGGCTCTGTCCGGGGGTCGCAAAGGGCAAACCAGGGGTCGCCGCTGCGTTCCCTAAATAACCTTCACTGGTCTATAAATATAATAATAAATACAGGCACCTCAAGTCCTTTAAAATGATGAAGTTGGGAAAAGGAATACTTGCCATTTTGCGTTCGAAGCGCAGTGCTTCCTTCGTTTCTTCCCCCACGAGGTGCAGGCAGTGCTCAAGGCTGGCGACGTCCCCGCAGCGCGAGCCTCCTCACCGTCGCATGCTTCTCTGTCAGCACGAGAGCCGTGCTGAAAAACAACAGGAACAGGGAGCAAAAAAATACACTCAGTTTCCTGCTTCACCGTTGAGATCAGTTTTCACTTCTCTAATTCATTCTGGAAACTGTGAATATTCAGCTAATGGGCTGGCATTGTTAGAAAGTGCAAGGGCTTTTTCTCTGTTAGGGTAACCTTGAAATATAACGAAAGTTTATGGGGGTCTCCTGCAAAGTACTTGTAGAGCGCCCCCTCCCCACTGGACCTGATATCGCGTCCAGTCCTTATAAATTACTTATGCTTGGACACGCCGGAGGCAGGTGAACTTTTTGACCCGGTTGAGTTCTCCTCATCCAAAGAATTGTCGGATCCCTCAAATCAATAATCATTTATAATCAATAACCAATACTCGATTAGTAATCAATCAACAAATTAGTTAAGCAGAAAATCAGTAGACACACCATGACCTTTCAGTCATGAATAACCACACCTGTTTATTAAAAGTTAATGAGTTTATTTCCCTATTTTAACAAAGCTAACACAATATAAGTAAGTCTCAAAATCAAGTGATACACATATACGAACATTACTGGCTGTCCATAGCGACGGAAGAAACGCAATCTACGCAAAACTTGGATTATAATGCACTTGGCTATAGCAATGCAAATCACTAATAAAAATAACTGAATTTGACTAATTGCATACATTGGTCAGCATAACAAGATTTCAGTTCAGCATGGTGCATCAAATGAATACCTCAACTAACCTCTGATTAGCATTGGCATGTGGGACTTCATGCAAAACTAATTTAGTCAACATAAATTTAGAAAACTTCTAGCTTGGGCTCTGTCAAAATAAGCAGTTGGTACCTAAGGAGGAAAATATAATGAATAATACATTTATCCTTTCATAATTACCAAATACAATCAGCATTCAAGGAAAGTCTTCGTCCTTCAGGTACCGGTTCGATCAGCATGGGGTAAACTTCAAGGGGCAAAGTTTAAGGCAAGTTTTCCTTGCAGCAGCAAGGAATATGGGGGAACAAAAGTTATTGAATGGGCAAGGCAAAGTAAAGTTAAAGTTAAAGTCTCTAGGGTGAGAATTCTTTAAAGTCTCTCTCTCTGGGATAGAGAAAAAGCATCAAAGTGTCATCAAAATGGATTCTCGAATCAGGCTTCAAAATGGCATCAAGGAAAAAAATGGCTGGCTTCTTTCCGTCCGATGGGATTAAGTAAGAAAAGTTCCAAATTCTTCAGGTTCTTCCTTTGGAGGGTCCATGGCGTGATTTCTTTTTGACCAATGAATAGTGTCTTTTCTCTTAATACTCATCTACGCATAAGGTGTCCTTGGAGTTTTGGAACACAAGTAGCAACAAATTTGCCAATTAATTCTGCATCAGTGTCTTTATTGTCTGCACCTGCAGAAACTGACCTTGCTTCAAAGGGGATGAAAGTTGCCTAACACGCAACCTTGAGATAAGTGTATTAGTCATTCTATTGGAAAAATACAGCATTTAAAGATTCAAACACGTCTTTGTCAATACAAGTGAAAACTTGCGCAGTTAAAATTGAGACCAGGCAACTAGGCCAAAGCCTCTGCTAAATTTAAGCTAAGCATATAACAGTTTAACAAGAAAATCATAAAATATAGCTGCAATTATGACATCTTAATACATTTGTTGATTTTCATGATTAATTAAGCTTGTTTATACTAAATGGCGACCTACTTCGTTGGCACATTTTCTACATACATTATTTTTCTTTGCTAAAATCACATTGTCTTATACGATTTTGTTACAAGATATATGAATGTTTGTTAGTCTTTCTTTTTCTGCTTCATCAATCCCTCCTCTGATGACTAATTATGTCATCACATTAAATCTTCCATCACAAATTTTATTTCATTAAAATTCTGTTTTAATAATTTTGCATTTCAATCATTTCCCTTTTCCTTTTTACTCCCTTTGATTTTTCCCTTTATAATTTTACCATTTCTTTTAGTTCTTTCTTTTCAATTCTTCTCTTGTTTCTTGATTTCAATATTTTTATAGCTTTCCATATTCCCCAAATACCTATTAAGCAAATTAGTATTATTAATATTCCTTTTACTATTTTCAGTAATATTCCGTTCCAAATGTTGCTGAGCCAATTTCCCACGGAAGCAAATCCTTTTCCAACTTTTTCCCATACTCCTGATTCTTTCAATTCTTTCAAATCTGTACTATCGTTAGCTAAATTTGTAAGCATATTTCTAATTTGTTTACTGTTGTCTGGTATATATGAGCAACATTGAAGTGCACTAAGCATTTTACAAACGCTGCCATTCTTTGCTAAAAGAATGTCTAAAGCAAGCCGGTTTTGAAGAGTCATAGCTCTTTCTGCAGCAAGTTCAGTATCCATCAGGATCATTGCTCCTGAGAAATTTGTCAGCATGTTATCCACAATAGTAGACATCTTTCGTATTTTGATTGAATTCAATATAACTCCTACTGAAGGAATTATTGCTCCAAATATGTCTCCCTTTTCTGAATACGATATAATTCAGACAGCTTTGGAAATTTCTTTAAGTCATTTAGTTGATAAATCTTTGGAAATACTATTCCCAAATAACATCTCCCAAACCATCCTTTTGGAAGACGATAATATGCATTAAGTCCACAAATATAGTATACCCCTGGAGTAGCTGGATCTAGTCCATTTAACATGAACGTCCATTTACTCTGGAATAAAAACACGTGTTTACATTCACTCGTTCCTATAAAGATTGTGTCATAGTATGATTTAGGTCTATATATACACAAAGTTTCCCTATGTGTAATGCATCTAAAGCTAGTTTTCCTTGTGTCTTTATTGCAGCAAAAGCATAGTTATCTACAGATGTTCTTTTATGTAATTCTTTTTCAAATTTTTCCTTTATCATTTTCCTTCTATCTTCAGTGTGATCTAAAAAGCTTTTCTCTACGGGTGAAAGTGAGCATGTAAGGTTTTCCTTCTGAGCGTGAACTGTGGAAAAAGGTGATAATGGTTCAAAGAAACCCCTAACTAATTTTCTATAATAATCTCTTGCTACTTTACTTAAGTACTCAATTATGGGGACATATGAAAATACGACATCATGATTGGAATAGAAGTATTGAATATACTCCTGTCCATAAAATCTGGTTAGTAACAAACTACATGTTATTCCATACGTAAGGGGCATGCTATGATATGTCACCCCTTTTATTACTGAGGTAGGAATTTGTGTACATATATAACAATCTTTTGCGTCCATCGTCTCAACATACTCACTCAGCAAGCGATAGAAGACATTAGATGAGAGTTCTTTTTTGTCGTTAGTATAATCATGTAAATATTTTTCGTCTTGTTCGAGTTTCTTCAAAGGAGTTAATTCAGTAGTGGTTTTAAAAGTAGAAGCATCATTCGGGTCTCTTTCATTCCCTCCATGCATTCCAAGAATCATTGCCATAATTATTAGTACACATGCAATTATTAGACCTATACATATGTATTTACAATATTTCATTTTACGTCCTTGTGTAGTATTGTCTGTCATGATCTATAGAGAATCAGAAAGTTGAAGATACTTTTTCAAATCAAATTTGCAGATATATATAAAGGATCAACGAGGTCAAAGTTTACACGGTTTTCTTTAGCAGCTTAGTCTCTTATCGGTTTAGCAGCTCTCAAATCGGTTTCAAAAAGTCAATCAGGTTATCAATGTCTTATCTGGTAATGTTCATGAAATTTCACTTTTCAAGTACCAAAGTGGCGTTCTGCTTCTTCATTTTCAAGACTAAGAGATAGAAATTTGTCTGACCAATCATTAGTGGCTGTGTATGCCCATTCTGGACCAGAATATCTTCTGCTCACTATTCTTTTCCTTTTCAATTTTGCATTCCTTTCGATTCCCTTTTGCTTATGTCTTGTTCTTTGGCTGTGTCTTTTTCTTCATTCGATGTGGTTATGATAGACACTTCCTTTCTTTTCTCCTTCAATTTTGGCCATTTGTTTTCGTTTAATGTTTCTTTAGTCTTTGATTTCACTGGTGATATGCTTTGTCTCCGTTTCACGTTGTTTTCACCTGATGGACCTGCAACCGGTTCTGGAATAATTGGAACAATTTCACTTTGCTCTGTCTTGTCTCCTTCACCTGGGAGGTCAGTCATGTTTTCTCCTTCTTTTCCTGTATCGTCTGCTTCTGGGAAAGCCCTCATCTTAGTAGGCTCTCCTGCTTCTTCACCTGCAATAGGATCTTTGTCACCTCCTGAGGCTTCTTCTCTGTTGTCCTCAAAAGGATCGACTGCGTCTCCCTCAGAGAATATTTCTTCTGTCTCAATTTCTTCTTGTTCGCTTTCAGGCTCTCTTCGTTCTGTCTCAGTGCCTGGTACTTTCCTGTTAGCTGTTGGTAATTTTTAGTGCTTCAATTTCCTCTTCTGTGGGACACGTCACCCTTTTCGTGTGACTGGCGTGAATCCAATTGGGAACTCCCGCACACTTCACAGCGGTGGTAGTTGTCAGAATCACTTGAAAAGGTCCTTTCCAATGGGGTTCCAAACATGACTTTCTCACGTGCTTCTTTACCACAACCCAGTCACCTGCTTTCAGGGCGTGTCCTGGACCTTGGATCTGTGGCAAGGTGGTTGCCTCTACCTGGTGAGAAAAAGAGCAGACCACATCAGCCAGACCTTTGCAGTAGTCCAATACCATATCATCTGTAATATTTAAAAGGGAATTCACAGGAACTGCTGGAAGTTTCATGGCCCTGCCCATGAGAATTTCATGTGGTGATAGTCCAGTTTTTCTATCAGGTGTGTTTCTCATTGACATTGACACCAAAGGCAACACGTCAGGCCATTTCAAGTTTGTGGATGCGCATATTTTCACCATTCTTGATTTCAGCGTGCCATTCATTTGCTCCACTAGTCCTGATGCTTCAGGGCGGTAGCTACAATGCAATTTTTGTTCAATAATCAATGCTGCACATAGTAATTTGATTACTTCGTTATTGAAGTGACTTCCCCTATCTGATTCTAAAGAGATCGGAAATCCGAAACGTGGTATTAGTTCTCTCAAGAGTATTTTTGCAACTGTGAGACTGTCATTTCTGCGTGTAGGGTATGCTTCAATCCAGTGACTAAAAATACACACAATCACCAACACATATTTCAAGCCTGCAAGCCTAGGCATCTCAATGAAATCCATTTGCATCCTGCTGAACGGCCCACCTGCTCTTCCAATGTGGCTCAAATTTACTACGGTTCCCTTCCCTGCGTTCATTTGTTGGCAAATGACGCAACAATGGTAAACTGCTTCAGCAACTTGGTGAAATTTGGGATTAAACCAATCATTTTTGAATAATCTAATCATGGCATCTCTTCCAATGTGTGCTTGTCCGTGATATAGCCTAGCTATTTGTGTCAAAAGACTGTCTGGCTAAACCAATCTCCCTTCACTTGAAACCCACAAATCATCTGGTATTTTTTACGCATTGTAATTTACTCCATGAGAGTTTTTCATCCTTACTAACATTATTTTGCAGGAATTTAAAGTCTTCTATTGTGTCTACAACTTTTAGAGCAAAGGCTTCATTTGGTTCAAGTTCTGGCTCACTTATCAAATTCCATTAGTCTCTGAGCAATATACAGTTCAATGCGCAAAACCTTGCGACTTGATCTGCATATCCATTTCCCAAAGAAACAAAGTCTTGTGATTTCGAGTGTGCACTGCATTTTACCACTGCTACTTCTCCTGGTAACTGGATAGCATGTAACAATTCTCTTATTCTTTCACCATTTTTCACTGGTGATCCTGAAGAGGTCATAAAGCCTCTTTGTGACCACGATTGTCCAAAATCATGCACTATTCCAAATCCGTACTGACTGTCAGTGTAAATGGTGACTTTCATTAATGCCGAAAGTTGGCAAGCTCTAGTAAGGGCTACTAGTTCCGCTACTTGTGCAGAGTAAATTCCTTGAAGCCAAGATGCTTCTAGAACACCAGTTATTGTACATACAGCATATCCTGCTTTCAATATTCCTAGCGCATCTCTCATATCTTTGATATCAGGTCTTGGTTTAGTACAAAATTCAGTCACCTGAAGACAGTCATGTTCTATATCATCTGCATTTTCAATTTCAGCATTTTCACTGGGAAACAAAGTTGCTGGACTCAATGTAGTGCACCTTTTTAATTGCACATTAGGTGATCCCAAAATTATTGTCTCGTACCTTTTAAGCCTAGCACCAGTCATGTGCTGTGTTCGGGAACGTGTCAAAAGTATTTCAACTGAGTGAGGGACCATAACTGTTAAAGGATGTCCCATCACTATTCCTTCACTCTGATTCAGGCTCATACCAACTGCTGCTACAGCACGCAAGCATCCTGGTAAGGCTGCTGCGACTGAATCCAAAGTAGCTGAAAAATATGCTACTGGTCTGTTTATACCACCATGGGCTTGAGTCAAGACAGACAAGGAACATGCATAACGTTCATGACAAAACAGTGTGAAAGGCTTTGTGTAATCAGGCACCTAAAGCTGCAGCTCTGCACATGCATTCCTTTAATTCAATAAAGGCATCCATTTCATCTCTGTTCAACATTATTTCATCCTGCGCATCTTTCTAGGTCAGTTTCAGTAAAGGTTTGGCTAGAGTTGAGAAATTGGGAGTCCATTGGCGACAGTAGCCCACCATTCCCAAAAACTTTCTCACCTCTTTTCTTGTTTTGGGTGGACTCATTTGAAGTACACTCGTTATTCTTTCTTTCATGATTTTTCTCGACCCTTTTTCTATTTGGTGACCCAAATATTTCACTTTCTTTTGGCAATATTGCAATTTTGAAGGAGACACTTTGTGTCCATTCCTTCCCAAATGGTTCATTAAGGCAATAGTATCAACTGTACAGTCATTTTCTGTTTTGGATGCAATCAGTAAATCGTCAATATACTGTACTAAGGTTGATTCAAAAGGTAATTCCAATGATTCCAGATTTTTCTTTAGAATCTGATTGAAAATTTATGGTGACTCCGAAAACCCTTGAGGAATTCGACACCAACTGTAGACTCTGTCCAGGAATTTGAAACAAAAGAGAAATTGGCTGTCCTCATGAAGAGGCACAGAAAAGAATGCTTGTGACAAATCAATGACTGTGAACCACTCTGCATCACAGGGAATTTGAAACATTATTACAGCTGGATTTGGTACTACGGGACAACATTTGACTATTATGTCATTTATTTTTCTCAAATCTTGAACAATTCGGACTTTTCCACTTGGTTTCATTAGTCCCATGATTGGTGAATTACATGGACTACTTAGTACTTCTTTCAGTACTCCCTGTTTCACAAATTCGTCAATGAGTTGGGCGACTTTCATGAGAGTATCTTGTGGCATATGGTATTGTAGAGTCTGAGGAAAACTTACATTAGGTGTTACAGTTACTTTCACTGGTTCTGCTCCTTTGATCAATCCTACTTCTTTCCCTGTCATATCCCACACTTCCTTTCCAACAGTTTCTTGTAAATCAGCTGGAATATCTGCTTCAGTGTTGAGTACTCCTCATCCAAAGAATTGTCAGATCCCTCAAATCAATAATCAATAATCATTTATAATCAATAACCAATACTCGATTAGTAATCAATCAGCAAATTTGTTAAGCAGAAAATCAGTAATTAGACACACCATGACCTTTCAGTCATGAATAACCACACCTGTTTATTAAAAGTTAATGAGTTTATTTCCATATATTAACAAAGCTAACACAATATAAGTAAGTCTCAAAATCAAATGATACACATATACGAACATTACTGGCTGTCCATAGCGACGGAAGAAACGCAATCTACGCAAAACTTGGATTATAATGCACTCGGCTATAGCAATGCAAATCACTAATAAAAATAACCGAATTTGACTAATTGCATACATTGGTCAGCATAACAAGATTTCAATTCAGCATGGTGCATCAAATGAATACCTCAACTAACCTCTGATTAGCATTGGCATGTGGGGCTTCATGCAAAACGAATTTAGTCAACATAAATTTAGAAAACTTCTAGCTTGGCCTCTGTCAAAATAAGCAGTTGGTACCTAAGGAGGAAAATACAATGAATAATACATTTATCCTTTCATAATTACCAAATGCAATCAGCATTCAAGGAAAGTCTTCGTCCTTCAGGTACCGGTTCGATCAGCATGGGGTAAACTTCAAGGGGCAAAGTTTAAGGCAAGTTTTCCTTGCAGCAGCAAGGAATATGGGGGAACAAAAGTTATTGAATGGGCAAGGCAAAGTAAAGTTAAAGTTAAAGTCTCTAGGGTGAGAATTTTTTAAAGCCTCTCTCTCTGGGATAGAGAAAAAGCATCAAAGTGTCATCAAGATGGATTCTTGAATCTGGCTTCAAAATGGCACCAAGGAAAAAAATGGCTGGCTTCTCTCCGTCCGATGGGATTAAGTAAGAAAAGTTCCAAATTCTTCAGGTTCTTCCATTGGAGGGTCCATGGGGTGATTTCTTTTTGACCAATGAATAGTGTATTTTCTCTTAATACTCATCTACGCATAAGGTGTCCTTGGAGTTTTGGAACACAAGTAGCAACAAATTTGCCAATTAATTCTGCATCAGTGTCTTTATTGTCTGCACCTGCAGAAACTGACCTTGCTTCAAAGGGGATGAAAGTTGCCTAACACGCAACCTTGAGATAAGTGTATTAGTCATTCTACTGGAAAAATACAGCATTTAAAGATTCAAACACGTCTTTGTCAATACAAGTGAAAACTTACGCAGTTAAAATTGAGACCAGGCAACTAGGCCAAAGCCTCTGCTAAATTTAAGCTAAGCATATAACAGTTTAACAAGAAAATCAT
This sequence comes from Pleurodeles waltl, assembly GCF_031143425.1. Lineage (NCBI taxonomy): Eukaryota > Metazoa > Chordata > Amphibia > Caudata > Salamandridae > Pleurodeles > Pleurodeles waltl. The sequence continues at coordinate 327,999,298 of NC_090448.1, read as the reverse complement.
AAAATATAGCTGCAATTATGACATCTTAATACATTTGTTGATTTTCATGATTAATTAAGCTTGTTTATACTAAATGGCGACCTACTTCGTTGGCACATTTTCTACATACATTATTTTTCTTTGCTAAAATCACATTGTCTTATACGATTTTGTTACAAGATATATGAATGTTTGTTAGTCTTTCTTTTTCTGCTTCATCAATCCCTCCTCTGATGACTAATTATGTCATCACATTAAATCTTCCATCACAAATTTTATTTCATTAAAATTCTGTTTTAATAATTTTGCATTTCAATCATTTCCCTTTTCCTTTTTACTCCCTTTGATTTTTCCCTTTATAATTTTACCATTTCTTTTAGTTCTTTCTTTTCAATTCTTCTCTTGTTTCTTGATTTCAATATTTTAATAGCTTTCCATATTCCCCAAATACCTATTAAGCAAATTAGTATTATTAATATTCCTTTTACTATTTTCAGTAATATTCCGTTCCAAATGTTGCTGAGCCAATTTCCCACGGAAGCAAATCCTTTTCCAACTTTTTCCCATACTCCTGATTCTTTCAATTCTTTCAAATCTGTACTATCGTTAGCTAAATTTGTAAGCATATTTCTAATTTGTTTACTGTTGTCTGGTATATATGAGCAACATTGAAGTGCACTAAGCATTTTACAAACGCTGCCATTCTTTGCTAAAAGAATGTCTAAAGCAAGCCGGTTTTGAAGAGTCATAGCTCTTTCTGCAGCAAGTTCAGTATCCATCAGGATCATTGCTCCTGAGAAATTTGTCAGCATGTTATCCACAATAGTAGACATCTTTCGTATTTTGATTGAATTCAATATAACTCCTACTGAAGGAATTATTGCTCCAAATATGTCTCCCTTTTCTGAATACGATATAATTCAGACAGCTTTGGAAATTTCTTTAAGTCATTTAGTTGATAAATCTTTGGAAATACTATTCCCAAATAACATCTCCCAAACCATCCTTTTGGAAGACGATAATATGCATTAAGTCCACAAATATAGTATACCCCTGGAGTAGCTGGATCTAGTCCATTTAACATGAACGTCCATTTACTCTGGAATAAAAACACGTGTTTACATTCACTCGTTCCTATAAAGATTGTGTCATAGTATGATTTAGGTCTATATATACACAAAGTTTCCCTATGTGTAATGCATCTAAAGCTAGTTTTCCTTGTGTCTTTATTGCGGCAAAAGCATAGTTATCTACAGATGTTCTTTTATGTAATTCTTTTTCAAATTTTTCCTTTATCATTTTCCTTCTATCTTCAGTGTGATCTAAAAAGCTTTTCTCTACGGGTGAAAGTGAGCATGTAAGGTTTTCCTTCTGAGCGTGAACTGTGGAAAAAGGTGATAATGGTTCAAAGAAACCCCTAACTAATTTTCTATAATAATCTCTTGCTACTTTACTTAAGTACTCAATTATGGGGACATATGAAAATACGACATCATGATTGGAATAGAAGTATTGAATATACTCCTGTCCATAAAATCTGGTTAGTAACAAACTACATGTTATTCCATACGTAAGGGGCATGCTATGATATGTCACCCCTTTTATTACTGAGGTAGGAATTTGTGTACATATATAACAATCTTTTGCGTCCATCGTCTCAACATACTCACTCAGCAAGCGATAGAAGACATTAGATGAGAGTTCTTTTTTGTCGTTAGTATAATCATGTAAATATTTTTCGTCTTGTTCGAGTTTCTTCAAAGGAGTTAATTCAGTAGTGGTTTTAAAAGTAGAAGCATCATTCGGGTCTCTTTCATTCCCTCCATGCATTCCAAGAATCATTGCCATAATTATTAGTACACATGCAATTATTAGACCTATACATATGTATTTACGATATTTCATTTTACGTCCTTGTGTAGTATTGTCTGTCATGATCTATAGAGAATCAGAAAGTTGAAGATACTTTTTCAAATCAAATTTGCAGATATATATAAAGGATCAACGAGGTCAAAGTTTACACGGTTTTCTTTAGCAGCTTAGTCTCTTATCGGTTTAGCAGCTCTCAAATCGGTTTCAAAAAGTCAATCAGGTTATCAATGTCTTATCTGGTAATGTTCATGAAATTTCACTTTTCAAGTACCAAAGTGGCGTTCTGCTTCTTCATTTTCAAGACTAAGAGATAGAAATTTGTCTGACCAATCATTAGTGGCTGTGTATGCCCATTCTGGACCAGAATATCTTCTGCTCACTATTCTTTTCCTTTTCAATTTTGCATTCCTTTCGATTCCCTTTTGCTTATGTCTTGTTCTTTGGCTGTGTCTTTTTCTTCATTCGATGTGGTTATGATAGACACTTCCTTTCTTTTCTCCTTCAATTTTGGCCATTTGTTTTCGTTTAATGTTTCTTTAGTCTTTGATTTCACTGGTGATATGCTTTGTCTCCGTTTCACGTTGTTTTCACCTGATGGACCTGCAACCGGTTCTGGAATAATTGGAACAATTTCACTTTGCTCTGTCTTGTCTCCTTCACCTGGGAGGTCAGTCATGTTTTCTCCTTCTTTTCCTGTATCGTCTGCTTCTGGGAAAGCCCTCATCTTAGTAGGCTCTCCTGCTTCTTCACCTGCAATAGGATCTTTGTCACCTCCTGAGGCTTCTTCTCTGTTGTCCTCAAAAGGATCGACTGCGTCTCCCTCAGAGAATATTTCTTCTGTCTCAATTTCTTCTTGTTCGCTTTCAGGCTCTCTTCGTTCTGTCTCAGTGCCTGGTACTTTCCTGTTAGCTGTTGGTAATTTTTAGTGCTTCAATTTCCTCTTCTGTGGGACACGTCACCCTTTTGGTGTGACTGGCGTGAATCCAATTGGGAACTCCCGCACACTTCACAGCAGTGGTAGTTGTCAGAATCACTTGAAAAGGTCCTTTCCAATGGGGTTCCAAACATGACTTTCTCACGTGCTTCTTTACCACAACCCAGTCACCTGCTTTCAGGGCGTGTCCTGGACCTTGGATCTGTGGCAAGGTGGTTGCCTCTACCTGGTGAGAAAAAGAGCAGACCACATCAGCCAGACCTTTGCAGTAGTCCAATACCATATCATCTGTAATATTTAAAAGGGAATTCACAGGAACTGCTGGAAGTTTCATGGCCCTGCCCATGAGAATTTCATGTGGTGATAGTCCAGTTTTTCTATCAGGTGTGTTTCTCATTGACATTGACACCAAAGGCAACACGTCAGGCCATTTCAAGTTTGTGGATGCGCATATTTTCACCATTCTTGATTTCAGCGTGCCATTCATTTGCTCCACTAGTCCTGATGCTTCAGGGCGGTAGCTACAATGCAATTTTTGTTCAATAATCAATGCTGCACATAGTAATTTGATTACTTCGTTATTGAAGTGACTTCCCCTATCTGATTCTAAAGAGATCGGAAATCCGAAACGTGGTATTAGTTCTCTCAAGAGTATTTTTGCAACTGTGAGACTGTCATTTCTGCGTGTAGGGTATGCTTCAATCCAGTGACAAAAAATACACACAATCACCAACACATATTTCAAGCCTGCAAGCCTAGGCATCTCAATGAAATCCATTTGCATCCTGCTGAACGGCCCACCTGCTCTTCCAATGTGGCTCAAATTTACTACGGTTCCCTTCCCTGCGTTCATTTGTTGGCAAATGACGCAACAATGGTAAACTGCTTCAGCAACTTGGTGAAATTTGGGATTAAACCAATCATTTTTGAATAATCTAATCATGGCATCTCTTCCAATGTGTGCTTGTCCGTGATATAGCCTAGCTATTTGTGTCAAAAGACTGTCTGGCTAAACCAATCTCCCTTCACTTGAAACCCACAAATCATCTGGTATTTTTTACGCATTGTAATTTACTCCATGAGAGTTTTTCATCCTTACTAACATTATTTTGCAGGAATTTAAAGTCTTCTATTGTGTCTACAACTTTTAGAGCAAAGGCTTCATTTGGTTCAAGTTCTGGCTCACTTATCAAATTCCATTAGTCTCTGAGCAATATACAGTTCAATGCGCAAAACCTTGCGACTTGATCTGCATATCCATTTCCCAAAGAAACAAAGTCTTGTGATTTCGAGTGTGCACTGCATTTTACCACTGCTACTTCTCCTGGTAACTGGATAGCATGTAACAATTCTCTTATTCTTTCACCATTTTTCACTGGTGATCCTGAAGAGGTCATAAAGCCTCTTTGTGACCACGATTGTCCAAAATCATGCACTATTCCAAATCCGTACTGACTGTCAGTGTAAATGGTGACTTTCATTAATGCCGAAAGTTGGCAAGCTCTAGTAAGGGCTACTAGTTCCGCTACTTGTGCAGAGTAAATTCCTTGAAGCCAAGATGCTTCTAGAACACCAGTTATTGTACATACAGCATATCCTGCTTTCAATATTCCTAGCGCATCTCTCGTATCTTTGATATCAGGTCTTGGTTTAGTACAAAATTCAGTCACCTGAAGACAGTCATGTTCTATATCATCTGCATTTTCAATTTCAGCATTTTCACTGGGAAACAAAGTTGCTGGACTCAATGTAGTGCACCTTTTTAATTGCACATTAGGTGATCCCAAAATTATTGTCTCGTACCTTTTAAGCCTAGCACCAGTCATGTGCTGTGTTCGGGAACGTGTCAAAAGTATTTCAACTGAGTGAGGGACCATAACTGTTAAAGGATGTCCCATCACTATTCCTTCACTCTGATTCAGGCTCATACCAACTGCTGCTACAGCACGCAAGCATCCTGGTAAGGCTGCTGCGACTGAATCCAAAGTAGCTGAAAAATATGCTACTGGTCTGTTTATACCACCATGGGCTTGAGTCAAGACAGACAAGGAACATGCATAACGTTCATGACAAAACAGTGTGAAAGGCTTTGTGTAATCAGGCACCTAAAGCTGCAGCTCTGCACATGCATTCCTTTAATTCAATAAAGGCATCCATTTCATCTCTGTTCAACATTATTTCATCCTGCGCATCTTTCTAGGTCAGTTTCAGTAAAGGTTTGGCTAGAGTTGAGAAATTGGGAGTCCATTAGCGACAGTAGCCCACCATTCCCAAAAACTTTCTCACCTCTTTTCTTGTTTTGGGTGGACTCATTTGAAGTACACTCGTTATTCTTTCTTTCATGATTTTTCTCGACCCTTTTTCTATTTGGTGACCCAAATATTTCACTTTCTTTTGGCAATATTGCAATTTTGAAGGAGACACTTTGTGTCCATTCCTTCCCAAATGGTTCATTAAGGCAATAGTATCAACTGTACAGTCATTTTCTGTTTTGGATGCAATCAGTAAATCGTCAATATACTGTACTAAGGTTGATTCAAAAGGTAATTCCAATGATTCCAGATTTTTCTTTAGAATCTGATTGAAAATTTATGGTGACTCCGAAAACCCTTGAGGAATTCGACACCAACTGTAGACTCTGTCCAGGAATTTGAAACAAAAGAGAAATTGGCTGTCCTCATGAAGAGGCACAGAAAAGAATGCTTGTGACAAATCAATGACTGTGAACCACTCTGCATCACAGGGAATTTGAAACATTATTACAGCTGGATTTGGTACTACGGGACAACATTTGACTATTATGTCATTTATTTTTCTCAAATCTTGAACAATTCGGACTTTTCCACTTGGTTTCATTAGTCCCATGATTGGTGAATTACATGGACTACTTAGTACTTCTTTCAGTACTCCCTGTTTCACAAATTCGTCAATGAGTTGGGCGACTTTCATGAGAGTATCTTGTGGCATATGGTATTGTAGAGTCTGAGGAAAACTTACATTAGGTGTTACAGTTACTTTCACTGGTTCTGCTCCTTTGATCAATCCTACTTCTTTCCCTGTCATATCCCACACTTCCTTTCCAACAGTTTCTTGTAAATCAGCTGGAATATCTGCTTCAGTGTTGAGTACTCCTCATCCAAAGAATTGTCAGATCCCTCAAATCAATAATCAATAATCATTTATAATCAATAACCAATACTCGATTAGTAATCAATCAGCAAATTTGTTAAGCAGAAAATCAGTAATTAGACACACCATGACCTTTCAGTCATGAATAACCACACCTGTTTATTAAAAGTTAATGAGTTTATTTCCATATATTAACAAAGCTAACACAATATAAGTAAGTCTCAAAATCAAATGATACACATATACGAACATTACTGGCTGTCCATAGCGACGGAAGAAACGCAATCTACGCAAAACTTGGATTATAATGCACTCGGCTATAGCAATGCAAATCACTAATAAAAATAACCGAATTTGACTAATTGCATACATTGGTCAGCATAACAAGATTTCAATTCAGCATGGTGCATCAAATGAATACCTCAACTAACCTCTGATTAGCATTGGCATGTGGGGCTTCATGCAAAACGAATTTAGTCAACATAAATTTAGAAAACTTCTAGCTTGGCCTCTGTCAAAATAAGCAGTTGGTACCTAAGGAGGAAAATACAATGAATAATACATTTATCCTTTCATAATTACCAAATGCAATCAGCATTCAAGGAAAGTCTTCGTCCTTCAGGTACCGGTTCGATCAGCATGGGGTAAACTTCAAGGGGCAAAGTTTAAGGCAAGTTTTCCTTGCAGCAGCAAGGAATATGGGGGAACAAAAGTTATTGAATGGGCAAGGCAAAGTAAAGTTAAAGTTAAAGTCTCTAGGGTGAGAATTTTTTAAAGCCTCTCTCTCTGGGATAGAGAAAAAGCATCAAAGTGTCATCAAGATGGATTCTTGAATCTGGCTTCAAAATGGCACCAAGGAAAAAAATGGCTGGCTTCTCTCCGTCCGATGGGATTAAGTAAGAAAAGTTCCAAATTCTTCAGGTTCTTCCATTGGAGGGTCCATGGGGTGATTTCTTTTTGACCAATGAATAGTGTATTTTCTCTTAATACTCATCTACGCATAAGGTGTCCTTGGAGTTTTGGAACACAAGTAGCAACAAATTTGCCAATTAATTCTGCATCAGTGTCTTTATTGTCTGCACCTGCAGAAACTGACCTTGCTTCAAAGGGGATGAAAGTTGCCTAACACGCAACCTTGAGATAAGTGTATTAGTCATTCTACTGGAAAAATACAGCATTTAAAGATTCAAACACGTCTTTGTCAATACAAGTGAAAACTTACGCAGTTAAAATTGAGACCAGGCAACTAGGCCAAAGCCTCTGCTAAATTTAAGCTAAGCATATAACAGTTTAACAAGAAAATCATAAAATATAGCTGCAATTATGACATCTTAATACATTTGTTGATTTTCATGATTAATTAAGCTTGTTTATACTAAATGGCGACCTACTTCGTTGGCACATTTTCTACATACATTATTTTTCTTTGCTAAAATCACATTGTCTTATACGATTTTGTTACAAGATATATGAATGTTTGTTAGTCTTTCTTTTTCTGCTTCATCAATCCCTCCTCTGATGACTAATTATGTCATCACATTAAATCTTCCATCACAAATTTTATTTCATTAAAATTCTGTTTTAATAATTTTGCATTTCAATCATTTCCCTTTTCCTTTTTACTCCCTTTGATTTTTCCCTTTATAATTTTACCATTTCTTTTAGTTCTTTCTTTTCAATTCTTCTCTTGTTTCTTGATTTCAATATTTTAATAGCTTTCCATATTCCCCAAATACCTATTAAGCAAATTAGTATTATTAATATTCCTTTTACTATTTTCAGTAATATTCCGTTCCAAATGTTGCTGAGCCAATTTCCCACGGAAGCAAATCCTTTTCCAACTTTTTCCCATACTCCTGATTCTTTCAATTCTTTCAAATCTGTACTATCGTTAGCTAAATTTGTAAGCATATTTCTAATTTGTTTACTGTTGTCTGGTATATATAAGCAACAGTGACATGCACTAAGCATTTTGCAAACGCTGCCATTCTTTGCTAAAAGAATGCCAAAAGCAAGCCGGTTTTGAAGAGTCATAGCTCTTTCTGCAGCAAGTTCAGTATCCATCAGGATCATTGCTTCTGAGAAATTTGTCAGCATGTTATTCACAATAGTAGACAACTTTCGTATTTTGATTGAATTCAATATAACTCCTACTGAAGGAATTATTGCTCCAAATATGTCTCCTACCACACCAGAAGCTGTCTCCCTTTTCTGAATACGATGTAATTCAGACAGCTTTGAAAATTTCTTTAAGTCATTTAGTTGATAAATCTTTGTTAATACTATTCCCTAATAACATCTCCCATACCATCCTTTTGGAAGACGATAATAGGCATTAAGTCCACAAATATAGTATACCCCTGGAGTAGCTGGATCTAGTCCATTTAACATGAACGTCCATTTACTCTGGAATAAAAACACGTGTTTACATTCACTCGTTTCTACAAATATTGTGTCATAGTATGATTTAGGTCTATATATACAAAGTTTCCCTATGTGTAATGCATCTAAAGCTAGTTTCCCTTGCGTCTTTATTGCGGCAAAAGCATAGTTATCTACAGATGTCCTTTTATGTAATTCTTTTTCTAATTTTTCCTTTATCATTTTCCTTCTATCTTCAGTGTGATCTAAAAAGCTTTTCTCTACGGGTGAAAGTGAGCATGTAAGGTTTTCTTTATGAGCGTGAACTGTGGAAAAAGGTGATAATGGTTCAAAGAAACTCTTAACTAATTTTCTATAATAATCTCTTGCTACTTTACTTAAGTACTCAATTATGGGGACATATGAAAATACGACATCATGATTGGAATAGAAATATTGAATATACTCCTGGCCATAAAATCTGGTTAGTAACAAACTACATGTTATTCCATACGTAAGGGGCATGCTATGATATGTCACCCCTTCTATTACTGAGGTAGGAATTTGTGTACATATATAACAATCTTTCGCGTCCATTGTCTCAACATACTTACTTAGCAAGCGATAGAAGACATTAGATGAGAGTTATTTTTTGTCGTTTGTATAATCATGTAAATATTTTTCGTCTTGTTCGAGTTTCTTCAAAGGAGTTAATTCAGTAGTGGTTTTAAAAGTAAAAGCATCATTCGGGTCTCTTTCATTCCCTCCATGCATTCCAAGAATCATTGTCATAATAATTAGTACACATGCAATTATTAGACCTATACATATGTATTTACAATATTTCAGTTTATGTCCTTGTGTAGTATTGTCTGTCATGCTCTATAGAGAATCAGAAAGTTAAAGATACTTTTTCAAATCAAATTTGCAGATATATATTTAAAGGATCAACGAGGTCAAAGTTTACACGTTTTTCTTTACCAGCTTAGACTCTTATCGGTTTAGCAGCATTGTCTCAAAATCGGTCACAAAAAGTCAATCAGGTTATCAATGTTTTATCTGGTAATGTTCATGAAATTTCACTTTTCAAGTACCAAAGTGTTGTTCTGCTTCTTCATTTTCAAGACTAAGAGATAGAAATTTGGCTGACCAATCATTAGTGGCTGTGTATGCCCATTCTGGACCAGAATATCTTCTGCTCGCTATTCTTTTCCTTTTCAATTTTGCATCTCCTTTCGATTCTCTTTCGCTTATGTCTTGTTCTTTGGCTGTGTCTTTTTCTTCATTCGATGTGGTTATGATAGACACTTCCTTTCTTTTCTCCTTCAATTTTGGCCATTTGTTTTTGTTTAATGTTTCTTTAGTCTTGAATTTCACTTGTGATATGCTTTGTCTCCGTTTCGCGTTGTTTTCACCTGATGGACCAGCAACCGGTTCTGGAAGAATTGGAACAATTTCACTTTGCTCTGTCCTGTCTCCTTCACCTGGGAAGTCAGTCAGGTTTTCTCCTTCTTTTCCTGTATCGTCTGCTTCTGGGAAAGCCCTCCTCTTAGTAGGCTCTCCTGCTTCTTCACCTGAGATAGGATCTTTGTCACCTCCTGAGGCTTCTTCTCTGTTGTCCTCAAAAGGATCGACTGCGTCTCCCTCAGAGAATATTTCTTCTGTCTCAATTTCTTCTTGTTCGCTTTCAGGCTCTCTGCGTTCTGTCTCAGTGCCTGGTACTTTCCTGTTAGCTGTTGGTAATTTCAGTGCTTCAATTTCCTCTTCTGTGGGACACGTCACCCTTTTCGTTTGACTGGCGTGAATCCAATTGGGAACTCCCGCACACTTCACAGCGGTGGTAGTTGTCAGAATCACTTGAAAAGGTCCTTTCCAACAGGGTTCCAAACACGACTTTCTCAAGTGCTTCTTTACCACAACCCAGTCACCTGCTTTCAGGGCGTGTCCTGGACCTTGGATCTGTGGCAAGGTGGTTGCCTCTACCTGGTGAGAAAAAGAGCGGACCACATCAGCCAGACCTTTGCAGTAGTCCAATACCATATCATCTGTAATATTTACAAGGGCATTCACAGGAACTGCTGGAAGTCTCATGGCTCTGCCCATGAGAATTTCATGTGGTGATAGTCCAGTTTTTCTATCAGGTGTGTTTCTCATTGACATTAACACCAAAGGCAATGCGTCAGGCCATTTCAAGTTTGTGGATGCGCATATTTTCGCCATTCTTGATTTCAGCGTGCCATTCATTTTCTCCACTAGTCCTGATGCTTCAGGGCGGTAGCTACAATGCAATTTTTTTTCAATGTTCAATGCTGCACATAGTAATTTGATTACTTCGTTATTGAAGTGACTTCCCCTTTCTGATTCTAAAGAGATCGGAAATCCGAAACGTGGTATTAGTTCTCTCAAGAGTAGTTTTGTAACAGTGAGACTGTCATTTCTGCGTGTAGGGTATGCTTCAATCCAGTGACTAAAAATACACACAATCACCAACACATATTTGCATCCTGCATGCATAGGTATCTCAATGAAATGCATTTGCATCCTGCTGAATGGCCCACCTGCTCTTCCAATGTGGCTCAAATTTACTACGGTTCCCTTCCTTGCGTTCATTTGTTGGCAAAAGATGCAACGATGGCAAACTGCTTCAGCAACTTGGCGAAATTTGGGATTAAACCAATCAATTTTGAATAATCTAATCATGGCATCTCTTCCAATGTGTGCTTGTCTGTGATATAGCCTAGCTATTTGCGTCAAAAGACTGTCTGGCAAAACCAATCTCCCTTCACTTGAAACCCACACATCATCTGCTTTTTTTACGCATTGTAATTTACTCCATGAGAGTTTTTCATCCTTACTAACATTATTTTGCAGGAATTTCAATTCTTGTATTGTGTCTACAACTTTTAGAGCAAAGGCTTCATTTGGTTCAAGTTCTGGCTCACTTATCAAATTCCATTAGTCTCTGAGCAATATACAGTTCAATGCGCCCTTGCGACTTGATCTGCATATCCATTTCCCAAAGAAATGAAGTCTTGTGATTTTGAGTGTGCACTGCATTTTACCAATGCTACTTCTCCTGGTAACTGGAAAGCATGTAACAATTCTCTTATTCTTTCACCATTTTTCACTGGTGATCCTGAAGAGGTCATAAAGCCTCTTTGTGACCACAATTGTCCAAAATCATGCACTATTCCAAATCCGTACTGACTGTCAGTGTAAATGGTGACTTTCATTAATGCCAAAAGTTGGGAAGCTCTAGTAAGGGCTACTACTTTCGCTACTTGTGCAGAGTAAATTCCTTGAAGCCAAGATGCTTCTAGAACACCAGTTATTGTACATACAGCATATCCTGCTTTCAATATTCCTAGTGCATCTCTCAAACATGAACCATCAACAAAAATAATCTGATAATTTTCTTCCAATCGAGTATCTTTGATATCAGGTCTTGGTTTAGTACAAAATTCAGTCACCTGAAGACAGTCATGTTCTATATCATCTGCATTTTCAATTTCAGCATTTTCACTGGGAAACAAAGTTGCTGGACTCAATGTAGTGCACCTTTTTAATTGCACATTAGGTGATCCCAAAATTATTGTCTCGTACCTTGTAAGCCTAGCACCAGTCATGTGCTGTGTTCGGGAACGTGTCATAAGTATTTCGACTGAGTGAGGGACCATAACTGTTAAAGGATGTCCCATCACTATTCCTTCACTCTGATTCAGGCTCATACCAACTGCTGCTACAGCACACAAGCATCCTGGTAAGGCTGCTGCGACTGAATCCAAAGTAGCTGAAAAATATGCTACTGGTCTGTTTATACCACCATGGGCTTGAGTCAAGACAGACAAGGAACATGCATAACGTTCATGACAAAACAGTGTGAAAGGCTTTGTGTAATTAGGCACCTAAAGCTGGAGCTCTGCACATGCATTCCTTTAATTCAATAAAGGCATCCATTTCATCTCTGTTCAACATTATTTCATCCTGCGCATCTTTCTAGGTCAGTTTCAGTAAAGGTTTGGCTAGAGTTGAGAAATTGGGAGTCCATTGGCGACAGTAGCCCACCATTCCCAAAAACTTTCTCACCTCTTTTCTTGTTTTGGGTGGACTCATTGGAAGTACACTCGTTATTCTTTCTTTCATGATTTTTCTCGACCCTTTTTCTATTTGGTGACCCAAATATTTCACTTTCTTTTGGCAATATTGCAATTTTGAAGGAGACACTGTGGCCCTCATTCTAAGTTTGGCTGGCGGCAGTAGCCGCTAGCCAAACGGGAACCGCCACTTGGCCGCTCCGCGGTCAAAAGACCGCAGAGGCCATTCTGGCTTTCCTGCTGGGCCGGCGGGCGCCCGCCAAAGGAGCACCCGCCGGCCCAGCGGGAAAGGCCCTGCAACAATGAAGCCAGCTCCGAATGGAGCCGGCGGAGTTGCAGGGGTGCGACGGGTGCAGCTGCACCCGTCGCGATTTTCACTGTCTGCAATGCAGACAGTGAAAATCTTTCTGGGGCCCTGTTGGGGGGCCCCTGCACTGCCCATGCCAGGGGCATGGGCAGTGCAGGGGCCCCCAGGGGCCCCACGACACCCGTTCCCGCCATCCTGGTTCTGGCGGTGAAAACCGCCAGAAACAGGCTGGCGGGAAGGGGGTCGGAATCCCCATGGCGGCGCTGCAAGCAGCGCTGCCATGGAGGAATCTCCCAGCCGGGGGTAATCCGGCGGGAAACCGCCGGACCCGGCTGGGCGACCGCGGCTCGGAATACATAAGGAAGCACCGCCAGCCTGTTGGCGGTGCTTCCGTGGTCGTCGACAGTCAGAATGACCCCCTTTGTGTCCATTCCTTCCCAAATGGTTCAATAAGGCAATCGTATCAACTGTACAGTCATTTTCTGTTTTGGATGTAATCAGTAAATCGTCAATATACTGTACTCAGGTTGATTCAAAAGGTAATTCCAATGATTCCAGATTTTTCTTTAGAATCTGATTGAAAATTGATGGTGACTCCGAAAACCCTTGAGGAATTCGACACCAACTGTAGACTCTGTTCAGGAATTTGAAACAAAAGAGAAATTGGCTGTCCTCATGAAGAGGCACAGAAAAGAATGCTTGTGACAAATCAATGACTGTGAACCACTCTGCATCACAGGGAATTTGAAACATTATTACAGCTGGATTTGGTACTACGGGACAACATTTGACTATTATGTCATTTATTTTTCTCAAATCTTTAACAATTCGGACTTTTCCACTTGGTTTCATTAGTCCCATTATTGGTGAAATACATGGACTACTTAGTACTTCTTTCAGTACTCCCTGTTTCACAAATTCATCAATGAGTTGGGCGACTTTCATGAGAGTATCTTGTGGCATATGGTATTGTGGAGTCTGAGGAAAATTTACATTAGGTTTTACAATTACTTTCACTGGTTCTGCTCATTTGATCAATCCTACTTCTTTCCCTGTCATATCCCACACTTCCTTTCCAACAGTTTCTTGTACATCAGCTGGAATATCTGCTTCAGTGAGCATCGGATAAAGAGTAATCAGGGGATACTCTTCATCAACAGTTTCCATTTCTTCTTCTTCTAAACTGTCCTCTTCTTCCTCATCACTGTTTGTCTGAATTTTAATTCCATTATGTGAGCACATAATCGAGCATCCTAGTTTGCATAATAAATCTCTTCCTAATAGGGATATTGGACTTGAGTCACACACCACAAATTTATGTAACCCTTGAAAGTTACCAATTTTGACTTGCACTGGATATGTAATTGGGTTTGTCAGATACCAATTTGCTACTCCCACTACTTGAACTGTTCTCCCTGAAAGTGGCAAATTTGGTACTTCGATACTTCTAACTGTAGAGCGTGTAGCTCCTGTGTCAACCAAAAATAAAACGCTGTGACCCATAACTCTTCCTTCCACATATGGTCCCTTTTGATCAACTTCCAAAGATGCTGCAAGCATACAATTTCCCTCCTCATCTGAACTTTCACTCTCCCATTCATTGTTTATTCCATTTTCACTGTGTAACGGGAATTGGTGTACTGTGTTACTTTGATTCATTCCTTGACCTGTGACCTGTTGAGGAAGCAATACTTGTTGCTGATTCATTGGTGCTAAGGGTACTTGCATTTGCTGATTAGGTACCATAGGAATCTGCTGTTGCATTGGCCGTGATTGTACCATTTGTACATGAGGCATTTGCACCTGCTGTTGTTGTATAGGTTGTAGACCCTGCATCTGATTTACATTATTTTGGAAATTTGGGTTTGGACCTCTCAATTTTGGTTCTCTCATATTCTGAAATGTATTGACATCATTGTTTTGCTGACCTACACCTTCCTGCACCAACATTGGGCACTCCCGTTTCCAATGTCCGACGATTCCGCACGTGTGACATGGCATCACTTTCTTCATTGCCTGTATACCATTAGGAATCACGACAGTATTCAAATCAGGACCATTATTCACAAAACCTCTTCGGTCTCTGCCTCTCATCTGTGGCTGAAACATAGCATTTCCCTGCTGTTGCTGCTGCGGCAACTGTTGTTGGAAACCTTGCAAACCTGTCTGAGCTGCTCTAATCTGCATCACCATCACTTTTTCTTTCAACATTTTCTGCTTTGTCTCAATCTCATCACTGCAGTATTTTGCATAGTTGAACACTTCATTGATCGATTTTGACTGCCAACAAACAAATGCATTTTAATCATCTGGCTAATTTCTGGTCTCAATCCTTCCACAAATCTGAATAAAAAATGGAGCATGTCTTTGCTTCAATCGTTTCCGTGCCACTATAATGTTTAAATGCTTTCAACAATCTCTCATAGTATGCATGTATCGACTCTTTAACTTCCTGTGCTGTTCTGTCAATTTTCTGCCAATCTAAATTTTTCGACGCAACTTTAGTTTTCAAATACTCAATCACTTTATGGTATATGCTCATTACCCTAGGCAATGGTGCACCTGTGTCCTTATCTCTTTCTGGTTCTTTTGTCGGCCAATCTACAGCCCTTTTACAATCCTCCCACAAATCTGCTGGAACTACAATTTCGAACAAAGTGTTCAGGTCTTCCCAAAGATACTTTGCGAGTTTCACGAATATATCTGTTTGTTGATACCATTCAATCGGTTTCTCTCTTAACTTAGGGTAATCATCAGTAAAAGATTGAATATCACACCTGTGCCATGGTACGTGAATACGTTTTCCTACTCCTGTTTCTCTCATTGATAACATGGTTATAAGATCACCATTCTGTTGTATTTTATCATTCTGATCTGGGGTACTTTCTTTCTTCTTATCCTTTTTCTTAACCCACCTACTCTCCCACTTGTCTAAACATCTCCAAACCTGCGCGCTTTGCAATATTTCTTTGAGGGGTGTTTTCATTCCTGCAGACCTCATGTGTTCAAAGTCTTTTGCCTCAAAGTCTAACCTGTAACTTCTACTCAAGTGCTTGGTTTCATTTATGTCTATTTTGTGTCTGTCTGCAATTTCTTGTCACCTCTTATGTATGCTGCTTACTTCTCTTGTAATTCTAGGGCAAATGTATCTCAGCTCTTCTTCTGTGTATGATTCTAACCTGTTCAGACCCATCGTCCAATCTACGAGTTCACCTGCTTCCATGCCCAATCTTATTTGATTCAAATATTCTTCTCCTTTCCCCTTGGGTGTACTCTGTGGGGTATTCAGACTGTTCAACCATTGTGTTAACTGTTGTGCGTTTAGTCCCATTAATGTAGCATCTACGTCTACTGCTACTGATGGTTTCTGTAATGTTTCTGTTTTTGAGGTTTGCGGTATTATTGGTGGTGGATTTGACCTTACCACAGTTGACGGAACACAAATTGGAATTGGACTAAATTCCAACAAAGACCCAGGTCTATTTGACAGTGTTCCTACGGGAGTCATTTCTTGAGTATTTTCTATGTATCTCCTTCCTGTCTCATTCTGTGTCATTACACCTTGATCGCATACACTTGGCTTTGCTTGTATATATAATGGTACTGGCGGATCTACAGTGATAGGCAAAGATATTGCGTCCGGATTCTGTCTGTTACCCAAATTCTGTGGCATGTTAATTCCCACATTATGGTTCATCATTGCTGACATGTCTAACTGTGTTTCTGCTGTTTGAGTGTACTTTGGCATTTCTTGTATCTGCTTTTGAGGCATCAAAATTTTTGTTGGTTCGGTTTGAATCAATAACAGTCTTCGGTAATTCTGTCCTCTCTGCACCATTAAATTAGAAGTTATTTCCAAATTATGTTCATCATAATAGCGTCTTTGGACCTGTGGCTGATAATCATTAACAGGTTCCAGTTTAGTCATGTCAGGATATATTCTCTGAACTTGTGGTATTTCTTGTGTAAAAGGCATATCAGGACCACTTTGCCTCAGCAATTTTCTCAAATTCGGTGTTACAGTCCCCTGTATCGGTTCTGGAGGGGCAGTACTAGTGCTTGGGCCATTTTCATTTTCCACATATGGTGGTGGACGGTCATTTAACAATTGCAGAATGAACTCCTCATCGTCTGATTCGTCTGACCTTTTCGAGGTTCTCTTATTTTCTCTATCTTTGGACTGACTCCTGTTTGTTTTATGGGTAGCTTTCTTTCCTTCCATCTCTGCTTCGTCAGTAATTGCTGGAAACAATTTGACTCCCTGCAATGTATCTGATCTCCAAACCTCTTGAGCACTATCCCATCTAGCATCCGCTAGTGTCTTTTCTACTTTTCTCACTCTTGTCTCAAATTTCTTTTGTAGTTGCCTTCTAGCCATTTGTTCCCAAATTGCTAATGCTTCAAACTGTGCTGGTCTTGGAGGTATTTTCATGTCATATAGCGCAAATCTTAAATTCTCCAAAACTCTTAGATTAAACGTCCCATGGATAGGAAACGCTACACTTCCATGCTTTTCTGTTAATTTACACCATTGCTTTAACCAAAGACATGATGGGACACCCTTTTCTTCAATTACGATGTAAGCTGGTGTACCCTCAGGCTGTGTTTCTTCTCCTACATTTGCTTTAATATATACATCTCCCCTCAAGGCACTCTTAAATGCTTTGAAAAATGTAATCTTTCCATCCTTTATGTTCTCAAAATGTAATCAATAAGTGACTTTAATTCCCAGAATGATCTTCGCTTGCCTTTCCCCACCAATTGCGCTTCACGGACTGCGTCCAATCTGTGCGCAACCCTTCTCACCAACCAACCTATCCCAGTGCGGCTCCTAGTGACGTCACACTCACACACTGCGGCTGACAAAGTCTTGCGGCTTGTCCTCCTTCATTCAGCTTCACTCAAAACTAATCTCTGCAATATATAGCAATAAAAAAAAAAGAAAACAAATCTGTCGGTTTGCTACAGGAAAGGTAATACAGTCGCTTCAGAAACCTTAGGGATTTTTCACTAGCCTCAGCAGTTATTCCACCTTTCTCAGTTTCCCACTTTCACAAGCAAAATTTGACCTGCAAACTTTACTCTCAACTGATCAATGAACTATTCTAGTGCACCTTAGAATTCGTCAAATCTCAAAGTCGAAAATTTTCTTTTATTCCTCAACATTCGGACTGACTTGTTGACCACACCCAATCAACCTATTAAACCGAACAAATTACAACATCAATCAAGTGTCTCACACACTTTTCAACATACTCCAGAGTCTCTTGACCTCGCAGGGCCCGTCTCAACATCAACAACCACGTGGACAATTTTTCCTGCACAAAGCGCTACACACATATGAAGTTCGATGACTTCCCTACTTTCACACTTTGGAGTACCACTCCTCTAAAATTTTAATTGGAGTTCGTAACCCCCTAAAATCCTCACAAACTTCACAATTCATCTGCGGCATAAGCTAGGCAAGCGCAAAACCCTAACTTCACTCATACCGTCACTAGAAACGCGGAAAACATTTTCACACCTCCATTTCCTCCATTCGCAAGCTCCAAGGTTCCAGGAAAGTCATCGGGGATTTAGGGCATCATCATCTCTCCAACTTGTTTTATTAAAGAAAATTTTAACTTGAATCCGTCTATTGTTCGGATGGGGTCCCAAAGGGCCAAACCATCCTCTGCTACCATCTACTGATAGCGCGTCCAGACCTTATAAATTACTTATGCTTGGACACGCCAGAGGTCGGTGAACCTTTTGACCGGGTTGAGTTCTCCTCATCCAAAGAATTGTCAGATCCCTCAAATCAATAATCAATAATCATTTATAATCAATAACCAATACTCGATTAGTAATCAATCAACAAATTAGTTCAGCAGAAAATCAGTAATTAGACACACCGTGACCTTTCAGTCATGAATAACCACACCTGTTTATTAAAAGTTAATGAGTTTATTTCCCTATATTAACAAAGCTAACACAATATAAGTAAGTCTCAAAATCAAATGATACACATATGCGAACATTACTGGCTGTCCATAGCGACGGAAGAAACGCAATCTACGCAAAACTTGGATTATAATGCACTCAGCTATAGCAATGCAAATCACTAATGAAAAAAATAACTGAATTTGACTAATTGCATACATTGGTCAGCATAACAAGATTTCAATTCAGCATGGTGCATCAAATGAATACCTCAACTAACCTCTGATTAGCATTGGCATGTGGGGCTTCATGCAAAACGAATTTAGTCAACATAAATTTAGAAAACTTCTAGCTTGGGCTCTGTCAAAATAAGCAGTTGGCTCCTATAAGGAGGAAAATACAATGAATAATACATTTATCCTTTCATACTTACCAAATACAATCAGCATTCAAGGAAAGACTTCGTCCTTCAGGTACCGGTTCGATCAGCATGGGGTAAACTTCAAGGGGCAAAGTTTAAGGCAAGTTTTCCTTGCAGCAGCAAGGAATATGGGGGAACAAAAGTTATTGAATGGGCAAGGCAAAGTAAAGTTAAAGTTAAAGTCTCTAGGGTGATAATTCTTTAAAGCCCCTCTCTCTGGGATAGAGAAAAAGCATCAAAGTGTCATCAAAATGGATTCTCGAATCTGGCTTCAAAATGGCATCAAGGAAAAAAATGGCTGGCTTGTCTCCGTCCGATGGGATTAAGTAAGAAAAAGGGGATGAAAGTTGCCTAACACGCAACCTTGAGATAAGTGTATTAGTCATTCTATTGGAAAAATACAGCATTTAAAGATTCAAACACGTCTTTGTCAATACAAGTGAAAACTTACGCAGTTAAAATTGAGACCAGGTAACTAGGCCAAAGCCTCTGCTAAATTTAAGCTAAACACATAACAGTTTAACAAGAAAATCATAAAATATAGCTGCAATTATGACATCTTAATACATTTGTCGATTTTCATGATTAATTAAGCTTGTTTATACTAAATGGCGACCTACTTCGTGGGCACATTTTCTACATACATTATTTTTCTTTGCTAAAATCACATTGTCTTGTACGATTTTGTTACATGATATATGAATGTTTGTTAGTCTTTCTTTTTCTGCTTCATCAGACCCAGTTAGGGACACGCCGCCCACGTACAGTGAACTGTGCTGAGGGGGACCCCTGCACCCCCACCCCCCATCCCGCACCGATAGGGCTGCGGGGCCTTTGTTACGCCAATTCTTTCTTTTTTACTAATTAAAGTGTGGTTGGAAAGGAACCTATACAGATAGGCGGTAATGGAATAATAACTTGTATAATATTTTCTGAATCGTATTTTCAAGGCATCAGTTCTACCTCTTTATGTTTAAAAAACATTCAGGAGGGGCTGGTACGAGCAGCACTAGGAATAGCTGCTGCTTTGGGAGATCTGGTGCATAGGCGCTGGAAGTAGAGGCGCTGTGGATGCTGCAGCACCCCAAAATAACCATGATGGCGTTAGAAGGTGAATGAGCTTTAAAGGGGACTTCAGATGCTGTTTCTGTCACATTTGCTGTGCGTGCAAAGGCAGAGGTCAACAGTCAGTCTAATCTTCAGGCAAATTGCGCTTATGTTTTTATTGGCATAGAGATTGGTTGTGGTCTGGCTTGGCAGGCAGGTGTCCAGACAATCAGGTGAGCATCACTAGAAAGGGGCTTCTGCTCCCCTCACAGGGCCTTGAGAGCCAGGAGTATATGTTTTGGTGGGACAGAAGTTATGTGCTGCCACAACAAAAGTGCTTACACTTCACACAGCTGTGATCCTTTTGGTAACAGAGTTGGCTTAGGTTGAACTTTTAAGGGCACCTACATGTAGTGCTATTAAAGTGTCTTAGATAACTAGATAATTTATGATGTTTTTATCTGGCAGCAGCACAGATGGATAGAATGAAGGCAGTCAATAACCTACGTGGATTTTAGGTCTGGCTTGACAGTGCATTCATTAGCAAGACCTATGGGTATAAGCAATGCTTGTGTTGAATTTTCTTTCTCTTAGTGCAAGGATTTTGTAATGCAAACTTTGTGACAATGTTGCTGGCGTCGACGGAAAAGTTGCAGGATGCTGTTTACTTCAAACACACAACAAAACCTAAAAACCTATAAATGAACTATACACCTTTTTCAAAATAAATACACAGGGAAACACCAATAAGACACAGTTTTTCCTAATTCCCAAGTGTGAAGGAAGCAAAGTATTTTATAGGATAAAAACAAATCAAGACACTTTAATTGGTGGTGCACAGATGAAAAATACTGCTGGTACCCAATTTCCAAACATTATTGTTTGTGCGCTATATAGTTTTATTTATGTTTGTGAACATTTAGTGGTTATTTCAATGGAAATGTGTTGTCTGTGAGTCCAAAGGTGCTACCACACCATGCTTTAGTAATACACTTGTTACAGTGTGCTCCGATATGCAACACTAGCTATATACTAAACCCTTACTACTCTCCTGCTGAATGGGTGTGGCTAATTTGCAACACTGGTTCTTTGTAGGATGCTTGGAGTTTTCAGAAGCCATAGGAGTTCAGTGATGTAACAGTTATGGCAGTAGCCCAGTTGGAAAATTGTTCCAGTACCACTTCTCCGCTAGTTGATCCTTATCCCTCACTGTTCGGCCTTCTAGGTGTTGCTAAAGCCTGCTTGCCACTCTCTAGCCATGGAGAAACCTGCTGTGGAGCAGCCAGAGTATCTAAAGTCTTGAAAATCAAATGGCTTGAGAATATTGAAAGAAGTGGCTGGAGGTTCATCAGTTTAAATGTGTGCCAAGATGGTGGGCACCACATGGAGTATGCTGCAGAATTCCCACCATACCTTGTGAGAGTAGGTGCAGTGAAGGACTGATAACACACCTAATGTTCCTTCCTTTGTGGAGTGGTGCAACCAACTCCTCTTCTGTGGTCAGTGGTGGCATAAAAGGCAATGAGAGTAAAAAAATTGGGGGGACTCCCCTAGTGGAGTAGCATTTCCTGGGCTTCCATCCTGGCCCCTGGCATTTTATGATCTCACAAAATAGTGCTACAAAGGTCAGCCTCGTTCAATAATGGACTGCATTGTTACGCAAGCAGATCCTGCTGTTCCTGGACTTTTATGCAGGAAGTATAACCCCATCCCTATATAGCCTAACATTACTTACGGTGCAAATTGGTGGGAAGATGCATTTTCCAAGGTGGCTCTGGTCTTCTCTTTTGGGAAGATAGAAAGACTAACAGGGACTAGGCGTTAAACCTCTTTGGATCTTGGTATTTTGCTGTAGAGATAAACTTTGCTGGACAACACATTAAGGACCTTATTATGAACATTGGTAACTGAGACCGCCATGCCGGTGGCGGCAAATAATGAAGGCTGTGGGGACTGCCACAGGCGGCCTTCCACCACCGCCAAGCTACCGCCGACAGGCAGCCTGATGATGGCGGAAATCATTATCCGTCAGGGCAGCGCTGCTCCGGATAATGATCCCTTTTCCTCCAGCCTTTCCCTGGTGGGTTCCCCCGCCAGGCAAAGGCTGGCAGAAGGGGTGCACTTGGCATGGGCAGTGCAGGGGCCCCCATGCAGTGCCCCGTCACGCAGGTCACTGCCCAAATTATGGGCAGTGATCTGCGCGACGGGTGCTGCTGCACCCACAGCACAGTGGTATTGACGGCGGTTCCATGTGGAGCCGCCGGCAATGTCCTGGCCCTGCATTCTGCTGGGCCGGCACGCGAAAATGCTGTTTATTCAGCCGGTGGGATCTCGAGGGGGCTAGCGGTCAGTGAAATGACTGCCTGCATGAACACGGCGGTTATGACCGCCGTGTTCATAATGACCCCTTAAGTCTTAAATCTGCCTCTTTGTCACACGGAATGTAATGTTGGGTTGCAAGGGTCCTTGTACAGTGTTCACATAGCCCTGCAAAGCTTGCTTTTTTGGTGTTGTTTCTTACACCTCTTTCATACTGCCCCTTCTCCCTACACCCCACTTTTTCCCTTTCATTTTGGAAACATACAAGCACGGCAGAACTTTCTTTTGGGAAATAAATGATTTATTTAAGTATTCCACATTTTTATACAGCTTAATTCAACAAAAGGAGGGTGTCAGTGAGCTTTATAGGTGAAATAACATTGGGGAATGGAAATCTCCTTTCAATGAAAGTAGAAAACAACGATGAACATTAAGGCCCTCATTATGACTTTGGCAGACGGTCCATCTGCCGAAGCCATGTGGTCAGAAAACCGCCAGTGCAGTGACCTGACCGCGAGGGCTGTGCGAGGGGACAAAGACTGGACTTTGTGGTATATTCCTGCTTGAGAAGGACTCTCCAAGGGCTTGGACTGAGCTTGCCCCCTGTTCTGAAGTCTCAGGACCATCAAAGACTTCCCCTACCAGGACCTGTGCTATCTGCTGAGGCTCCTGTCCTGAAAAGTGGTGCCCTATCCAGTCCCTGGGCCCTTGAAAGGAAAAGCTGGTGAAAATTCAAGGAAATCGACTTCGGACGACTCCGGACCGACGCCGCTGCTGAATCCGGGGACGCCGCCTGCAACCGACTCTGTGATCTTCACTGGAACGTGACGACCTTCGCAGGCCCGACACTGCTGCAGCGCAGCAAAGTCCGCGACTCCGTGGAAGTCGTCACACCACGTTGGGACCGACGCAGCTCAAAGTGCGCGGTTTCAACGTTTCGTACAGACGTGCATCGTCTTGTTTCCATTCTTCACCAAGGTACTATAACTGGGGGTCCGCGTGACTCCGTGGCCGGCGCCGCTGGTGTCGGATTGTTGGGAACGACTCCTTCACGACGCCGTGTTAACACCTCATCGAAGCATTTTGTGTTTCTAAGCGCTATTTTTTTATTTAATCTTCAAAAATTCATAACTTGACTTGTGCATGTCGGATTTTTGGCGTTTTGGTCTTGTTTTGTTTAGATAAATATTTCCTATTTTCTAAACCTGTGTTATGTCATTTTGTAGTGTTTTCATTAAGTTACTGTGTGTGTTGGTACAAATATTTTACACCTAGCACTCTGAAGTTAAGCCTACTGCTCTGCCAAGCTACCAAGGGGCTAAGCAGGGGTTAGCTGAGGGTGATTCTCTTTTACCCTGACTAGAGTGAGAGTCCTTGCTTGAACATGAGGTAACCTGACTGTCAACCAAAGACCCCATTTCTAACACTTCACAAACAAAGAGATGACTAGAATTTAGGGGGTCATTCTGACCACGGCGGTAAAAGGCCCTTACCGCCGGTCAGAAGACCGCCATCATACCGCCGCGGCCGCGGTAAACCGCCACGGTCATTCTGACCTCCAACTGCCAAACCGCCAAAAACCCGACATCCACGGAAGGCCGCCTCATCAGCGGGCAGCGATAAACTGGAGATGACCAAACCTCCACCGCCACGCCAACACAAACATGCCCATGCCATTACGACCAACGAATCCACGCGGCGGTCTTTCAACCGCGGTATTCCATTGGCGGTACACACCGCCGCGCTCAAAATACACACCCAGCTCCAAAACACAGCCACATTGGACAATTTGAAATACACACACCTGATACACATACAAACTCCACTCCCACACATCCAATCAACTATAAAACACACACCCACATCACCCACAAACCCCCACTACTAGAAATTCAGAGAGAAGGCGAGAGAGAGAGAGCGAGAGCACAGCTAACGAAAACCCCAACACACACAGGAACACAACATCATTACCCACACCACATCTACGCACACATCACCACACACCACCACTCACATCACCACAAACACCACCCCACACCTCATCCACACCACCCCATGGCACCCCAAAGACACCCCAGGTTTTCGGACCAAGAACTCAGGGTCATGGTGGAGGAAATAATAAGGGTAGAGCCCCAGCTATTCGGCACACAGGTGCAGCACACCACAATGGCCAGGAAGGCGGAGCTATGGCAAAGGATCGTCGACAGGGTCAACGCTGTGGGACAGCATCCCAGAAACCGGTAAGACATCCGAAAGCGCTGGAACGACCTACGGGGGAAGGTACGGTCGATGGTCTCAAGACACAACATCGCTGTGCAGAAGACTGGCGGCGGACCCCCACCCACTCCACCCGAATTCACAGCATGGGAGCAAGAGGTCTTGAACATCCTGCATCCTGCGGGCCTCGCTGGAGTAGGCGGAGGAATGGACTCTGGTAAGTCTAATCTCAACTACTTCCCCCCCCCCCAACCACCAGCATGCCAACCCACACCCCCACCCTCACCCCCAACCCCCCAGCACACATCCTCCTTGCCAATGTCTCACCAGCACAACCCACCCAACCCAAAACCAAACCCTGAATGCCAACACAAACCATGGACACCCATCACCTATGCATGACCACTGCACATACCCATCCCCCCCCACAAACCACCCTCACAACTCCTCCCACAAGGGAATGCCAGCACTGGGGGACAAGGGCACCCACAAATCGCACGCCATGGAACACACAGAAGCAATAACCATACTCTTTTACCCCTGCAGGGCCCGAACGCCAACACACCGGCCAGGAGGGTCCAGATTTGTCCATCCCACCCCCAGAACAGGCCCCCAGTGATGACAGCAGCTCTGTCGACCTGGAACCTGATGACCAGCCCGGACCATCGGGGACCTCTGGACAGTCGGTTCCCCACACACAGACACAGGCCACAGCAGACCCAACCCCCTCTGGGAATACCAGCACAGCTCCCACCCAGCGGGCCCATGCCTCTGTCTCCAGGACGCATCAATCAGCAGTGTGTCTGCCACTACAGGGCACCCAGGCTGACCCAACAACAACAGGTACCTGGGGGCAGTGGTAGTGGGCACACCGTCCAGGGGACAGGGGCCCGGGGAAACAGGGCAACTGGGAGGGCTGCAGTGCGATGGGGGGGGAGGACAGGCCCAGGGAACCCACTCTCCAAGAGGCCCTCACCACCATCATGGGAGCATATCACCACTCCCAGGAGACGATGGCGACGGTACTGGCCAGGTTCCAGGAGATCCAGGCACAGCAGGAGGAACGGTACATGGGCTTCAGAGACGAACTCAGGACCATCGGTACCGCAATGGGGACCATCGTCCTGGCCCTCAACCAGATAGTCACCACATTGCGGGACCATGTGGCACCCCAAAGGGCCCCTGTCACCAGCCCGGACGACGAACAGCCTACCACCTCCGCCGGCGCTAGTGGACAGGAGGCCCCCACACCACGACAGGCCACCAGAACCCCACCTCCTGCTGAAGATCAACCACCCCGCAAGCGGAACCTGAGATCACACAAGAAGACAGAGTAGGATGCCAAGACCCCCGCCAGCATAAGATACCCCCTGATGTCATCCCACTGTCCCACGTTGTCACCCTGTCCAACCTTGAACTGCCCCTGCTCCATCCTTCCACAGGCATATGGACAATGCACCTGTGCAACTGAGAACTGGACTCTGCCATGGACATTACTCCACCCCCACCCATCACCGTTTTACTATCATGGACCTATACGCAGCACTTTAAATAAATCACCAAATGCACTTCAAATGTCAGGAGTCTGCTTGTATTCTTTACAAATGTATTACACATAACGGTGCAATAATGTTCATTTACATTGTGATGACAACATACCAGTGTCAATAAGCATTAGTCCATGGGCAAACAAAGCAGAGGTCACGCTGTGGGTCATACAGCTCTGAAAAGGGAAGGGAAAGTCAAAAATCAGTGAAAAGGAACTGGGGGGAAACACAGAAAGTAGAGATGCAGGAGGCCAAAAGTAAATGTAAAATGGCGTGGGTGATTCTTACCTGTGTGCTACTGAAAATACTGTTGTATAACTGTGTCCCTGTTGTCCGTGTCGTCCCCGTCGTCTTCCTCCTCTTCACTCTCCACAGGCTCCACAGCTGCTACAACACCACCATCTGGACCATCCTCCTGCAGGAAAGGCACCTGGCGTCACAAAGCCTGGATGTGAAGCATACAGCAGGCCACGATGATCTGGCACACCTTCTTTGGTGAGTACATTAGGGATCCACCAGTCATATGGAGGCACCTAAACCTGGCCTTCAGGACCCCGAAGGTCCGTTCTATAATGCTCCTAGTTCGGCCATGTGCCTCATTGTAGCGTTCCTCTGCCCTGGTCCGGGGATTCCTCACTGGGGTCAATAGCCAAGGCAGGTTGGGGTAACCAGAGTCACCTATTAGCCACACACGGTGTCTCTGTAGCTGTTCCATCACATAAGGGATGCTGCTATTTCGCATGACATACGCGTCATGCACTGACCCCGGGAACTTTGCATTTAGATGGGAGATGTACTGGTCAGCCAAACAGACCACCTGGACATTCATCGAATGATAACTTTTTCTATTTCTGTACACCTGCTCATCGTCTTTTGGGGGTACTAAAGCCACATGGGTCCCATCAATGGCACCAATGATGTTGGGGATATGTCCAAGGGCGTAGAAATCACCCTTCACAGTGGCCAAATCACCCTCCTCAGGGAAAACAATGTATCTCCGCATGTATTTCATCAGGGCAGACAACACTCTGGACAAAACCTTAGAAAATATAGGCTGAGACATCCCTGATGACATGGCCACTGTTGTCTGAAAAGACCCACTTGCCAAAAAATGGAGTACTGACAGAACCTGCACCAGAGGGGGAATCCCTGTGGGTTGGCGGATGGGGGACATCAGGGCTGGCTCCAGCTGGTCACACAGTTCATGTATAGTGGCTCTGTCAAGTCGGTATCGCAGTATTATATGACGTTCCTCCATTGTCGACAGGTCCACCAGCGGTCGGTACACGGGAGGATTCCTCCTTCTCCTCGCATGGCCCAGCGGACGGTGCCTAGGAAGGACAACATGGAGTACAGAGTCATGCAACCCACAGGTACGTAACCACAGCTTGCACAGTACACGAATCGCTATGCATTGAATGGCTTGTATGAGTGGCAATGCAAGGCCTAGGCCTGTGTGACGCAGTAGAAATTAAGCCATGTGGGCCCTTGAAATGGCGGCTGCCTGACCTGAGAAGTGTGACAGTGGGATGTGAGGTCAATGCGCTGGCGTGGCACACCGTGGTGGTAGGCGGTCGAAGACCGTGGCGCAAAGCCGCATTGGTTAACATTGAACCCTATGGGTTTCAGGAGCCAATGACGAGGTGCGCCGGCGGTTGCGGTACGCACCGCGGCGGTACGCACCGCCGCGGGCGTGACCGCCATTTTCTATCTGATTAATCACTCGAGACCTGATCATCCACAGGAGAGGACCTATACTGCAAGTGCTGCTGTGAACTCGGTCTGGAAGAGACAATGGCTGCTGCGACTGGGGAAAGGGCCCCTGCCTTCACTTCAGAAGAGTTGGAGAAACTTGTGGATGGGGTCCTGCCCCAGTATGCGCTACTCTACGGTCCTCCAGACCAACAGGTAAGTACACTGTGTGCACATTGAATGGGCTATGCCTGGGTTTTGTACAGTATGGTGGATGTAAGATGGTGGGGTGGGGAGAGAATGAGGAGTGCAAGGCACGACAGATGAGAGCATGTGCCACATGGCAAGGTTGGGGGGGGGGGCAATCACATCTAACATGCAGATAATTAATGATATTTACTTTTCCACCCTGTACATGTCAAATAGGTCAGCGCCCATCAGAAAGTCGCCATTTGGCGTGCCATCGCCAAGGACGTCCGGGCCCAGGGGGTCCACGACAGACGGGGCACCCACTGCCGAAAGAGGTGGGAGGACATCCGCCGCGGGACCAGGAAGACCGCCGAGTCACTGCTGGGGATGGCCTCCCAACGTAGGAGGGGTGCCAGCAGACAATTGACCCCCTTGATGTCCCGGATCCTGGCGGTGGCCTACCCCGATTTGGATGGGCGCGTGAGGACATCACAGCAGACACAAGGGGGTGAGTACCAGTACATTCAGCTATCTTTTCACGCAGTGGAGGCGTCTGGGTGGGGGAGGAGGGCTGTGGGTGACATTAGGCCAGGGCGCTTTCTGTAGTGTAGTCACCACCTTTAGGCATGGCCCTGTGCCCCCGCCCCCAACCTCTGTAGGGTGCCAAGTACAGCAATCGAAGGTCCAGCATTACCCATGTGCGCATTTGTTGTCCATTGACCTGTTGGCCTAGTACTGAGTAGTGTACCCCGATTGCGCGGCGTAGTGCATGAGGCTCCTGTGTCTGTCCTCTCCGCCAACGGTGTTGACTATGCATGCGCTCAACCTGTCTTTATGTCTCCCCCCACCCTTTTTCTTTATCTTCTTGTGCATGTGTGCATTAGCATCATCAGGCGGAGGAGAATTGGCATCGGTGCACGAGGGAGCTGCAACTCACAAGGCCCCGGTGGGCCATGCTACAGACACCGAGGTCACCAGTGATACGGAGGGCGAGGGGAGCTCCACAACAGGGACCCGTGGTGACACCAGCGACACTGACACGTCCTCGGAAGGGAGCTCCCTAGCGGTGGCGGCAACATCCGTGCCCCCCGCCTCAACAGGTACAGCCGCCACCCAGCACACCAGCTCCGCCCTCCCAGCAGCCCCTCATCCTTCGCTCCGTGCCCGCTCGCCCAAGAAGGCGGGCATCTCCTTCGCCCCAGGCACCTCAGGCCCTGCCCCAGTTACCCCTGCTGCCCTCAGTGAGGAGGTCATTGACCTCCTACAGACCATCATTGTTGGGCAGTCTACCCTTTTGAATGCCATCCAGGGGGTAGAGAGGGAGGTGCATCGGAGCAATGCATACCTGGAGGGCATTCATTCCGGTCAGGCTGCCCATCAACGATCGTTCAATGCTCTGGCCTCAGCACTGACGGCAGCCATTGTCCCTGTTTCCAGCCTCCCTCTTCTAACTGCCTCCACCCTGTCTCTGTCTCCTGTTCCTCAGCCTATCCCATCCACACCATCAGACCAGCCTGCACACACCTCAACACCCAAGGGCAGCTCATCCAGACATAAGCACCACAGATCACACAAGCATTCACCCAAGCAACACCCAGATGCAGACATGCCAACAGTCACTACCACCTCTGTGTCCCCCTCCTCCTCGTCTCCCTCCTCCCTCCCTGTGACGTCTCCACTCACACCTGCATGCACACCACCATCAGCCAGTACTTCCATCACCACCACACCCTCCAGTGCAGTCCGCACACGTGCAGTCACCACCCCCACTGCCATTTACACGTCCCCTGTGTCCTCTCCCAGTGTGTCTGTCACCCCCTCTTCCAAACCACACAAACGCAGGCAGCCACCCACCCAACCACCTCACCACAGCCTACGTCACAAGCACCTGCACCCACAGACAGCACTCCTGACTCTCCTACAACCACATCCTCTTCCTCCACTCCCATAACCACTAAACCTACCCTTTACCTTGGTCCTAAAAAACTTTACCTCTCCACAGTTAACCTCTTTGCCCCACCGGACCCACCCCCTCCATCTGGGAAGAGTCCCAAGAGCACCTCAGCCACCACCAGCCCTGCTTCAAGTCTCAACATTGTGGATGGGTTTTGGAGTCCACCCTTTCCCAGCACTGACACATCGGCCAGCAGCAAGGGGACAGCCAGCCCCCCCCTGGTAAGAGGACCCGTAAAGTCAAGGGCCGCCGCAAGAAGGCTGACACGGCTGCCCCCAAGGAGCAAAGTCCTGGCCCGTCACCTGCCACAACATCCAGGGGAGGCAAGGGCCAGAGAGCCTCATCTAAGGAGGGCAAGGGCAGCAGGGCGGAGAAGTCAGCCAGCAGGGGCGCGGACCAGGAGGGCCCCACAAGCCCAATCCCGGGTGTGACGGAGGACACCCACGGGCCCAGGACTCCGTCACAGAAGGGTCCAGCAACTGCACGGTCGGAGGGTGACTAAGCATGGAGTCCTGGCCAGGTCTGGCTCCCTTGAAAGACACGACAAGCACCGCTGAAGAGGGCCCCGCCGTGCAGAAGGGCACCGCTGAAGAGGGCCCCGCCGTGAAGATAGGCACCGCTGAACAGGGCCCCGCCGTGCGGAAGGGCACCGCTGAAGAGGGCCCCGCCGTGAAGATAGGCACCGCTGAACAGGGCCCCGCCGTGCAGAAGGGCACCGCTGAAGAGGGCCCCGCCGTGAAGATAGGCACCGCTGAACAGGGCCCCGCTGTGCAGAAGGGCACCGCTGAAGACGGCCCCGCCGTGAAGATAGGCACCGCTGAACAGGGCCCCACCGTCTCAAGCACCGCTCCGCTGAACCCTGCCGTCTCAAGCACCGCTCCGCTGAGCCCTGCCGTCTCAAGCACCGCTCCGCTGGGCCCTGCCGTCTCAAGCACCGCTCCGCTGGGCCCTGCCGTCTCAAGCACCGCTCCGCTGGGCCCTGCCGTCTCAAGCACCGCTCCGCTGGGCCCCGCCGTCTCAAGCACCGCTCCGCTGAGCCCCGCCGTCTCAAGCACCGCTCCGCTGAGCCCCGCCGTCTCAAGCACCGCTCCGCTGGGCCCTGCCGTCTCAAGCACCGCTCCGCTGGGTCCCGCCGTCTCAAGCACTGCTCCGCTGGGCCCCGCCGTCTCAAGCACCGCTCCGCTGGGCCCTGCCGTCTCAAGCACCGCTGGCCCATTGACAGTGCCGGTTCGTTGTCGAGCTAGTGTTCACGCTGCACTATGTGTCTGCACTCCCCAAGATGGCACAGTGGGCAGCCCACCCACTGTAGAGACTTGTGAGACTGTGGCTTTGCACTCCCCAGGATGGAACAGTGGGCATGGTGGACCCTTCGTGGATCTGGCGTTGTGGACTCATGTGGCTGAGGTGACCCCCTTTCCCTTCCCCCTGAGGTGCCTGTCGTTTTGTCATCTGATGCCCCAGCAGTGTTCTCTCCAACGGACTCAGGTCTCCTGTGTGGGCTTTGCCCGTGTGTTGATACACTTTGGCTCACGGACAGTGGAAATTTACGTGACTGTGCAGGACTTATTGCCTATATTTATCGGTTTCGCAATGTTCTTACTTGATTTTTTAACATTTCTTTTTGCTATTTTACCCTGACTTCAAAGAACCTATTTTATAGATAATAAATTTTGTTTCTCACTTTAATTATGTCTTTGCATTATTCCGGGGGGTTTGGGTGGTGTCACTGTGACTTGGTGCTCTGCATTGGTGTGTAGATAGTTGGGGGGGGGTCGCATATGTGTGTGCCCGTAACCTTTCGTCCTCCCCCCTCCCCTGTGTCGTAGGTGCAGTACTCACCGTTGTCTTCTGCGCCGGAGTTCGTACTCGTGGTAGATGAGCAGGTAGACAATAGCTGGTAGGATGTTTAATTCGGGTTCCATGCTGTTCTCTGTCCTCGTGGAGTGCATAGAGGTGAGCGTTTTCCCGTTCGTAGTCTGTTTCCGCCCTGTTTTTATCGGCGGGGCTCCCATCCCGGAAAAGGTGGCGGATTGGTGAGTTGTGATAGGGTGGGCGGTACATTGTCTTCCCCTGCCTGTTGGCGGTGACCGCCGCGCTGTTTGTCTGTCCCGCCGTGGCGGTCGGTGTGTTAAGTTGGCGGGCTGTGTTGGCGGTTCCCGCCAGGGTCAGAATTCCATTTTTTGGACCGCCGGCCTGTTGGCGGGTTGGCCGCCGCTTTAACACCGACCGCCAGGGTTGGAATGACCCCCTTAGTCTTTTAAAGCAAAGTCTTTCATTTATGTCACACATTTTACAAATACGCTTCTGACACCAAGGAACAGACTTTGGGATGTTAAAGTGGCAGATTTGGAGGAAAACTAAAGAAGGGGTCCGGGTCCTCAAAAACCATTGGTCTGTTTTTTATGTGCAGGCCTTGCCGGATTAGTACTGTATTAATGTATGTGAAATTAAACAGTAGCATATCAGGGATATGTCAGGTTTATTTATTTTCATATATGATTCTTGCTTATCTAAGACATGTTTACTTGGGGAGGAATTGTCAGCTTCGGGATTTCATAAGGAAGATTTGTCAGGCATCACCTTCATTTGCCTTTCCTCGATTTATAACTATAGATATTGGTTTAGATATTTATTTCGCTCTCATGACATTCCTGCAGGAAAAGAGGGTGTATTATTTTCTCTGAATGGTCTCGTCCTCCAGATGGTCTGAGTTGTTCAGGCTTTTATCTTTAAATGGGCTGGTTCTCTTCCCTTTTAGATAAGGGCTTTAGGAGAACTTTGGGAGACTTTCACTAAATGAGTTAGATTTTGATTACTATAACAGATGCAAGTTTAGAGTGAGTAGATACTATTTTGTTTAGCTAGTTTTAATGTGATTTTAGTTATGATATAATGACCATTTGGGATGCTGACATGATTTTACTATCTATGTTAAGGACCTAACAAATCTGTTGTTTAGTGTGCTAAGGATATACTGAAATTATTTTACTTTGTTAAGACTTATTATCTAGGGTTTTTATGCAATGTGTGATGAACATTGTAATGATTTTCATTAAAAAAAGAAAACAATTCTATCATTTCCTTTCCCCACACCTCCCGAGGTTTGGGGGGTGTTTGAAATCTTTCCCTCCAGGAAAAGGGATTTACTCCAATCCTTGACCAAAGTAAATCTCCAGCCATGCAGAATGCAGCACACATAGAAAAAGGAGAAAACGAGGAGAAATAAAGGTATTTCCCCCGTTGCTCCTCCCTTTAGATGCATTCCCAGGTTTACAAATCTTTGTAAATCTGGGAATGCGTCAAAATCCATGGGTGTTGTGTGGGAACAACCACTGCAACACCCATGGAACGCCTCACTGTCGCAGAATGAGTCAACGCTGCGATTTCCACTGTGTTGGCTCAGTCCATATTTACAAGGCCATGAAAAGCCATGCAGGGTGGCTTTACGTGGCCTTGTAAATATGGCCCTGCAGTGTGCGCGGCCGGACCTTCACTAAAAGTGACATTTCAGGCGGATCAAAGGACCTTGTAAATATGGCCCATAATGTGTGAGAAGGGGCTAAGGGGAAGTGGAAAGGGAGATGAATGCAGATTAGTAGGAGTACTAAGAGAAAAAGCACAATATTTGAGGACTTTCAAAACAGAGAGGGTGAGAGTGTGTGGGCAGTTTTGTCTGTGCGTTTGTAAACATCCCTGGGTAAATCCGACTGACATCTCACAATACCCGACTGAAAGCACCTGTACTCAACTATTTATCAGAAAGTAAAATAGAGGGGTGTAACACCACAGACACCCTCCCTGAGGCTACACCCCTGATTCAATGATAATTACCAGTTTATTCCTATTTTATGTGTTTTGAGGCAGATTCACAATGGCACGTAGGAGTACACAATGAAGTATTTTGGGTACTCATACATGCCTTTGTGAATTGTCCCTTTTGTTTTTTATAAATGTGTAAAAATGCAACTGCATATACTTTACTCAATGTCAAATTATTTAGTAGCCTGGACAGAGTGGAGGGGATTCAAAATGACGAATCTGGAAAATTAAGCTATAAATACAAAGAAAAGATTTAAATCTTCAAAAGGCATCTCTGGCTTGTCGCTTTTCGCACCAAACAAATTATTTTGAATGAGAGAGCTATAAGCATATAGAGTCCCCTCTCACAAATCGACTCTATTGCATAATGATGAAAGGCTGAAAATACCTTTGTTTTCTACCAAAATGTTCATATTTCCATATTTAAAACGTACTAAATTTGAAGAGACAATGTGGGTGGTAAGTCTGAGGGAACTGTTGTGTAAAGGGGGTTTTGGACTTAGATGGGTAAGACGCTTCATACCGATTTTTAGCCTTTTTAGAGAATATTATGTCCCAAATGACTAAACCCATGCACATTTTCTCACATTTTTCAAATAACAAGTTTCGAGTGTGCATTAACAGGAAACAGTACAATTAAAATGCAAATGTTGCTCTGTTCCTCTGATTCATAGGTAATACTGTAAATGTAACGCTTCGGTTGAAGAGTCCTGGTATGTCTCACTTTTATCTCAAACAGGGTGTTAGACCTTCCTATTTTCTTTAAAATGCTGTGGTAAAGATACAGTAGAACACTGTGGAATCAACAGATTCCTAAACTCTGCTCTTTGAATCCTATGTTTTTCACAGCCTAGCTGATGTTATCTGAGACAGATTAAAATAATGGGGGCAGGTTACAACACAGCAGTCTTATAATTATGTGTAAACGTACTCAGAAATGCAATCCAGAAAGGTACATGCATAAATATACACCAATGCCATTTGTATTTCACATATGCAGAATTTTCAGAGATCCACATACATGTTGTACTAAGAGGCATATTTACAAGCCCCTAGCACCACCGGAGCGTCCTTTTTAGGGACGCTCGAGTGGCGATTTGCACTGCGCCATATTTACAAGGCGCCACAAAGCCACTTTTTGTGGCTTAATGCAGCCTTTTAAATATAGGCCCCTCTAATGCAGTTTTTTGCACCACATGGGCGTGAAATGTGTGTTGCTGTGGGCGTTCCACCACAACACCCATTGCTTTTGATGCTGCCACAGATTTACAAGGAATCGTAAATCTGAGTCAGCGCCAAAAACTAACGCCATGCCGGGGTGGCGTTAACATGGCGCAACAAGGAGAAACTCTTTTATTTCTCCTCGTTTTTGCTTTTTCTATATGTGTTGCATTCTGCAGCACACATATAAAGAGAAAAAGACCATTAATGATTATGTATGGGAAGGTGTCCCTTCCTGCACACAAACAATCATTCAATAATAGCGATTTGCTACTTCCATGTGTGATGCATTCTGCATTGTTTATGTGCAGGAAGGGACACCTTCTTGCACATAAACAATTATTTCCTTCAATGCAGACACCCTTGCTCTATGGAGCAAGGATGACAGCGCTGGGGGAACTCAAGGGTGAGCCATATTTTTGTAAATATGGTGCATCACTGCATTTCAGAACTGACGCAGCATGGCACTGGCAAGTTAAGGGAAATTTAAGGACGGTCACAGAAAGGGCATACATATACAAAAGCACTTCATTTAGAGTATGGTAAGCCATCCTCCTGCCACTGTGTCCACTAATGTCTTATCACACCCTTAGTTAGGTGCAATTTAAAAAGGTTACACCTACTTCTACTCACATAGTACTACAGCCCAAACAGGCTTAAATTTACCCCTGCTCAGCCAAGGAGTATCTCAGATACCACATGTGGCACATGGCACTCACAGGTTCTGCAAATAAACCATACGGTGTATAATGGATGCAAGGAATATTACAAGTACAATGGCCAACATCAAATATAAAAAATTATTATGAGATAACTTGAGACATGGCAGAT
This sequence comes from Pleurodeles waltl, assembly GCF_031143425.1. Lineage (NCBI taxonomy): Eukaryota > Metazoa > Chordata > Amphibia > Caudata > Salamandridae > Pleurodeles > Pleurodeles waltl. The sequence goes on along the minus strand of NC_090448.1, from coordinate 327,963,443 downwards.
ACCCATACAATATATGTTGTAAACATGTTAAAAGGGTAAGACAAAAGTAATTTAAAACATTGTAATATAATTCAAGACATTGCAGACACCGTAAAAATCACTTAGATAGGTAGAGGTGAGGATTTGGGCTGTATTTATGGGTTTCTACGTGTAATGATTATCAGGTGAGTGTTACTTTCCTCAGGAATTGCAAGTTTGCCTACTCTTTTCAATTCGTAGTTTTACCTTGCTTAGGGGGAGAGCTGCACTTACTGAATTTCAACAAGATTTGGCAGTTGTTTGTCGTATTTTTAGTCCTATGTGCCCCCTCATATAAACTGTGGTGATATGTACTCCTGCTACTGGGAGTACATTCCCTGCTACTGTTTGTGAACTACGTCTAGGTAGAGATTTACGCCATGGCACAGGTGTAAATCCTTTTCGTCAGAGATCACTGCATATAAAACTATCTTTCTGGTTAACACCCCCCCATTGTGATTCTATGAAAGAAGGGGCATATGTATAAACCTCTTGCACTGCCATTGCATCACGTTTTGTGATGCAACGGCGCACAAACCTCCAAATTATATCTTTGAGGCCTCGCAAAGCCACTTTTCATGGCTTTCAATTGTCTCATGGATATGGAGTAAGTCAAGGCACTGCAAATCACTGCATTGCCATTCTCTGCGTGAGGGAGGCATTCCATGGGAATTGTGGTTGCTGTTCCCATGCAACACCCATGGATTTTGACGCATCCCCAGATTTGCAAGAACTTGTAAACCTGGGGATGCACCAAAACCTTATGCCTTTCAGAGTAGGTGCAGCAAAGAAAAATATCTTTACTTATCCTCGTTTTTTCCTCTTTCAATGTGTGCATTCTGCACACAAGAAAGTGGAAAATGCCTCCCAGGTTTGTTTTTGTATAGAAAGATGTCCTATCCTTTACAAAACAATCCAGCATGCAACGCAAACATCTTTGCACCACAGTGCAGGGGTGCCTGCATTGGTACTAGGCAGCCCATTGTGCGCCAGTGCAGGGGAAAAGGACATGCATGCGCCGCATGCTATTGATACGGGGCATTCCTGGCCTTTCACTTTGACTCAGGGCAGCGCAGCAAGGTGGCTTGCAGCGCTGCCCTGCACCAAACCCCAATAATTCTGCCCTTCAGTACCTTTATTTCAGCTTCTTAGGCCACCCTGAATAAAGTCCTTTAAAAATTGAGAAACACGTTGTAAGCATAAAAACCCCTGTGGAGATCGACATATTTGACACTGCGAGAAAGCGCCACATTTCACTAAATACTACTTGTATGACAAAGCACATATAAAAATGTTACATTGTGATGAAACTCTGCTACCCTTTTTTATGTGCTACTTCACCTAAATGACTCTCAAAAATAGTAAAACACGCAGGTGCAATTCAAAAGATTGTTCACTTTGCTATAGAAGAAAAAATGGCAACGTCTGAATGAATATTACACCTATCTAGTACCATGAAAATAAATCTTACAGCAATATTTTGAAAAAAAGGGTTGGATTTTGCCCTTGGCATTTCAAAAATACAAATAAAGGTTGAATTCTCAGCCAGGAAAATTACTTAATTCAGTATTAGTAACGTGCTATACAGCACTTAAGACAAATGTAAATTGTGATATAAAGAGTTTAAAAAGTAGTTGTTTACTATTAAATGTAGTTTTAGAGTCAGATACCCGAAGCCCTTCTCTGGAAGAGGCTGGCCGTATTGTGAGGTAGAAATCAAACTTTTACTTAATAACTTACCTTCACCGTCTTTGTAACTCCTAAATGCATACTGTATAATGCATTCCAGCTGATATTTCACCTGTCCCTCTTCTTTTCTTTATCTGCCCATTTTTGACATTTTACTGCAGAACTAAAAGAATGTAATCCCACTGTCACAAATAAAATGTGCATCCTAGGAAACAGGTTGGGTAAATGCAGCTCGTTTTAAAATGAGAAATATGCTCTGACTTGTTTGAATTAGACATTGTGGAAAAACTCAGTGCAAGTGTAGAAGTCAGGTCACAATGTAAATAATATATGACTTCTGACGTGTGTTTGTGACTTGAAAGAGTTACCTGTAAACAACCTATGTAATGAATAACAATTTCCTGTTTTTTGTTTCCTAAAGAGATAGTAGAATATTGTTGTCATTCAAAAAGTTGACAGTGTGAACCAGATATTCATAGCTTTTATAGGTATTTCCACCTATATTCACTTTCGAAAAGGAAAAAAGTTTGACCATAGAATTGTCCGCTCTCCGTAAAGGTACCGGTGGCTTGGCACAAACTCTTACTGGAACTCACAGAGGTAAGCAGGTGAACACAAGGCCAAGTGTATCTATTTGCTACACTGGTCTACCAAGTTTCGGATAGCATTTACTGTTGCAAAAATATAATGCTTCTGGGAGAAACAATTTGATGTGTTGGAATATTTTATGAGTAGGTCCTCAAAAATTACTTTTTGAACCTTTCACATTTTAGGTAATTTCTTTGGGGAAATGTGTTGTAAAATGCATCATTTTGTAATTGTATTTGTTTTTCAAAAATGTCTACAGGATCCGCTATAACCTTAGGTTGGCACTCTTCACCTTCTCAGTGAAGCTCATGTTAGGGCTTCTGTCTCACCACTTCAGAATTTAACCAGCCACGTGGCCCCACCACAACAAATATCCAAAAGAATCATCCATAAATCTGTTTGATTGGATAGTGCGAACAATTCTTTAAAAAATAGAGTCATCTGAAAATAATTACCTTTGAAAAGCCTATCTATCTCTCCGGGAAGGTCTAGAGGATTGACATTAAGTATTGTAAAGCAGGTGAAGCACTTAATGGTTTGATTTCTTGCCTTTCACAGTGCAGAACTCTCTGGTGAGTCATGGTTTCTATTATGAATAATGACAGACAAGCTTTTATTTGGAGGATCATATTTTAATTAATTTAAAATCCCATGGAGATCACAAAATACACACATATCGAGTTTGTGGACATGCTACAGAACAACAATGATGATACCTGTAGGGGACCTGGGTTACGGTTCCCACTGGTGGAATCTGCTGAAACATGACTGATTGCATTGATCTCTAAATAAGTAAGGGTCTGACAGAGTATCGATACCACCAATATAATGGTCTGCCTGCCAAAATTATATGCAAGTAGACTATAGTTTGACGACGCCGGAGATTACTCTGTCTCTACTGTGGTCAAACTTCTCCTTGCTCCAGCTATTGGTCCGCCCATGCAGTTTAATGAGGCAGAACTATAGCCGTTTTTCATTTCCCAGCATCACTAGGCAAACCCTGGAGGTAAGGGGCAGTTTAAATTTAAAAATGCCCTGCTCGCCAAAGGATTCTTTTTAACTTTTAAAACACCAAAAACCTACTTTGGGCTTTTTCTTTCAAAAATAAAAATAGTTTTAAAACTTTACTCTACAACTCTGCTATAGTCGACTGAGCTGTATGACAGAGCTCCAATACATTCACAGCAACCGCCTTGACAGCAGTTCCTGTGAATGGTAGAAATGTCCGATGGGCTAGCAGACATTTCTAAATCTAGCAGGAGAGTACACCATCAGGGTGACAGGGGAATTTACTCTGTCACCCTAACAAAGTACAGTCAGCTGCCAAGTTATAAATCAGCCCCAAAGGGGCTGATTCACAACCTGGCGGCTAGGTTTATAACTTGGTGGACGGATTGTACTGTGGACCATCATATTGGCGGTAAGGATATTTCATCACCATTGTGATGGAGTATGCTTATCACCAATATATAAATCAGGCCCTAAGTTCTTAATTTTTTGGATGTGTGCTAATTACCATTGGTGCTTGGCAACACACATGGTGGCTTGAAGGGACAACACCCTCCATTAATATGGCCTAATATACAGTGCAATTTACAAGAATATGTGACTGCCAGACCGGTTACATACATTCTCAGGATTTTTAAGTAGAGAACTTCATTAAACTGGCCCCATTATTAACACAGACATTATAGAAGACTGCCTCTACTGTGATCATGAGCTCAGAATTCCCTGGCTTTCTTATATATATTTTTTAAAGATGTAGTTATTGTTTTTTTTGGAAGTATCTGATACATTTCATAACAGCACATCAGTAGGCAAACAATCACCACCTCAAGCGGTGTCAACCTGTGTACATTAAAGCAGTGTATGATTGATATTTTTACAAGGTAGTCTAGAGGAATAAGCGTGCAGACATCATTGTCAAACAATTAACATATAACAGTTATGCATAGCTCAAGGAACTATGTGCGTTGTAAGGGATGCGCTATTCATGATCGGAGGTTAAAGAAAGTGTCTGGACTGGGGATCTGCTGGGGCTAGGGATTAGGTTGGATCAGAGTGCACAAAGAGAAGTGCTAACCTCTCAGCAGGTAAAATGAGTTAGTTATTCTAGAGTGTCCCCTCTTTCATGGGGGGTGGAGATCGTTTTTGGCCTTAACATGTATTACCAGATGTTCCCAGCTGCCCCCCTCTGGATGAATAATTCCCCATGCTCTCAGCCATTGAATGTATTGTGCTTCTGCCAGTGCCAAGTCAGCAGGTCATGTAGCCACTGTTGAATTGTCGGGGATGCCGAAGACTTCCATGCCATGGCTATACTCAGTTTACATAACACGAAAGTGATAGATATTAATTCCCAGATACTTAAAGAACTCGTAATTCCATTGGAGACGTGTGTCTATCGCGGCTCCCCTGAGGGAAAAAAATGTGGTGCTAGCAGTAATAGAGATGAATTGGACCAGTTTACCAGTATCCCCGATGCATCTCCGAATGTCTCTAGAAGTTGCATAAGGGCAGGGAGTGTAGCTCGCACATCACGAAGATAAATAAGGGCAGCGAAATGACATGGTGATGTCCCAGTTCCAGGACTCCCCAGGCCCCAGCTCGTTCACGGAGGTAGCAATCGAGGGGCTCCACTGCCAAAGCAAAAATGTAGCAGTGACAATGGACATCCCTGGCATGTCCCTCTTTGGACAACAAAGCTGTCTGGTATTGTGTGGCCTTTCTTCACTCTGGCCAATGGTTTTGCGTACAATGTGTGAACCCATTGCAGGAATCGAGGCCCGAATCCCATGGCCTTCAGGGTTGAGAAGAAGAAGTCCCAGCCCAAGGTGTCGTAGGCCTTCTGTATGTCCAATGACACTGCCACCTGGTCGAGGGCGTCCGATGGGGTGTTCTGGATTAGCCACAACAGGTGTTGTATGTTGAGGAAAGTGCTACAGCCCGGTATAAAGCCTGATTGATCAGTGTGGACTAATTTATGCATTACAGGAAGTAATTGGATCGCCAGGATCTTCCCTAAGATCTTGCAATCAAGATTCAGTAAGGAGAGGGAACGGTATGACTTAACATCCAGGGGATCACGTCCCGGTTTAGGTAATACCACTATTAAGGCCTCACAAAGTGAATCCGGCAATGCGACCCGAGCACGTGCCTACAGGAATACCTCTAGGAGTCGCTGTGTGACAGTACTTGAATAGGTAGAGTAGTACTCAAACGGTTGACAATCTGTGCCCATGTTTCTGTCTGTCTTAAATCGCGTTCCACTTTGGAGAGGCCCCGTACCAACTGTCATCTAATACCCCAGGAGGTCGCCATGCAGTGGCCGGGGATCACCACCTTGTGCGCCTCCCATTTTGTGGCTCAGAAAGACATGGATCCATTGTTCACTTTAAAATATTGCTGGATGCCTTGTGATAATGCGTCGCGGAAGGGTGGGTCCAAGAGGGCCTCAGGCTGAAGACGCTAGGTAGGAATGGCGGGCGTTGTTTGCCCCAGTTCAGGGTCGACATCAGCGGGCTATGATCCGAGTGCGTTCTTGCTAAATATTCCATCTGAGTCATGAGGGGGGCAGTCTGATCTGTGCAGAAAAGTGATCAATCCTGGTGTGTAAGTCATGAACAGGTGAGTAGAACGAATACTCACGATCATGCAGGGGACCCAGGCGCCATACGTCATATAGATGCATATGTGCGCTCCATTGTTTGAAATGGCGGGAAATATAGTTACTCATGGCAGAAGGTAAAGAGGGTAAGAGTGGTCAAGGTTCAGGTGTGCAACACAATTAAAGTCTCGCCCCCTAAATTGCTGGAAGCAGTGGGTCTAGAAAGATAACAGGAGTAAGATGGTCTAAGAAGCCTGTTTGGTTAACGTTGGGCGTGAATATCACTGCTACGTTGAGAGGGGCGCCATCTAACGGGCCTTCTAACATAACATACCATCCTTCCGTATCTACTCTCTGGGCAGTTAGTGCAAAGGGGACTCCTGGAGCTATACAGATAAGCACCTCCATGCATATGCAGAGGTAGTAGTAGCATATATCTGTCCCCGCCTTTTGGCCCAGAGACGATCCACTTCTAAAGCCGTGCGGTGTGTCTCCTGAAGCATTGTGAAGTGTACATGTCTGCGTTTCAGGTATGAGTACACCATATAGTGTTTGGTGGGGATGTCATGCCCGCACATTCTATGTCATACCTTGGTATTGTGGAGCACTTTCTAGGGGTAGGTTGTCAGGCATCATGTCTGGTATGTTATGTGCGGTATATTCCTGTCAGGAAGCCAGTCCCCTTTTGCCCCCTGCATCTCTCCTGCCCTTTGTAAAGAATCTCCCACGGTCACCCACTGCAAAAGTGTTGAGGACTTAAAGTAATATCCCTGCGTCCCGTGAGACGTTGCATAACAGTGCATAACATTCAAAGAAACAACTCCCCAATGCATTAACATTCTCCCCAGGACAGTAACCTTGTGATAGGCTGCCCAGTGATAAACATCAGCACAACAACGTATAAAACAAAAATGTGCTAAGGAACTTGTCAAAGTAGGCATGGTATGGGGGCGTGATTTGTGGCTAGAGCTCAAAACTCCTCGCATGGGCCCAAGATTTGGTAAGGAAGGCGCTAGAGGATGATTCCCAGCTAATATTCCTGTGTCTGTATCATAGATGCATAAGAGCGTAGCAGTAGTAGTGTCCTAGGGCCATATGTAGCAAAGGTTTTTACCCATTCTGTGTTTATGGGAAAAAGTGTTCGTACATATGTCCCTTAGTGTCTAAAAGGGGAGCATGTCATATGAGGTCATCGGTGGATCTGGGTGTAACATCGGGAGCTCCGATGCTTCAGATCCGGTTCTCCAACCTCGGAGCCAGAGTCTCTCAATGTGTTTGAACGCAGGGTAGTGAATGGGTTGGTTTGATGTAACGCCACCGCCTCAACCGCCCAGGCTCGTTCTGCTATCACCTGCTCCTGGTCGGGCTCGCACGTGGCATTATCCGTCTGCGTCTTTTGGGTTTAGGTGGCACCCATGTGCCTGCCTCCATTTTGTTCCCGTTGTTTGTGGCAAGGCCTTTGGCATGTAGCCCGGGCCACACGTCCTCCGATGTTTGGAAGATATGCAAATTGTCACCGTCTATAACTTTAAGTGTCGTCGGGAAGAGGAGAGCATATTTGATTTGGAGCTCGCGTAGTCTTGTTTGGCTTTCATGTAGGAGCCACCCCTTCATTGCACGTCCATGGTGTAGTCTGGGTAAGCTGAGATAATAGCGTTTTCGAATTGCCATGGGCCCTTAGTGTGAAATAGCTGGAGAACAACATCCCGGTCTCAAAAGTTCAGCAGTCAGGCAATGAGCGGGTGCGGCGGCGCTCCCGCTTTAGGTGGGTGTCCCGGGATACGGTGTGCTCTTTCTACCGAGAACAAAGGAGGTATCCTGTCTTTCAGCACCATGTTCATAAGCCACTCCTCTAGGAAAAGTTTGGCGCAGGGGAGTTCTGATCTCTCTGGGAAACCAATGAATCGGATATTGTTGCACTGCGAGCGCCCTTCCGCATCCTTCACCCTTTGATGCAGAAAGGATATCTCTTCTTGCATAGTCGAGACTTTAGTTTGCAGCTCTTTGACAGTTGGTGACACGATTTGTATTGCTGATTCCATCAGGCTGACCCTGTCTGCCAGTTTGCGGTGGTCCGCACGAAAAAGATTCACTTCTAAGGCCACTGTGTCTATTTTTGCCTCAAGAGAGGTTTTAGTGTCAAATATGGCATGTAGGATCTTCTCGAACTGTTTGGAATGATTGTGTAATGTAGACTCAAGTTGGCGGTAAGTGCCCAGTTGCAGGAGCAGGTCTGGGGGGAGGCGACCGCCATCATCACTGCATTTCCCACTGTTTTAGTAGGACATGTCTTCCCCATAGCGCCTTAACAGAGGGTATGTGACGGCCACCCTGCTGTGTGATCTGCAGGATCACGTAGGTCAAGGACCGTCGCGTGGAGAGCACACACTTCTGAATTATTGCCTAGCAGAGGGGGTTCTACATAGCATTGGGATTCAGCTCTAACTAGGTGCCCCACCGTCGGCAGACACGTGTGGCAGAACCGTTGGTTATCCGGCAGTGCACTCAAGTTGCATGGGGACTGAGCGCAGCTGGTCCCAGCAAAGAATCAGCACACGGGCCACGAGTCCCAGGCCGGTAGCAAGAATAGGCCTTCTGTACACACCGCACCTCTCCAGAGCATATCAGGATGGGGACCGCCTTTGAACAGGGCCCCAGTGCTCCACCCGGGTAGGCCAGAAACCAAACAACTACAGGGGCAAGTGTACACCACCCCTTTGCCGTGTCTCACCTTCCTCGATGCTGGCTGCGCTATGAGCAGCAATATCTCACTTTAGGCACCGCTCCCCCATACAGTCTCAGTAGGCCCACCGGACTCACCCCTGTTTCTCGTGGTTGTTCCAAGATCTGTCTGTTGCTACCGGTGGCATTACACCCTGTGTTTAATTGTCGGTGCAACAAGGTATTTTCAATGGCGCACCCATCTGTTCATCATGTTTTTCGGGTGCTACGACTAGCCACAACAAGTGGGGCCCCCTGTCCTCCAGTGTGTCCCGCTTCAGCGCGTGTACGTCTGTTGCTTCCAGGTAGCACATATCCCCAACGGCGGTTCCAGCAGCATCGCCCACGGAGGTGGGCTCACCAGCTCTCCGATGGGGTCGTCAGCGAATGTCACCATTGCATCCACCCACAGCCCACCACCAGCCTCCGAGCAGTCGGGTCTCGCTGTGCAGCAGTTCCCGCCTTGGAATCGGTCCGAATCACGTTCTGTAGCAGCAGCAGCATTGCCCTCCTTACCAGGCTCGCTGGTCCCTCGTCCAGGTCTGAGTCCTCATGTCCGTCTCCTCTGCAGCTCCTCCCCTCCTGGATGGGGCCCAGGAGCACAGCACACCGCCGTCAGCGAATACGGGCAACGTTGTGCCATCCGTCACGCCACAGGTCCACGATCAGTCGGGCCCAGTTACTCAGCTGCCCCAGCCTCCGATTCAAGCAGAATTTAGTGTGCACCTTCCTGGGCATGTCGGGACGTCTGCTCTCCGATTAATCCTCTGTGGCAGGTCCAGCTTGCATCTGTAGTCAGGATATTGAATGGGCCCAACGTGGAGCTCATTAGCTAGGGTCCGACATGATCTCCATCTTGGCCACGCCCCGCTTTCTTATATTTAATCAGTAGGCAATAAGTTGGCCGGCTCCTTTTTTTTTTTAAATCCCTAAAAGTTAAATTCTAAGGACAAAGGCTGGCTAAAAGCATTTTGTTTTGCTCTTAGGAGGGGGAAGAGGGAGGCTGTGGAATTAGCCAAGGGTATTAACAGATAGCATCTTTGTATTTGTATGAACACAGGTGCTGAACCATATCTGGGCATTGTCATCAATATGTGGGTTAGGTTCCAAATTTAGATTTGGTATAATACGATGCTACACAGTTTGCCTCTGGGGCAATATGACCGATCGTCAGTCTTGATTTGTCCCTGTGATGAATCCTCCACTCAAAATATATTGCACTTTACCTTTTTTGCAAATTTTTTGTCCCATGCACCAAGCGTTTTTAATCCCTATTTTGAGGAAGTTCAAGCTTTCCTACCTGCAGACTTGCTATGCTATACTTCCAGCAACTTAGCTCATCTCTTTGTTGTTGTGTAAGTTCTTTTTTAAAACCTGCCATGTGTCACAGGCAAAAAACGCTGTTCTAAGAAATTATTTGGATATTTTTTTCTTTTTTAAAATAATATTTGTGTAAAGATTTAAAGTTTAGCTCATTAAATTACACAATTTAGACTTTGTCAAAGACACACATGTGATGGTCCAACTGTATGATTACTTAAGAAAATGTCCCAAAATGAGTTTCTAATGAGTGTTTTTAAGGCTTTTTCTTGTGAGCAGCTGCCTTTAAATTTAGATTTACATTGATTTTTACTGAAAAATATTAGAAGTGGCTCTGTGTTTATTGCAAGTATTTTAATAATGTGGTTTTATGTTTTTAAAAAAATCCAAATAAAGCTTCTTGATTGATTAACTCAGGATACATATGTGTATAAGTTGTACACAATATTGGAGTGGCAAATTACATTTACCATTGTTGTGGTAAAAATAGTGAATAGTTTTGCTAATTTGCAATCAGAGATAACCATATTTGTTTTCTTTTTACAACAGAATAATTTAACGTTTTTCATAGATTTTTTCTCCTCAATAAGCAGAAAGTTAAAGTCAATGTACCTCCTGACGTTCATCGATATTATGTGACGAAGCCAAACATAACTACTGTATGCCTGCTGAATATACCATCTCAGTGAAGACTACCTATCGTTCCACTGGGGCCTGAGGTACACATATCGAGGAGTTGTACGTCCCACGTCAGGCCATACTTTAAACAAATTCGATTTAAGAGCCTGATTTAGATATTGGTGGAGGAGTTACTCCATCACAGCGGTGGTGGATAACCCGTCTGCCGAAATGAAAATCCAATTAAATCCCATGGATTTAGATTTCGGCCAACGAGATGTACGTCACGGTAGCGACGGAGTAACTTGTCCGCCAATGTATAAATCGGGCCCTCAGTCTTTCTAGTTTATGCTGATGGTGAGAATTCCCTTAGCAGAATCCTGCAGCAGTGATATGAATCTTTTCAGAGGCAGTGGTCAAATCCTGCCATTTTTAAGTGATCTGTTGAGGGATGTATGTTCAAGACGCATGCTCATCTTGAATGGTCGCAAACATATAAGAGAGGAGATAAATAGGTGTTTAATGATATCACCCTCTTGTTATATTCTTACATAGGAAGGTCAGTTGATGAAACAAAATATTTAAAGTTTGATTTGTGTTTCACTGGTGTAAGAAGTAAAACAACCTAAATTGTGCTCTATGTTGTATGGTTAAAAAATAAATCCTCTCACATAAGTACAAAGTGTGTCTGTCCCATTGTCGCCAAGTGTGGTGAACAGTATCGGACAGTTGATGCCCCTCAAATCCAGCGTCGTTCTCCAGTTTGGCTGTTGAAGATGTAATCTCGTCCTGTAACTATAGACAGAAATCTCAGTTACTTCTTTGTAGATCACCATTAATTTGGCAGCATTTTTATGTAACAGTATTTAACCATGTAGCATGGACAGGTTATGCACTTGTAACAATTTTTCAGTGTGTCACTTTTCCAGTATATAACTATAGGGAAGGACCACCTTTTTTCTTGCTCTTTCAGCACACTTTTTTTTTACAAACTTGTCATAGAGGAGAGGGGCATACTGAAAAACTCTTATTGGTATTTGTTTTGGAACCATCCCTTTTTACGCCATGTAGAAAATGCTAAAAACAATGGTAGACAAAGGCTGCCAGCAGCATGCAGAATCAACAAACTGTATACATCCAGCTTCCAGACCCCTATTCTGATGGAAGAGCACATAGGCCACAAATCCTGTGCATGGGTACCTGTTTCTAATTCTTATCAATTAAACTGCTGAGGAAGAGATGTAAAAAGAGACGAAGGCACCTAGTGAATAGGGATGGCATGAATACACAGTACAGTGCTTCATTTCTGGGTCACTGGTGTATGGAATCAGATAAAAGACCACTTTAAAAATAGTAATGGGAGAGAAATCGAATGTATGGTATGTGAGGGCCTGTTAGACTATTATACAATAAACACTAGTTACATCATAAGAACTATGGGCAATAGTTAATCTTCCTGACCAACTGCAAAACAACAGAAGGAAAGTGTGAATGAATTAAATGAATGAATGAATTAAATAAATTAGTAAAGCACAAAACAGCAGCTCCACAAGGAGCGTCCTGGTGATAGATAACAGTAAGACGCAGTTAAGCAAAAGAGGGGGTGAAAATATTTTATTTGAAGTCACCATAGTGGCTCTTGGTGGGAAACAGACTATACGAATGTGTCACACATAGGGGAGGTCTTGTTAAGTCTTTTGTAACTCAGAGGGTTTAGGCTCTAATAACATTTGCCACCAATAGCAACCATCCTGCGTCTCCACATTCGCTGAGAGGTGATTAACTGACATAAAAAGTGCAAGAACTCCCAAATAGCAATCATTTTAATTGTTTTTAAAGAAAAGGATGGGGCCGAGGTAGGTAGCCTCCTGATTAGACAGTGTATTCATGCCTATCAATACACATCCCACAGTATGTCATGTTGTTAGTTGGGAATGGACATATGTACACATTTACTACTATTACTCAAAAGCAAATGTTGAGGGATTGATGAAATATCTGTGCAAGTTAGAAAAGGAGTGTTCTTAATTTTTAAGGGCTATTTATACAGAGACACATGTGGCTTGACTCAGACATCACAAAGTAACAGATAAATGCAATCTTGATAACAGAGACTGATTCAACCCCCCAGCAGCACATTGTATACAAACTCATTACTACATTAAACAGGAAAAAACATCATCAACTGTTCAGGCTAACAGTCTGTCTAGTGCGTCTGGCCTAGCAGGCTCCAAGAGCCAACAAACCACAGGCCCCTGGCTCAAGAGAGTCCCTCAATTGTCAGTTCTTCCGGGAACTGGAGAATAAATGTAGTTTTGGACCTTTTAATTTTGGTTTCACATGACTATCCCCATTCCAAAAGTGTTTAACATGGAACTGCAGACTTTACGTTCAGAGATACCACTCAGAATCAGTGTTTCTAGACCTGGTATCCCTACACTTAAATTCTTGGGCATTTGTATTTGGGCCACCTGTGATTTCTGGTATTCACATTATAGTCAGAAGTTCCAGATCTTTATACTTTTCCTGAACAAGAGTGTCAGTTAAGGCCCAAAGAAAAATGAGTGTGTTTTAGTGGGTCGTGCTGATAAAGCACAAGAGACTGGTGGAAGCTTGAGCACTCTTAAAAGGTTCCTGTGATACACGACAGACGATCGCAGCATAAAGGGATTTCTGGTGCACAAATGGGTTCGTGGATTGTGCACATGGATTTAGATGAACCTTATTTTTTATCCAGAAGACAGAGCACAGGATACATAGGCGGTCATTCCAACCCTGGCGGTCGGTGATAAAGCGGCGGCCAACCCGCCAACAGGCAGGCGGTCAAAAAAATGGAATTCTGACCCGCCAACACAGGCCGCCACTTTAACACTCCGACAGACAAACAGCGCGGTGGTCACCGCCAACAGGCAGGCGGCAGACAATGTACCGCCCACAGTAACACAACTCACCAATCCGCCACCTTTTCCGGGGCGGGAGCCCCGCCGATAAAAACACGGCGGAAACAGACTACGAACGGGAAAACGCTCACATCTATACACTCCACGAGGACGGAGGACAGCATGGAACCCGAATTAAACATCCTACCAGCTCTTGTCTACCTGCTCATCTACCACGAGTACGAACTCCGGCGCAGAAGACAACGGTGAGTCCTGCACCTACGACACAGGGGAGGGGGAGGACGAAAGGTTACGGGCACACACATACGCCCCCCCCAACTATCAACATACCAATGCAGAGCAACAACTGAGTGACACCCCCCAAACCCCCCTGAAAAATGCAAAGACATAATAACATTTTAATTTAAATTTATGTATAAATTAGGTTCATTGAAGTCATGGAAAATTATCGTTATGAAATATCAAAGCAAAAATCATGAACAGTGCGAAAGCTATGTACATAGTCAATAAGTCCTGCTCAGTGTGTCAAATATCCACAGTCCGTGGGCCAATGTCTACCAAACACATGGGCAAAGCCCACACAGGAGACCTGAGTCCGTTGGAGAGAACACTGCTGGGGCATCAGATGACAAAACTACAGGCACCTCAGGGGGAAGGGAAGGGGGGGCACCTCAGCCACAGGAGTCCACGACGCCAGAACCACGAAGGGGCCACCATGCCCACTGTGCCATCCTGGGGAATGCAAAGCCACAGTCCATCAGGTGGATTACAGACTCCACTGGTCATGGAGGAGGCAGGGTGCCCAGAGTGCAGCGTGAACACTAGCTCGACACAGAACCGGCACTGTCAATGGGCCAGCGGAGCTTGACAGGAAGGGCCCAGCGGAGCGGTGCTTGAGACGGCGGGGCCCAGCAGAGCGGTGCTTGACAGGAAGGGCCCAGCGGAGCGGTGCTTGACAGGAAGGGCCCAGCGGAGCAGTGCTTGACAGGAAGGGCCCAGCAGAGCGGTGCTTGATAAGGCGGGGCCCAGCGGAGCGGTGCTTGACAGGAAGGGCCCAGCGGAGCGGTGCTTGAGACGGCGGGGCCCAGCGGAGCGGTGCTTGACAGGAAGGGCCCAGCGGAGCGGTGCTTGAGACGGCGGGGCCTGTTCAGCGGTGCCTGTCTTCACGGCGGGGCCCTGTTCAGCGGTGCCTGTCTTCATGGTGGGGCCCTGTTCAGCGGTGCCTGTCTTCACGGCGGGGCCCTGTTCAGCGGTGCCTTTCTTCTCGGCGGGGCCCTGTTCAGCGGTGCCTGTCTTCACGGCGGGGCCCTGTTCAGCGGTGCCTTTCTTCACGGCGGGGCCCTGTTCAGCGGTGCCTGTCTTCACGGCAGGGCCCTGTTCAGCGGTGCCTTTCTTCACGGCGGGCCCTGTTCAGCGGTGCCTGTCTTCACGGCGGGGCCCTGTTCAGCGGTGCCTGTCTTCACGGCGGGGCCCTGTTCAGCGGTGCCTTTCTTCTCGGCGGGGCCCTGTTCAGCGGTGCCTGTCTTCACGACGGGGCCCTGTTCAGCGGTGCCTGTCTTCACGGCGGGGCCCTGTTCAGCGGTGCCTTTCTTCACGGCGGGGCCCTGTTCAGCGGTGCCTGTCTTCACGGCGGGGCCCTGTTCAGCGGTGCCTTTCTTCACGGCGGGGGCCCTGTTCAGCGGTGCCTGTCTTCACGGCGGGGCCCTGTTCAGCAGTGCCTGTCTTCACGGCGGGGCCCTGTTCAGCGGTGCCTTTCTTCACGACGGGGCCCTGTTCAGCGGTGCCTGTCTTCACGGCGGGGCCCTGTTCAGCGGTGCCTTTCTTCTCGGCGGGGCCCTGTTCAGCGGTGCCTGTCTTCACGGCGGGCCCTGTTCAGCGGTGCCTTTCTTGTCTATCAAGGGAGCCAGACCTGGCCAGGACTCCCTGCTTAGTCGCCCTCCGACCGTGCAGTTGCTGGACCCTCCTGTGACGGAGTCCTGGGCCCGTGGGTGTCCTCCGTCACACCCGGGATGGGGCTTGTGGGGACCTCCTGGTCCGCGCCCCTGCTGGCTGACTTCTCCGCCCTGCTGCCCTTGCCCTCCTTCGATGAGGCTCTCTGGCCCTTGCCTGCCCTTGATGTTGTGGCAGGTGACGGGCCACGACTTTGCTCCTTGGGGGCAGCCGTGTCAGCCTTCTCACGGCGGGCCTTGGTTTTACGGGTTCTCTTTCCAGGGGGGGGGCTGGCTGTTCCCTTGCTGCTGGCCGATGTATCTGTGCTGGGAAAGGGTGGACTCCAAAACCCGTGCACAATGGTCAGACTTGATGCAGGGCTGGTGGTGGCTGAGGTGCTCTTCGGACTCTTACCAGATAGAGGGGGTGGGTCAGGTGGTGCAAAGAGGTCAAGTTTGGAGAGGAAAAGTTTTTTAGGAGCAATGGGAAGGGTAGGTGCAGTGGGTATGGGAGTGGAGGGAGAGGATGTGGTTGTAGGAGAGTCAGGTGTGCTGTCTATGGGTGCAGGTGCTTGTGACGTAGGCTGTCGTGTGGTGGTTGGCTGTTGGGTGGGTGGCTGCCTGCGTTTGTGTGTTTTGGAAGATGGGGTGACAGACACAGTGGGAGAGGACACAGGGGACGTGTAAATGGCAGTGGGGGTGGTGACTGCACGTGTGCGGACTGTACTGGAGGGTGTGGTGGTGATGGAAGTACTGGCTGATGGTGGTGTGCATGCAGGTGTGAGTGGAGACGTCACAGGGAGGGGGGAGGGAGACGAGGAGGAGGGGGACACAGAGGTGGTAGTGACTGTTGCCATGGCTGCATCTGGATGTTGCTTGGGTGAATGCTTGTGGGATCTGTGGTGCTTATGTCTGGATGAGCTGCCCTTGGGTGTTGAGGTGTGTGCAGGCTGGTCTGATGGTGTGGATGGGATAGGCTGAGGAACAGGAGACTGGGAGACGGTGGAGGCAGTTAGACGAGGGAGTCTGGAAACAGGGACAATGGCTGCCGTCAGTGCTGAGGCCAGAGCATTGAACGATCGTTGATGGGCAGCCTGACCCGAATGAATGCCCTCCAGGTATGCATTGCTCCGATGCACCTCCCTCTCTACCTCCTGGATGGCATTCAAAAGGGTAGACTGCCCAACAATGATGGTCTGTAGGAGGTCAACGACCTCCTCACTGAGGGCAGCAGGGGTAACTGGGGCAGGGCCTGAGGTGCCTGGGGCGAAGGAGATGCCCGCCTTCTTGGGCGAGCGGGCACGGAGCGAAGGCTGAGGGGCTGCTGGGAGGGCAGAGCTGGTGCGCTGGGTGGCGGCTGTACCTGTTGAGGCGGGGGGCACGGATGTTGCCGCCACCGCTAGGGAGCTCCCTTCCGAGGACGTGTCAGTGTCGCTGGTGTCACCAGGGGTCCCCGTTGTGGAGCTCCCCTCGCCCTCCGTATCACTGGTGACCTCGGTGTCTGTAGCATGGCCCACCGGGGCCTTGTGAGTTGCAGCTCCCTCGTGCTCCGATGCCAATTCTCCTCCGCCTGATGATGCTAATGCACACATGCACAAGAAGATAAAGAAAAAGGGTGGGGGGAGAAATAAAGACAGGTTGAGTGCATGCATTGTCAACACCGTTGTCGGAGAGGACAGACACAGGAGCCTCCAGCACTACGCCGCGCAATCGGGGTACACTACTCAGTACTTGTGACTAGGCCTACAGGTCTATGGACAACAAATGCACACATGGGTGATGCTGGACCATGGATTGCTGTACTTGGCACCCTACAGAGGTGGGGGGCGGGGGCACAGGGCCATGCCTAAAGGAGGGGACTACACTACAGAAAGCGCCCTGGCCTAATGTCACCCACAGCCCTCCTCCCCCACCCAGGCACCTCCACTGCACGTAAAGATAGCAGAATGTGCTGGTACTCACCCCCTTGTGTCTGCTGTGATGTCCTCACGCGCCCATCCAAATCGGGGTAGGCCCCCGCCAGGATCCGGGACATCAGGGGGGTCAAGGTACGACTGGCACCCCTCCTACGTTGGGAGGCCATCCCCAGCAGTGACTCGGCGGTCTTCCTGGTCCCGCGGCGGATGTCCTCCCACCTCTTTCGGCAGTGGGTGCCCCGTCTGTTGTGGACCCCCAGGGCCCGGACTTCCTTGGCGATGGCACGCCAAATGTCGACTTTCTGATGGGTGCTGACCTATTTGACATGTACAGGGTGGGAAAGGAAATTTCAACATTTTTCTGCATGTTAGATGTGATTGTCCCCCCTCCCCAACCCTGCCATGTGGCACATTCTCTCATCTGTCGTGCCTTGCACTCCTCATTCGCTCCCCACCCCACCATCTTACATCCACCATACACAACCCAGGCATAGCCCATTCAACGTGCACCCAGTGTACTTACCTGTTGGTCTGGAGGACCGTAGAGTAGCGCATACTGGGGCAGGACCCCATCCACAAGTTTCTCCAACTCTTCTGAAGTGAAGGCAGGGGCCCTTTCCCCAGACGCAGCAGCCATTGTCTCTTCCAGACCGAGGTCACAGCAGCACTTGCAGTATAGGTCCTCTCCTGTGGATGATCAGGTCTCGAGTGATTAAGCAGATAGAAAATGGCGGTCACGCCCGCGGCGGTGCGTACCGGCGCGGTGCGTACCGCGACCGCCGGCGCACATCGTCATTGGCTCCTGAGACCCATAGGGTGCAATGTTAACCAATGCGCCTTCGCACTGCGGTCTTCGACCGCCTACCGTCACGGTGTGCCACGCCAGCGCGTTGACCTCACATCCCACTGTCACACTTCTCAGGTCAGGCAGCCGCCATTACAAGGGCCCACATGGCTTAATTGCTACTGCGTCACACAGGCCTAGGCCTTGCATTGCCACTCATACAAGCCTTTCAATGCATAGCGATTCGTGTACTGTGCAAGCTGGGTGAACGTACCTGTGGGTTGCTTGACTCTGTGCTCCATGTTGTCCTTCCTAGGCACCGTCCGCTGGGACTTGCGAGGAGAAGGATGAATCCTCCCGTGTACCGACCGCTGGTGGACCTGTCGACAATGGAAGAACGACATATTATACTTCGATACCGACTTGACCGAGCCACTATACATGAACTGTGTGCCCAGCTGGAGCCAGACCTGATGTCCCCCATCCGCCAACCCACAGGGATTCCCCCTCTGGTGCAGGTTCTGTCAGTACTCCATTTTTTGGCAAGTGGGTCTTTTCAGACAACAGTGGCCATGTCATCAGGGATGTCTCAGCCTATGTTTTCTAAGGTTTTGTCCAGAGTGTTGTCTGCCCTGATGAAATACATGCGGAGATACATTGTTTTCCCTGAGGAGGGTGATTTGGCCACTGTGAAGGGTGATTTCTATGCCCTTGGACATATCCTCAACATCATTGGTGCCATTGATGGGACCCATGTGGCTTTAGTACCCCCAAAAGACAATGAGCAGGTGTACAGAAATAGAAAAAATGACCATTCGATAAATGTCCAGGTGGTCTGTTTGGCTGACCAGTACATCTCCCATCTAAATGCCAAGTTCCCTGGGTCAGTGCATGACGCGTATGTCATGCGAAATAGCAGCATCCCTTATGTGATGGAACAGCTACAGAGACACCGTGTGTGGCTAATAGGTGACTCTGGTTACCCCAACCTGCCTTGGCTATTGACCCCAGTGAGGAATCCCCGGACCAGGGCAGAGGAACGGTACAATGAGGTACATGGGCGAACTAGGAGGATTATAGAACGGACCTTCGGGGTCCTGATGGCCAGGTTTAGGTGCCTGCATATGACAGGTGGATCCCTAATGTACTCACCAAAGAAGGAGTGTCATATCATCGTGGCCTGCTGTATGCTTCACAATCCTGCATTGCGACGCCAGGTGCCTTTCCTGCAGGAGGATGGTCCAGATGGTGGTGTTGTAGCAGCTGTGGAGCCTGTGGAGAGTGAAGAGGAGGAAGACGACGGGGACGACACGGACAACAGGGACACAGTTTTACAACAGTATTTTCAGTAGCACACAGGTAAGAATCACCCACGCCATTTTACATTTACTTCTGGCCTCCTGCATCTCTACTTTCTGTGTTTCCCCCCAGTTCCTTTTAACTGATTTTTGACTTTCCCTTCCCTTTTCAGAGCTATATGACCCACAGCGTGACTTCTGCTTTGTTTGCCCATGGACTAATGCTTATTGACATTGGTATGTTGTCATCACAATGTAACTGAACATTATTGCACCGTTATGTGTAATACATTTGTAAAGAATACAAGCAGACTCCTGAATTTTGAAGTGCAATTGGTGATTTATTTTAAGTGCTGCATATAGGTCCATGATAGTAAAACGGTGATGGGTGGGGGTGGAGTAATGTCCATGGCAGAGTCCAGTTCTCAGTCGCACAGGTGCATTGTCCATATGCCTGTGGAAGGATGGAGCAGGGGCAGTTCAAGGTTGGACAGGGTGACGATGTGGGACAGTGGGATGACATCAGGGGGTATCTTATGCTGGCGGGGGTCTTGGCATCCTACTCTGTCTTCTTGTGTGATCTCAGGTTCCGCTTGCGGGGTGGTTGATCTTCAGCAGGAGGTGGGGTTCTGGTGGCCTGTCGTTGTGTGGGGGCCTCCTGTCCACTAGCGCCGGCGGAGGTGGTAGGCTGTTCGTGGTCCGGGCTAGTGACAGGGGCCCTTTGGGGTGCCACATGGTCCCGCAATGTGGTGACTATCTGGTTGAGGGCCAGGACGATGGTCCCCATTGCGGAACCGATGTTCCTGAGTTCGTCTCTGAACCCCATGTACCGTTCCTCCTGCTGTGCCTGGATCTCCTGGAACCTGGCCAGTACCGTCGCCATCGTCTAATGGGAGTGGTGGTATGCTCCCATGATGGTGGTGAGGGCCTCTTGGAGAGTGGGTTCCCTGGGCCGGTCCACCCCCTCTCGCACAGCAGCCCTCCCAGTTCCCCTGTTTCCCCGGGCCTCTGTCCCCTGGACGGTGTGCCCACTACCACTGCCCCCAGGTCCCTGTTGTTGTTGGGGTGGTGGGTCAGCCTGGGTGCCCTGTAGTGGCGGACACACCGCTGATTGACGCGTCCTGGAGACAGAGGCATGGTCCCGCTGGGTGGGAGCTGTGCTGGTATTCCCAGAGGGGGTTGGGTCTGCTGTGGCCTGTGTCTGTGTGTGGGGAACCGACTGTCCAGAGGTCCCCGATGGTCCGGGCTGGTCATCAGGTTCTAGGTCGACAGAGCTGCTGTCATCACTGGGGGCCTGTTCTGGGGGC
This sequence comes from Pleurodeles waltl, assembly GCF_031143425.1. Classification (NCBI taxonomy): domain Eukaryota; kingdom Metazoa; phylum Chordata; class Amphibia; order Caudata; family Salamandridae; genus Pleurodeles; species Pleurodeles waltl. Next base: position 327,942,749 of record NC_090448.1, on the reverse strand, counting down.
GGGATGGACAAATCTGGACCCTCCTGGCCGGTGTGTTGGCGTTCGGGCCCTGCAGGGGTAAAAGAGTATGGTTATTGCTTCTGTGTGTGCCATGGCGTGCGATTTGTGGGTGCCCTTGTCCCCCAGTGCTGGCATTCCCTTGTGGGAGGAGTTGTGAGGGTGGTTTGGGGGGGGATGGGTATGTGCAGTGGTCATGCTTAGGTGTCCATGGTTTGTGTTGGCATTCAGGGGTTGGTGTTGGTTTGGGTAGGTTGTGCTGGTGAGACATTAGCTGGGAGGATATGTGCTGGGGGGTTGGGGGTGAGGGTGGGGGTGTGGGTTGGCATGCTGGTGGTTGGGGGGGGTGAAGTAGTTGAGATTAGACTTACAAGAGTCCATTCCTCCGCCTACTCCAGCGAGGCCCTCAGGATGCAGGATGTTCAAGACCTCTTGCTCCCATGCTGTGAATTCGGGTGGAGTGGGTGGGGGTCCGCCGCCAGTCTTCTGCACAGCGATGTTGTGTCTTGACACCATCGACCGCACCTTCCCCCGTAGGTCGTTCCAGCGCTTTCGGATGTCTTCCCGGTTTCTGGGATGCTGTCCCACAGCGTTGACCCTGTCGACGATCCTTTGCCATAGCTCCACCTTCCTGGTTATTGTGGTGTGCTGCACCTGTGTGCCGAATAGCTGGGGCTCTACCCTAATTATTTCCTCCACCATGACCCTGAGTTCTTGGTCCGAGAACCTGGGGTGTCTTTGGGGTGCCATGGGGTGGTGTGGGGTGGTGTTTGTGGTGATGAGTGTGGTGTGTGTGGTGGTGTGTGGTGGTGTGTGGTGTTTTGTGCATGGATGTAGTGTGGGTGATGATGTTGTGTTCCTCTGTGTTTTGGGGTTTTCGATAGCTGTGCTCTCTCTCTCTCTCTCGCCTTCTCTCCGAATTTCTAGTAGTGGGGGTTTGTGGGTGATGTGGGTGTGTGTTTTATAGTTGATTGGATGTGTGGGAGTGGTGTTTGTATGTGTATCAGGTGTGTGTATTTCAAATTGTCCGATGTGGCTGTGTTTTGGAGCTGGGTGTGTATTTTGACCGCGGCGGTGTGTAACGCCAATGGAATACCGCGGTTAAATGACCGCTGCGTGGATTTGTGGGTCGTAATGGCATGGGTGTGTTTGTGTTGGCGTGACGGTGGAGGTTTGGTCATCTCCAGTTTATCGCTGACCGCTGATGAGGCGGCCTTCCGCGGATGTCAGGTTTTTGGCGGTTTGGCAGTTGTGGGTCAGAATGACTGTGGCGGTTTACCGCGGCCGCGGCGGTAGAAGAGCCTTTTACCGCCGAGGTCAGAATGACCCCCATAGTCTCATTTTCTTCTTCAAAGCAGCAGGTAGGCGTAAAGCATAAAGTGAGCATAACACACGAAGGACTGAATATCGAAAAAAATGTCCTTGCATGCTGTGGAAGCTGTGCCCACCTGTCTCTGTTTGACATTTTCTGAAATTTTCTGTATGTCTCCCTTGTGTGGTTGTCATTCTGTTTCTGGAACAATTTGAGCAACCTTTCTAGCCCTTACTATATAGATTTACAAACTAGCCTGACCTCAAAGCTAACATGTGGTTTCCTGTAACTACTGATTAAAATTTGATTTGCAATGGTGACACCTGCTAATTGAATCAAATAGTTTGAGGATCATTGGGTCCTGGCTTTTGGCATTCTCAAGGGACATTGATGTAGATACTATTCCCTTACCTTCCATCTGCTTGATCATCTGAATCCCTATAGTAAGCGTACAAATGAAGGTTGGGAAGGGTACATGAGTTTCTAACCGATTAGAAATCAAAAGCAGACATAAACAAGGTCTGTGTTGCCATTCCTGTTGTTTAAACTTAACACAGCACATTTAGGCAAGGCACATCAGATCAGATCATTTCCAGTGCAAATTGTGGCAAAAGAGTTCCAAGTATTGTAGCATGACAGTCATATTCTGAAATTGAATAGAGCATGTGTAGGCCTGCTTAGATCTCGTGGTGCATTGGCTGTGTATAACAAAATCAATAATTTGAACACAACTACAAATAAAACAAAGACAATATTAGGTAAAGGGTGGGTGTTGCCAGATAAATGGCACATGGGTGACCTCCTCCTGACATATGCCTCAACCTATATCTAAATGAGATTTTGGATCTACCAATTTTGGGACTCCTTTTTGTCATCTTTCCACAGTTAAAAAGGGGTACCTTAACTATATTAGCATTGGGTAGACTCAAAGAAAAGCTTTACAGTCCATCAGATGGTCCAGTATGTAAATTAATTCAGGCTAAATTGCTCGACTTATTGACCTATGCTCAAGAAGCTTTTTTTTAACCAAGGCTTCCTCATGTTTTGATTTAATTCAATGTACTGCATATAGTTTTTTCATTTCCCAAAGAGTCTAATTCAATTAGAATTTGGTTTAGAAACACAGGACCAGGCCTGTAGGGGTGGCCCTTCTAAGGCCAGCCATACAATTAAGAATGCTGACCAAAGCACAGTACAATGGGTGATATGGCAAATTTTGGGAGGATTAAAGAGGCCTGTGCAAACCTCTGGGATCAGTGTTTAGACACAATGATCGATGACCTATGGACAAAATTAGAAAAATCACAGGCACAAGATCATGGCTGAATAAATGCAAAAATACCCCCTCCCAATCTATAGACAAAGAAGATTAGGGGCCTGATTACGACCTTGGCAGAGGAGATTAATCCATCCCAAGTGTGACGGATATCCAGTCCGTCGTGTTAGAAGTTCCATTATAATCAGGCCCTATGTGTCACAAACAATGATTTGCCTAAATTGACAAAAGAGTAGTAATGGGTGTTTTTTTCAATCTCCCCATATATGAAAATATAAGTAGTTGGATGATTTATCAACATCTTAATAGAAAATGTAGGCTTTGCAATTATAACTATGAATCTTTTAAACATGCTTTATACTGGTGTTGGGATGGGAATGTCCCCTGCATTGTGCATAGGTACGAGCACACCCTGCGTGCCCAAAGTGCATGTATCTATTATCATGGGTTTTGGACTAGGCCTCAGCCTCACTAATTCAGTGTGTGCACTGTAGCCTGGGCCTGCACATGACTTGTAAGAGTTTCCGTACTTGTCCTGGACCTGGAGGGGAACACAAAGCGAAGTTGTCATATTGACAGCTGGCCTATTGTTCCTGTCTCTGGTTTCACACGTGTAGCATTGTGGTGGCAGCTTACTGTGTTTTGTAGTGATTATAGTCCGACCCTGCTTTTTTTACCTGTTTTTTTGTGTATGGGAGCCTGCTTGCCCACTCACCTAAAAGTTCCATTGCTCACAGTGAACCATGAATCCTAGCACCAAGATCCTGTGTGCTGGTACATGTGCGTCTATGCTAGTAGAGTGGTGGACAATACCAGGGTGTATGAGTGAACCAGAGTGGCACTGACCTGTGGGTTCCACTCCGGAAGACCTTGGCCTATTCAAGTGCACTAGAAGGAAGCAAGGCTGCTTTCCCAGACAGTGAAAGTGTACTGCTCACATTCCTGAGACAGGAGCGACATTGAAATGAGGAAAGGGGAGACAGACTTCCCCTTAAAGTTTTGATAAGTTCATTACTGATATAAAGCAATGCTGATAAGTCTTCCTGGAACTGCCATTTGGTGGCTGGCAGGGTTCAATTCTAATTTCTTTTCAACGAAGGATAGGGAACTCCACGAAGTACTCAGAAGACCTTCTCACAACCAATTGCTGGTATCTTCCAAACAGCCAGTTCCCCAGGGTTGAGGAGACATCACCTGGAGTTTTATCTGAAGGATGAATTGCTGACTTGGCCTGGGATACAAGGATCTCTGCCTGAGGAAGAGGGGAGGAAAGTACCAACCAAGCAGCAGAAGCAGACCATTTGTAGGGACTATTGTAATTTACCCTGGTGCAGAAGTCTGCTCAACAGATATTTGCAAACGGAGTGAATGACTCCAACTGATCTGAGCAGCTTTATCAGAGGCACTGCCGAAGTGTGCCGTGTAGTCTCCTGTACTATTCACGTTGTCACCAAGGCACTGGTGCTTGCGCACCAAGTTGGCTGGCATGACTGAAACAGGGATTGATATTTATTTATCTGTGGCACCTGCTTTGTGCCACTTGAATGTAGAAGATGTGATGCAGCACTGCCAGTTCATGCCATGGGATCACGACTATAACAAGGAATTAAAGACTGCAGTCCAGAAGTACTGGCCCATAGTACTCCTCCACACCTGGAGAACTGAAGGCTTATCCAGCTGTTCTGGGAGTAAGCCCTACTCCAAAGATCTGAGGCCGTTGCCTCGTGGCACTAGGTGACAAAGATAGCACCTGGTAGCTGTGGCACCGAAGACCGCAGAATCCAATTGGGGTGCTATCACCATAACCCGAGACCTCACCTGGAAGTTGATGAAGCAGAAAATGAAGGTTTTACATTTATTAACGTAAACGTAGTGTGAAATAATCATGTGTGACTTTAACCGAACTAATAAAGAATGTACGTGGACAAAATGTGCCCTTAGAGTAGTTTGCCAACATTTATAAGCGTGCTTTATATAACGTGGTGTATTAGAATTGCACTAATCCGACATAATCGTAAACGTGTGCTATGATTTGCTTGCTTGAAATGTTTTAGCTTAGCATTACTTTAGTGGAGGCTTTGGCCTAGTTGCCTGGTCTCACGGTTTAGATGCTCGTATTTTTCCAATGTGCTATTAAACGTGTATTTTTGCTTCAAGCTGTACTTTTCCACTGAGATCGTTCACATGCTTATCTTAAGGTTTCGTGCCAGCCTGGCATATTTTCTCTTTACTCCAAGGTCGATTTGCAGGTGCGGACAATGGAGGCTCTGAAAGTGAGCTAATTGGTATACAATGTTGCAACTTGCGTACCCATCTCCAAGGATAATGTATGCTTAAGTAAAAGCTTGAGAACTGTCGTTTTTTGATTGGACAATTTGAAGCTAACCTATGAACCCTCCAATGGAAGACCCTACTGGATTTGAACTGTTGTCTATAAAACCCAGGTGCACGAGAAGAAATTAGATCATTAGGCTATTATCAGCCATTACCAGCTCGATACCCGCCATTTTGCAGACTTCGTAGCTATTATGGCCCACCTTGCTGCGATGCCATTTTGAGAGACTTTGAGGCTTTCTCTAATCGAGAGAAAGAGACTTTAAATGATTCTGGCCCTAGAGACTTTAACTTTGGTTTATCCCTTTGCATTAAGTAGTAGTTTTATCTTGCCGCCGTGAGGCAATTGCCCAGTCCACCCCTGCCCCTTTGCCCCATCCCATGCCGATCGAGACGGTACCCATGCTGACTGAAGAACGGTACCTGTGAGACGAAGACTTCCTTGATTGCTGATCGTAATTGGTAAATATGAAAGGAAATTGTAAAATTGCATTGTGTTTCTTTTAGGTAACCAACTGCTGATTTTGATAAGGGCCCTAGTTAGGAGTTTTTTTCTAAATTAATGTTGCTAAATTGTTTTTGCATGAAGTCCCACATGCCGATGCTAATTTGAGGTTAGACGAGGATTCCATATGTTGCACGATGCAATTGGGGATCTTGTTATGCTGACTAAATGTATGCAATTAGTTCGTTACAGATTATCGTATTAGTGATTTGCATTGCTATTATCGAATGTCTTGTGATTCAAATGCTACATAGATTGCACCTGTTTCGCCGCTATGGACAGCTATTAATGTTCATTTACGTTTATCATTTGGTGTTGAGACACATCTATATTGTGCTAGCTTTGTTAATATAGGGAAATAAATTCACTAACTTTGAATAAACTGGTGTGGTTATTCCTGGCTGAAAGGTCAGGGTTCGCCGAAATGTATTCTGGATTAATTGTCAAGTGTTATGTTGATCAAGGTATTGCTTATGTTCGTTATTGATTATTGATTTTAATGGAATTGATTGATTAAGAGTACGGAGAGTTCCCACTTAGTCAAAAGATTCATCGGCCTAAAGAGCGTCCGAACACAGGTAAATTACTAGTACGGACCGCTCTATCAAAGTGTACATCTGAAGCCAGAGCCTCACACCTGGATAAGAAGACTGCCAACCACCTCCATTGAGGGAGTCTGAAGCGCAACTGGCCAAAGACTCACTGGAGTGTCAGATCCAGACCTACCAGATCCTCAAGCCCTGCTCATGTGGAGAAATCATTGAAGCCGAGAAGAGAGTCTATGCCAGAATCACCTGCTTCTGCTGATCTCTCCCTGAGTCTTGCAGGTTAAGTGCAGGTACACCACTCGAGCAGTACTGTTGCATGCCGTGTGGGAAAGCTACATCCATCACTGGTAAGCCTGCCCTTGAGAAGAATAACCATGTATGGATGGGAGACTTGAACAGGTCTAGAGCCCTTGAGACTGGTGGCTGAGCGAAGTGGGGGGAGGCGCTGCACTCATACTAGCAACTATGCCACATTAGCCCGAGAACACTGAGACTGAGTCAAAGTGAGGAAGGGTCGGGTAGAGTATCTAGAGAAGGAGGGTTCAGCTTTGAAGTATAAGAGAATCACACCTGCAAGTCAGGTATTCCAGCATTATTGTGTAATATTTTGCTTTCTGCATATTAAATTACTTGTCTTTTATAAAGAACAGCACTAGGCTGGGCAGTTATCCTATTGCACTGCTGGGGGTGGTCTTGAGTGCTGAGCCAGAGGAAACACACATGAACCTCCCATTGGAAGCAATAGACTGCTTGCCATTGTAACCACCGAGAGTCATAGTCAAATCGAGCTTTACCCAATTTTGTATAAAAATCATAAAAGCATACGAAGTTATAAGTTGCCATAATTACTTAAAGAGAAGACTCTTATTTGCATCATTCGATCTCTGCTAATCTCACTAAAAGTTAAATAGCAAATACTTGTTAAAGCATTCCCATTGGAGCTGTATAATCTTGCTCTGTTTCATCACAGCCCATAGATATTTTGACATCATGTTGCATATAAAGACAGAGGGTAATGTGAAGATCTCTACATTGTTCCACCAGAAACCCTCCCAACCTGTTTATAAATAGAGAGAAAAAGAAGGGCGCTAAGAACCAACCCTGCCTAACCTCCCTCTCTATGCTGAACAACCGGGTACTTTCTCCCTTGATACCACATCTTTGCCCTGCACCTCTGTTAGAATTGCCCAATAAACTGTACTCAGGGGTCAACACCAAGGTCCAGCATAATAATCCATAACTAATTATGAATCACACAGTCGAAAGCAAATAAGATCTATGACGAACTGAAATAGGCTCCCTTTTCTAATCCGGCAATGTTTCTCAATTAACAGTTTTAGATTGAGTCCCTGCTCTGTCGTCCCCACACCGGATTGAAAACCATACTGTAAGTCAGATAAGATGCCCTGTCATCTGCCAAAATCAGCAATCTGCAAGATGATTCGTCCCACTATCTTGACCAAAGAATCTAATAAAGAACTTGGCCGGGAACAGGCTGGACTATTGCAGTCACCCTTCTTGAATATGAGAAAAATTAAGGACTCTGTCCAATTGGTTGGGGAGCCTACCTGACATCAGGCTCCCAAAACCTGAGTCAATAGTGGACCCCAAATCGGAATGTTAGTTTTATAAAGATCCACAGGGATACAGTCAAGACCTGGGGCTTTACCCTCCTTGTTGGCGATTGTAGTGCCTTATTAACACTAGAGAACATGTTAAGTCAATAGGATAAGGAGGGGGGCAATGTCACAACTACTGAAGGCCTCTAAATCACCATCAGCCACCCCCTAAGCTAATTGTAGAATAGATACTAGAGAAGTGAGAGATTCTTTCTGATTCACTATGGCCACCTCTAAGTGTGGCCGGTCTGCCTGTTTCAAAAAAGGAGAATTAATCATGCGTCAGAAGACATAATATCCTTACTCTTACTGGCTTTTAGGAGAGACTCCCATATTTTCTTTCTTAAGACGTTTTTCCGCTGCTTTAACGCTATTTTATAACACTGTCTGGGCGCTCTGTTTTGCTCTGCCCAAGAGTCAAGTGCTGAAAGGGTTGAACTTGGCCCTGTTTTGCAGAGCCTTAGTTGTACACGCCCTGAGCCATCGGAGGCAAATGCCCCGAACACCATGACTGTGGCCCGACAGATGTTGTAAGTGTGCACTTGGTGCGGGCTGAAAATGTTACAACAAAGATTTATGCAAAATGTGAAAGTACACGAATGAAGTAGTTAACCGTTGTCTGGATAGTAATGAGCCACAGATGCCCAGTAGCACTACTGATTTTCCCCATTTGGCAATAAAGAAGTTAAGGGAAAGTGATGCCTTGCAAGAAGAAATAAGATAAAGAAGGAATCGCTTATGACAGATCAAACCACTCTGTAGATACTCAAGTCTCACTGATATGTTCTGTTTTTGGCTCAGCCTTTTAATGTTTATGAATGGAAGTTTTAGTAGTCCTGTTGCTATTAGATATTTGAGATCCTGTATTGAAGGCCTGCAGATCTCAGGTAATAATTTTGAGGTACATTTTATTCACTTACATCTTTACAAAGATAGAACAGAAAATTATGAAATAACATTGAACAGATTGTAATATAATGAGTTCCATCTTATTTTACCATTGCCTATCTGAGAAATGTTGTAACCATTGTGATACTATGTTTGATCAGTTGTTGATTGTACATTGTAATGATTTTTATTAAGTAAACAAAAAGGGAGTTGATGATAGTAGATTGTTCAGAAGGTTAATAGCTGAAACCTGACCACTGTTTGTTGTTGAAACTATACCTATGTGTGTGGCAGGTAATGATGGGAAAAGTGTGTCCTTACATACAGCCACAATGGAGAAAGGTTGTAAAGTAAGCTTGAAGAAAACATCATTGGTATTGTACATTGTGAGGTGCAGACCTTTCCTTCATGGCTTTACCTCTGCCAAACCAGGGCCTGTAGAAGGTAATCGTTTGTGTAAATATTAATTGTACTTTTCTTCTCAAGAAGTTATAATATAATGATGAAAAAGCGTGTTTCAGAGTGGCAATGATGGAAGGCATTGCTTTATTTGGATTCAAGTTGCTACAAACTGCTTTTCATTTACAAATGAAGTACTGTTTCCTGGGTGGCATTCCTACTGCCCTCTCCCTCCCCCTGGCTGCTTTCCTGGAATATGCTATTGCAGATATCTTATAAGACATAAGAAAATATTAACTGACGTTTTCTGTGATCATGTTTCTTTTGGTAAGCCAGCCTTACTAGTTTGTAGCAATAAAAGAAGTGGCAGTAGGGGCTGTCAATTGTCAAGAAAACAAACACTGGAACAGCCTAGGAAGCTCTGCATTTAATGTTTATCCTTTGGACTTGCATTGGTGATCACCCTCTGCACAGGTGGACTCATCTACCAATGTATAACACATCGGAATCATTGACATTCGCAATGGCAATCCCCCATTTGATGAGGAAGGGGTGACATTTTGATGACTGGCCAGCAAGGAAGACAGCAGATTTGATGCACATAGAAATCAAATGTGGAAATACTGATTCTCTAAATACTACTATAATCTGTACTAGAGAAGGTACAGACTTGCTATAGCGACAAACAGATGTCAGGGCACTCATGAATAAAGGTTCAGTCCTCCATATGTGTCAAAACTTGGTAAGCCGTCGAATGTGAGTCGGACCAGGATAGTAGGCAAAGTTCAATTTAATCTTGACATGCAAAGCTTCTCGTGACATTATGTTTCTGAACGCCGCGGGAGGACAGCAACGCGGTGTTCCGCCTTTTTGATTCAAAGTGGATTGTTTTACTCAATATCCTGAGCAGCATGGCTTAAATTATGGACACTAGCATACGGGACACCTGAGTACAGTTCGTTTGTGATGGGGATTCCAGAAGCGCTTTTCAAACTTACCGGCTCGGAAGTCCCTTTAATTATTATCGAAGCCCTGATGAAGTCTTTGAGAATACTTATCTCATAGGACGAAACACGTGTTGGCTGTTGTTGCATTATGGATATTCTTTCCAAGGACGGTTATTGTTGCTTTAATGAACTTTGCATGTCAAGATTAAATTGTACTTTACCTACTATCCTGGTCCGACTCATATTCGACGGCTTACCAAGTTTTGACACATATGGAGGACTGAACTTTTATTCATGAGTGCCCTGCCATCTGTTGTCGCTGTTTGGTTTCCTTTGGAAAGGGAGGAGGGAGGAAGATCCTCCTGCCAGGAGCACCGTGCATCTAAAAGTGTATTAAGTTTGATTTGGTGACTGACTGTGAGCGCTGTTTCCTATATTTCTCTTCCTTTTTGCTAATCGTGTTTTCTTATACAGACTTGTTATATTTACTGTTTTTATCACCCTTAAGCCCCTATGAACAGGACCTGTGCGGATGGCTGTACACCCTCTTCAGCACTAACGTATTGCAAGTTTTAGCATTGTCCTTTACATTGTTTTATCTACAGTAGTTTCAAGTGACCCTAGGACATGCCGATTGCCGAGTAATGTGCTGTGCTGCTTAATACAAAATGCTGCTTATCCCTCCTTTGACCCGATTAATTCCTTGGCTTGCTGATTAAACCCTCTAAACAATTCCTTTGTTTATTATTAGTGATCAGGCTGACTGATTTGTATGTAGAATTATGGAGGTAATATTTAATGCTTAGGGGTGTCACCTTTACTGTGTGTGGGGGGGGGTGTCACCTGTAGTATTAATTTGCCAATGACACTGCTCTGGAGAGAGCCAATTGTGTCAAGTCTCTTGCTTTTCCACAACTCTCTACGTAAATATTCAAGAAAATTAGACTTAGAATTACATTTTATAAACATGGGAGCCAACACTCTGATAGCACAAGAACGATGATTAACTCTTGCCTTCCTAGAAGGAAAATGTCCTTGATTGGAAATGTTTTAATAGAGTAAATGAATGTTTGCAAAGAATCACAGCCTTCAAATGCAGCTTCTAAAATCCTGATAAGCCAAAGTAAATGTGTTGCCTGAACCATCATTAGTTGTAGCCACCTAAGACTCTACACTTGATTGTAGGGCCATGCTCCAAGAATGGGAAATGAGCCAGAGAAAAAGAAGAAAAACTGCAGTGCCTGAATAGTTTCAGAAACTAAAGTGATTCTCTTTTGTCACTGCCGCATACGTTGCATTTGATTACCTTATGAAGGACGGACTCTTTGATCTCTGATCTTGAACTGTTCCTGGGATGCCTTGGAAATTTGTATTACAGTGTGCTTGTATTTCCTCAATGTTCTTGAATTTCTGCTCTGTGGGTTGGTTGTACTCAAATATTTAGTGGTCGCAAACCCTCCGATTTGCAAAATCAGAGTGTTTGCAACCGCAAACAAATAGCTATGCTAAATCTGAGGGTTTACTATGTAAAATAATGCACTAAACCCATTTTAGGAGTCAGCAAGGTATTACAGACTCCTAAATTGGGTTTAGAAATTGATAATGAATCGCAATTTGGAAGGGGCATGTTGTGAGCATTTTTTTCTGAATTTGGAATTCTAGTGATCCTCCATATCCCTCCCACTTTGGGAATCAGTGTATCAGTGTCATGGGGTGCTAGGCAGTGTTACAGGTGACCTCTGCAAGCTCTCACTGAGATTTTTCAAACTGAAAACGTTTCATAAAAGCAGTCTTGTTTCCTTCAAAAACATGTGGCTGCTTTGAGAAAACAAAATCCATTTTGAAATTCCATCACAGGGATAATGGTATGCTGATCCTTCCAGGATACAATCCTGTGACTGTGGCCAATTGATGGGAGCCGAAATTTGCATCATGTGTAGTGAATATTAATTAGGCAGGTTGTTGTGTGACTTCCTATGATTGGGTATTGTGTAAGCTGACAATTAGAACATATAGGTCAGTTTGCATGAAAAGATAGGAACTATTTTGTAAGACCAATATCTTAGTAGATCTGGAAATATGTTCCTGAAATCCTGACTTTTCTAACATAAACCTGGACATGCTTTCCAAATTCTTAACACACTCTCCCTTGAATCTGCCATTTCTCCTGGCATCTGAAGGATTACATCAAATCTTGGAATTATTGTATTTAAGGACTTCCAGTCACAGACCTGTGCCAAAAAACCAAGGTACACTCAAATGGAAAGATTGAGATATTGAAGGAGACTCTTGTTAAATCTGTTCCACTCATCCCAATGCTCCATTTGGACAATATTTTTAGAAATACCAATAAGAAATGTTATTATAATTTCACTTATTTTCTTATTTAACACATCAATATTAAACTTGTCTTAAAACAATTGGACAGATCCGTTTAGTGATGTGTATTTCCAATCTCCAACATGGCAAAAAAGAAAGCAGCAATATGTGGAATATACCCCTTACAGAGGTGACTTTAAGGTAGTCATGCTGTTGTACAGCCCCATAGAGCACTCTAGTAACAGCCTTCACTTCAACTGGTTACAGAAAGGATCATTAGAAGTTATAGTTTCTTTACAGGTTTAATTAAGATACTTATGATAGGAGTACATGTAAGTAACATTTCCTCCTCCAGCATTAGGTCTTTATTAATATTCATAAACACTAGAAAATAATTTCAAGCTTATTACCCAACACTGAGTGATGAGAAAGCCGTAAGAGTGACTACAGTAAACATAATGTGAAAAAGATAATGACATCTCAATTCAATGGTTTTCCTTGAAGAGGCCTATCTCGCTTTAAGCCCTAATAGCCATGAGGGGGATATTCTCTTTTTGGGCAGAAAATCCTGTTTCTTCCCAAAATGGGATTACACCGCAGAGAAAAAATATCTGCAGTGCAGTGGCTTGCCCTCCAGGTTTGTGGCAAGTAAAACCTGCCTCAAACTGGAAGTGCAAACAGTGCATATTCCTATTTCGTGTGCCTATGAATGAGGGAAAACAAGTGCAAATAGTGTGTTACCCCTAGTTTTGAGAAGAGCAACATGTGAGTACAGATTAAGCACCTGCTGATTACGCACCCCAAGCTAACAGTATTTATTTGGTTTGCAAGTTGCACCTGAAATAACACTAGACTTGCAATTGGGCTTTAAGTGCCTATACTTGAGTCAATGTCTAAAATGTAGTGCTCGTGAAGGGCATGGTTGCCTTTTATTATATTAACAGGAATGTTCTAAAAGGGAACACAAGCAGCTTCTCTTCCTGAAGGAACAACTTTTATATAAACCTAGATTGGCCCTTTTCTACTATGATATAAATAAATCTATCCAACTGCAATAAGACCAAATGTTGCTAGGTCTATACTAGTAACACCATAATTAACACAGTTCTGCTTCATTTTCCTAATTTTATGCATCCTGGAAAGGGATCTTTTCATACCTACTCTGTGAATCAGAGACATGAAGGAAGAAAGAGTGAGTTAATAGATACATTATTCTAATGGAAAAAATGGCCTAGAGCCTATATTTTGCTAGCCTTTCAGCTTATATGATGAAAACTAAGAAGCTTATTCCCCAAAATATGCTGAATGTTGGATTTATGTCTTGGTAAACATGAAGATACTTTGCCATAGGGGATAGAAGGTCTTAGAACATTCAAAAATCACTTTTCAATTAAATGGTGAAAACAAAGTCTGAGAAAGTCTCTCCTTTTATAGTGACTTATAAAGACAACTTAAATATAGAAACACCATTACATCTAGGTAATAATTCTCCTTGCACTAATTCATGAATATGAGCACTGCCTAGCCTCGGAGGTGTAAGAGTTTCATCCAGGTATTTTTGTGGCTTCCCCAAGACAGGTAGATAGTAACTATCCTTTAATAAGACCGGACTGTACAAAACCAGGACTGACAACTATGCTAACGCTTCTCTGTAACTGCCAACCCAGCACTCCCTCAACACTCTAGAATCCCCACTGGAATATTAACACCCCATGGCAAGCCACAACCAGGGCACCACACTTCTACCTCATTTAAAAAACAAATTCAACACAGTCTGAATATAGAATAACATATTAGTACTAGTTGTCCATTCCTAATAAATTATATATAATATGCATGCTTAAACATTGCTAAAAATTTTTTTTTACGTTTTTCAAATTATTAGGAAGGATCACAACTCTTCCAGTAGTTGTAGGTTTGGATAATCCCCTTCCAATTGATTTGTGGAACTGTTACCAGTTTTTAAAGCAGTTCCACTGCATCCTCTCCCCAACACAACAAATTAGGATTAACAGCAGCATGCACTTCCTTCCAAATATGCCTATAACATATTATCTTGTTACACCTGGACATTCTTCCAAAATACCACACTTTACCATCACCCAACTTCGTGGAACATGCATAAACCTCCTTCACTTGCAAAGGTTCAGAGAATGTGCTATTTCCCTTCTTATTCCTGAGACCACATTTCACACAAACCCAATCTCCCTTCTGCAAATCAACTTCCTTCACACCATGCATTCTGCTCTAGTACTTCTTATACACACTCTGTGCATCAATAAGATTACTTTGTACAACAGCATGCAACCATATACTCTGACGATCTGCAGACATCCATGCATTATTATCCTTAGTGAATGCCTCTCTACCCTTAAATACTTTGTATGGACTATACCCCGTTACTGTTGGAGTAATCCTATACTCCCACAAAAGCTTACTAAGTTCCTTATCCCAGTTCTTTCCAGAGTTTATGGAAGCTTGTATACTACCCATATTCACCCTGTTAAAGCGATCAACATCATTATCCCTTCTGGGATGATACACAACCATGTGTTTAAGTTTAACACCCTTCACTTCTAAAAAATCCTTTAACTTCTCAGCTGAAGACTAAGGGCCATTATCTCTTAAATATGACTTGAGAATTGTTTCTCCTAAAAAGTTCTTTGCAAAAATGAAATGACAACATTAGTGTTCACTCTTTGAATCTCAGGGTTGGGCCACTGGGAATACACATCAAAGAGAACTATAAGATACTTCAAAACCCCACTACAATCCAAGTCTGGTCCAAAACCATCTACTGCTAATTCTTTCCAAAGACCATTCCGAAATTTTGTAATTCCCAATAGAGGCCTGAAGACGGATTGTGCTTTATCAGAATTGGTACACTGCTATCAAGATATCACAAACCTTTCCATGCCAGAATCAACCTGAGGCCACCAATACAAGGCCTTCACCCTTTTTTTTAATTTGACAGTTCGCAAACGCCCGTCATGTGCAATACTCAAAATATTTTGACAGAGAATCTGCAGAGGTATTTCTCTTTCACCTCTGAGGAGAAACCCCTGGTCACACACAAAAAGCTCTTCTTTTAGCTCCCAATAGGTTCAACAAACATCGATAAGTTCTTTCTTCTCCGGCCAACCACTCACACCATACCATTTGACTTCTTTTAATTCCATCATCATTGGCAGATCCAGACTCCCAATCATTTTCATGATGGCGCCAATTTCTTCCACCATGGCCAACCACACAGTACTTATCCCATTCACTAGATTCATATACACTCAAGGATAACAGAGATCTGCTCAATTAATCAGCGAGCCTGTTTCTTTTCCAGCGTAAATATTCTACATCATAAATGTAAAAATAATCTCAAAGACATCCTGACTATGCAAGGAGTTGCTTTCACTGCACCCTCCATGGTTAAAACATTCACCAACAGTTTTTGTCCCTATGTAAAGTGAATCTTGCACCCCACAGGTATTGCCTGTACGTATCCATCAACCAAACACACACTAACATTTCTCTTTCGATCACTGAATACTTTTTCTAAGTGGGAGACAAAGAATGAGAACACAGTTTATTCTTCACCATAACCCAAAAACTGTGACAAAACTGATCCCAATCCCTTTCCTCTGTCCTCTGTGGTGAGAATACTATTAGCAGTAGAACCAAACCCATGCAATGGAGCAGCAATACAAATATTGCCTGAATACTATCAAATTCATTTTGTGCCCTCTCATTCCACACAAATTCTTGCCGAACTTTATGCGTTTGTCACAAGTCCTAAGAAAACTTCTTCACAAATTTAGAGTAAAAGTCCATCAGACCCAGAAATGATCTCATGTCATCGTTACAAGTAGGTGGGGGAGTGTCCTTAATGGGCTCCACAAACAACTATAGCAGACCGACTTATCACATGTCCCAATTATGTTACAGTGCCCATAGCAAAATTACTTTTCTTTAACTCTGCTGTTTACCCATTAGATGCCAATTTATAAAACCTATGATAATGCTCTAGCATATCATTTCCCTTAGTCACGATGTCATCCTGGAAGTAAAGTACCCCATAAAGTCTTTAAACAATTTATGCATTAAGAGCTGTCTAAATGGCTGTTACTGAAGCAAAACAAAATGGCATTCATACAAATGTATAACTGGTATCTGTGTGCAAGTCTGGATTCTGTAATACACCTGTAGAATGTACTATTTGGTAGCAAGAGGGCTGGTTTCTGTTATTTGATTGTACTTTAAGAATCAAGTCTGTTCTTTATGGTAAAATGTTTACAGGGAAAGATTAGATGTAGAGAAAAATAAAAACTAAGGAGGGTATAGTAAAAAATCAGGCACAGGAAACACTTGTTCTAGTGTACTTACTGCGGTCTTGAGCTCGACCATCAAATTGCTAAAGAAAAGAAAGTGATTAGAATTAATTTCAATATCACAAGAAACCTCTCAAAGTATTTTATGTGTAGCTTCTCAATGCATGGCTTCTCTCTGCCAGGGCTGCCAGAATACTAGCACCAAATAAGCATTTAGCTCCTAATTTACTAATATGCTTTTATTGGGGTGGATTTAATTAGAATGGATAATATGCTAATTCGGTCTAATGCCATAACCTCTGCTAAAACTCCTAAGGGATCAGAACAACCGTTAAAAAAAAAAAAATCACTTTGTCTGGTCTTGCTTTCCTACAGCCCATTAGATGCCTTATCATCTTGTATTGATCAAACTTTGCCAATTCATTCATTGTAGTTGTATACCTTCTGAATTGAAACCTTTGATTTGGAACTAACATTTTCTATACCTTTGCCTTAGTTTCAATGACCTTATAAATCCTACATTTAACAACTATGTTCATTATTCCATTTCCGTCACAGGCCTCACTCAGCTCCTCATTACGAGTCTGGTGATCCTGGGACCGCCAGACTCACATTAGAGGTCGGACCGCTGCCAAAGCAGCGGTCCAGCCTCCACATTCAGACCCTGGTGGAGCCGCCACGGTTTGACCGCCAGGTTGCTGTCAGTGGACAGCCTGGTGGTGCCGGTGGTCTTAATCTACCTGGGCAGCGCTGCAGATTACGAGTCCCCATTCCGTCTACATTTGCATGATGGTTCCACCCCGTGGGGGCCCCTGAACTGCCCATCCACTTAGCTTAGCAGTGCGGAGACCCCAATTGACAGCCCCGTTGCGCTTTTCACTGCTTGAATCGCAAGCAGTGAAAAGCACGATGGGTGCTGTTGCACCCGACTCACCGCAATATTGCCACCGGCTCGATTATGAGCCGACGTCATTGTTGTGGCCGGTTTTGTAAAAGGGCAAGCGGACGGAAAACTAGAATGGCGGTTTTATACCCAAAAGCTCTTAAAGAGGACCTCAGTGGTGAACAGTGCCAGTGCTTAGTCTCATTCAATACCTGCTCTTAATTTAGAGGAATTACCTTCAGAGGTTCGAATGAAACTGAATGCACATTCATGCAGTAGCCTCAATATCCAGTGGTCATATTTGAGTACTAAAGTGAAGGTTAATCAGTATTCATACTCATCCTGAACCACTCTGTATAGTGACTGGGATTCATTCACAACGCTTTCTTCTACGAGGTGGTGTGGCCAACTCTAGAAAGATCAGGGGTAAGTTATGGGTAAACTTTAGTAGGACAAGAGTAAGTCACACATGTTGCCAGAAACATAACTGACAACTGTTCTGTTGTTTCTAGCTATATGGAGGGAATCAACTCTTCCTGTTCCTTCTATCCGAAGCCTCTTTTCTCAAGACTAGTTAATGGAAGTGTAATTGTTTGATCTTTGAATGTGAATGTTGTCAGGTGGATCCAACACTACCAACTCATGTTTAATGTGGTGCATTTCATAGGCAACCAATGAACTTTTTTTAGGTGAGCACCTAACATCTGCCAAATAAAGTGATTGGTGGTCTTAACAATTCAAATCCCTTGTATGACACCTTTATAATGTCATGCCACAAAACACCACAAAAGCACTAGCAACTATTAAGGGTTCATGAAACACCATGGTCACCGTATTCATGATGAAAACTGGGCATATCAAACTTTTGCTTCCATTTTTACATTTTGCCACTATGGCAGGTGGCTGCAAATTTCACTTGATTTTGTGGCTGTCTGCTCTTATATGTTCCTGGGGAAAATCAAAACATCAAAACAGAAAGCAAAAAGAAATAGCAGGAACAAAATTGTTTTCTGCTGATATTCTCTATTATTTGCACCAAAAGCTACATCGTATGTGTGTCTATCACAATATTGAGTGTTTTTTAATCAACTACCAACATATTGTGACACTAAGTAGATGTGGAGGTAAGAATAATAAATGTACAGTTAACTGTGTATTGGTAGCTTGACGACATGTTGGACTATTGATGTTTTGGATGCGACACAAAGTCGATATTACTGACATCGATATTTTGGGAAATAATTGATATATGATAGACTCCAGAGCAAATGATGCATGTGGTATGGTGCATTATTAACAATTTAGTGTGCATACTGTACGAGGTCCTAAAGTGGAATATAATATTTATACTGCAGCTACAGAGAACCGTATACCTTTCTGAAAATGGTTAAGAGATGACTTTTTTCTACATGATCACAAGGATCCCAAGAAAAACAATCCCACTCGATAACTGCAGTCATTTAGTAACCAGCATAAAAGAAAAAAAACATTGCCGGCAGGTCTTTCTCTGGCGTCAAACCAAGAAACTCTTTTCCAGAAAAGAATAAGGGCTACCGAGAAACACATGACTTTCAGAAGATTAGTTTAGAACTGGCTTTTTACAACATAATCCCAAGGTTCCTTAGAAAAACAATTCCACTCGCCAATACCAAAACAACCTGCAGCAGTAGGTAGAAAATAATACCAAACAAAGCTTTTTCATCCCCAGGTACTGACCCATTATTAAACCATGAAGCCCAGAAGGGATACTCTGGTAATAGAAACCGCCTTGACCCCCCGAATAAATGAGACGGTACATACCATTCCTAATACCCCAAACATCCACAGGCCTTGTTCTGTGAAGGAGCACACACTCAGCTCTTAAAGGATAGATTTATATCTTTTTATGTGTACATATATAATCATGCATGTATCTGTGTATGAATGTCTATATATGTAAGGGCATATTACCCATTGGTGGTCGCCACAGGGTAATCATAGTTAGGCCCACGTTTCCATAGGAAATGGATTTTTAGTTTGCTAATAATTTAAACTAATAAAAAAGGCTGAAATGCATTACATCAAATTTGGCAGAAAACTAGATCTTGGTCCAGAAAGAGTGATTGTTTTTGTGATTTAGAGATATGAATGATCAAAATGTATTTATATATAAGGACATGAATCTACAGAGGATCCACCGATGATGAGCTGTAACCCCAAGCATGCTTTGTATTTCGCTAGTTACAACATAGGGAAAAGTTGCGTCCGTCATCTTAGGACCGGGTCCCCCCCAAAAAAAGAAAATTATATATACAAGGCACATTTTTTTTAAAGTTACTAGCAAACTGTTAGATCTGACAACCTTAAGGTGGTCACCCCCAACTTTTTGCCTGCCTCCCTCCAATTTTATGACATTGTTTTTGCTGGTTTTAAGACTGTGCACTTTACCACTGCTAACCAGTGCTAAAGTGCATATGCTCTCTCCCTTAAAACATGGTAACATTGGTTCATACCCAATTTGCATATTTGATCTACTTGTAAGTCCCTAGTAAAGTGCACTACATGTACCCAGAGCCTTTGGATTGAATGCTACTAGTGGGCCTGCAGCAATGGTTGTGGCACCCACATTAGTAGCCCCTTAACCATGTCTCAGGCCTGCCACTGCAAGGCCTGTGTGTGCAGTTTCACTGCCACTTCAACTTGGCATTTAAAAGTACTTGCCAAGCCTTAACTCCCCTTTTTCTACATATAAGTCACCCCTAAGGTAGGCCCTAGGTAACCCATAGGGCAGGGTGCTGTGTATGTAAAAGGCAGGACATATACCTGTGTGTTTTAAATGTCCTGGTAGTGGAAAACTCCTAATTCATTTTCCACTGCTGTGAGGCCTGCTCCTTTCATAGCCTAACATTAGGGCTACCCTCATATAATGTTCGAGTGGTTGATTATGATCAGAAAGGGGTAAACGGGTCATATTTGGTATGGCCAGAATGGTAATACAAAACCCTGCTGACTGGTGAGGTTGGATTTTACATTACTATTTTAGAAATGCCACTTTTAGAAAGTGAGCATTTCTTTGCACTTAAAAGCCATCTGTGCCTTACAGCCTGTTTCAGTTCCACGTCTGGGCTGGGGTGGTTGACAGCACCCTTGTATATTTCACCCAGACAACCACAAACACAGGATGCTCAGTCACACTTGCACACATCTGCATACTGAAAGGGTCTTCCTGGTCTGGATGGTGGAGAGTCTTGACACTTACATTTCAAAGGCTAGTGGCCTGCCCTCACACCAAGGACTGCCACACCCCATACTGAGACCCTGGCAGACAGACCTGTTCTGAAAGGGGACCTTGTGCACTTCAAAACCACTCTTTGAAGTCTCCCACAGTTCAAAGGCACTTTTGGGTATATAAACTGGGTCCCTGACCCTACCAACTCAGACCCTTCCTGGGACAGACACTCTGAAACATATCCTGCAACCTGCCAAGAGGAGCTGCCTGGCTGCCCAAAGG
Source organism: Pleurodeles waltl (assembly GCF_031143425.1). NCBI lineage: Eukaryota > Metazoa > Chordata > Amphibia > Caudata > Salamandridae > Pleurodeles > Pleurodeles waltl. Next base: position 327,921,910 of record NC_090448.1, on the reverse strand, counting down.
ACTCACCTGGACTGCTTTGCTGTGAAGGACTGATGCCTTGCTGTTGCACTACTTCCTTGCTGGTCTCTGGCTCTGCTGAGAAGTGCTCTCCAAGGGCTTGGATTGAGCTTGCCTCCTTTTCCTGAAGTCTCAGGGCCAAAAAGACTTCTCTTCAAAGGAACTCCTTGTGCGGAGAAAATCAATGCACAGCGTGCTGGAATCGACACACAGCCTGCCTAGCGGTGAAAGAATCACCGCATTGCTGACCCGGAACGATGCAGCCTGGCTCCCCGAGTGGGGATCGATGCAGCGCCAGCGTTGTTACCAGAAATTCGACGCACCATCCATCGGATCGATGCATTGCCGAGCTGGAACGACGCAGCACAAATTCCTGTGTGAGGAATTGACGCAGTGCCTGCTGTGCAACAGAAACTCCGACGCATCGCCAACTGGATCGACACAGCACCTGTGACTTCGTCCTACATGCCCGGGATTTCCACGCATCGTCCCTGGGCGTCAAAAGACCCTGCATCGCAGTGAGGATCTAAGACTGCATGCCAGAAATCGACGCAAAGCCCTTGCAGCGTGGGAAGAATAGACTCATTGTCTGTGCGCGTCTGGAAATCTGATGCACACCTTTCTTTTTCCACACATCTCCTCCTTTGGACTTCGTGCGTGTAATTTTGACGCATACCAGGTACATTGTGCACACAAGAGACAGTTTTTGATTTTTAAAAGCCTTAAGACTGTTCTTATAATTGCAAAAGTGATATTTCAACTTGTGCTGAACAAATCTTGATTGTTTGACCTTAATTTACTCAGGTAAATATCTGATATTTTTCTAAACCTGTGTGGTGTATTTTTGGGGTGTTTTCACTGTTATTGCATGATTAATTGCACAAATATCTTACACATTGCCTTCTAAGTTAAGCCTGACTGCTCAGTGCCAAGCTACCAGAGGGTGGGCACAGGATCATTTGGTCCCTACTTGGACAAGGGTGTATACCTCTGCCAACTAAAGACCCCATTTCTAACCAAAAAGCTCACTTTCCTATGGGGAGGGAATCCTAACTATATAACATATCTGTTTTCCATTCTCAGCATGCCAGTCCTTACTGCCACTCACCCTTTTTTCATTTATTCCATTTCCCTGGTCCAAACCTACCTTTTTCTCCATTCTCTCATTTTATCCCTGTACTCCCAGACTTCATCGCAATTCACCCAAGACCTCCGCGGACTTACACAGTACTTTCAAGCTTCTCCCAATCTGTCTTCTCATCCAGCTAGCAGTGGCATTCTCCCTTAATGACTCACAGTTAACTCAAACACCTACTTTGTCACAGATTAGGAGAAAATGCATGAGATATCTGAGAGCACAAAAATAATCCAGTAGCCTACAAATAAGACAATAAATCAAATCTACTACCAAACTACCACTAACTTTGGGCTCCGGAGTAGTGTGCTACTCGCTTCACAGTGTTTCAATACCTCATTGGGGGTAGTAACTGACATAAATACAATTACAATTAAAATTACCAGACTTAGAGGGCTCAATGCTGTGATATCCTTTCTGTCCTTGTTCGGTGGTTCCTGAGTTCTTGTCACAGGGTTGTCTCTCTCGCCTTCAACGTTAGAACTTTCAGCATCAAAAAGAAAACACTAATATCAATCACCAACATAATGAGGTCTCAAACAATGTCACTGAGGGCCAAAGTAGCATTACATTGTAAGCCTGACGCTGATGAAACACCATACTTAAGAGCTGGTAAAACATTTCCATGACATTCTACATTTTCTTATGGCACTAAATAATTGCAAATAAGATAGGTCAGATGTACTGAAACACTCCATTTTATTTGCTTTTAGCTGGTCAATAGTTAGAGGTGAGAATTAAAGCAAGACATCAACAAGAATCATTAGAGAAAACCACCCACTATCTATATATATATGTATATATACATATACTTGTGAATATTTGCGGAATCAGCTGACAAAGCACTGCTGCTTTGGAAGTCATGCCAGGCTCTGTAGCTATAAAGGAACCCAGCTGTAGGATCATTGGGATCTCATTCTAACAGAAAGGCAGGATGGTGACAAATGCATGCTCATTATGCAAATTATTACCTGTTTTGCAAGAGGGGCTTTGCTGCCTCCTGTGCAGCTCTGTGGCAAAGAGCGGTTCTGCAATAAGAAACAAAAGAAGTCACATGTTGAACCCATGCTCTTGGTTTTACTGCTCTTTCCTTTGTGTGAGGTGTAACAACTTGGAGCAGAAGGTAACAGATCTGCTGCACCAGCCTCTGCCCTGCTTGGAAACGGTTGTAAGTCACTCAATCGAGGACAGCACTGTGGACCTACAAAAAAATGGCATCCACTATATTACCTACCACTACTATGTCAAGGTAAGTATTAACTTACTGTTCTTAGCTCCACTTCTATTTACTTTGACGATGTTGTGGTAGTTGATATAGTTAGTGGATGTGATATTTCTGTCATACGATATACAGTATGGGATTCAGTGACCTTCCTCCTACTTCCTTAATATGTTAATTGCCAAACGTAAATCATAGCTTCTGCCTGTGATTACATTCATTCTGTGATCATCATATAACATTCAGTATTTCGGTATGCACTCATTGATACTGCTGAATGGCTGAAGGACTCTTGCTCGAGGGGTGAACTGTATACTTCAAATGATGTTGATGTTTTGGGATTTGTAAAGTGCGCAGCTACTCAGAGAGTGTCCCAGCGCTATGCGAAGAAGCAAGAGAAAATAGAAACACAGCTACTGAACATACAGCCAAGTTTTAAGCTTCTTCCTGAACAATCCTTCATCGTCTATCTGACAAAGTTCTATATGCAGATTGTTCCAGCTCACTGGTCCCAGGAAGGAGAAGGAACCCCCGCTGGCCTTAGCCAAGTGAATCCTAGAGATCTTGGCCAGAAAATTATTGGTGGATCTCAGGTTTCTTGAAGGGATGTAACAGGAAATCCTAGAGGATAGATAGTTAAGTCCAGCCTGATGGAGAGCTCTGTGCATCAGGAAGGAAGTCTTGAATAAAATCCGCTTATTTACAGGAAGCCAGTGTAAGCTTCATAAATGTGGGGAGATATACTCCCTTCTAGGGAGACTGAGAGGAAACCTGGTTTCTGTACTGTCTGTAGTTTCCTCAGTAGGTTCTGCGGAAGGCCAGCATTAACATAGTCCAGCCTGGACATCACTAAGGCCAAAATCACGGTAATTCTTATTGGGACCGAGAGAAAGTGCAGAAATGTTTTTGCCGTGTCCAGAGTGCCGAAGCACTAGCCTGCCATTGAGTTAATATGAGGATGGAAAGACAAAGGGGGTGATTCTAAGTCCGGCGGGCGGCGGAGGCCGCCCGCCAGACTTCCCACACCAAAATACCGCTCCGCGGTCGAAAGACCGCTGAGGGTATTTTGGGATTTGCCCTGGGCTGGCGGGTGACCGCCAAAAGGCCGCCCGCCAGCCCAGGGCAAATCAACCTTCCCACGAGGACGCCGGCTCAGAATTGAGCCGGCGTAGTGGGAAGGTGCGACGGGTGCAGTGGCACCCATCGCGTATTTCAGTGTCTGCAAAGCAGACACTGAAATACAAAGTGGGGCCCTCTTACGGGGGCCCCGCGGCACCCCCTACCGCCATCCTCTCCCGCCAGGAACAGAATGGCGGTAGGGGGTGTCAGAATCCCCATGGCGGCGGAGCGCGCTCCGCCGCCATGGAGGATTCTGTAGGGCAGCGGAAAACCGGCGGGAGACCGCTGGTTTTCCTAGTCTGACCGCGGCCGAACCGCCGCGGTCAGAATGCCCTGCGGGGCACCGCCGGTCTGTCGGCGGTGCTCCCGCCGACCCTGGCCCCGGCGGTCTGAGACCGCCGGGGTCAGAATGACCCCCAAAGTTTTTTCAAATTTGACCCCTACGTTTTTGACAACTTCCGCATGGGTATTAGGAGGGAGACTCCTTCTGGTCAGTGAGCTATCAAACTGAGATCAAAATTGTGTCCAATCCTGAGAACCTCTGTTTTATAGTGGTACATTTCAGTTGATTGAGGCTCATCCAGCGGAAGATAGCAGGCAAACAGGGTTTAATGGTAGCCTGATCTATTGGCTCTCCCTTGTCAAAGGAAAAAACAATCTGTGTATCATCCACATAAGATACTATTTTAGGTCCAAAGGATTCTAGTCCGCAAGTGGAGACACGTAAATATTGAATATTGTGTGGCGCAGGGATGAGCCCTGCAGGACTCCTACAGAGACAGTTTGATGGTTAGAGACAAAAGGAGGCAGCCACACTTCTTGAAAGAAAAGTTTCAGCCACTACGAGGCATTAACTTTAATGCCAGTCTCCTGAAAGCCGGATGAGCAATCTGTCATGTGGAACTGTATCAAATGCTGCAGATAGATCTAGCAGCACCAGGAAAGCCCTACCGCCAGCATCAGTGGTGCACCATATCTTTTTATCCTTTTTTTTTAATATTCTCTTTTCGCAAAGTTAATCAAGGTCATATAGGTCTTGAGAGCCTGTTTATGCAATACGTTCTTTTCTGGACTATAGTTTTTCCTCCAAGCCCTTTCTGCCTTTTTACATCTTTGCATTTTTCTGTTCATAAAAATATACACAGGAGAAGGTCAAAATGCAGCCGTTGATTGAAATGCAGAAGTTGGAAACATAGACCCGGTAAATATGTAGCCCTCCACGTCATGATCGCAGTTTTCCCAAAAAGGAATCACTGCATTCCATTGTCAATTTAATAAGGCTTTTACACTGTGGCCTATAAAGGATTTAAACAATTTTGATAGAACTATTGGAAAACACTACCGTCTATTATCAGCTATGAAAAGAGTTCTTCACTAGCCATGACAAATTCCAAGAGGCAGACATCGGAATCTCCAAGGTGGACTCTATACAGACAGTGAAAACCAAGCTCACTATAGCAAGTCTTGATGCAGAGAAAGCCTTAGTTCTGAGAAAGCAGTGATACCTCTCGAAAGGGTTATCTAATTTTGGGTTTCCTAAACATACTCCCAAGCTAATGAAAGAGCTACATAGGGTGAGATTGAAAGCAGTCTTTCTATTAAGGAATCTGGAATGATATTGCTAGATATAGGCCCTCATCACAACCCTGGCTGTAAATCCCGCTTACCGCCATGCAGAAGACCGCCAACACACCGCTGCGGCAGCAGAATTCCGCTACAGCTATTACGACCCACAGCTCGGGATCCGCCATAATTCAGACACCCACACAAGTCCGCCACACCAGAGGTCAGTGATAAACTGGCGATACGCCCAGACTATCACGACCCACGAATCCACGTGCCAGTCTTTCAACCGCTGTATTCCATTGGTGGTACACACCGCTGTGCTCAAAATACACACATATTTACAAAACACAACCACATTGGCCAATTCGAAATACACACACCTGATACACATACACCCACCACACCGACACACCCAATCCAATATAAAGCACACACCAACATCACACACAAACCCTTCCTACCAGAAATTGAAAGCAGGCCAGAGAGATACACAACCTTAAACAACAGCAGCATCCACAGACACACAACATCATCACTCACACAACATCCACACATCTCAAACAACACACAATAACACATCCCCTCACACATCACAACACACACCACCTCACACATCACCCACACCACATCATGGCACCTCAACGACACCCCAGGTTCTCTGAGGAGGAGCTCAGGGTCATGGTGGAGGAAATCGTCCAGGTAGAGCCACAGCTATTCGGATCACAGGTGCAGCACACCTCCATTGCTAGGAAGATGGAGCTATGGCGCAGAATCGTCGACAGGGTCAACACAGTGGGACAGCATCCAAGAACTAGGGATGACATCTGGAAGAGGTGGAACGACCTGCAGGGGAAGGTGCGTTCCGTGGTCTCCAGACACCAGATTGCTGTACAGAGGACTGGCGGTGGACCCTCACCTCCTCCCCCACAACTTACAACATGGGATGAGCAAGTCTTGGCAATACTGCATCCTGAGGGCCTTGCAGGATTAGCAGGAGGACTGGACTTTGGTAAGGCAAATCTTTACTACCTTATCCCCCCACCCCACCTGCATGCCATCACATACTCCCACCCTTACCCTCACACCCATCACCCCAACAAGCCACAGATACCCCACCAACACAACTCACACATCCCAAAACCAAGCCCTGCATGTAACACCAATGCATGGACACCCATCACCCAAGCATGTCCACTACAGATACCCGCACAGACCCCAAACCAATTATCACACTAGAACCTAGACAAGAATGCAGGCACTGGAGTACAGGGTCACTCACCCATTGCACACGATGGCACACACAGATGCAATAATCATGCCTTTACACCCCTGCAGGACCCTTACCCAACGTCACCGGACAGGAGGTACGAGGCATATCCAGTCCCTGCACAGAAGGGACCCACAGTGATGACAGCAGCTCTGCACAACTGGATCAAGATGACCAGCCCGGCCCATCAGGGACCTCGGGACAGTCGGTTCCCCTAACACTGCCACAAGCCACCAGAGAGCCTCCCCCCTCATGAAACACCAGCACAGCACCCACCCAGCGGGCCCATCCCTCTGTCCCCAGGACACATCAATCAGCAGTGTGTCCACCACTACAGGGAACCCAGGCAAACCCACCAACCCAAGACAATCAGGGACCTGGGGGCAGTGGCAGTGGGCACACGGTTCAGGGGACAGAGGAACAGAAAACAGGGGAACTGGGAGGACTGCTTTGCGACAGGGGGAGGACAGGCCCAGGGAACCCACTCTCCACGAGGCCCTCTCCAACATAATGGGAGCGTACCATCATTCCCAGGAGACAATGGCAACGGTACTGGCCAAGTTTCAGGAGACCCAGCAGCTGCAAGAGGAACACTATCTGGGGATCAGGGAGGAACTGAAGTCCATTAACACCACCCTGGTCACCATTGCAAGGGTGCTGCAAGACCTTGTCAACACCAGGAGGGACACTGTGGCACAACAAGGGGCCCCTGACACTAGCCTGGATGATGAACAGCCCTCCACCTCCGCCGGTGCTAGTGGACAGGAGGCACCGCCACAGGACCACAACACCAGCACCCCACCCTCGGCAGATGGAGAGCCACCCCGCAAACGGTCCCTGAGATCCAGGAACAAGACAGAGAACATTGCCAAGACCCCCGCCAGGAAATGAGATCCCCCTGAATGTCACCCTTCTGTCCCACTTTGTCACCCTGTCCATCCATCAACTGGCCTTGCTCCACTTCCTATGCCCCTTTGGACAATGCACCTTTGAAACAAATATACTGGACTCTGCCATGGACCTTCCTTCACCATCACCCCAGCCCATCTCACAACCCCATCCACTTATTTGCACAGAAATAAACACACTTCAATCACAAAACAATCTGGAGTCAGTCTGTGCTTTCACAAATGTGTAATTGCAATAACTATGGAATATAGCAATGTCAATTTAATTGTTCACATACCGATGAAACACAGCTGTAGGGCTGGGGGAAATATAGCAGAGGGCACAAAGTGGGACCCACATCTGTTAAATGGAAAGGCAAAGTGACAAGTCAGGGTCCATACACTGAGTGAAAATGACAGACGTATGCTAGCTCCAACAATAGTATGAGATGTGGGAGGCAGTGACATCTTCTTACCTGTGTTTCACTGGAAGTATTGCTGGATAATGTTTTTTCTGTTGTCGATATCCTCTTCTTCTGCCTCCTCTTCTTCACTGTCCACAGGCTCCACAGCTGCCACAAGACCACCAGCTGGACCATCCTTCTGCAGAAAAGGCACCTGCCGTCGCAAAGCCAGGTTGTGCAGCATACAGCAGGCCACGATGATCTGGCACACCTTCTTTGGTGAGTAGTATAGAGAACCACCTGTCATATGAAGGCACCGGAACCTGGCCTTCAGGAGGCCGAATGTCCGTTCAATCACCCTCCTAGTTCGCCCATGTGCCTCATTGTAGCGTTCCTCTGCCCTTGTCCTGGGATTTCTCACTGGGGTCAGTAGCCATGACAAGTTGGGGTAACCAGAGTCACCTGCAAATGTCGAGTGACAACTGTTAGACACACACAACCCCAGTCCCAGACTATTCACACTGTATTGGGTCCTTGTCCTCACCTATTAGCCGCCTCTGGAGTTGCCCCATCACATAAGGGATGCTGCTATTCCTCGGAATGTAAGCGTCATGCACTGAGCCAGGAAATTTGGCATTCACATGGGAGATGTACTGGTCGGCCAAACACACCATCTGCACATTCATTGAATGGTAGCTCTTCCGGTTTCTGTACACCTGTTCACTCGTGTGGGGGGTACCAAGGCCACATGTGTCCCATGAATGGCACCTATGATGCTGGGGATATGTCCCAGGGCATAGAAGTCACATTTCACTGTGGGCAAATCCTCTACCTGACGGAACACAATGTAGTTGCGCATGTGTTTCAGCAGGGCAGGCAACACTCTGGACAACACGTTAGAGAATATTGGCTGGGACATCCCTGATGCAATGGCCACTGTTGTTTGAAAGGAACCACTTGCCAGGAAATGGAGTACTGACAGGACCTGCACCAGAGGGGGTATCCCTGTGGGATGGCGGATAGGTGACATCCGGTCTGGCTCCACTGGGCACACAGTTCATGGATTGTTGCACGATCAAGTCTGTAGGTGACTATTACGTGTCTCTCTTCCATTGTCGACAGGGCCACCAGCGGTCTGTACACCGGAGGATGCCGCCATCTCCTCACCTGCCCCAGCGGATGTGCCCTATGGACGAGAACAGTGAGCAGAGAGTCAGCCAACACTGAGGTATCACAAAATGTCATTTGCACACATTTATTAATCCGCAATGTGCCTGTTACTGTGTGTATGCAAGGCCTACATTGGTGTGACGCAGTTAAACTTAATGCCATGTGGCCCCCTGAAATGGCGGCTGCCTGACCCGTAAGGTGGGACATGGGGATATGAGGTAACTGCGCTGGCGTTGTACACCGTCGCGGTAGGCGGTCGAAGACCGCTGCTCAATCCTGCATTGGTTAACATTGGACCCTATGGGTCCCAGGAGCCAATGACGATGTACGCCTGCGGTGACGGTACGGACCGCCGCTGACGTGACTGCCATTTTCTGTCTGCTTCCCTCACTTGATACCTGACCTTCAACAGGAGAGGACCTACACTGCAAGTGCTGCTGTGACCTCAGTCTGGAAGCGACGATGGCTCATGTGTCTGGGGAAAGGGCCCCTGCCTTCACTTCGGAGGAGTTAGAGAAACTAGTGGATGGGGTCCTCCCTCAGTACACACAACTGTACGGTCCTCCAGACAAACAGGTGAGCACACTGTGAGAATGCTGCATGGGCAATGCCTGTTTGGAGTGGTGTGGCTGGAAGAAAAATGGGGGGGGGGGCTAAGGCCTGCATGTGCGGACGGTGAGTGTATGTGCGTCAGGGCAAGGGTGGGAACGTGGGCCAAAGAGGATGAGGGTCCGGACGTGCAAAGATTTTTATTTTCCTCTGTACTATTCCTCTAGGTCAGCGCCCACCAGAAGAAGGATATTTGGCATGCTATCGCAAGGACATCCGGACCCTGGGGGTCCACCACAGACAGAGCACCCACTGCCAGAAAAGATGGGAGGACCTTCGCCGCTGGAGCAAGATGGCGGACGGCCAGCTGGGGATGGCCTCCCAACGTGGGAGAGGTGCCAGTCACACCATGACCCCCCTGATGTTCCGGATCCTGGCAGTGGCGTATCCGGAGTTGGATGGGCGCTTGAGGGCATCACAGCAGCCACAAGGGGGTGAGTACACTATCATTCTGCTGACTTTGCACGCATTACAAGGTGTATGGGCGGGGGAGGTGGGCAGAGGGTTCCCCTATGCCAGGGCGAGCTTTGTAGGCAAGGTCCCTTGTGAGGCAGGCTTTGTGGCATCCCAAGCCCACTAGTGGTTAGTGCCATCTACACATAGTCAGGCTCTTGTGACTTCCAGGTGTGCAGCAATCGGGTTTAGGCCTTGTACCCCATGGGCATGTGATAAATCTAGAAACTATAAGTGCATGGCGTAGTGCAGAGGGCTGCTGTATCTGTTGTGTCCGAAACAGTAGTGGTGTTGCATGCACTGAACATGTCTTTCTTCTGTCTCCCACCCCCTTTTTGTGGTCTCCCTGTTCTTGTGTGCAATAGCATCATCAGGCGGAGGAGCAGTGGCACCAGAGCAGGAGGGAGCTGCATCCCACTTGGCCCTGGAGGGCGAAACAACGGAGTCTGAAGCTACAGTGGGACGGAGGGCGAGGGGAGCTCCACGGCTGGGACAGGAGCAGACAGCAGTGACAGCGACTCCTCCTCTGATGGGAGCTCCCTTGCGGTGGCGGGCCCCTCTGTGCCACCCGCATCAACAGGTACAGCCGCCATCCCCCCTAACAGCACCGCCCTCCCAGCAGCCCGTCAGCGTGTGTCCCGTGCCTGCTCACCCAGGAGGGTGGGCATCTCCTTCGCCCCAGGCACCTCAGGCCCTGCCCCAGTCAGCCCTGCTGCCCTGAATGAGGAGGCTATTGACATTCTGAGATCCCTCACTGCTGGGAAGTCTACCATTCTGAATGCCATCCAGGGTGTTGAGAGGCATTTGCAACAAGCAAATGCATACCTGGAGGGCATTCATTCTGGGCAGGCAGCCCAACAGAGAGCATTTCAGGCTCTGGCCTCAGCACTGATGGCAGCCATTGTCCCTGTGTCCAGCCTCCCCCCTCCAACTTTCTCCACCCAGACCCAATCCCCTGTACCTCAGCCAATCCCAAGCACACCATCAGACCAGCATGCTCACACCTCAACACACAAGAGTGGCTCAGGCAAACATAAGCACCACACATCTCACAGACACTCACACAAGCATCATACACATGCACACATACCAACATCCACCGCATCCACTGTGTCCCCCTCCTCCACGTCTCCCTCCTCCATCCCTGTCTCGTCTCCACTCACACCTGCATGCACTACATCCTCAGCCACTACCTCCAGCACGCCCAAAACCAACACCGCTCACGTGCACTCACCACCCCCACTACCATTCACACATCCCCAGTGTCCTCTCCCAGTGTGTCAGTGAGCCCTCCTCCCAAAGGACACAAACGCCGGCACACACCCACCCAACAGCCATCCACCTCACAACAGTCTCCACCCCATGCATCTTCACCCAAATTCAGCAGATGTACACCTCCTTCAACCACTACCTCTACCTCCACTCCCAAACCCCCTCCATCCCAGTGTGTCTAAAAAGCATTTCCTGGCTAATATTGACCTCTTCCCTACACCTCCTGCCCCCGTCCTTCCCCTAGGGACAGGCTTTCCCGGTCCCAGCCCAGCACCTCAGCCACCACATCCCCAGGCACAGTGGTGCTAACATCTGTGGGGTCATGGAGTGCGCCAACCATCAGGGCTGCTAGTGTGCCACGGAGCGAGGGCAAGGACATTCCCCCACCTGCCAAGGTGAAAAAGGTGCCCACATCCCGGAGGGAGAAGCCGAAAACACCTACCACCAAGGGGTCAGGGAAAACGAAAGGGGATAGTGGCAAGACAGCTGCGCCACCATCAAAGGTGGGGAAGGGCCAGAAACTGAAGGGCAGGTCAGGAGAGGGCATGGTGGCACTGACTGAGGGACCAGTGTCACACCTTCTGTCCACGTTGACGCCAACCTGTACGGCGGAGAAGACCGCCACCTGCACCGCCACAGAGCCAGCCGCCAGCACCGCTGCCACAGAGCCTGCCGCCAGCACCACTGCCACAGAGCCCGACGCCAGCACCGCTGCCACAGACCCCGCAGCCAGCACCGCCGCCACAGACCCCGCCACAAGCGCCGCCGCGACTGACACCGGCGCAAGCACCGCCAGCAGCCCGCGACTTCCTGAGTGGTCAGTCTTCCGAGGCTGGTGGTGAGTTCCAGGAGCCTGGTCAGCTTCCATGAAGCATCACTGTCATCACAGTTGTCACCTGCATATGGAATGCAAAGCTGCAGCAGTGTGGAGTATGTCTCTGCCTCCATGGCATATCAACCTACCTGTACCTCGGCAATCTCGTGGCATACACACCCAGGTGAGTGTATTGTTTGCGGCCACAGTGCACGTGGAGCAGTCTGGGCACAAAGCTCCCTCCAGAACCAGTGGAGAAAGGCATTCACTACCTCAGTCCATGGCAGGATGAAGCACTCTGGGCACAAAGCCCCCTCCAGAACCAGTGGAGAAAGGCATCAACTACCTCAGTCCTTGGCAGGATGAAGCACTCTGGGCACAAAGCCCCCTCCAGAACCAGTAGAGACTGTATTCCACTTGAGAGACTGTGGCTTTGCACTCCCCAGGATGCAGCAGTGGGGAAACCACCCACTGGAGAGACTTGAGAGACTGTGGCTTTGCACTCCCCAGGATGCAGCAGTGGGGAAACCACCCACTGGAGAGACTTGAGAGACTGTGGCTTTGCATTCCCCAGGATGCAGCAGTGGGCAAACCACCCACTGGAGAGACTTGAGAGACTGTGGCTTTGCACTCCCCAGGATACATCAATGGGCATGGAGCCCCCTTGTGGAGCAGTGGCATTGTGCGTTCATCAGGCTGAGGTGCCCCCCTCCCCCTGAGGTGCCTGTATATTTTCTATGTGATGCCCCTCCAGTGTTCTCTCCGTTTGGAGTCAGGTATCTAGTGTGGGCCTCACCCATGCATTTTGGGCCCAGTGGTCCACGGACCTCATTGGTGCACTATCCGGACTTGTGTAGTTGGTGTACATAATTGTATATACTGGATTTTGAGTTTTTTTTAAATTACAATTGTTACAATCATTTCCTTTTGTCCTTGTGTTATTCAAGGGGGGTGGGCGGGGTGTATGTGTAATGTTGCAGCATGTGCATGTGTATATGGTGTTGTGGGTGAGGGTGGGGGTTTGGGTGTTGCGTGTTGCTTGTGTGTGTCACTCTCTTCCCCCCCCTCCCGCCGCTGTCGTTGGAGCTCCTGATAGGGGAGCAGGAAGACCATTGCCGGCAGGATCTGCAGTTCGGGCTCCATGGCGTCCTGGTTCCTCTTGGGGTGTGGAGAGGTGAGTGTTTTCCCTTCTGTGTACTGTTTCCGCCGTGTTTTTATTCGCGTTGGTTCCGCCCCGGAAAAGGTGGCGGATAGCCATGTTGTGATAGGGTGGGCGGTACATTGTGTTCCGCCTGTCTGTTGCCGGTGTCCGCAGCGCTGTTTGTTTGTACCGCTGTGGCGGTCGGAGTGTTAAAGTGGCTGTCTCTGTTGGAGGTTTCCGCCACGGTCATAATCCCATTTTTTTTCCGCCGGCTTGTTTGCGGTATTACCGCCGCTTTAACACCGACCGCCTGGGTTGTAATGAGGGCCATAGTGTCTTTCCAACTTTGCTACTAGAATCACCTTTATCACAAAATGTGAGCAATCCATCACATTGAAAGAATTTGCACATTCAAGGGCATTGGACCCCTGAGACTCAGGTTGCTCTAGTTATGATAGTTCAGGAAAATCATATTTGCTCTCTGAGATTCCTGAGCAAAATATCCTGGACACCCCATCCTTAACTCCACTATTACTGTGATTATCAAATATAGACCCAATATGGCTCCTATTGGCAACATGTCAGCTATGTCCAGAATATTATAGTTTTATCTTTTAAAAATTCATATTTGGAATGGGTGGAAGAAATGGGAATGTACATCAGCACTGAACTCGGCTCATATCCACTGAGATGTGCGCTGTAGCCTACTTTCAGAACCTCTTAAGAAATCACGATACTTAATGATGTATCACATCACACTCCAGCAAGAGCTTCTATGTTTTTGAGTACTGAGGACCATATTTTTTAGCGGTACAAAATAGGAGAAAGTAACACAAAGTATTGCAGATTGCCCCACTTAACTGATTTCTGGGTTTGATTTAGTGGGTATGTGCGCATTGTATTCTAAATTCTTGTTAGTTCACCTTCTTCACTTGCACTGTACCTTTACCAGGTGCACCTATAGTTTTTTGAGCTATCTATACCTTGTATTTATGATATGTGGATTAGATTAGAAATGATAAAAGTGTGCCTTTTTGTCACATTGATTGTGTTGGTATAGCACGGATGACAAAGAAAGCCCAATATAACTGTTTATTGATTAATTCCTTCTGGACAAGGTCACTGGAAGTATGCGATTGTGCGGGTGCGTAGATTTTTGCATAATTGTAGATTTGCCGCATTTGCCTTATAATTCATCATCTGCCACATGTTCTGCATATTTTGTCAATAAATACATTTTGTTTCTAGGTCAAATTGTTCAAAGCTTTTGTTTGATAAATAATTGTTATTAATTTTAAAAACGAAAAAGGTAAGGCGTGGCAATCTACAGAGCCAACACATTATTGTCAGTTGACAGGAAGTCACATTAGTTTGCTTCCAAAAACAGACCATGGATGCATAGAACAATATCGGCAATGGGACATGACCCCAACAAACTATCAAGTCATTTGGCCTACCCATTACCCCCATATTTTAGTATTTTTGCAAAGGAATCCCTGCACCTCATAGACCAGTTTCTCCTGCTGTGCACACCAGTCAACTCCTCGCCTCCATTTCGATAGGGTCGGCAATGCAGACTTATTCCAGCCTGCTGCAATGTCTCTCTTGGCCACTAACAATACAGTTCCTACAAAAGAGCGATCAGCTCTTGTACCTTCCACATCCTCCATCATCCCTAACAGCACCACTTTGGGGAATACCGGGACCTCCCAACCCATCATCTCGGTGAGATCATCAAGAATCTTTACCGAGTATCGGTGGATGGGAGGACATGTCCATGCCATGTAATAAAAGTCTGCAGGAGTAGTCCTGCATCTAGGACATGCAGGTGTTGGACAGAACCCAGCCCGGTGCAGTCTAGCAGGGGAGAGGTAGGCCCCATAAAGGTAGCATGTTTGTATTATCCTGAGGCAGAAGGGCATAGTAATAACTCTGATCGCCATTAGGGTGTCGCTCCAGTCATCATCTTCCACTGACCCAGCCACCATTCACACTTGTGTTTGATATGGCTCAGGTCACCTGGGCATTGTTGATAAACATTTTATATATTTGGGATATTCCCCCTTTCCCCAGCGCCCCATATGTAGTTTGGCTTCCAGTGGACTGTACTCTGGAACGGGATCTGTGCTTGTTATGTGTGTATGTAGTGCATGGTGGAGGTGGAGGTACTTTAAGAATTGGGTGTGGGAGAGTTGGTAGGTCACTTGTGCGTATTGAAATTAACACATATGCGTTCCTTTCCACACATCCCCGAGGTGAGAGATGCCCAGCAGATCCCATTTGTCAAAGCTTTTCAGCACTGCTGATTCCCAAAGCCAAGTACCTCTCCAAATGGGACTCTGCTGAGTCAGGATATTCATCCACCGAGTGTGATGTAGGGCCGTCCTCCACAGCGTGAAAACCATCTAGGTCCTTGGTGTAGGTGGCTGGCCTGGTTTATAGTGGGTACCAATTGTACTTACACCTTGTGCCAGGTCCAGTTATCCCTTATTAGTAGATTAGTAGCGTTCTAGCAGCTTAGGCTGATAGAGGTAGCTATAGCAGAGCAGCCAAGACTGAACTAGGAGACATGCAAAGCTCCTACTATACCACTTATATCATATAGGTACTATATCATAAGAAAGACAATACTCAGAGTTACTAAAAATAAAGGTACTTTATTTTAGTGACAATGTGCCAAAATATTTCAGAGGATACACTCCCTTAGGAGGTAAGTGAAATACCCAAAATATACACAAAAACCAAAATCAAGTAAGTAAAACAGTCAGAAAGTAGTGCAAACACTGTGGAATACAATAGGATGCAATAGGCCTAGTGGCAACACAAACCATGTACTAAGAAAGTGGAATGCGAACCACGAATGGACCCCTAGGCTAGTGTAATGTGTACAGGGTCACTGGGAGTGTAAGAAAACACTAAGGGTGTCCAAGATACCCCACCCCAAGACCCTGGAAAGTAGGAGTAAAGTACTACTATTTTCCCAGAAACACACTAAAGTCATGATAAGGGATTTTGCAAAGACCACAACAGACTGCAAAGCACTGAAGACGGATTCCTGGACCTGAGGACCTGCAAATGAAGGGGACCAAGTCCAAGAGTCACAAAAGTGTCCAGGGGGGGCAAGGGCCCACAAAACCCCAGATAAAGGTGCAAAATGGCTGCCTCTGGATGGAAGAAGCTGAAGATTCTGCATCAACATAAGGTGGTACGAACTTCTCCTTTATGCAAAAGACGTCCCACGGAGTGCTGGAGGATGTAGAGTTGTTTCCTTGGCAAAATACCGCAAACAAGCCTTGCTAGCTGCAAGAGTCACGGTTAAAGAAAAAGGGTGATGCCCAGGCCCAGGAAGGAGCAGGATGTTGCAACTTGGGTGAGGAGACAGAGGGGGCCCTCAGCAACATAGAGAGCCCACATACAAGCAGGAAGCACCCACAGAAGTTGTTGAACACAGGTTCAAGAAGTCTGAACATGGCGGTCATCTCAACACTGCAGAAGAGGGTCCCACGACACCGGAGATCAACTCAGGGAGCTGAGCATCACAGGACAGAGTGTTGGTGACCTAGGCTTGGCTGTGCATGCAGGATTCTGTGGAAATGTGCACAAAAGCCCTTGTAGCTGCACTTCACACAGTGCACAGGATTACTGTCGGGAGAAGGAAGGCAAGGACTTACCTCCTCCAAATTTGGACAGTTGGACCACTGGACAGTCTGGGTCACTTGGGTCCACCACCTGTGTTCCAGTGGCCACGCTCGTCAGGATGAGAGGGGTCCCAGAGTACTGGTGAAGCTGAAGTTTGGTGCCTGCTGAAGCAGGGGGAAGATTCCGTCGACCCACAGGAGATTTCTTCGTGGCTTCCAGTGCAGGATGAGGGCAGGCAGCCCCCAAAGCATGCACCACCAGGAAACAGTCGAGAAAGCCATCAGGATTAGGCGCTACAATGTTGCTAGTAGTCTTCTTGCTACTTTGTTGCAGTTTTGCAGGTGTCCTGGAGCAGTCAGCGGTCGATCCTTGGCAGAAGTCGAAGAGAGAGGTGCAGAGGAACTCTGGTGAATTATTGCAAGTCATTATCTAAGGAAAAGCCCACTGGACAGACCCTAAATAGCCTTCAGAGGAGGATTGGCCACCTAGTCAGGTAAGCACCTATCAGGAGGGGTCTCTGACGTCACCTGCTGGCACTGGTCACTCAGAGGCCTCCAGAGTGCCCTCACACCTCTGGAAACAAGATGGCAGAGGTCTGGGACATAGTGGAGGAGCTCTGGGCACCACCCCTGGGGTGGTGATGGACAGTGGAGTGGTCACTCTGCTTTCTTTTGTCCAGGTTCATGCCAGAGCAGAGACTGGGGGTTCCCTAAACCGGTGTAGACTGGCTTATGCAAGGAGGGCACCATCTGTGCCCTTCAAAGCATTTCCAGAGGCTGAGAGAGGCTCCCCTCCCCAGCCTTTAACACCTATTTCCAAAGGGAGAGGGTGTAACACCCTCTCTCAGAGGATATTCTTTGTTCTGCCTTCCTGGGACTGGACTGCCCAGACCCCAGGAGGGCAGAACCCTGTCTGTGGGGTGGCAGCAGCGGTAGCTGCAGAAAACCCCCTAGAGAGCTGGTTTGGCAGTACCCGAGGTCCATAGTGGAGCCCCAGGGATGCATGAAATTGACTCCCCAATACCAGATTTGGAATGGGGGGACAATTCCATGATCTTAGACATGTTACATGGCCATATTCGGAGTTACCATTGTGAAGCTATATATAGGTTTTGACCTCTATGTAGTGCACGCGTGTAATGGTGTCCCCGCACTCACAAAGTCCGGGGAAATGGCCCTGAACTATGGGGGGCACCTTTGCTAGTACAAGGGTGTCCTCACACTTAGTAACTTTGCACCTAACCTTCAGCAAGTGAAGGCTAGGCATAGAGGTGACGTATAAGTTACTTAAGTGCAGTGAAAATGGATATGAAATAACATGTGCGGTACTTCAATCAGGCTGCAGTGGCAGTCCTGTGTAAAAGTTTGTCTGAGCTCCCTATGGGTGGCATAAGAAATGCTGCAGCCCATAGGGGTTTCCTGGAACCCTAATACCCTGGGTACCATATACTGGGGAATTATAAGGGTGTTCCAGTGTGCCAATTGAAATTGGTAAAAGTAGTCACTAGCCTATAGTGACAAATGTAAAGGCAGAGAGAGCATAAGCACTGAAGTTCTGATTAGCAGAGCCTCAGTGACACAGTTAGTCACTACACAGGTATACACATTCAGGCCACAAATTATGAGCACTGGGATCCTGGCTAGCAGGATTCCAGTGAGACAGGCAAAAACAAACTTACATACATGTAAAAATGGGGGTAACATGCCAGGCAAGATGATGCTTTCCTACACAACCCCCCCCCCCCAAAATGAGGGACAATAAGGCTCACCTTGCCCAGATGAGTCTTCATTGTCTAAGTGGAAATATCTGGAGAGTCCATCTGCATTGGAGTGGGTACTCCCAGGTCTATTATGTTCCACTGTATAGTCCATTCCCTGTAGGGAGATGGACCACCTAAGCAATTTAGGGTTTCACCTTTCATTTGTTTAAGACTTAATAGAGGTTTGTGGTCTGTCTGAACAATAAAGTGAGTACCAAAGAGGTCTGGTCTCAACTTTTTCAAGGACCAGACCACAGCAAAGGCCTCCCTCTCTATGGCAGACCAACACTTTTTGCTAGGGGTCAACCTCCTGCTAATAAAAGCAACAGGTTGATCCTGGCCCCCAGTGTTAAGCTGTGATAGAACTGCCCTGTTAGACTTTTCATCCTTGGCGTGGTCTCCCTTAACTTTTTGCCTCTGTTTCCCAGGTTGTTGATGTGTGCTGGACTCTGATTTTGCTGTTTCTGTTATTCTGGGCACTTTACCGCTGCTAACCAGTGCTAAAGTGCAAGTGCTCCTTTACAAAATGTGTATGTAATTGGCTTATCCATGATTGGCATATCTGATTTACTAGTAAGTCCCTAGTAAAGTGCACTAGAGGTGCCACGGCTTGTAAATCAAATGCTACTAGTGGGCCTGCAGCACTGGTTGTGCCACCCACATAAGTAGCTCTGTAATCATGTCTCAGACCTACCACTGCAGTGGCTGTGTGTTCAGTTCTAACTGTAAATTCGACTTGGCAAGTGTACCCACTTGCCAGGCCCAAACCTTCCCTTTTCTTACATGTAAGGCACCCCTAAGGTAGGCCCTAGGTAGCCCCAAGGGCAGGGTGCAGTGTATGGTTAGCGTGGGACATACAGTAATGTGTTTTATATGTCCTGACAGTGAAATATTGCTAAATTCGTTTTTCACAGTTGCAAGGCCTGTCCCTCTGATAGGTTAACATGGGGGCTACCTTTAAATATGCTTAAAGTGTAGATTCCCTTTGGGAGCGGATTGACATATGGAGTTTGGGGTCTCTGAGCTCACAATTTAAAAATACATCTTTTAGTAAAGTTGATTTTAAGATTGTGCGTTTGAAAATACCACTTTTAGAAAGTGAGCATTTTCTTACTTGTACCATTTCTGTGACTCTGCCTGTTTGTGGATTCCCTGTCTGGGTCAGTTTGACAATTGGGCTGGTTGCACCTCACACTAGACAGTGGCACAAAGGGAGCTAGGGTGTAGTCTGCATTTCCTGATGAGCCATCTGTGCTAGGAGGGAGGGGAGGAGTGGTCACTTACACCTGAAAGGGCTGTGCCTGTCCTCGCACAATGCAGTCTCCGACCCCCTGGTGAGTGTCTGGGGCCTGGCCTGGGCAAGGCAGGATTTCACATTCAAAAGAGACCTGATTTTGAAGTAGGCCTACTTCAAAGAAGAAATTGGGTATAAGAAGGACACCCAAAACCACAGACTTTAGATCACTTCTTGACATCAAGAGGAACCTCTGCCTCGAGAAGAGCTGAAGAGCTGAGGAGAAGTGCTGCCCTGCCTTCGACTGTGCTTTGTGGAGCTATCCTGCAGTTGCTGCTTCTGCAAGAGTAAGAGGGCAAAGACTGGAATTTGTGTGCCTTCTATCTTGTGAAGAAATCTCCAAGGACTTGATTTAGAGCTTGCCTCCTGTTGTTTGAAGTCTCAGGGACAGCAAATATTTATTTCTGCCAGAACCTGGAGTCTCTGGAGAGACTCCTGCTCTGACAAGTGGTACCCTATCTAGCACCTGGGCCCCTGAAAGGAAAGCTGGTGGAAATCCAAGAAAATAGACTTTGGAAGACTTTGGACCGATGCTGCTGCTGAATCCGGTGACGCCGCCTGCAACTGACTCCGTGATCTTCGCTGGAACACGACGACCTTCGCAGGCCCGACGCCGTAGCAGCCCCGCTGAAGTCCGTGACTCCGTGGAAGTCGCCGGACCACGTCATGACCGACGCCACTCGAAGTGCGCGGATTCAACGTTTCGCACAAACGCCGCAATCCCCGACTTCGCGCATCGACTTGTTTTCACTATTCACCAAAGGTACTGTACTTGGGGGTCTACGTGACTCTGTGTCCAGTGCCGCAGGTGTCGGCTTGTTGGGAACGACTCCATCGCGACGCAGTGTTAACACCTCATAGAAGCATCTTGTGTTTCTAAGCGCTATTTTTGAGTTTAATCTTTAAAAATCATAACTTGACTTGTATACGTCGGATTTTTGTTCGTCGTTTTGTTCTTGTTTTGTTTAAATAAATATTTCCTTTTTTTCTAAACTGGTGTTGTGTCATTTTGTAGTGTTTTCATTAAGTTACTCTGGGCCTAATTCTAACTTTGGAGGACGGTGTTAAACCGTCCCAAAAGTGGCGGATATACCACCTACCGTATTACGAGTCCATTATATCCTATGGAACTCGTAATACGGTAGGTGGTATATCCGCCACTTTTGGGACGGTTTAACACCGTCCTCCAAAGTTAGAATCAGGCCCTCTGTGTGTTAGTACAAATAATTTACACCTAGCACTCTGAAATCAAGCCTACTGCTCTGCCAAGCTACCAAGGGGGTAAGCAGGGGTTAGCTGAGGGTGATTCTCTTTTACTCTGACTAGAGTGAGGGTCCTTGCTTGAACAGGGGGTAACCTGACTGTCAACCAAAGACCCCATTTCCTACATTCCCCTACCCCTAATTCAGAAGCATCAGTTTGAACTAAGATTTTTTTGGAGTAACAAGGGCTTTTTAGGACAGGTGCAGAGCACATGGCCTGTTTAAGCTCATCAAAAGCCTTTTGGCAGTTAGATGTCCATAATACCTTTTTAGGCATCTTTTTTGATGTGAGGTCATTAAGAGGAGCAGCTATAGTGCCATAATTCTTGATGAACCTGATGTTGTACCGTGTGAGGCCTAGGAAGGCTCTCACTTGGGTTTGAGTTGTAGGGGGAGCCCATTCCATAATGGTCTGGATATTCCCCTGCAGTGGTGCAATCTGTTTCTCACCTACCAGGTGGCCCAGATAAACCACTTTCCCCTGCCCTATCTGGCACTTTGAAGCCTTGATAGTGAGGCCTGCCTTTTGCAGGGCCTCAAAAACTTTACACAGGTGGACCAGGTGATCATCAGCAGAAGACAGCTATATCATCTAGATATGCTGCACTAAAAGCTTCCAATCCTTGGAGGGCTGTATTCACCAACCTCTGAAAAGTGACAGGCGCATTTTTCAATCCAAAGGGCATAACAGTAAACTGATAGTGCCCTCCAATGGTTGAAAATGCTGTTTTGGGTTTAGCATCTTCTGACAACATAATCTGCCAATCCTGCGCAGTTAAGTCAAAAGTGCTTAGATACTTGGCAGAAGCCAGTGTATCTATCAGCTCATCTGTCCTGGGTATAGGGTGAGCATCACTTTTGGTTACTTGATTGAGACCCCTATAGTCCACACAAAACCTCATTTCCTTTTTACCATCTTTACTAAGAGGTTTGGGGACAAGCACCACTGGACTGGCCCAGGGACTTTCAGAAGGTTCAATCACTCCTAAATCTAACATTTTCTGTACCTCTTGTTTAATACAGTCTCTGACATGGTCAGACTGTCCATAAATTTTACTTTTGACAGGTAAACTCTCTCCAGTATCAACTGTATGCTCACACCAGGTAGTTGTACCTGCAATCAGTGAGAAGAGGTCAGAGGACTGATCAAGGAGATTTATGCAGTTGTCCTTCTGCTCAGCAGTAAGGCAAACTGCTAATACAACTCCCTCCACTAAGCCATCAGCTTCAGTGGTGGAGAAGAGGTCAGGGAGAGGGTCACTCTCTTCCTCCTGCCCCTCATCAGCTGCCATGAGCTGATAGATACACTGGCTTCTGCCAAGTATCCAAGCACTTTTGACTTAACTGCAGGGTATTGGCAGATTAGGTTGTCAGAAGATGCTAAATCCAAAACAGCATTTTCAACCAGGTAAGCACCTATCAGGAGGGGTCTCTGGTGTCACCTGCTGGCACTGGCCACTCAGAGGCCTCCAGAATGCCCTCACACCTCTGGAAACAAGATGGCAGAGGTCTGGGACACACTGGAGGAGCTCTGGGTACCACCCCTGGGGCGGTGATGGACAGGGGAGTGGTCACTCCCCTTTCCTTTGTCCAGTTTCATGCCAGAGCAGAGACTGGGGGTTCCCTAAACCGGTGTAGACTATCTTATGCAAGGAGGGTACCATCTGCGCCCTTCAGAGCATTTCCAGAGGCTGGGAGAGGCTCCCCTCCCCAGCCTTTAACTCCTATTTCCAAAGGGAGAGGGTGTAACACCCTCTCTCAGAGGAAATTCTTTGTTCTGCCTTCCTGGGACTGGGCTGCCCAGACCCCAGGAGGGCAGAACCCTGTCTGTGGGGCGGCAGCAGCGGTAGCTGCAGAGAAAACCCCAGAGATCTGGTTTGGCAGTACCCGAGGTCCATATCGGAGCCCCGTTGATGCATGGAATTGACTCCCCAATGCCAGATTTGGAATGAGGGGACAATTCCATGATCTTAGACATGTTACATGGCCATATTCGGAGTTACCATTGTAAAGCTACATATAGGTATTGACCTATATGTAGTGCACACATGTAATAGTGTCCCCGCACTCACAAGGTCCGGGGAAATGGCCCTGAACTATGTGGGGGCACCTTTACTAGTGCAAGGGTGCCCTCACACTTAGTAACTTTGCACCTAGCCTTCAGGAAGTAAAGGTTAGACATATAGGTGACTTATGAGTTACTTTAGTGCAGTGAAAACGGCTGTGAAATAATGTGTGTGTTATTTCACTCAGGCTGCTGTGGCAGTCCTGTGTAAAGGTTTGTCTGAGCTCCCTATGGGTGGCAAAAGAAATGCTGCAGCCCATAGGGATTTCCTAGAACCCCAATACCATGGGTACCTAGGTACCATATACTAGGGAATTATAAGGGTGTTCCAGTTTGCCAATTGAAATTGGAAAAGTGGTCATTAGCCTATAGTGACAAATGTAAAGGCAGAGAGAGCATAAGCACTGAGGTTCTGATTAGCAGAGCCTCAGTGACACAGTTAGTCACTACACAGGTATACACATTCAGACCACAAACTATGAGCACTGGGGTCCTGGCTAGCAGGATCCCAGTGAGACAGGCAAAAACAAACTTATATACATGTAAAAATGGGGGTAACATGCCAGGCAAGATGGTACTATCCTACACTTGGTGCCATGTTATTAGGAATTGGGGAGCCTAAAGTATGTCCAGTATCTGAGGGAAGCTAAGAGTCATGAGTTCAAGGCGATATGTCGGGTCCGACCAACTCACATTAAACCAGTCAAGTAGAACAAACAGTTGGGCCACCAGGCAGGAAAATGTAGATAGTCAGCTCCAACCCACCAACCTATTTGCCTCTCTGACAGTGATGTATCGCCAATCTATGTCTAGGGCCCCTCCAAAGAAAGGATGTTGTGGTCCTGTCCAAGGTGCGGAACTATGGATGAGCCAGTGGAATCAATATACTCTGAAAGATGTATAGCAGTCTTGGGAGGATCATCATCTTAAAGAGCGATATACGATCTAGTACATTCAGTGGAAGGGACCACCATCTCAGCAGGTCTGCATTTGCTCACCAAGTCAGCGGTTGGAGGTTTAGGGACCAGGTCATTTCAGGGAGAAGCACCACCCAAATGCTCAAATATTTAAAACTAAGCCTCCAGATGGGTACTGCCTCTTGCCATGCAAAAGAGTCTTGCAGTGGTGCCAGAGGTACCAAAATGGATTTGGAGGGGTTCATTCGGAGTCCTGAGGCCTCTTCAAACATTGCAAGAGGTGGAGACTATGCGGGCCAGAGGTGGTCGGGTCTGCCAGATAAAGAAGGACATCATCCGCATACAATGCTATGTGGCCTTCGTGATCAGTGTCCCATCTCCATCCCTTAAAGAGACAGTCGCTCCTGAACAGATACACTAATGGCTCAGTAGTCAGTAGTGGGGTTAACGTACAATGCTTGGACTAACCGACGAATTCTAGGACACATACTGGCTCGGCTCAGAACCAGTTGCATATAGTTCCAGTCCACTGAGTCGAACGCCTTCTCAAAATCCACAAATAGTAACACTAGATCCGAAGGCAATCGAGTCCGATGGGCCAAGGCCACCTGAAGCCAGCATATACTGTGTTGCGTTCCCCGGTTAGCCATAAACCCGTATTGGTCTGGGTGAATTAAAAGGGGCAGCACTCACTTAAGGCACGTAGCCAAAATCAAACTGTTCAAAGCTTAGTAAAAACTCGGCGACTCATGTTTACCGCACAGTGGAAGGCCCTTTGCAAAGGTTGACTGGACAGTTTTCTGTTGCTTATTGCTATAACTGGATGTTAAACTGGTACTAATGAGGTACACCAAATGCCCAGACAGTGTTAACAAGTTTAAAATGACTTAATAATGAAGTAATACTGTCACAATATGTGTCAGGTAATGCCTCATAATTTGCCTTTTCTTGCTGCATACTTTACACAACCCTGTCACATAATTTGACCCTCCCATGCCATGTATTTCCAGAGGCCCTGCTTAAGGAACAGTGTTTTCTATATGGCTGGAATGCAGGGTGTTCCATGTTTATGCTGAAGTTGTATGTCAGCGGCACCACCAACCTCAGCAGCTACAAGCTCCTCCAGATCTGCATTACTTACTCACATGCATCCTTTTGCTGGATTGTCCTACCCACAGGTCCTGGGTAGGACTGTTTCTCCCTGCTGGTTTCTAATGCTGCAAAGATGCTACTCTACTGTATTGTATTGTCACATTTATATAACGCCTAATAAACCAATGAGGGGAGCCAAAACTCAGTGAAAAGTCACTCTGAGTGCAAGTCCTACTCAGGACCACATTAACATTGTGAGCAGGGCCGGCTGTAGCGCTGGTGGCACCCGGTGCAACAATCATTTTTGGTGCCCCCCCCCATGACAACCTCCTCAGATTCCCTCACTACCACCTGGCAAAAGTGCCCCTCATCTCTCCATTGGCCCTCTCGCATATAGGATGTATTTGTTTTAAGGCGTATGCAAAGTCTAGCATTACTATTCCACTCAGCTATCCACATAAAATACAGATCTGTTCTTTGCAGCATGCATACTAACCCTCTGAGCTACTTTATGGTGAGTCAAAACTGCCACAAGACAAACCTTCATCTCTCTCTCTCTAGCATGAACATTAACGACAATTGTTATCTTGACATTTTGATGCTTCCTGAAAGCTGGACGCACAAGAAACTGCAACAGGTGTTTTAAAATTGAAAGTTATTGCTCAACATGACGCCCCCTCTCAGGTCAGTGCCCCCCTTCCTGGTTAGCGCCCAGTGCGGTCGCACCCCCTTAAAGCTGGCCCTGATTGTGAGTCATGAGGACTGGTGACTCGTTGTGATGCTTGTATATGATATGTACAGATAGCAAGACTATCTGCCTGATTTTGTGCACTTAGTACTTGTTTCGTTCAACGGGGTGGACAAAAAAGGAATGATCATGTGAAAATAAGCATGTTTTAAGTGGAACAGTTTATGCCTCAGCAGCAGCCTCCTGCTCCTTATCTGAGACAACTTCAGTCTTCTCGGAACCCGGATCTTCATCTTTAATCTGAAAGTGCTGTGTTCATATGTTCAGACTGCCCCACGAAAAACGCCAAGTCTGGGTGCCTCCTGTGAAGACCTTGGCTCGCCCTCGGTTAGGACAGCCTACACTCTGTGACTGTCCTGGTTGTTCTTCACCACTCTCTTATGACATATTGCCCTGCTATGTAATGGGAGGCATTCTTCAGTGAGTTCAATATGATTGGTGCACTGTTTTTGGCCTATCCATTATGGCAGTGGTCTTCAAACTTTTTAATGCCGCGCCCCCCCAGTTGAAAAATAAAAATCATTGGGCCCCCCCTCAGAATTTTTCACAATTATTTTTTTTAAATGGCAATGTTTAAATAGGTCTAAACCTATTTAAACATTGCAGGTAAGTACTGTTACCTTTTTAAAACTGCAATAACATGCTTCTGCTTAAAACAAAGGCATGTTATCTGTATAATAATTCTTTTGGCCAGAGTTTGGCGCCCCCCCTGGGATCACTTGAGGCCCCCCAAGGGGGGCCCGCCCCCCAGTTTGAAGACCTCTGCATTATGGTGTCAGCAGATGGCAACTCCACGCAACTACTTTGTCACCGCAGAGAATATGGACTAAGGGGTCAACTGATTTTTGCTACTCAACCTTGCAGGAGAAAACTTACACAGGGTGTTTAGAGCTCTCTTAGAATCAGGTCCCTTCATACTTAGGTCACAGTGATGGTGACACTGAATATGTATTCTGAGCCGCTCCTCACACCTATCTAAGAACACTTCCTCCTCCGTCTGGTAAAAAAGTGGAAAGATGAGACTATTGATTATTTCTATGTCCGCCCAAAAGAATGTGATAAAATGGGTTCTCTTCATGACATGAAGACGAAGTTAGGGCTGAGCTCATGCGAGGGTATCCATCTGTCTGTCAAGCTAGGACGCTTCAGTCATAAGAACTAGAAATCTTTTTCCAGGACATTCTGATGCTTAGCCAGTTCCAAAAAGTGTCCAAAGCCCGCGCCACGCGCATGGAATCTCTGTTCATAAGTATAAGTCAGAGCCCCAGCCTTAAGTGGAAATGCTGTCAGTATGGAAGCCTGATCCCTTTTTTGGTGGTCGAATAAAGCACATGTGATGAAAGTTGTGGTTCATCACCACACCTCACATGGAGGTCATGAGAAAGGCAAGAACTTTTCAGGGCATGTAGTCACTCTGCATCTTCGCCAAAGCTAGTTTACCAAGGGTAACCTTAGCAAAATGGTACAAACTCTCTTCAGCCAAACAAAAAGTGCATACATTTTTTACACCTTGCCACCTCCTGGACACCTGTACTTTCCACTTAGTTACAATGAACCCATAGCATTGTGTCTGATCCCTCAGCGTACACCCGTTCGTAATTCCTAGTGTGAGTCAGAAGCATGTTTCATGCATTCAATGTATGGGTAGCATGGTACCTGCTCATGATCTGCCAGGCCAGCAAGGCTAATCCTAAAAGAAGTAGCACTCCTGTGATGGTCAACACCGCTACAAACCAGGGATCGGGAGTCCAATAGGTCACTGTACCATTCACAATGTTAGGAGGTTTCTTGATGGTCTGAAAGAGGAAAGCAGAGTCAGTTCATGACATGGTAGAAAGGTTAAATTTAGGCTGAGACAGGACCTTGCACCCTCAGAGAAACAGCATTATGTCAACTCATTACGTCAAAAGAGATATTTGAAAAGAAGGTGAACATTCATAAGTGACTGTAAGCACATTTTTTTAAATAATGTAATTATAGTTGTTTTGCACAGTACAGTACAGTGATTTTGCATTATAACAAAATGCTACGTGGTGAAGGAATTTACCATTGGGTTTTACAGATACAAGATGTAGTATTATGGCATTTTTCTAGCACTTAATGCTCTTATGTGCAGTGATTATCCACATTAGTAGCACACTACACCATGTCCGTGTCTGATTGGCAGTGTGTTCTCTTTATTTTGAGCCAATGCGGGAAGTGTTTTCATGTCTTCCATGATTGCCATGATGGTGCGGTTCTCATGGTTTGGGATTCAGTGGTTTTCAGTGTGATGTGTCAGAGATAGAGGCACATTTTTATAGTTTGTGCTCTGCTGAAAGCTTCGAATACCTCTGCAGGCCTCTGCATGCTTGTTATGATTGTGTATACCAGAATTACAGAATTATTAAACTGAAGAAAGATGATACTGTGGTTTCTAATAGTTTGGTGTTAACACTTCTCAAGTCTGGCTATGCCAGATATTCCATCCAAGTCAGGCATGTATCGCTCCTCGGCTCTCGGATCTGTGTCTATTTTAACATACATGATAAAAGGTAAACAGATTTGTTCAGACTGATACTGTTGTGCAACTTCTCCATGGCAAATATGTTTCATGACATAGTCCACTAGGGGTTCCTTGCTGCGGGTGGGGGTTCAGGGTCGAGTGACTTACAGAAGTGCTCTGTGGACAGTTTAGTTTCAAGGAGCATATAGGTAATCAATTGGAGATGTCTTTATAGTAAATACATGTTGGAAAATGGGTTATTGGTAAGGGCAGGTAGGTACCTACACCTAGCAACAACCCACTAACCTCCACTTAGGTCCAGTTAGGTCTCAGTAAATTAACCCCAGCTCAACCCTTGGTAGCTTGGCAACGAGCGTCAAGGCTTAACTTAGGAGACAGTGTGTAAAGCATTCAAATATCACAAAACAGTAATTAAATAAAACACAGGAAACAGTTTAAAAATCCAAAACCAATTTATAAAAATAGTTTATATTTGTATCTTTAAAATGACACCAAAACGAATAAAATCGGATAAAGGGAACCGGAGATATGAATTTTTAAAGAATTATTATTTTTCTAGCGCTTAGAAACAAAAAGCGCCAATCGGGTCATCTGGTTGCACCTCGACCGGGGCAAAGTCAAAGTTTCAGGCCGACAGCGATGGAGCCCTGCTCGGCTACAGGTCGCGGGAGGCCTCGGTTAAAAAGTTACCTTCTGACTTAGTCTTTATTTTGAAGATTTTCTTCAGTGGGACGAACCTGCCAGTCCTATCCGACCTCCTGGAGCCCTTCTCTGGATACGCGATGCTGGATTCCTCGGTGGAGATTTTTACCTTCGGACTTAGGCGTTTTTTCGAGGTGAAAATCCTTCGACCGGGGTAAACCTGGATCTTGATCCGACGTCCATGGAGCCCTTCTCGGATACGATGGATGGGAGGTCCCGGTCAACTTTTTACCTTCGGACTTAGTCTCTTTTTCGGAGATTTTTCTTTACCGGGACGAACCACCAAATCAGGCCGGGTCGCGGTTGAGGCAAGCCGGCTAGAATTTCCGCGGCGGGTCGTCCCTCTATGGAGCTTTTTTACAAAAATTCAAACTTCTGGGGCTTCACCCAGATGTTCTTTTAAGGTTCTTTTGGGGTCCACAGCTTACCCCAAGGGTCCAGAAGTTCTGAGATGGTCCTTGGGGGGTGCGGACTACCACTCCCAGAATGCACCTGGCGCAAACTCCTGTTTGGCCACTGGACAGTGGTCAGCTGGTCACTTTCTTCAGGAGTTGGTGCAGGGGACTCTGGATAGCAATTTTTCACCTGTAGCAAACAGGGAGTCCCTCCTTGAACCAGTTGAAGCCAGGCAAAGTCCTTCTTGTGGTGAAGCCCAAGTGTGCAGCTGGTGCAGTCCTTCTGAGTGCAGGTTCCAGGTGCAGGCCAGGGGTCCAGCAGGGCAGTCCTTCTTCTCCTTTAGTTCTGTTCTTGTTGAAATCTGATGGGGATCTGAGGTGTGGGTGCAGGTCTGCCAGTTTTATCCTTGCTCCTGGGTGAAAAGCAGGGGGGGTCCTGGTTCTCCAATCAGGTGCAGGGTCCTTCCCCCTGCGATGACCACTTCCTGGGAAGTGTGGCAAAAATCCATCCCAGAGGGCAACATTCTCTAAAAATCCTACATGGCTGAATCTGATTTTTGGAGGTTACATCTGGCTGAGCCCACCCACTGGTGTGGCTAAAAATCATAAACACACCCCTCTCCTACCCTCTCCTAATCTAATCAAGGGGGCGCCTAGTTGTCTGGGGTTGCAGGATGTGGGGGTGTTGCTGGTTGCTCCAAATGTCCTTATCTGCCTTTGAAGACCAGTTTGGCAGCCCTCCCCCTTCCTGCCTCACCATCTGCTGAGGGGAGATTCTCTCCCACAGGCACATTCCTTTGTGTGAAGCCAGGCCACTTCACACTTCATCAAGGCAGCTTGGCTAAGCTGCTACAGGCTGGCCAATCAGAGCACAGCAGCAAAAACAATGCAGGGCTGAAATTGGCAACTTTTTAGGTAAAGTCTAAAACTCTTTACCTGAACAAGTTATATTAAATCCAACAACTGGAAGTTGTGGGATTTATTACAACAATTAATTTGATACCAAATTCTTGGTATGCAACATTTAAGGAGACTTTAAAATTTAAAATAAAGTCTCCCCATTCTAGCCTATGAAGCCATTTACTTCAATGAGGGAAAAACGAATTTGGCTTTTTTTTACCTCACCAGGGCTTATAAAACTATTTTTATAAAGTCCCTGCTTATAGTTACATGGCACCCAGCCCTAGGGGCACATACGGCACACCTTAGGGGTGACTTATATGTAAAAATAAGGTAGTTTAAGACTTTGGAACTACTTTTAATTCCAAAGTTGAATTTGCATATAACTTTAATTTAAAAGCAGCCAGCAAGGCAGGCCTGCCTTTAAAATGACACTGGGCACCTCAGCAGTGCACCTATGGGTGCACTACCTATGCTGCGGTCCCTAAACCTACATGTTCTACCATATACTAGGGACTTATAGGTAGGTTAACTTAGCCAATTATAATTAGCCTAATTTGCATATTGATTTTACACAGAGCACAGGCCCTGGGACTGGTTAGCAGTACCCAGGGCACCATCAGAGTCAGGAAAACACCAGCATAAAGTGGAAAATGGGGGCAAAAAGTTAGGGGGCCTCTGCAATCAGCCCTGTTTTCTCACAATACAAAAAATATTTTTGATGTTTAATTCAGTTACAAGCACTGATATTTGATCTCCTTTCTGCAACAGATTAGTTACAGAGTGAGTAGTGCCAGTGCAATCTCTTATTCACCACTTGGCCATGTTTATCAGTCCTGTTTGAAAGGGATCGCTTTAGTGGGTGTGATGAAGCAGAAAAAGAAAGACTAACAAATATTCATATATCATGTAACAAAGTCGTATAAGGTAGTGTGATTTTAGTAAAGAAAAATAATGTACGAGGGAAAATGTGCCCACGAGGTAGTTCGCCATTATTATAAACAAGCTTAATTAATCATGAAGAATCGATAAATGTAGTAATCCGTCATAATTGCAAATGTATTCTATGATTTTCTTGTTGAAACTGTTTTATGCTTAGCTTAAATTTAGCAGAGGCTTTGGCCTAGTTGCCTGGTCTCAAATTTTAACTGCGTGGTTTTCACTTGTATTAACAAAAACGTATTTTACTTTAAGGTTGTATTTTTCCAGTAGAAATGACTAATAGACTCTTCTCAAGGTTTCGTGCTAGGCTAGTTTCATCCCCTTTGAAGCAAGGTCAGTTTCTGCAGGTGCAGACAATAAAGACTCTGATATAGAAATAATTGGCAAACTTTGTTGCAACTTGTGTTCCAAGGCTCCAAGGACACCTAATGCATAAATGAGTACTAAGAGAAAGACACTATTCATTGGTCAAAAGGAAGCCACCCTATGAACCCTCCAATGGAAGACCCTGAAGAATTTGGAATGTTTCTTACTTAAACCCATCGGACAAAGAGAAGTCAGCCATTTTCTTTGATGCCATTTTGAAGCCAGATTCAAGACGCCATTTTAAATGACATTTTGATTCCTTTTCTCTGTCGTAGAGAAAGAGACTTTAAGAATTCTCACCCTAGACACTTTAACTTTAATTTTGCCCCGTCCTGTCCATGCAGTAAAATTAGCCCCATTCTCCTTGCTGATTGCTTTAACCTTGCCCCTTTGAAATCTGCCCCATGCTGATCGAACCGGCACCTGAAGGACGAAGCCTTTTCCTTGACTGCTGATTGTATTTGGTAAATATGAAAGGATAATTGTATTATGCATTGTGTTTTTCCTTCTTAGGTACCAACTGCTTATTTTGACAGGGCCCAAGCTAGAAGTTTTCTAAATTTATGTTGACTAAATTAGTTTTGCATGAAACCCCACATGCCAATGCTAATTAGAGGTTAGTTGAGGTATTCACTTGATGCACCATGCTAAATTGAAATCTTGTTATGCTGACCGATGAATGCAATTAGTCAAATTCAGTTGCTTATATTAGTGATCTGCATTGCTATAACTGAGTGCATTATAATCCAGATTTTGCGTAGATTGCGTTTCTTCCGACGCTATGGACAGCTAGTAATGTTCGTATACGTATACCATTTGATTTTGAGACTTACATACACTGTGCTAGCTTTGTTAATATAGGGAAATAAACTCATTAACTTTTAATAAACTGGTGTGGTTATTCATGGCTGAAAGGTCATGGTGTGTCAAATAGATTGTTATTGATTCCTAATGTGTTGTTTGATCTATTAATTGAGTATTGGGTATTGATTATAATAGTTATTGATTATTGATTCAAGTGATCCGACTATTCTTGGATGAGGAGAACCCAACTGGGTTAAAAGGTTCACGACCTCCGGCGTGTCCAAGTATAAGTAATTTATAAAGACTGGACGCGCTATCAGTAGATGGTAGCAGAGATTGATGGTTTCGCCCTTTGGGACCCATCCGAACAATAGTCGGATTCAAGTTAAAATGTTCTTTGATAAAACAAGTTGGAGAGATGATGATGCCCTAAATCCCCAATGACTCTCCCGGAATCTCGGAGCTTGCGAATGGAGGAAATGGATGTGTGAGGATGTTTTAGGCATTTCTAGTGACGGTATGAGTGAAGTTAGGGTCTTGCGCTTGCATAGCTTATGCCGCAGATGAATTGTGAAGTTTGTGAGGATTTTAGGGGGTTACAAACTCCAATCAAAAATTTTAGAGGAGTGATACTCCAAAGTGTGAGAGTAGGGAAGTCGTCGAACTTCACATGCATGTAGCGCTTTGTGCAGAAAAATTGTCCACGTGGTTGTTGATGTTGAGACGGGCCCTACGAGGTCAAGAGACTCCGGAGTATGTTGAAAAGTGTATGAGACACTTGATTGATGTTGTAATCTGTTCAGTTTAATAGGTTGATCGGGCATGGTCAACGAGTCAGTATGAATATTGAGGAATGAAGAACATTTTCGACTTTGAGATTTGACGAATTCTAAGGCGCGCTAGAATAGTTCATTGATCAGTTGAGAGTAAAGTTTGCGGGTCAAATTTTGCTTGCGAAAGTGGGAAATCAAGAAAGATGGAATAACGGCAGAGGCTAGTGAAAAATCCCTACGGTTTCTGAAGCGATTGTATTACCCTTCCTGTAGTAAATCGACAGATTTGTTTTCTTCTTTTTGGTTAGTGCTTGCGATATATTGCAGAAATTAGTTATGAGTGAAGCTGAATGAAGGAGGACAAGCCGCGAGACTTTGTCAGCCACAGTGTGTGGGTGTGACATCACTAGGAGCCGCGCTTGGATAGGTTGGTTGGTGAGAAGGGTCGCGCACGGATTGGACACAGTCCGTGAAGTGCAATTGGAGGGGAAAGGCAAGCGAAGAGTATTCCGGGAATTAAAGTCACTTATTGATTACATTTTAAGAAAATAAAAGACGGAAAGATGAAATCTTTCAAAGCACTTAAGAGTGCCTTGAGGGGAGATGTATATATTAAAGCAAATGTAGGAGAAGAAACACCGCCTGAGGGTACACCAGCTTACATAGTGATTGAAGAAAAGGGTGTTGCACCATGTCTTTGGTTAAAGCAATGGTGTAAATTAACAGAAAAGCATGGAAGTGTAGCGTTCCCTTTCCATAGGTCGTTTAATCTAAGAGTTTTGGAGAAGCTAAGATTCGCGCTATACGACATGAAAGTACCTCCAAGACCAGCACAGTTTGAAGCATTAGCAATTTGGGAGCAAATGGCTAGGAGACAGCTACAAAAGAAATTTGAGACAAGAGTGAGAAAAGTAGAAAAGACACTAGCGGATGCTAGATGGGATAGTACTCAAAAGGTTTGGAGATCAGACATATTGCAGGGAATTAAATTGTTTCCAGCAATTACTGACGAAGAAGAGACAGAAGGAAGGAAAGCTACCTATAAAACAAACAGGAGTCAGTTCAGAGATAGAGAAAACAATAGAAATTCGAAAAGATCAGACTAATCAGACGATGAGGAGTTCATTCTGCAATTGCTAAATGACCGCCCGCCACCATATGTGGAAAGCGAAAATGGCCCAAGCACTAGTACTGCCCCCCCCGAACCAGTACTGGGTACAGTAATACCGAATTTGAGAATATCGCAGAGGCAAAGTAGTCCCGACATGCCTTTTACACCAGAAATACCACAAGTTCAGAGAATATATCCTGCCGTGCCTAAATTGAAACCTGTCAATGATTATCAGCCACAGGTTCAAAGGCGCTATTATGATGAGCATAATTTGGAAATGACTTCTAGTTTAATGGCAAAGGGAAGACAGAATTACCAAAGACCGACATTGATTCAAGCCGAATCAACACAAATTTTGATGCCTCAAAAGCAGATGCAAGAAGTGCCGAAGTACATTCAAATAGCAGAAAACCAGTTAGACATACCAGCAATGATGAACCATAATGTGGGAATTAACATGCCACAGAATTCGGGGAACAGACAGAATCCGGATGCAATATCTTTGCCTATCACTGTAGGCCCGCCAGTGCTATTGTATATACAGGCAAAGCCGAAGGTATGTGACCAAAGGGTAATGACACAAAATGAGACAGGAAGGAGATGCATAGAAAATACTCAAGAAATGACTCCGGTAGGAACACTGCTAAATAGATCTGGGTCTTTGTTGGAATTTAGTCCAATTCCAGCTTGTGCTCCGTCAACTGTGGTAAGGTCAGGTCCACCACTAGTAGTACCGCTAACCTCAAAAACAGAAGTACTATAGAAACCATCAGTAGCAGTAGACGTAAGTGCCACATTAATGGGACTGACTCCACAACAGTTAACACAATGGTTGAACAGCCTGAACTCCCCACAGAGTACACCCAGCGGGAAAGGAGAAGAATATTTGAATAGAATAAAACTGGGCATGGAAGCAGATGAACTAGTAGAGGGAACAATGGGTTTGAACAGGTTAGAATCATACACAGAAGAAGAGCTGAGATACATGTGCCCTAGAATTACAAGAGAAGTAAGCAGCATACATAAGAAGTTACAAGAAATTGCAGATAGAAACAAAGTCGACATAGGTGAAACCAAACACTTGAGCAGAAGTTACAGGTTAGACTTTGAGACAAAGGATTTTGAACACATGAGATCTGCAGGAATGAAAACACACCTTAAGGAGATACTGCAAAGCGCGCAGGTTTGAAGATGTTTAGACAAATGGGAGAGCAGGTGGGTTAAGAAAAAGGACAAGAAGAAAGAAAGTACCCCAGACCGGAATGAGAAAGTACAACAGAATGATGATTTGATAACTATGTTACCAATGAGAGAAACGGCAGGGGGAAGGCTTCTCCATGTACCATGGCACAGGTGTGATATTCAATCCTTTACGGATGACTTCCCTAAATTAAGAGAGAAACCGATCGAATGGTATCAACAAACAGATAGATTTGTGAAACTCGCAAAATGTCTTTGGGAAGACCTGAATACCATATTCGAAATTGTGGTTCTGGTAGATTTGTGGGAAGATTGTAAAAGGGCTGTAGGTTGGCCAACAAGTGAACCAGAAAGAGATAGGGATACACAGGTGCACCATCGCCTACGGTATTGAGTTTATACCATAAGGTGACTGAGCATTTGAAAACAAAGGTTGCGTCGAAAAATGTGGATTGGCAGAGAATTGACAGAACAGCACAAGAAGTTAAAGAGTCGATACATGCATACTATGAGAGATTGTTGAAAGCTTTTAAAAATTACAGTGGTACGAAAACGATTGAGGCAAAGGACATGCTCCATTTTGTGTTCAGATTTGTGGAAGGGTTGAGACCCAAAATCAGCCAGATGATTAAAATGCATTTGATTTGTTGGCAGTCAAAATCGATCGATGAAGTGTTGAATTATGCAAAATACTGCAGTGATGAGATTGAGACAAAACAGAAAAGGTTGAAAGAAAAAGTGATGGTGATGCAGATTAGAGCAGCTCAGACAGGTTTGCAAGGTTTGCAAGGTTTTCAACAACAGTTGCCGCAGCAACAACAGCAGGGAAATGCTATGTTTCAGCCACAGATGAGAGGCTGAGGCCGAGGAGGTTTTGTGAATAATGGTCCTGATTTAAATACTGTTGTGATTCCAAATGGTATACAGGCAATGAAGAAGGTGATGCCATGTCACACGTGCGGAATCGTCGGGCATTGGAAACGGGAGTGCCCAATGTTGGTGCAGGAAGGTGTAGGTCAGCAAAACAATGATGTCAATACATTTCAGAATATGAGAGGACCGAAATTGAGAGGTCCAAATCCAAATTGCCAGAATAATGTGAATCAGATGCAGGGTCTACAACCCATACAACCACAGCAGGTGCAAATGCCCTGTGTACAAATGGCACAGTTGCAACCAATGCAACAGCAGTTTCCTATGGTACCTAATCAGGAAATGCAAATACCCTTAGCATCAATGAATCAGCAACAAGTAATGTTTCCTCAACAGGTCACGGGTCAAGGAATGAATCAAAATGACACAGTACACCAATTCCCGTTACACAGTGAGAATGGAATAAACAATGAATGGGAGAGTGAAAGTTCAGATGAGGAGGGAAATTGTATGCTTGCAGCATCTTTGGAAGTTGATCAAAAGGGACCGTATCTGGAAGGAAGAGTTATGGGTCACAGCGTTTCATTCTTGGTTGACACAGGAGCTACACGCTCTACAGTCAGAAGTATCGAAGTAACAAATTTGCCACTTTCAGGGAGAACAGTTCAAGTAGTGGAAGTAGCAAATAGGTATCTGACAAACCCAATTACAGATCCAGTGCAAGTTAAAATTGGTAACTTTCAAGGGTCACATAAATTTGTGGTGTGTGACTCAAGCCCGATATCCCTATTAGGGAGAGATTTATTGTGTAAATTGGGATGCTCGATTATGTGTTCAAATGATGGAATTAAAATTCAGACAAACAGTGATGAGGAAGAAGAGGACAGTTTAGGAGGGGACGAAGTGGAAACTGTAGATGAAGAGTATCCCCTGATTACTCTTTATCCAATGCTCACTGAAGCAGATATTCAACAGGGAAAGAAGTAGGATTGGTCAAAGGAGCAGAACCAGTGAAAGAGACTGTAAAACCCAATGTAAATTTTCCTCAGACTCCGCAATACCATATGTCGCAAGACACTCTCATGAAAGTCGCCCAACTCATTGACGAGTTTGTGAAACAGGGAGTACTGAAAGAAGTACTAAGTAGTCCATGTAATTCACCAATCATGGGACTAATAAAACCAAGTGGAAAGGTCCAAATTGTTCAAGATTTGAGAAAAATAAATGACATAATAGTCAAATGTTGTCCCGTAGTACCAAATCCAGCTGTGATAATGTTTCAAATTCCCTGTGATGCAGAGTGGTTCTCAGTCATCGACTTGTCACAAGCATTCTTTTCTGTGCCTCTTCATGAGGACAGCCAATTTCTCTTTTGCTTAAAATTCCTGGACAGAGTTTACAGTTGGTGTCAAATTCCTCAAGGGTTTTCGGAGTCACCATCAATTTTCAATCAGATTCTAAAGAAAGATTTGGAATAATTGGAATTACCATTTGAATCAACCTTAGTACAGTATTTTGACAATTTGTTGATCGCATCCAAAACATAAAATGACTGTACGGTTGACACTATTGCCCTATTGAACCATTTGGGAAGGAATGGACACAAAGGGGGTCATTCTGACCCTGGCGGTAAAAACCGCCACGGCCAACGACCGCGGGAGCACCGCCAACAGGCTGGCGGTGCTCCCATGGGCATTCTGACCGCGGCGGTACAGCCGCGGTCAGAAACGGAAAACCGGCGGTGTACCGCCGGTTTCCCGCTGCCCTGGGGAATCCTCCATGGCGGCGCAGCTTGCTGCACCGCCATGGGGATTCCGAGCCCCATACCGCCATCCTGTTCCTGGCGGTTTTGGCCGCCAGGAAGAGAATGGCGGTATGGGGTGTCGTGGGGCCCCTGGGGACCCCTGCAGTGCCCATGCCAATGGCATGGGCACTGCAGGGGCCCCCGTAACAGGGCCCCACAAAGATTTTCAGTGTCTGCCATGCAGACACTGAAAATCGCGACGGGTGCAACTGCACCCGTCACACCCCTTCCACTCCGCCGGCTCCATTCGGAGCCGGCATCCTCATGGAAGGGTGTTTCCCGCTGGGCTGGCGGACGGCCTTCTGGCGGTCGCCCGCCAGCCCAGCGGGAAACCCAGAATACCCACGGCGGTCTTTTGACCGCGCGGCGGTCTTTTGACCGCGCAGCGGTATTCTGGCGGGCTACCGCCGCCGGCGGGGGTCAGAATGACCCCCAAAGTGTCTCCTTCAAAATTACAGTTCTGCCAGAAGAAAGTGAAATATTTGGGTCACCAAATAGAGAAAGGGTTGAGAAGAATCATGAAAGAGAGAATAACGAGTGTGCTTCAAATGAGTCCACCCAAAATGAGGAGAGATGTCAGAAAGTTTTTGGGAATGGTGAGCTATTGTCGCCAATGGATTCCCAATTTATCAACTCTAGCCAAACCTATACTGAAACTGACCCAGAAAGATGCGCTGGATGAAATAGTGTTGAAAAGAGAAGAAATGGAAGCTTTTATTGAATTAAAGGAATGCATGTGCAGAGCTCCAGCTTTAGGTATGCCTGACTACACAAAGCCGTTCACATTGTTTTGTCATGAACGTGATGCATGTTCCTTGTCTGTCTTGACTCAAGCCCATGGGGGCGTAAACAGACCAGTAGCATATTTTTCAGCTACTTTGGATCCAGTCGCAGCAGCCTTACCAGGATGCTTGCGTGCTGTAGCAGCAGTTGGATTAAGCCTAAATCAGAGTGAAGGAATAGTGATGGGACATCCTTTAGCAGTTATGGTCCCTCACTCGGTCGAAATACTTTTGACACGTTCCCGAACACAGCACATGACCGGTGCTAGGCTTACAAGGTACGAGACAATAATTTTGGGATCACCCAATGTGCAGCTGAAAAGGTGCACTACGTTGAATCCTGCAACTTTGTTCCCCAGTGAAAATGTCGAAATTGAGAACCCTGAAGACATCGAGCACGACTGTCTTCAGGTGATTGAATTTTGCACTAAACCAAGACCTGATATCAAAGACACCCGATTGGAAGAAAATTATCAAATTATTTTTGTTGATGGTTCACGTTTAAGAGATGCACTAGGAATATTAAAAGCAGGAAATGCTGTATGTACAATAACAGGTGTTCTGGAAGCATCTTGGCTTCAGGGAGTTTACTCTGCACAGGTAGCGGAACTAGTAGCCCTTACTAGAGCTTGCCAACTATCCGTATTAATGAAGTCACCAATTACACTGACAGTCAGTACGGATTTGGAATAGTGCACGATTTTGGACTGTTGTGGTCACAAAGAGGCTTCATGACCTCTTCAAGATCACCAGTGAAAAATGGTGAAAGAATAAGAGAATCGTTACACGCTATCCAGTTACCAGGAGAAGTAGCAGTGGTAAAATGCAGTGCACACTCGAAATCACAAGACTTTGTTTCTTTGGGAAATGGATATGCAGATCAAGTTGCGAGGTTTTGCGCATTGAACTGTATATTGCTCAGAGATGAATGGAACTTGATAAATGAGCCAGAACTTGAACCAAGTGAAGCCTTTGCTCTAAAAGTTGTAGACACAATAGAAGAGTTGAAATTCCTACAAAATAATGTCAGTAAGGATGAGAAACTCTCATGGAGCAAACTACAATGCATAAAGAAACCAGATGATTTGTGGGTTTCAAGTGAAGAGAGATTGGTTCTGCCAGACAGTCTTTTGACGCAATTAGCCAGGTTGTATCATGGACAAGCCCACCTTGGAAGGGATGCCATGATTAGATTATTCAAAATTGATTGGTTTAATCCCAAATTCCGTCAAGTTGCTGAAGCAGTTTGCCATTGTTGCGTCATTTGCCAACAAATGAACGCAGGGAAGGGGACAGTAGTAAATTTGAGCCACATTGGAAGAGCAGGTGGGCCATTCAGCAGGATAAAAATGGATTTCATTGAGATGCCTATGCATGCAGGCTTGAAGTATGTGTTGGTGATGGTGTGTATTTTTAGTCACTGGATTGAACCATACCCTACACGCAGAAATGACAGTCTCACAGTCGCAAAACTACTCTTGAGAGAACTAATACCACGTTTCGGATTCCCGATCTCTTTAGAATCAGATAGGGGAAGTCACTTCAATAACGAAGTAATCAAATTATTGTGTGCAGCACTGAACATTGAATATAAATTGCATTGTAGCTCCCGCCCTGAAGCATCAGGACTAGTGGAGAAAATGAATGGCACATTGAAATCGAGGATGGCGAAAATATGCCCATCCACAAACTTGAAATGGCCTGACGCATTGCCTTTGGTGACGTCAATGAGAAACACACCTGATCAAAAAACTGGACTATCACCGCACAAAATCCTCATGGGCAGAGCCATGAGACTTCCAGCAGTTCCTGCAAATGCTCTTGTAAATATTACCTATGATATGGTATTGGACTTCTGCAAAGGTCTGGCTGATGTGGTCTGCTCTGTTTCTCACCAGGTGGAGGCAACCACCTTGCCACCGATCCAAGGTCCAGGACACGCCCTGAAAGCAGGTGACTGGGTCATGATAAAGAAACAAGTGAGGAAGTTGTGTCTGGAACCCCGTTGGAAAGGACCTTTTCAAGTGATTCTGACAACTACCACCGCTGGGAAGTGTGCGGGAGTTCCCAACTGGATTCACGCCAGTCACACGAAAAGGGTGACATGTCCCACAGAAGAGGAAATTGAAGCGCTGAAGTTACCAGCAACTGACAGGAAAGTACCAGGCACTGAGACAGAACAAAGAGAGCCTGAAAGTGATCAACAAGAAATTGTGACAGAAGAAATATTTTCTGAGGAAGACGCAGTCGATCCTTTTGAGGACAACAGAGAAGAAGCCTCAGGATGCGACAAAGATCCTGAAGGTGACAAAGATCTTGTCACAGGTGAAGAAGCAGGAGAGCCTAATAAGAGGAGGGCTTTCTCAGAAGCAGACGATACAGGAAAAGAAAGAGAAAACCTGATTGACCTCCTAGGGGAAGGAGACAAGACAGAACAGAGTGAAATCGTTCAAATTCTTCCAGAACCAATTGCAGGTCCATCAGGTGAAAGCAGCGCGAAACGAAGACAAAGCATATCGCCAGTGAAATCAAAGACTAAAGAAATATTAAAAGAGAATGAAGGGCCAAAACTGAAGGAGAAAAGAAAAGAAGTGTCTATCGCAATAAAAACATCGAATGAAGAAAAGGACACAGCCAAAGAACAAGACATAAGCGAGAGAGAATCAAAAGGAGATGCAAAATTGAAAAGGAAAAGAATACAGAGCAGAAGATATTCTTGTCCAGAGTGGGCGTACACAGCCACTAACGATTGGTCAGACGAATTTCTATCTCTCAGTCTTGAAAACGAAGAAGCAGAACGACACTTTGGTACTTGAAAAGTGAAATTCTATGAACATTACCGAATAAGACATTGACAACCTGATTGACTTTTGAACCGGATAAGACATTGATAACTTGATTGACTTTGAAACCAATTTTGAGACAAAGCTGATAAACCGATAAGAGACTAAGGTGGTCATTCTGACCTCGGCGGTAAAAGGCGCCTACCGCCGGTCAGAAATCCTCCATAATCCCGCCGCGGTCGCGGAAACCCGCCACGGTCATTCTGACCCGCAGAAGGCAAACCTCCGAAAATCCGACCGCCACAACAGACCGCCAGACCAGCGGTCGGCGGAAAGGTGGAGGTGACCAAACCTCCACCGCCACGCCAACAGAAATACGCCCATCCCATTACGACCCACGAATCCACGCGGCGGTCATTCAAACGCGGTATTCCATTGGCGGGACACACCGGCGCGGTCAGAATACACACCAACGAACAAAACTCACCCACATTGGACGATTTGAATCCCACACACCTGATACACATACACACACCACTCCCACACACACAATACAATATAAAACACCCACCCACATCACCCACAAACCCCTACGCTTACAAAATCGTAAAGAAGGCAAGAGCGAGACACCAGCATCCAAAACATAACAGCCACAGCCACTCAACACCATCACCCACACACTATCCACACACAAAACAACACACACCACCACACTCAACTCACTTAAATACACATACTCCACCCCACACATCATACACACCACCCCATGGCACCCCAAAGACAACCCCGCTTCACAGACGAAGAACTCAGGGTTATGGTGGAGGAAATCGTTCGTGTAGAGCCCCAGCTGTTCGGCACACAGATACAATACACCAGCATTGCCCGGAGGACGGAGCTATGGCAGAGGATTGTCGACAGGGTGAACGCAGTGGGACAGCACCCCAGAAATCGGGAAGACATCAGGAAGCGATGGAACGACCTACGGGGGAAGGTGCGTTCCATGGTATCCAGGCACAACATCGCCGTGCAGAAGACTGGCGGAGGACCCCCACCTCAACCCCCACAATTCACATCATGGGAGGAGGAAGTCTTGAACATCCTGCATCCTGACGGCCTCGCAGGAGTCGGCGGAGGAATGGATACTGGTAAGTTGAAGCTTCAATACTGCTTCCCCCCCACCTGCATGCCAAATCAGACCCCAACCCTCACCCCCATCCTCGAACCCCACCCTCACCCCCACCCCCATCCTCACCCCCACCCTCACCCCCACCACCATCCTCACCCCCACCACCATCCTCACCCCCACCCCCAGCACACCTATTCCCCGCCAATGTCTCACCATCACAACCCACACATCCCAAAACCTAGGCCTGCATGCGTCCACTAAGCATGGACACCCATCACCAAAGCATGCCCAATTCATATACACATCCCCCCCACAAGCCACCCTCACCAAAGCCCCCACACACGAATGCCAGCACTTGGGGACACGGGAACCCACAGATACACCCATATGCGA
This sequence comes from Pleurodeles waltl, assembly GCF_031143425.1. NCBI lineage: Eukaryota > Metazoa > Chordata > Amphibia > Caudata > Salamandridae > Pleurodeles > Pleurodeles waltl. The sequence goes on along the minus strand of NC_090448.1, from coordinate 327,878,621 downwards.
CACATTGAAACTATAACCATACCTCTATACCCCTGCAGGACCCGACCGTCAACACACCGCGGCGGAGGGGCCAGAATTATCCACACCCCCCACCCAAGAGGCCGTCAGCGATGACAGCAGCTCTGTCGATCTGGACACCGATGACCAGCCCGGACCATCGGGGACCTCTGGACAGTCGGTTCCCCTCACACAGGCACAGGCCACTATAGACCCTAACCCCTCTGGGAACACCAGCACAGCTCCCACCCAGCGGGCCCATGCCTCTGTCTCCAGGGCACGTCAATCTGCGGTGTGTCTACCACTACAGGGCACCCAGGATAACCCACCACCCCAACAACAACAGGGACCTGGGGGCAGTGGTAGTGGGCACACCGGCCAGGGGGCAGAGGCCCAGGGAAACAGGGCAACTCGGCGGGCAGCTGTGCGACAGGGGGGGGAGGAGAGGCCCAGGGAACCCACTCTCCACGAGGTCCTCACCACCATCATGGGAGCATACAACCGCTCCCAGGAGACGATGGCGACGGTACTGGCCCGGTTCCAGGAGATCCAGGTGCTGCAGGAGGAACACTATCGGGGGTACAGGGAGGACATCCGAGCCATCAACACCACCCTGGTTACCATGGTAGGGCTGCTGCAGGACCTCGTAAACAGCAGGGCGGACACTGAACAACACCCAAGGGCCCCTGCCACTAGCCGGGACCAAGAACAGCCATCCACCTCCGCCGGCGCTAGTGGACAGGAGGCCCCCGCACAGCAGCAGCCCACCAGACCCCCACCTCCTGCAGGAGAAGAACCACCCCGCAAGAGGGCCCTGAGATCTCGCAAGACAGAGTAGGATGTCAAGACCCCCGCCAGCAATGGATACCACCTGATGTCATCCCACTGTCCCACATTGTCACCCTGTCCATCCTCGAACTGCCCATGCTCCATCTCTCCACAGGCCTCTGGACAATGCACCTGTGTGACTGTTACTCTGGACTCTGCCATGGACATTCCTTCACCATAGCCCCCACCCACTTGAAACCACCCATCCCATTTTGAGCACTTCAATAAACACCTATTTTGCACCAAAATATCAGGAGTCTGGCTGTGATTTCAATAGATTGTAATTGACATGACAGTGCAAATATGTCCTTGTACATGGTGAAGTCAACAAACAGCTGCCACAAAGCTGTAGTCCATGGGGAAACGAAGCACAGGACTCGTAGTGGGGACCCCAGATCTGAAATAGGGAGGGAAAAGCCAAAACTCAGTCATCATACACTGGGGCAAATAGACAGGCAGCAGAGATGCTGCAGAGTAGTTAACTTTTACTAAATTATCTTTGAAATGTTACCTGTGTCCTATTGGAAGTACTGTTCAATGATTCTGTCCCTGTTGTCTGTTTCAGCCCCGTCGTCTTCCTCCTCGTCACTCTCCTCAGGTTCCACCGCTGCCACAACACCACCGTCTCGACCATCCTCCTGCAGGAAAGGCACCTGGCGGCGCAAAGCCAGGTTGTGAAGCATGCAGCAGGCCACGATGATGTGACACACCTTCTTAGGTGAGTACATTAGGGATCCACCGGTCATATGCAGGCAGCGAAACCTGGCCTTTAGGAGGCCAAAGGTGCGTTCGATCACCCTCCTAGTACGCCCATGGGCCTCATTGTACCGTTCCTCTGCCCTGGTCCGGGGATTCCTTACTGGGGTCAGTAGCCACGACAGGTTGGGGTACCCAGAGTCCCCCACTAGCCATACACGGTGTCTCTGTAGCTGTTCCATCACGTAAGGGATGCTGCTATTCCTGAGGATGTAGGCGTCATGCACTGACCCTGGGAATTTGGCATTTACATGCGAGATGTACTGGTCAGCCAAACACACCACCTGGATGTTCATTGAATGGTAACTTTTTCTGTTCCTGTACACCTGCTCCCTGTCTCTTGGGGGAACCAAAGCCACATGGGTCCCATCAATGGCACCAATTACGTTGGGAATATGTCCAAGGGCGTAGAAATCACCCTTCACTGTAGCCAGTTCGCCCACCTCAGGGAAAATGATGTAGTTCCTCACGGATTTCATCAGGGCAGACAACACTCTGGATAACACCTTTGAAAACATGGGCTGAGACATCCCAGAAGCAATTCCCACGGTTGTCTGAAATGACCCACTTGCCAAGAAATGGAGTACTGACATGACCTGCACCAGAGGGGGAATCCCTGTGGGTTGGCGGATGGGGGACATCAGGTCGGGCTCCAGCCGGCCACACAGTTCATGGATAGTGGCACGGTTAAGACGGTAGGTCAGGATAATGTGGCGTTCTTCCATTGTCGACAGGTCCACCAGCGGTCGGTACACGGGAGGATTCATCCGTCTCCTCGCCCAACCCAGCGGACGGTGCCTAGGAAGGACAACATGGAGCACACAGTCAGGCAACCCACAGGTACGTACTCACAGCTAGCACAGTATACGATTCTCTATGCAGTGAATGGCGTGTATGAGTGGCTATGCAAGGCCTAGGCCTGTGTGACGCAGTTGAAATTGAGCCATGTGGGCCCTGGAAATGGCGGCTGCCTGACCTGTGAAGTGTGACAATGGGATGTGAGGTCAATGCGCTGGCGTGGCACACCGCGGCGGGCGGCGGGCCAAGACCGCGGCGCGAAGCCGCATTGGTTAACATTGAAGCCTATGGGTTTCAGGAGCCAATGGCGAAGGGCGCCGGCGGTGGCGGGACACACCGCCGCGGTACGCACCGCCGCGGACGTGACCGCCATTTTCTATCTACTTATCCACTTGCGACTTGAACTTTCACAGGAGAGGACCTATACTGCAAGTGTTGCTGTGACCTCGGTCTGGAAGGGACAATGGCTGCTGCGACTGGGGAAAGGGCCCCTGCCTTCACTGGAGAGGAGTTGGAGAAACTTGTGGATGGGGTCCTCCCCCAGTATGCGCTACTCTACGGTCCTCCAGACCAACAAGTGAGTTTAATTCTATCTGGATTTGGGGCCACTGGCTGGCTTGGGGGCCTGGCGGGGATGGGGGGCATGTTGGGGCTGGCGGGGGGCCTGGCGGGGGGCCTGGCGGGGATGGGGGGCATGTTGGGCATGGCGGGGGGCCTGGCGGGGATGGGGGGCATGTTGGGCATGGCGGGGGGCCTGGCAGGGGGCCTGGCGGGGATGGGGGGCATGTTGGGGCTGGCGGGGGGCCTGGCGGGGGGCCTGGCGGGGATGGGGGGCATGTTGGGCATGGCGGGGGGCCTGGCGGGGGGCCTGGCGGGGATGGGGTGCATGTTGGGGCTGGCGGGGGGCCTGGCGGGGATGGGGTGCATGTTGGGCATGGCGGGGGGCCTGGCGGGGGGCCTGGCGGGGATGGGGTGCATGTTGGGGCTGGCGGGGGGCCTGGCGGGGGGCCTGGCGGGGATGGGGTGCATGTTGGGGCTGGCGGGGGGCCTGGCGGGGATGGGGTGCATGTTGGGCATGGCGGGGGGCCTGGCGGGGGGCCTGGCGGGGATGGGGTGCATGTTGGGGCTGGCGGGGGGCCTGGCGGGGGGCCTGGCGGGGATGGGGGGCATGTTGGGCATGGCGGGGGGCCTGGCGGGGGGCCTGGCGGGGATGGGGTGCATGTTGGGGCTGGCGGGGGGCCTGGCGGGGGGCCTGGCGGGGATGGGGGGCATGTTGGGCATGGCGGGGGGCCTGGCGGGGATGGGGGGCATGTTGGGCATGGCGGGGGGCCTGGCGGGGATGGGGGGCATGTTGGGGCTGGCGGGGGGCCTGGCGGGGATGGGGGGCATGTTGGGCATGGCGGGGGGCCTGGCGGGGATGGGGGGCATGTTGGGCATGGCGGGGGGCCTGGCGGGGATGGGGGGCATGTTGGGGCTGGCGGGGGGCCTGGCGGGGGGCCTGGCGGGGATGGGGGGCATGTTGGGCCTGGCGGGGATGGGGGGCGTTGGGCCACTGGAAAGGAAAATGCTGAGTAACTTGAACGTGGTATTTCTCCCTCCCTGTACGTGTCACATAGGTCCGCGCCCATGAGAAGATCGGGATTTGGCGTGCCATCGCCAAGGAAGTCCGGGGCCTGGGGGTCCACCATCGACGGGGCACCCACTGCCGCAAGAGGTGGGAGGACATCCGCCGTGGGACCAAGAAGACCGCCGAGTCTCTGCTGGGGATGGCCTCCCAACGTAGGCGGGGTGCCTGCCGTCAACTGAGCCCCCTGATGTTCCGGATCCTGGCGGTGGCCTACCCTGATTTGGATGGGCGCGTGAGGGCAGCACAGCAGACACAAGGGGGTGAGTACAAGCATCATCTACTCTGTTGTCGTGCAGTGGAGGTGTCTGGGTGGGGGAGGAGGGCTGTGGGTCCCCCTAGGCCAGGGCGATATCTGTAGGCTGGGCACCCCCGTAAGCCCCTGTGTCCCCAGCCACCACCCTCAGTAGTGTGTCAGTACAGCCATCCCTGGGCCGTGTCATCCATGGGTGCAGTTGACAACTCTAGGCGTGTAGGGCATGTTCCACGGAATGCGTAGCGGACCCCAAGTGCGCAACTTAGTGCAGGGGGCATCTGTGTCTGTCATGTCCGCTAACTGTACCGGAGATCCATGTACTCAATATCCCTTTATTTCTCTCTCCCCCACCCTTTTTGTTTGTCTTTCTGTGCTTGTGTGCATCAGCATCATCAGGCGGAGGAGAAGTGGCATCGGGGCAGGAGGGAGCTGCATCTCACAAGGCCCAGGAGGGCCATGCCACAGAGTCAGACTGGACCAGTGAGACGGAGGGCGAGGGGAGCTCCACGACGGGGACGACTGGAGCCTGCAGCGACACGGACACGTCCTCGGAAGGGGGCTCCCTTGCGGGGGTGGCACCATCCGTGCCCCCCGCCATTACAGGTACAGCCGCCACCCAGCGCACCATCTCCGCCCTCCCAGCAGCCCCTCCGTGTTCGCCCCGTGCCCGCTCTGCCAGGAAGCCGGGCATCTCCTTCGCCCCAGGCACCTCAGGCCCTGCCCCTGTTACCCCCGCTGCCCTCAGTGAGGAGGTCATTGACCTCCTCCGAACGCTCATTGTTGGGCAGACTACCCTTTTGAATGCCATCCAGGGGGTGGAGAGGGAGGTTCATCGCAGCAATGCGTACCTGGAGGGCATTCATTCGGGTCAGGCTGCCCATCAGCGATCGTTCCAGGCTCTGGCCTCAGCACTGACGGCAGCCATTGTCCCTGTCTCCTGCCTGCCTCTACTAACTCCCTCCTCCCAGTCTCCTGTTCCTCTGCCTGTCCCACCCACACCATCAGACCAGCCTGCACACACCTCAACACCCAAGAGAAGCTCATCCAAACATAAGCACCACAGATCACCCAGACATTCACACACGCAACATTCCGATGCAGACATGCCAACAGTCACTACCACCTCTGTGACCCCCACCTCCTCGTCTCCCTCCTCCCTCCCTGTGACGTCTACACTCACACCTCCATTCACCTCACCATCAGCCAGTGTTTCCATCACCAGCACACCCTCCACTCCAGTCCGCACACGTGCAGTCACCATCCCCACTGCCATTTACACGTCCCCTGTGTCCTCTCCCACTGTGTCTGTCACCCCCTCTTCCACACCACACAAACGCAGCCACCCACCCACCCAACAGCCATCCACCTCACGACAGCCTATCCCTCCTGCACCTGCACCCAAAGACAGCAAACGTGACTCACCTACAACCACATCCTCTCCCTCCACTCCCATTCCCACTGTACCTACCACTCTCCATTGTCCCAAGAAGCTCTTCCTCGCCACTACTAACTTCTTTCCTGACCCTGAGCCCCCCCCTCCTTCTCGTCGGGGTAAGAAGAGCACCTCAGCCACCACCAGCCCTGCAGCCCCCTTGACAAGGGTGCAGGGGTATTGGAGCCCGCCAGCCCGCATGTCTGGATCTTCGCCCAGCAGCAAGGGGACAGCCAGCCCACCCCCTGGGAAGAGGAGCAGAAGGCGGAAGGGGCGCCGCAGGAGCCCGCCTTCTACATCCCCCCCGGACACCACCCAGAGACAGTCACCTGCCACAGCTCCAAAGGGAGGAAAGGGCCACAGGCCGACGACTAAGGAGGGCAAGGGCAGCAAGTTGGAGAGGTCAGGCAGCAGGCCTGCTGCCCAGGAGGAGCCCACAACCCCCATAGCCGCTGCCCCGGGAGGAACCGGCACAGCTGCCCCGGGAGAGCCCACCAGCCCCATAGCCGCTGCCCATGGAGGACCCAGCCCAGCTGGCCAGGAGGGCCCCACCACCCACAGCCCAGGTGGGCAGTGAAGGAGCACCATCCCCGCTGCCCAGGAGGGCACCACCAGGCATTTAGCAGTTGGCCATAGACCGTCCGCCGTCTCAAGAACCGCTGAACTGGGCCCTTCAAGGCAAGAACCGCTGAACTGGGCCCTTCAAGGCAAGAACCGCTGAACTGGGCCCTTCAAGGCAAGAACCGCTGAACTGGGCCCTTCAAGGCAAGAACCGCTGAACTGGGCCCCGCCGTCTCAAGAACCGCTGAACTGGGCCCTTCAAGGCAAGAACCGCTGAACTGGGCCCTTCAAGGCAAGAACCGCTGAACTGGGCCCTTCAAGGCAAGAACCGCTGAACTGGGCCCTTCAAGGCAAGAACCGCTGAACTGGGCCCTTCAAGGCAAGAACCGCTGAACTGGGCCCTTCAAGGCAAGAACCGCTGAACTGGGCCCCGCCGTCTCAAGAACCGCTGAACTGGGCCCTTCAAGGCAAGAACCGCTGAACTGGGCCCCGCCGTCTCCAGAACCGCTGAACTGGGCCCCGCCGTCTCAAGAACCGCTGAACTGGGCCCTTCAGGGCAAGAACCGCTGAACTGGGCCCCGCCGTCCCAAGAACCGCTGAACTGGGCCCTTCAAGGCAAGAACCGCTGAACTGGGCCCTTCAAGGCAAGAACCGCTGAACTGGGCCCTTCAAGGCAAGAACCGCTGAACTGGGCCCTTCAAGGCAAGAACCGCTGAACTGGGCCCCGCCGTCTCAAGAACCGCTGAACTGGGCCCTTCAAGGCAAGAACCGCTGAACTGGGCCCTTCAAGGCAAGAACCGCTGAACTGGGCCCCGCCGTCTCAAGAACCGCTGAACTGGGCCCTTCAAGGCAAGAACCGCTGAACTGGGCCCTTCAAGGCAAGAACCGCTGAACTGGGCCCTTCAAGGCAAGAACCGCTGAACTGGGCCCTTCAAGGCAAGAACCGCTGAACTGGGCCCCGCCGTCTCAAGAACCGCTGAACTGGGCCCTTCAAGGCAAGAACCGCTGAACTGGGCCCTTCAAGGCAAGAACCGCTGAACTGGGCCCCGCCGTCTCCAGAACCGCTGAACTGGGCCCCGCCGTCTCAAGAACCGCTGAACTGGGCCCTTCAGGGCAAGAACCGCTGAACTGGGCCCCGCCGTCTCAAGAACCGCTGAACTGGGCCCTTCAGGGCAAGAACCGCTGGCCCTTTGGCAGACGTGGCAGGGCAGGATCTATCTCGGGCAGGGCTGCAGGATGTCCTCTGGCCAACTTGCCTCCTCCAGTGGCAGTGGGGTCTGTTATGGACTGTATGGACTGTGGCTTTGCTCTCCCCAGGATGGCCCAGTGGGCAGGCCACCCACTGTATGGACTGTATGGACTGTGGCTTTGCTCTCCCCAGGATGGCCCAGTGGGCAGGCCACCCACTGTATGGACTGTATGGAATGTGGCTTTGCTCTCCCCAGGATGGCCCAGTGGGCAGGCCACCCACTGTATGGACTGTATGGACTGTGGCTTTGCTCTCCCCAGGATGGCCCAGTGGGCAGGCCACCCACTGTATGGACTGTATGGACTGTGGCTTTGCTCTCCCCAGGATGGCCCAGTGGGCAGGCCACCCACTGTATGGACTGTATGGACTGTGGCTTTGCTCTCCCCAGGATGGCCCAGTGGGCAGGCCACCCACTGTATGGACTGTATGGACTGTGGCTTTGCTCTCCCCAGGATGGCCCAGTGGGCAGGCCACCCACTGTATGGACTGTTTGGACTGTGGCTTTGCTCTCCCCAGGATGGGCCAGTGGTCATGGAGTCCCCTCGTGGATCTGGCGTCGTGTACTCAAGTGGCTGAGGTGCCCCCCCTTCCCTTCCCCCTGAGGTGCCTGTCCTATTTTCTTTCTGATGCCCCTGCAGTGTTCTCTCCGTGGAGTTCTTGTCGTGGGACTGGGCCTTGCCCCTTTGCACAGGACCCCTGTGATCCACGGACAGTGGTTGGACTACATTTAGTAGCTGTATATATTTTGTACATAGTTTATTTATTTATTTGGATTACTGGTGTCCATATTTCAATATATCTGCCCGTTTATGATCTCTTCTTTTGGTCTTTGCATTATTTCGGAGGGGGGTGGTTTGTGGGTTGTGACAGTGATCTGTGGGAATGCATTGATGTGTGTGTTGTAGTGGGTGTGGGTGGGTGGGTGTGTGCCGGTAATCTTTTCCCTCCCCTGTGTCGTAGGTGCAGTACTCACCGATGTCTTCCGCGCCGCCGGGCGTGCTCCTGGTATATGAGGAGGAATAGGAGTGCGGGGATGACCTGTAACTCTGGCTCCATACTGCCGGAATCTCGCGTGGAGTGCGTAGAGGTGAGCGTTTTCCCGTTCGTAGTCTGTTTCCGCCGTGTTCTTATCGGCGGTGCTCCCGCCCCGGAAAAGGTGGCAGATTGGTGGGTCGTAATAGGGTGGGCGGTACTTTGTCTGCCGCCGGGCTGTTGGCGGGAACCGCCGCGCTGTTTGTTTGTACTGCTGTGGCGGTCGGAGTGTTAAGTTGGCGGGCTGTGTTGGCGGTTCCCGCCAGGGTCAGAATGCCATTTTTAATACCGCCGGTCTGTTCGCGGTCCGACCGCCGCCTCTCCGCCGACCGCCAAGGTCAGAATGAGGGCCTAAGCTGCTTAAGAAAACCGTGTGAACATTGAACTTGTTCAGCTTTATATATATATATATATATATGCAAATCTGATTTGATAAGGTGTCTTCAACTTTCTGATTCTATATAGATCATGGCAGGCAGTACTACAAAAGGACATAAAATGAAATGTTGTAAATACATGTGTATAGGTCTAATAACTGCATGTGTACTAATAATTATAGCAATAGTTTTTGGAATGCATGGAAAGAATGAAAGAGACGCGAATGATGCTTCTACTTCTAAAACTCCTACTGAATTAACTCCTTTGCAGAAACTCGAACAAGACGAGAAATATTTACACGACAAGAAAGAGCTCTCCTCTAACGTCTTCTATCGCTTGCTGAATGAGTATGTTGAGACAACGGATGCGAAAGATTGTTATGTGTGCACCCAAATACCTACCTCAGTAATAGAAGGAGTGACATATCATAGCATGCCTCTTACGTATGGAATTTCACGTAGTTTGTTACTAACCAGATTCTATAACCAGGAGTATATTCAATACTTTTATTCCAATCAGGACGTCGTTTTTCCATATAGCCCCATAATTGAATATTTGAGTAAAACAGCAAGAGATTATTATATAAAATTAGTTAGAGGTTTCTTTGAACCACTATTGCCTTTTTCTGTAGTCCACGCTCATAGAGACAACCTTACATGCTTACTTTCACCCGTAGAAAATAGTTTTTTAGATCACACTGAAGATAGAAGGAAAATAGTAAAGGTAAAACTAGAAAGGGAATTACACAAAAGAACGTCTGTAGATAACTATGCCTTTGCCGCAATAAAGACACAAGGGAAATTAGCTTTAGATGCATTACATATAGGGAAACTTTGTGTATATAGACCTAAATCGTATTATGACACAATCTTTGTGGGAACGAGTGAATGTAAACATACATTTTCGTTTCAGGCTAAGTGGACGTTCATGCTAAATGGACAAGACCCAGTTATTCCAGGTGTATATTATATTTGTGGACTTAACGCCTATTATCGTCTTCCTAAAGGATGGTATCGGATGTTTTATTTGGGAATAGTATTTCCAAAGATTTATCAACTGGATGACTTAAAGAAGTTTCCAAAGCTGTCTGAATCACATCGCATTCAGAAAAGGGAGACAGCTTCTGGTGTGGTAGGAGATATATTTGGAGCGATGATTCCTTCAGTAGGAGTCATATTGAATTCAATCAAAATACGAAAGTTGTCTACTATTGTGGATAACATGCTGACAAAATTCTCAGGAGCCATAATCCTGATTGATGCTGAACTTGCTGCAGAAAGAGCTATGACTCTTCAAAACCGGCTTGCTTTAGACATTCTTTTAGCAAAGAATGGAGGCGTTTGCAAAATGCTTAGTGCACGTAACTGTTGTTCTTATATTCCGGACAACAGTGGGAAAATTAGGAAAATGCTTACAAATTTAACTACTGAGAGTGCAGATTTGAAAGAATTGAAGGAACCAGGAGTATGGGAAAAGGTTGGAAAAGGATTTGCTTCCGTGGGAAATTGGCTCAGCAACATTTGGAACGGAATATTACTGAAAATAGTAAAAGGAATATTAATAATATTAATTTGCTTATTAGGTATTTGGGGAATATGGAAAGCTATTAAAATATTGAAATCAAGAAGCAAGAGGAAAAGAGAAGAGAAAGAACAAAATAAAATAGTAGAAATATACATAGAAAAATCAAAGGGAACAAAAAGGAAGAGGGAATTGACTGAAGTGCCAAATTACTAAGACAGAATTTTAATGAAATAAAATTTGTGATGGGAGATTTGATGTGATGACATAATCAGTCATCAGAGGAGGGATTGATAAAGCAGAAAAAGAAAGACTAACAAATTTTCATATATCATGTCACAAAATCGTATAAGGTAGTGTGATTTTAGTAAAGAAAAATCATGTACGAGGGAAAATGTGCCCACGAGGTAGTTCGCCATTATTATAAACGAGCTTAATTAATCATGAAGAATCGATAAATGTAGTAATCTGTCATAATTGCAAATGTATTCTATGATTTTCTTGTTGAAAGTGTTTTATGCTTAGCTTAAATTTAGCAGAGGCTTTGGCCTAGTTGACTGGTCTCAAATTTTAACTGCGTGGTTTTCACTTGTATTAACAAAAACTTATTTTACTTTAAGGTTGTATTTTTACAGTATAAATGACTAATACACTTATCTCAAGGTTTCGTGCTAGGCTAGTTTCATCCCCTTTGAAGCAAGGTCAGTTTCTGCAGACAATAAAGACTCTGATACAGAAATAATTGGCAAACTTTGTTGCAACTTGTGTTCCAAGGCTCCAAGGACAGCTCATGCATAAATGAGTACTAAGAGAAAGACACTATTCATTGGTCAAAAGGAAGCCACCCTATGAACCCTCCAATGGAAGACCCTGAAGAATTTGGAATGTATCTTACTTAAACCCACCGGACAAAGAGAAGTCAGCCATTTTCTTTTTTCTTTGATGCCATTTTGAAGCCAGATTCAAGACGCCATTTTAAATGACATTTTGATTCCTTTTCTCTGTCGCAGAGAAAGAGACTTTAAGAATTCTCACCCTGGAGACTTTAACTTTAATTTTGCCCCGTCCTGTCCATGCAGTAAAATTTGCCCCATTCTCCTTGCTGCCGCAAGGAAACTTGCTTTAACCTTGCCCCTTTGAAATCTGCCCCATGCTGATCGAACCGGCACCTGAAGGATGAAGACTTTTCCTTGACTGCTGATTGTATTTGGTAAATATGAAAGGATAATTGTATTATGCAATGTGTTTTTCCTTCTTAGGTACCAACTGCTTATTTTGACAGGGCCCAAGCTAGAAGTTTTCTAAAATTATGTTGACTAAATTAGTTTTGCATGAAACCCCACATGCCAATGCTAATTAGAGGTTAGTTGAGGTGTTCACTTGATGCACCATGCTAAATTGAAATCTTGTTATGCTGACCAATGTATGCAATTAGTCAAAATCAGTTGCTTATATTAGTGATCTGCATTGCTATAACCGAGTGCATTATAATCCAGATTTTGCGTAGATTGCGTTTCTTCTGACTCTATAGACCTCTACTAATGTTCGTATACATATACCATTTGATTTTGAGACTTACATACATTGGGCTAGCTTTGTTAATATAGGGAAATAAACTCATTAACTTTTAATAAACTGGTGTGGTTATTCATGGCTGAAAGGTCATGGTGTGTCAAATACTGATTGTTATTGATTCCTAATGTGTTGTTTGATCTATTAATTGAGTATTGTGTATTGATTATAATGGTTATTGATTATTGATTCAAGTGATCCAACTATTCTTGGATGAGGAGAACCCAACTCGGTTAAAAGGTTCACCGACCTCCGGCGTGTCCAAGTATAAGTAATTTATAAAGACTGGACGCGCTATCAGGTGACAGGGGAGTTGACTCTGCCCAATAGTTTTAGTCCATGTATGTTTTTTGCTTTTAAGCATATTTACTTGGAGGTGTTTCATATTGTTGTGTGAATCACCCAAGTCCTGTAACAAGATGCATGTAAATAAATAAACAGATAGAGTTTCCATGCCAAGGAGCCCCGCCAACTGCTAAGGCCTCACTTTCCAGATCCCTATGCGATTCTTTAGTCTTTCTAACACCTCAAGAATTCCTCATTGTTTGTTCTCCCTATTCAGTTGTGTCTGTTCACTCCCTTTGGTCTCCACTCAATTATATTTCAATATTTTAAATGCTCAGAGTGTTTTAGTATTTCTTGGTCTGAAATTCTGCTATCATCTCATTCGGGGCTTTTTAAAAAATAATTCCAGTTTGTTATTACATATGATGTAGGAGAAATTTCAGTATTGTCCCTCATGTCACGGTTATCATCTATGTATGACATTTAATGCATTATATTAATTAAAGTACTAATAGTTTGATTGTAAAGTGATGCAATGGGAAGCAATGTTGGTATGCATGCACTCTAGACTAACTGATGAAACCCCTGTGGTACAGCTATAACATTTCATAATTGAAGAATTAGTTTGTTATCTTCTTATATTTTAAAGTGTAAAATAATAGTCTGCATTAAAACGATAGAAGGTTTCTAATGTGAAATGTTTTAAATTCATATGCAAAAGTAGAGAAATGCAGCTCTGCGCCGCATTAATAGAAATTTGACACAGTTATTTTCATTTAAAAGTTACCGTAACATGGAGGCTAATAGAAGTTGATTGATGTTAAACTTATAATTTACGTATTAAAATGTGTATTACTACTATGTATTAATGTGATGTTCTAAGTCATCTGCATTAGCTCAAGTGAGGCCTGCAGGCCTTATATTCGTGACTGTGAAGAAAATGTCTAGTCATCTTGCTGACGAGAACCTTTCTTTCAGATTGCATTCTCATGAGAATTCTAACTTGATAATAGATGTCTATTGTTTTACACATAGTTAGACTGGACAGTCGTCTTTGAGGACTGAACATTTAGGACTATGGACTGACAATATATTCCGTTCAATCTTGCATGAGTCCAGATAGACACCTTTCTAATGATAAACCTGAGTATTGTCACCAGTGTTTCATTTTGATTTCTATTGGATATTACATCTTCAACATCAGATAGAATGATGGACTGATGAATCATCTTGACCTATGAACTTTATTATACAGTTTCCCAAGCTGGACTTTGGTCAGAGAGAACCCTGAAGAAGCTGAATCTGCATTCCCCTTTGTGGAACCCCTTGGACTCTTAGAGGTGCAATGCTCTTTGCCCTTGCCCCTTTGAAATGATTTCCTGAGACTTAGAATGTTTTCCCTTGTACCAGAAAAAACTCTTGACTGAGCTCCTGAAATGCTGATGCCTTCCCTTTTTACTTTTATTTTGCCCTTTTTAGTTAGTGACCGGTTACTCAAGATTTGTTTTCCAAATTCTTTTTGCCTTTTTGTCTTTTGCCCACATGTGTTCTGCCCAGCACATGTTAATCCTTGATTGGATAATCTGTAGGGATTTCCCTTGTCCAACTCGCTGCACTTAGATGATTTCAATTACCTTAATCCTTATTAAAACAGAGCAGTGCTTGTTTTCTGTACATCAGTAATTCTGTTGATGTTCTGTATTGTATTTTTGGAGTGCTTTGATCTTCTAATGTTAGTTAGTTTGAGCTTATTTCATCGCCTTAGTCAACCCTTGGTGGTTCTGTATCTTTATAACTTTGTTTTGAGAGTTGTCTACATGACTTTGAGTCTAAGCTTGATATAAAACCCCTTAACTTTATTTTCCACTGGAGTTTTCTGTGTATGGCCACATTGGTCATAGTGTGTGGTTGAATTGGTTTGTATTGAAAATTAATGACTTGTTCTCCACACCCTAATGCTGGGTCCAAGGATTAATTGACCTTGTCAGGCATTGATTCCTGCAAAAGAAGAAATGTGCCAGCACATACAAAGAGGAACTTTGCAGGTGGAGGGATACAGAGGATCAAGGAAAATGTATATGTTAAAACCAGAAATATTAAAAAAACAAAGTTAACTTATTTGTCAATTATATCAGAAGTTTGTTAGGCTAGTTTAATTTATCCATATTGCTTTAGATTCCATCAGTTTCCTTTCATTCATTTTAAATCCATAAGCAAAGTAAGGATTGAGGTATTTTGTACTCTAGAGGTATAGAAGTTTGATTCTGTTTTACAAGCTCATTGCATCCACACCTGAGCAGACTAACAGCTGATGTACATGCTTTGTATGCAAACCTGTTTCTTTACTTCAAGGGAACACATAAGTACCAAAACTGTGTTGCATCTTCCTGGCTTGTTTATGGATGAGATGCTAGAGGGTACAGTTAATGGCGCACTTCTAAAAAAAAATCACCTGGTTGTTAGAAGTAGAAGGTGCAGATTAAACTACTCATAATCTGGAAGTTTGTATTCCACTTAAATCCAAAAATCAGATGTGTACATTGCTGCATCAGTGCAAAGAAATAACACTAAAATGAGTTATTTGCTAATTAGGAGAACTTTCTTACATGCTCATAGTAACATAGCAAGGTTAGGTTGGTAGGAGTTGCAATCCTCTTTTTCTCACCAAAGGCCAGGGCACTTCGCATGCTTCCTGGCTGTGCAAACCCAGATGTTATTACCTTCAACTAAACATTTCCTGCAGTCGCTGCTTGAAAAACTTATGTCATCATTGCTGTCAGTTAGTCAGAGCCATCAGTAATGTTCATGTGTGCTTTGTGGTGGGTTCCCACCTGGGGTTCCAAATTTTACCCCCAGGGTTGTTAGCCCTAACAATGGTAACCAATAGCATGCTTCCCTTTCACTGACCTTCAAACAGGACAGCCCCATGATGGTGGTGGGTTAGGTAGAGTGAGGAGGATGATGAATGGCAAAATGTGCATGGGGAAAAAACGTAGTTGTTTTGATATTTACTCCTCGTCATTCACTCTGCTTGTCAGAGAAACAAATACCCAATCATTTGTTGTTTAATTGTTCAAAAAAGGGGTATGATAAATGGATATCAAGACAACTTCTAACTGGACAAGCATTTTTATTTTAAAGGACATTCACTGCATCTTTGAAAGTTGTGCTGGACGGATGGGGTGGATATTCAGAGTTGATGTTTTGCGAAAACAAAAATGATATTAGGAGAGGGCTTGTTAAAATGTGGTTCATTAAAACAGTATCAAGGCCCAGCGTGTAAGCCAGGCATACAGCTTGTATTTATGATTTTGTATTGTCAAAGAGCCTTAAATGGGCTGTGTGGATTGAATGTATTTATCAACTACAAACACCAACCAAATTGATGAAGTTCACATCACCAGTTGCATTGGTATAGTCTGTTCTTCACAAAAACATGTGCACATACCCATCTTCATACATCAATACAATCATGTATCAGATCAACCAACATCACAGAGCTTCATAAACACAAAATATAATCTGATTACGTATCTACCATTATATAACACCCTATAAGTAATAACACAAAGAAACACACCCATCCTTGTTCAACTTGACATCCACCATCGCAAAACCACACATTCACCATAATGTACCAAATAGCTAACATAAAAATGCAACGCTTGGTATAATATGGCAACACAGTTCCCATCATACAATCACATGCCCTCATCATATAGCCATACTCAGCTTAGATATGGCCAAACACCAACTCAAAAGACATCAGACATTGAATCAAGCAGCAACACACAGATGCATCCCCCCCCCCCCACACACACACACAATTTAGCTGCACGACTGACCCTTGATAAAAGAACAGAAGTCTAATGCCTGCCAAGGGGCTTATTTCTCTGTGAAAAAGGCTACTTTCTATCAAATGTTTTAAAGAAGTATAAACCCATTTCTTAAGTGTGGCGGATTTGATATATTTTTCTGTAGCCTCACATTCGAAATGTTATTTAAATAAAGTGAAAGAATAAACCTTTATTTATTTTAAAAAATATAAATAATTTAACATTTATTTTCCATGGTTCAGCATGGTGGCAGGGAATGTTCAAGGTTATGAATCAATCTGGGGAGGAGCTTTCGCTGAGAACTACTGTAATAGTGATAGTGATATCCATTTGGAATTCTCCTACGGCATGAGACTTCTTGCTAAATATTTACATTTCAAATGAAATCGAACGTCCTGAAATCCTGCTTCTTTGCAGAGTATTTATTTGGGATTTGATTTCTAACTATATGAGGTGTAAGATTATTTTTCATTTAATTGCAACTTGTGTTTTTCCATTTGGTTCCATTATTGTAATTTTACTCTTGTTGCACAGCCATTGGTTGCATTGGTATAGTCTGTTCTTTATAAAAATCCCAAATAATATCAAGGCTGTTTCAACCTTTCAGCTCTTTGTTTGCCTCTATCAAACTTCATGTCTGTTCAAGAAATTTGTGGCAATTATAAACAACGCTAATATATTTTGTAATGCAACATTTGACTTCTGTGGATTGTTCATGTTACAGATAATATATTAGTAGGTACCAATGCTAACAGCATACACAGGTCCTTATTTCAACTTTGGTGGATGGGACACTATCAAGACATGGCAGATATCCAATCCTCCATATTACAAGTGCCATAGGCTACAATGACTTTGAAGTACGGTGGATGGGATATCCGCCACATTTATGACAGGGTATCTTATCAGCCAAACTTTAAATAAGGTCCATATTCTACATATTCTAGCCTCAAACGAATGATGAACCAACAACGTTCAAGCACCATCCCTTTGAATTAAAGTAACACCTCATTCTCCAACACAGAGCTCAAGTATCAAAAACAGTCTCCAACACACAGTACCCAATCAAATTCCACTTCTCTAGGTCATTTATGCATTTACACATGCAAGTAAATATTCCACTGCAGCCACTTAACTTTAATGAGATAGTCTCAAAGATTGTTGCCCTTACTCTACAGCAATGAATGTAATGGAATTGAAAATACTGGCTCATAGACATGGGCTGCTACTTTGATAACAGGTAAGGCATGTTCTTGATCAATAGTGTTTGTTTCTTAAAAAAGAGGCAGAATAGTCCAGAACAAGAGGGATGGATCCACAAATCACAATAGAATAAATGATATAGTTGTTCTGAGCACTGAGAAATGTGTTCAGGTTTTTTGTCACAAAAAAATCTATCATGTATCCCTACAATTTCTGATTCTGTGAAATAAACCATATTTGCCTGAATTAACTGGAGACTTTTTAGACGGTACTCTCAGAATAGAATTAAAATCAACTCTTACCGTCGTTGTGAGGGTGGTGGTGGGCACCGTTGTTGTCCATGGCACTACATGGATTATCACTGTTGCTGTGGTAGAGAACTGAGGGGCCGGGTTGTCTGTCACTTTGATGAGAAGTTCAAAGGTCAAAGGATCATATATGCCATCAGGTGTGTAGGAGAAGGTACTGTGAAACATTTCAGCTCCAGCAAGGTTAAAACGGTTGTTGATATTGCCTGTTACAAAGATTTGTAGAGGTTTACAAATATACAAATTCATGTCAAGTTAGGAAATATCCTAGAATATCCATAATAGTAGCAGTTGTCAGAACTTTCTAGCTCCTTGTACTTTCCAGTTCCTTTAAAAATATTAAGGGCCACAAGACAGAAAATATTCAATACCCACCTAAGATACGATACTGAGTTACTAATCCGAGTGTTGCTCTGTGCAGTGCAAGGCTCCCACAAATACAGTCACTATACAACACAATCAGAGCAAAGTTCATCTAGTATTTTACAGTCCAGGAGCAGGGTACTCATTGCATTGCTAACCCAAAAGGCAACTTTCAGGAGTGGCACAAGGCCAAAACGCTATTAACACTGTAGCATGTGTATCAAAACCTTTTGTATTTGGGGGTTAACATTTAGGGGTGTATTATCTATCAGGTAAGTTTGATATGGCCTTGGAAGCTCTGGGGCAATGGGGAAATCTTTGTAACAGTTACTGCGAGCTGTCTCTGAAACCTCAGAAATTATGTACCACTACAAGCTGGCTAAATTGCCAAGTGCCTCCTTTGTAGGTTATGATTTTGAAGCAGTATCAGTGCAAACAATCAAGGCTTACTCGTAAATGGTGGTTTAGGTTTAGATACTCAGATGCAGGTAGCAAAAAACGCTCAATAATTGTAATGTTCCTTTAATGCTATATTTTTATAAAAAGAAGACATTTGTTGCCTATTAGACTCAATAGGTTAGTAAACATTCAATAGCATTCAAAGTAACATGTCTTTCTAGCCAAACCCAGCATATCTTGAGTTCTTTAAATAGCTGCAGCCCTGTTGTAGCACAAGAGTTCAACAAGGGGCACAGGAAATACCTGTGTGTTTGGATCTACCTATTCATTCTCAGCTTTGAAGATCTGCTTTCCATGGCCCATTCAGAATGTCCTGTGCATATACTGGGTCTTCTCTGTGTTGGCACGTGGCAGCAACTGTAGTTCTTTGGGCATTACTGTGGTTCCTGTTGGGGACTCAGGAGGAGTGCCAGATCACGTGGGATACCAGGGCAGTTGCAGAGATACTTTAGTCACTTGGGACAAAAACATTGGCAAAGTGTCCCCAGCCTAAGTGTCCCCAAGATAGTCCACAATGGTTTAGCTACTTACCCGTTTTCAGCTGGTTTCATCCACAATAAAGAGGAAGGTACAGCCATACAGATAGGTACCATGTATGATGAGATAACCTTTGCAATCTTTGAAGGGTCAACATCAGCAGAAGTGTGGAAAGGTCGATGATCAACATGATCATATAAACAAAGGGGAAAATAGGTTCTAGAAGATTGAGTGCTTTATGAAACCCACCAGATGTTAGTATCTTGGCTTTGAGGCTCTTAAGAGTTTCTCTTATTATGTGCAGTCCTCCATTTCAGCAGTGCTGACTACCTCTCGCAGAGGAAATGATGAGAGAGATGCAGATGGATACTTTCTGGCATGGTATAAATGCATCTTCGGTTTGACTGGACAGTGGAAGCAGCAACACTGTCCTGGACAGTTCATTTTCTTCAGAAGTAGGTCATCACATCATAACTCAAAGCAGGAGAGCTACTACAGTTTTTGGTTTAAATTGGGACACGATTCTCAGGAGGCAAAGTAATGTATCAACTTTATCTCACATGTAAGCAACAGCAGGCCTTGTTCCCCAAGCCTAGTCTCCAGTCTCTTGAGGAAAGGCATGAACAGAATTATGCTAACTATTTACTTCTTTTCTCTTCAGTGGTATGCAGAGCTGCTATTGCTTGAACTGAACATCTGAACTGAGAGTCTGTGTAACAGGGCTAGCATTCACCTGAAATTAGTAGCTGTGGGTGCATGCATAGGATTTGTGCAGCACTAAAATTCAGGTGCATTTCTTTTGTTGTACTGTTCTGTTCCATTGTAATCTGGCACGTCATAAAATGCAGGCTCTTAAAATGCATCCAGTTGTTGAAAATCAGCTAGAGAGAACTCTGTTTTTGGTTGGAGAAGATTCACTAACATGGCTTCTTCATGGAGTAATTTCCTTGCCAGTTAATGCATTTCATTTCTACAATGTCTGAAACATATACTCCCTGGATGGTCTAAAAGCATACATAATACTTTTTTTGTTACACATTTGGAAATTCCCTTTTGAATTCAGTTGTTGGACAAAAGACAATTCTGCATTCATTAGTACATGTGCAAGCACCAACCAACTAGGGGATTAATTCCTTTGTGATGATACCCCTATTCATGATGCTTGTAACCCTTTGAAGCCTGCCCTTGCTTGTAAACTAAACTCATTACAGTACCTTCTTCATTCATTCCCTCTTATCATACAGTTTGAAGAATGCAGAAAGCACAAACCTCCATTTGGAAGCACTCATAACAGAGCTGGCACTCACCAAAAGCCTTCAGCTGTGAAACACTACTCAGTAGCCCTCACAGTGCTTTCTGGTTAATGTGGTTCATACTTTGCGGAGGTTTCTGTGTCTAGGAAATGGTCCATATTTGATTAGAAAACTTGAATGTTGTGGGTTGTCCCTGGTTTGCATATGTATTAACAGTTCGAAAGACTGTAACATTATGTGGTGGTACATTTTATTCTTCCCCAAAAAGCTTTTTGTGTTCCCTGACCAAATGTAGATATGGCAAATACATGTTTTGATATACTTAACAAACTAGTTGCAATTCTTACATATAAAGAGGTCCCTTTAACCTCTGTGGCGAAAACATTTTCCCTGAAAACAGCCCGGTTTTCATCGTAAATTCAGCAACTCCTGCAGACTCAGTTTCCGACTCATTTGGCTGAATTATTGAACACCATATTCCATGCCTTTAACACAACAGGGAAATCCATGTGTTTAAAACTATTGAATCTTGCCTATTGACTGACTTTACAGCTATACTTGAATTAATTCCTTCCATATTCAATTTTTTGCTGTCACATCTGTTTGGTGAAATATCATCTGCACTTTTTAGAACTGGTTGTGCAATTCTTGTGTTGTCTTAGGGAAGAAATAAAGCCAGCACGAAAGCCAACATGAATGAACATGAATTCTACCCAACTGAACACCGATGGTGAGAAGCAGTGGGATTCTACTTTGAAGGAGACCTGTTGAACAGGTTGAGCAAGGCAAGAACTGGACTTTCTCATTTCACAAAGTCCAACCACTCCAAGTGAGACCTGCTTTCTGGTGCATAACCTGTTATGAAATAGTTTTAGCAAAATAGGTTTGCTAGAACAACCACCAGAGATGTCTCTTGACATCTGAGAAATAATTCTGTGTAATCACCTGTGCCTTCCCCAGTAAGAACTGGACCACTAAGTTTCTTCAACTTCATCTTCAGAAATTACCACTGACACCCTTGACACCATTTTGACCTGTGTTTCAGCATCCTCATTTTGTTAGAGTAATCTTGAGAAAACCTACAAATTTCCACTGGAATTTAAATATTTTCTTTTTTCATCAGAGCCATCCTAATTTTCATCTGCATAGTGCCTGTTTCTGCAGGCTTGAGATTATCCATGTGTTCCCATATCATAGGGTGCTTAATAGAGACAATGTGAAACTGCTGCTGTTTGTCTGTATAATCAGTTTTAATCAGATTGTGCTTTTAATTCCTTTTTGATTTGTTTTATATATAAAGCTACACTAGCTAAAATAGAAATAGCATATTATAGCCTTTTTAAATGTATCATATTGCATCAGTATATACATACATATTCCTAGCATAGGCTTTGTTATCATTCTGAGAATTCCTTTGTTTTTCATTTACATATTTTCCTTTTCTCATTATACATGTTCATTTATTGAGAAGTGCACTTTTACATAGGAATGCACAATTGCCAATGGTGTTAACATATTTAACTTCAGTGCAAGGTGAGGATTCAGCTTTTAAATATATTGTTTAATGTTTTCTTCTAGCTAAGCCTGATACATTGCTTTTCTAGTTATCATACTTAAAACTGTTAGCAGGGTTTCATGGAATCTAATACCTTGATTTCTCAGTTATTGTTTCTTAGCAGTTAATAGTGTTTCACAGAACATAAGTAGCTGAACGTTTCAAGGGGATTCAATATGGAAGAGATTAGACATCTTTTTACAAATAAGGACTATGAGAAAGTACATGATAATTGATTGAAGTAGAGAGACAAAAAAAAGCAATATCTGTGTTATTGAAAAAAACAGTGTGACATAGGAACGTTTAACCAAGAGGAAGAGGAATATTGATACTTAGATGTCAAACATCCGGTTGCCCCAATCATTTCTTTCCTCCCCAAAGTACACAAACATGGTGAGTCTCCTCCTTGCAGTTCTACAATCTCAAGTACTGAACACGTTTCAAAAACATAGATCAATTTTTGGCTCCTATGGTTGTAACTCTCCCAACATGCATTAGAGATTTGACAGATCTCCTAAAAAAAAGTTATGTTATCCTACAGCAAGGTAATTTTTGATTAGTGAGTATGGATGTCAAAGGTCATTATACTATTATAGAACATGAATATGGCCTAAAAGCCCTCAAGAAAGTTGCTGATGCTATTGTCGTTGTAGTGAATGCCAAAGCTGCTTCACCTCATTCTCTTTAAGCCACTGCTTAACCTCTTTATCTCACTCTTCTGCTTTTTTTACATCCCTGCTTTCTCCTTTTCTTGTGTGTTTTTTTGTATGTTTTCTGTCCCTCTTGTGTGCTTTTCTCTCTCTTGCTCTGGATTAAAGTCTGATGAGGAGAAATAAGTGCAGCCCCAAAAATAGTGCTGGTGGGCTCCACCTGCAACCACCAGCCCAAAGTAAGTACTGGGAAGCATGCCTGGAACAAAATCATACATGGTGGTGGTATGGATGTAATTTATGGCAAGATAATAATATGCTAATGTTATGAAATAATGATGAAGATTCACTAAGAGTATATAGATTTCAAACAGCAACCACATTAACGTGAAACTAACTTTAAAATAAAACAAATGTAATATCAGACTTATGGATTGAGAGTAATATGGGTCTGTTAAAAGACTGCACAGTGAAATGTTTAGGAAATGCAGATATGTCAACAGTGCTTTACACTATAAAATGGGACATCCTAATAACCAAAAAATAACAATCCTTGTATTGAGCTATTATGACACAAAAGAAACTTTAGTAATGACAGAGGCTATATTGAAGAAGAGATCACTATGTGTACATTTTTGTGACAGAGGTTATCCAGACAGAATATTGACAAAGGCAGCTGAATGGATGATAAGCCATGCTTCATGCTAAACAAATATATAAATATTTTTAAGGAGGCAAATCTAACCCAATTCTGTGTGACAAATAGAGTTTTGGAATTTTCCAAAAAGCAATTGAGTATCCAAAAACAGACAGTGACTTTTAGAAGGGCAGAACCCTTAAAATACCCTAAGTCATAGTGATACATTTTTGTATGTTTGAAAACATTGAACTAGCTGGATACCTGTGAAACCTGAATGGTTCTACAGGTGTAATCACTGTTTTTGCTGTCAGTATAAAAAAATTGAACTACAAATGTATACATCTATGACAAATCCAGAACGTCTAAAATGGAATATCATGAACTGTGAACCAACGTATCATATTTACTTGCTTACATGTGTTGAAAAGGAACAGTATCTGGGCTCTTCATGTCACCCTCTATAAGGAGGATGAAAAGAACATATTAAGGCCATCAAAAATGAACATCAAAGGCCACCTTATTTACGCATTTTATGATTGCCTACAACAATAAAGAAATCAATATGGTCATCCTGTTGTATATTCAACAAAGAACAGTTAAACATAGAGGGCGGAGAGAGAACAAAATGCAGGGCCAGGTGGACCTCGTGGATAGATAATTTGAGGACAGTGAATTGCGGACTGAGTATCATGAATTTCACACACAGTTCTCAGTTGATTTGTTCTCTCTTATACCTTCCCTTATATAGAATTTTTTTATCATCCATCTTTCAACGCTAAGTATGTATATATATATCTATTATTTGATGCACACTGTATGAGGGGTGGGGCAACAATAGCAATTAGCAAAGTTTGCCATGCTTTAGCTACAGCTGTGAGTTCAAGTCCCAGAATGACTTTTTGAGATGGTGATGAAAATTTGCTTTTTAGATTCTTATCTGCCATTCAGCTACTCCCCCAAATAAGTATGTGCAATTTCAAACCAGGGTATGATCTCCACCTTGGGAGATACAGTAATACAGAAAGTGAGGATGTGGGGATGAATGGAGTGCATTTGATAGATTGTGGATTGGATGGTAATAAGGAGTGGTTTGGGAGGCCTTGACCTTAAACCAGCTTTTGGAAGTTTGATTCAGTGTGTGGCTTACAGTGATGGCGATGAGAATATGTATTCTTTGAGTTATGATTTTTAGTACCCAACTATTTTCCTGGCCAGTGTCCAATGGCTGTTTCCTTTAAAAAAAAATCAGTGAATGCTTTTAGCCATGATGTGTTTCTGTGTATTGACTAAGCAGCTGTATAGGGTAATGTGGAAGTGCAAAGGATGAAGGAGGACTAATGTTCTTTTAAACCGATATAAGGGTTTGGCTCCCAGTTACAGATGTTGTTTATAAGATATAGTTAGATGTTATGTATGTTTGCTTTGGTTGGACTGTAAGAGAAGGTTACATTTATAATTTAAATGAAGGTCTCTAATTCATGTTTATTTTTAATTTAGATACCAATTAAAGTTAGCCACAGTTTGGGTTCAAATAATATTTGCAAACATTGGGAAATGCAAATTAATATCACAAGCCCCAATGAAACACACTATATTAATCGGTGGGAACATAAAAAAACGGTTTGACCACTTCTATATGTAGTGGGTGTTTTAGCAGAAACATGTGATAAACTAATAGTGTCAAATGGTGGGCAATATAATTTAACAAGTGAACAGGTTAATGTAAGAAAATGTGTTGATTATGTATATCTTCAATGAGGTAATAGTATTCTTATTGTTTATATTTTACAATTTATTGTAGGCTTCGTATCATGAAACCACAATGCCACTAGAAAGGCCATAGGAAAAATATATCTCCCTGTGGATGATTTTGGAAGGCTGAATAATTCTTTAGTTCTAAATGAGTAAGGAGCTTGAATGTTTTATTTAAACTGAATCAGATGGAGTGAGAAATTGATACTGATTTACAGTTTCTTTAGGACTTTATATATTTGTGGCACACAATGTATTATGATTGAACAGAGTGTGTTGGAAATCAGCAATGGTAAGTTTTCTTGTCATGGCTCTGGATTGCTGGATAACATAATTACTATGTTTTAGGTGAGAAGTGAGCACCATATAATGGCTTCATTTATGTATTGCGTATCCTTCACTCTTTGAGGATAATATTTACTTGTTTCACAGGGACATACCCAATACAAGGAAAAATCCAAACAGGGGATTTTATCTTGTGTTAGTAGGAATAATTTCCATGAATCCTATCAAAAGGAGACAAGAGTGAAGGTAGGCATTTATTCTCCACTTCAGAATCCCACATTAGATAATTAATAGTCTTTGATAATATCAAAGATAATAAAATTTGTACCCTACTAATGTTGCATTGCACACGATTGTGAGGAACTTAACTTTTAGAGATGACGACTTCTGTATTTCAATATCAAGTTCCTGATTATTTAGTTTTTTTCTATATTTTTTGAAAATGTTGTTGGTATATTACAGAAATAAAACATTAACATGGAATTCTATGTAAATATTGGTTTGAGATATGTAGTGATGTATCACCTTACATTGTATCCATGTGACTTTCGGAAAAGAGCTGTAGCAGCCTAGTTAATATAAGATTGATATACATATGTGAAGACTTAGCATCCACAATTGTGTTCTGACGATAGAGTAACAGCAGCCTTGCTACTGTAAGTAGCATGGGCATAAGTTGTGTAAATCCTATTTGTGTAATCATCCAGAATTACCTAAAAATTCAGCAAGATAACGCAGACGTACGCATGGAGAGCAATCCCATATTTAGTGCTATTTTCTTAATGGAATGTGCCCCATCTTGTCAAAAATGGATGCGAAGATGCATTATGCACTAGGAAAAAAGCACTAAATGCAACAATATCTTTCCTCAATTTACTCTTAACTACGGAAGCGGAGGTCATCGTATTATTATTGGAAATTCCTTTTCAAAGAGTGAAGTGGAATTTCAGAAATTACTCTGGCGTAATTACAATCTCACCCAGGTCTATGATTGTTATCAATTCATCAGAAGGGTAAATTAATTTAAATTGAATGTTTTGGCCTCTGTCTACCCCATCTAACTATTATCTTTTTTATGATGTAAACATTGATGATGATTCAAACATTTGTTCCAGTATTGTATTAATTCCTGACAAACAATATAGATTTGGAAATATGAAAATACGTTAATCATATAGATAAAAAGATGTACAACTTGGTATTTATGGTATATCTAGCAAACTTTCTAAGATGTTGCTTTTTATTTCTTCTATTCTTCCATTTTTCTTTCTCCTTTTCCTTTATGCTTCAATGTATTTTTGTGGAAGTTTGCCCCACAAAAGTTCTGAAGAAGGGTAACACTACACAATACACATGTGGGTTGTGGGTCCAAGACAATTTAGAGCATGCCATTAACTAGCATATTCATGTGTCTGTAAATCTATGCCCTTTGCTATAATTAGAAATATGAATGTTAGATCAGAATCCCTATAAAATTGATTGCAGTTTGCACATAAGGTGACCTTAGATATTCAAATATGTTTGCATGAATTTTGTCTCTATAATTGTTCAATACAAATTATCCCTTTATCTATAAAACCATTCTTTGTAAATATTGAATTCATTATAATCATGTTGCTGTCCGAGAAAAATAGGTGTATATTGATTATTCAACAATGTTCAAGGCAGGGTATAGAAGTTGCATTGAAAACATTGTTAGCTAGAGGACTAAGGGGCTCATTATGAGTTTGGTGGTCCCACCACGGGACTGCCTAACTCACGGAAAGGACACCACTACCATGGCGGCGACGTCCCCCCCGAGCATATTACAATGTTCCCGTCCAGCTGGAAGGCAGGAATGTTGATATATGCATTCCTGCCCGGCTGACTGTCAGAAACAGTGCTCGGATATTGGTCTCAGCTCCTTCAAGGGAGCCAAGGCCCATAGGCTAGCACCCCAGCACCATCGGAATGAAGACAGTGTGCATTCGGATGGTGCAGGGCAGGGGGGGTCCCTGTAGTGGCCATGCCCTTGTGCCCCACAGCACTGGCTTTCCACCAGCTTTTTCATGGCAGGGTCCCCACCATGAAAGGCTGGCAGAAAGTGGGGTTGTAATCAGCCAAGCGGCACTGTGTTCAGCTCTACCACGGCTGGTTACAAGCCCAACTGACGTCACCAGGTTGAAATCTATGATCCTGGCCTGGACGGTGGCCTTTAGTGTTGGTCTGACCGTCAACGCGAGTGTAGCGGTCCTCAGACAACCACACTCATAATGAAGCCCTTAGATCAAGGGACTCCATTCTGAGGGTCTCGCAGTAAACACCTTTCTTTCACAAAGGCTACAGAAAAGAAACATCAAGTCTTCCAACAGGCTTATACGGCTGCTACAAGTCAAATTAGTCACTGAGACTCAGAGATAGAAACAATGGCTGTAAGCACTGAAACATTGAACTGAGCTAGACTATGGCTCCCCTATGCATTTACCTCTGGGGACACTGAGTCCTTCGCAGCATGCCCCTGATCCTCGCTGAAGCTCGGGGTTGCAGTGGTGAGTCCAGGGTGGCTGTCAGCAGTGAGCGGCGGTATCGTATGCCACTGGTGGGGCCGGAGGCTGGTGCTCTTCCAAGTAGTTACCCACTACAAACTGAGGATTGGTTGATGGACCTGTTGTCTGAAGGACAGCAGTGCTTCCTGGCACCTGGTATGGTGGGGGCCAGCTGCACCCTTCAGGGGCCGTGTTGGAGGGCCTAGACTTTTCTGCAGGGCTTAATCAGATGGGTTCTGCAACCCATGAGTTTCCTTGGCCAAACCCTGAAACCTGTGATGGAGGCATGGACCTGATCTGCGCTGTGCACACTGGACAGCCTGACATATTGACTGTTCCCTGCATTCTTTTGATGCCTGCCCCCACCCCAGCTGGGTCTCGGAATTGTGGCAAAGACATTAATGGGGGCTGGTAGCAGTGACTGGTAAATACTATACACTGTGAGTGGGGCCTTGGGCTGGGGATTCCGTGTTCCCCGCTACGTGCAGGCAGTGGATTGGCTGCCCTGCGGCCTCGAGAGTGGCACAGATGTCTGGGCTCTATTGAGGAGCCTGACTACCCTTGGATGGCTGGATGGGCGCTGTGCTCTGGGGCTCCTGTGGACCTGCCTTGAGCTGCGGACGGAAGTGGTCTGACATCCTGCCCTGAGGTCCCTTGGTGGTAGATTGGAAGCTCGGGCTCTTGTAGTTCTGCCTCTCCTCATCGACTGCTGCAAGAGGGAGCGGACTTGGAGTCTCATGGCCAGGCACAGTGCTGCGTAGTTTGGACTGGACCCAGGGCACCACCACTGATGTGAGGAGTGTGGATCTCAGAGGGGGCCGCTATTGAGCTGCACTGTGAGGGGGCCATCCTGACCTTTGCTTGCCCGGGCCCCCTGAGGCTCTCCTGGGATTGGCGCTACGTGGATTGACCTGCTAGGGGTGCTGGGTCTGCAGGGCTGTAGTGGTGGACTGTGTTGTGGCTATGGGCAGCCTCTGACTGTTTATACGAGTAGGCATCTCTGGATGCCCGTTGGTCACTGGAGAAGGACCACGTCTGCGACCAATTGAGGGGGTGATCTGTGAGTGATAGAACATGGTTAGCCCGGAGAGGAACTTGGTCTCTTCTCTCTTACTGTGGACGTTGCCAAGGGTAAATCCAAAGCCAGGGGACAGAGGCCTTAGCTGGCTCCTATGAATCATCCTTGGAACGACTACCCACATACAGAGGGTGTAAACTCTTTGCTGCCCCATTTCAATCTCAGCCGGACAATATATTGGATGCTATTGTGGACACTAAAGACACCCTCCAATGTGAAATAGGCACTGTACCTGCAGAATTTGGGCTGTTGCGTGTGGATCACCACAAACTGGCTGACAGAGTGAAATGAGCTGAAACACACATTGACGAGAGTGTGGGAGCATTAGAGCGCTGAGCGGAAGATTCCAAGGGTGCAAATGATGTAATAACATTTGAATTGTGGGCCTTCCTGCGGGTACTTTGGTGGAGATATGGTGACCTACCTGAAAGCCTGGTTGAAGACTGAGTTGACTCAACACAACTAACTCCGTTCTTTGCATTGAAGAGGGCACACCGGGTACTCATCGGCCCACCTGCCACCTAGACCAGCTAAACTGCTCCATTATAAGGACAAGGATGTACTGTTGCAGCGGTTGAGGGACGCTGACCTGCTCTAGGTGGGAAACAGTAAGGTGTTGCTGTTCCCTGACTTCACTGCTGCAGTTTAGTCACAAAGAGCATCCTTCGTGGCTGTAAAATGGCATTGCGAGAAGAGGGTCTGCAGTACTCATTGGTGTTCCCGGTACTACTCAAAATTATGTTGGACGGCAAGGCTCATTTTGTTCAGTGACCCAGAGGAGGCCTGGGCATGGATGGAGGCCTACAAGCTGGGGGCCGCTTGGTGAAGATTCAGGCTGAGAGTACGGCCTCTACTCGTAAGTCGAAGAAACACTCCTTCACCCTCAGCGGTGAAGAATGCTCAATAAACTGACCAGGTCCCAGACAGAGCTGAAAAGAGCAGTGGCGTTTGTTAGATGCGGCAGATATCACTGTGCACAGCCAGGAAGACCTGGCCAGCAACAAATCCTCTGGCCAACGCTTTAAACAGTCGGATTCGGATGACTCAGGGCAATGGCAACCTCCCTGAAATGACACCGCAGGCTTTGCTGGATGCTGATCTGCGCAGTTGGATGCCTTTTGTGTACTATTGTCAGTGTTTACCTCCCCACCTAATGGCCCTGAACTGTCTGTCCTTCCAGACCTGAAGGGTGTGATGGCTCCATCCCTTCGACCCACCCCCCATATATGTAGAGGCTTCTTCTGTGTGTCACTCCGGGTGAATGTGGTGTCCTGAGTAAAGTAATGACTGCACCGCAGTTGTTATTTTTATTATTTGGGTGCTCTTGGGAGATGTTGTTTGGGGTTGGTTGATTTGTTTTTTTGTCGTGGGGTCTCTTGAGCCCAATGGCTTTTGACCTGCGGGGTTGGGAGCTTGAGGTAGGGTTTGATGTGACTGCTGAGGTGTATTTCCTATGGTTGACATGCACCCTGGACTTAAGCTCCTGGCTGAGAATATTATAGGAATGGGGTCTGCTGCTTTCCGACACCGCATACTCACCTGTCTTTGACGCTGGGCAGTTCATATCGCCATGTTGCAGGAAACTCATGTTTTGGGGTGGAGTTGGCTGGGGCAAGTATTTGCTATGGAGTACTCCACATATGCTAGAGGGGCCCTTCTGTGGGTGCGGGTGGGGATTCCATTTGAGGCATTGACCAAGATGATAGACAGGGAGGGGCACTATGTGTTGGTCTCAGGAAGGCTTTATGGAGAAAGGTAACCTTAGGTGGCGTGTATGGCCCAAACCAAAACCAGAGCTTATTTCTTTGACTTGCTGCGCACTTCCTTAGGGCACCAAGACATGGATGCGCTGCTTTTAGGGGGAGATTTCAATTGTATCCTCATACCGATTTAGATCATTTGCCTCCTCCTCTGTCAGGCACTGCAGCCCACAGGTTTGCGGTGGGGTTCAGGGATTGACTGCAGGCTTGAGTGCTGGAGGACGTTTGGAGGACTCAGCATGGGGAAGTGAGGATTTATTCATATTACTCACACATATATCACCTAAACATATGCCCGGATCATTATATCTGTTCGTCCCAGCTGAGTGGCTTTGTGACACAGACAGAATACTCAGCCGCACCTATTCAGACCATAGTCCACTCTTAATGAGTTTTCAACCTCAAGATGGCCACCTGAACATTTCTGCATGATGGCTGAACATGGCCGCCCTTGCGGATGCCCCTAATAGAGACTTCCTAAGAGGTGCTATAGGGGAATATTTTGAAATCAACTGGGCTACATCTTTTAGTTGTTTGACTGAGTGAGAGGCCTTCATGATAGTTATCCATGGTCCCTGTCTGGGTCAATCAATGGGTGTGCGTCGGGAACTCAATAGAGTACTGCGCAAGTTCAAGGAGGGGATTAAATCTCTTCACCAGAGAAAAAGCGCGGATCAAGATACCCACATGAAGCTGAGGGCTTTGAAAGTGTTCTGTAAAGTAGTGTTGGAGAGATTGCGCTGTCACAACTACAGGGAGTACGTTCTTTGGGCCCATGAGGATGAGAGGAAGGCTTAGAGGGTACTGACTTTGCTCATCAAGCCGTAGTTGTAGGGTGTCCCCATTACTAGTTTGGTGGCATCGGATGGCACAGTGCTGTTTTCCCCTGCTTCTATTAATTAGGCTTTTCGGGTGTATTACCTTGAGCTGTATAGGTGCCTGTACCCGGTGCCTCTTTCATTGATGGGGGTGTACTTGAGACGACTTCTGCTCATTTACCTAGGAAGGTGTGCGGCTATCTGGGAGGACCCGTAATGCCTCTGGAGATCAGGGCAGGGATTAAAGATATGACAACCGACAAAACTCTGGGGCCCGATGGCCTCCCTTCAGAGTTTTATGAGGCCTACGGGCAACTACTGGTGCCCATACTGACGGAAGTTTATACGTCAGCTTACAAGTGCGGACTGTCACTAGCATCAACCTGAGAGGCCCTAGTGGTCCTGCTCCCTAAATCAAAGAACCCACATAAGACTCCAGAAGTGTTTTGGATTCTTTCCATGCTTAACACAGACTTTCGAATACTGAGCAAAATCCTTGCGTTCCGCCTATTTCCTCACATGCAACTATTCATTCACCTTGACCAGAACAGGTTTATCCCAGTGCATAATACCTCCCTTAATCGTAAGCGGTTGTTCCATGTACTGTACCATCCCCATATGCTTTCTAACTTTGGCATGGTAATTATGTCTATCGACCTTGAGAAGGTGTTTGACACGGTCAGGTATAATTCTTTGGAAGACATCATACAGGTGATGGGCCTTCCTGGAATTTGGGGGGTACGCCTGCTCTACACTGGCCCAACAACCATAGTGAGGACAGATTCCACGGGCTCGCAGCAGTATGCTGTCCATCAAGGTACACGCAAGGGATGCCCGCTGTCCCCTCTCCTGTTTGCCATAGCAATTGAGCCATTGGTAGAAAATCTTAGATTGGAATGTAAGGGCAGGGGTCTTACTGTAGGCAGATGCGAACACATAGTTTTGTTATTTGGCAGATAGGGTTTCAGACCCTGTGCATCGGATGTGGCTAAGGGAGGAGATTGGTGTCCTCTCTGGCCTAAAGGTCAACCGATGGAAAACAAGGTTGTTCCCGGCAACTCCAGAGTTTGAACAACCTGCGCTGGTCCTGCAGGGTTTAGAATGGGAGCTCAAGCATTCGAATATCTGGGAATCCAGATTTATCACTGTCTGGGAGACATACAGGAGAGTAATCTGGGTGGGGTGTTCTGATCTCTGCAGCCCTGTGTTCCCTTCTGGCAGTCCTTGAGGCTCCTAATTATGGCCCGCATTTCTATTTCCAAAATTGTGATGCTCCTGAGGATGCTGCATTATTTTACGAACCTCCTGGTCAGTTTGCCAGGAGCCTCGTTCAAACAGCTGGATTCCTTGCTCCAGGAGTTGGTTTGTGATGGGGCCACCATAGAATGGCTTTGTCCACCCATAGTCCTCCGCCCGGGTGTGGGTGGGCAGGGGGCACCGGACTTTGAACTATACTTTCTGGTGGCTCAGCTGCAATGGGTGGCTCATTGGCTGGATGGCATGTGTCAGGAGAAGCTCTGTAGCATTGGCAGGGAACTCAACCAGAAGAACTTGCTGGCCCAATTGCTCCATCTGGCTGTCAGGGCCCAGAAGTCAGGGACTCTCTCGGCGGGTTACTACTCTGTTGGTGACAGTGTGTTCAATGAACTGGTGGACATCGCTTTTTTGCCCCGTGCTGCCTTTGGTCAGCCTGCTGCATGGTGATCCAGGGGTTCACTTCTCAGCTGTGCAGCTGAGCTACTGGACTGAGTGGGCGGTGGTGACAACGGAAGAATATTTTCCGATGGTAGTCTTGATGTCTTTTAGAGAGTTGGCTGAACGCAATGACTTACAGCCAGGGCAGTTCCTCACATATAAGGCTTTGGTTCAAATGTTTCAGGATGTGTGGAACATTGGCAAAGACAACCTCTCCCCTCTCCCCCGCATGCAGTTCTCCAGCTCCTGGTGATATTAGGGTTGGCCTGCCATTTGGTGGCCTAGCTTTATAAGGCTGTTAATGAGATGGTGCAACACCCACTGACGGTACTCAGGGGATGGTGGGAAGAGGCTATGCGCAGGGAGTTCATGGGCGTGGGGTGGTCTCATATATTCAAATACAACTCTAAAGTGACCTGTAACACGCATCTGAAGTATACTCAGTTTATGTTCACGTGAACTACCTTACACCACAAGGACTCCAGTCCATTTATGATGGGTAATCTAGAAGTTGCCTGCAGTGTGCGCAGCTCGACACATACTTTTGACATGTGACCTGAGGCACTTCCTGCTTGCAATCATATTGGGTGGAGGTGTTGAAGAGGCTGAACATAACTCTGGTTCGTGCACTGGCGTGCTGTCTGGAGGTGTGCTTGCTGGGAAGATTCCCTTG
The DNA here is from genome assembly GCF_031143425.1 of Pleurodeles waltl. Classification (NCBI taxonomy): domain Eukaryota; kingdom Metazoa; phylum Chordata; class Amphibia; order Caudata; family Salamandridae; genus Pleurodeles; species Pleurodeles waltl. Next base: position 327,845,002 of record NC_090448.1, on the reverse strand, counting down.
ACCCAAGACCAAGAAAGTGGGTACCAGATTTTTATATTTGACTCTTGTGCTGGTTCGGTGTAGGATTGTGATGGCTTGGAAGTCTAGGGGCAGACCCGTAGTAGGGATATTGGCCAAAGATGTTTCCACATGGGCAGTGGCAGAGGAGAGAGCACTGCAGCAGGAGGAGGCTCATGGGGCGCACAGGCGCCCCATAGTGGGATTGTAGTCTGAAGATTTGGAAAATTGTGAGAACCCCCCTGGTGGAGTGAGGCAGGAATTGGATGGCGGCGATGTCTCCGAGGCAGGTGGTAGTGTGAGTGAGTGATGATATGGGACTTGCAGACTTGCGATGTGGCATCAATGTGACCACCAGGCCAGTTCTGGTGTGTGATGGGCCTCCCCTTTGGTATTCCCCCTTCTCTTTCTTGTGGCTCGGACTGCTTTCCGTGTGGATATGGTTACACCCTGGGGGTGAACTACTCATTGCGCTCCTCTTGATCACCGGCTTGCAGTCTCTCTCCTCATTGTGTTGGTGTGAGCTTGTGACAGTGTGGGGCGGCCCTCCCCATAGACAATTAGTTGGACAGGTTCTATTGTCTTTCTGATTTGTTCACCCTCTGTTGGGGAGAGCTGGCTTGTGCTTTGTACCATCATGCTGCAAGATGGATGTAGGGCTGTTTGCTACAATGGGGGCGTCGCAGAGAGGTATTTGCTGCAGACAATCCTTCATTCCGCTTTTCTCACATTGGTTGGACTCTATGTCTGAAGCATGATGTTGTTTTCAAACATCCTATCCTACTTGATGCCCTTATGCACTGTTTTTGACTTCTTCATTATGTGCTAATACTGTGGACGTCTGTGGGAGTTCTTTTTGGATTATGAATATCAGTAGTATTCCATTGCACTGTCTTTGCTATTTTTTTAAAAAGGATAGGTTTTTGCTTATAATAACACACAGAATACATTCTAGTGTGAATTCTTAATTATGTCTATTATTATGAAAGATGCTTTGGATTCCACTAACTATTCCTGTGAGTCTCACAGAACTGGTCATTACCTAACATGCACCTTACTAATGTAGTGCCCACTGGGTTGCGGCAGGTTGCAGTCCACAGGGTTTTCTGTTTCATGCTTGTACACTGACTAAGCCCTTAGTGCCTAGAGAATCCTCTTGTGTCATTTTCTGGAGAGAATTCCAGATAACGAATCAATAATATTTGCTAGGTATTTGTATTTACTCCAAACAGGCTTCACCCATTCATAGGCTTTTACATTTTTCATCTTCCTGAGTAGGACACAAAATAAAGAGTTGGGCACAAATCATATCTAATTTTGCAAATAGGAGCATTGGTCAGACCTTGGTAACCTAGTTTGTGTAGGGGGTTCGTCTTGCAACTCGTCAGAACAAATTTGCAAACCTCAGGGCATGTATTGGTTAATAAGCCCCAATCGAGGTATCTGAGCTTGTTAACCTTGGTATCCAAAGACTGACTCACAAGAACCCTGAAAACTGAGCAACAAGTACACTCCTTTAGCAACTGACACTCATGGTAGCTACCTCTGGGAGGTGGTGTGGGGTAAGAAACTCAGACCTCAGTGACTCACATAATAGTGCCATTGGTTTGTGTTTAGATGAAAACATACTTCAGCCTAGACCCAGCATAATACTGTAACAATGTGGTATTAGCAATACATGAATATCTGAATTATTACAAGAAAAATAAACAGGTAGTATATCACAGTGATTCGGCTCTTGTCTGCTCTATGCACATAAAGGCTATCTTTACAACTCTCTGTTGCCTAACTGTGCCTTTCTCTCATTTTGTGAAGTGAACCTTAGTTCAACCCTAACTCATTTTGGTGTTGTTTGGCTTTTCTCATGCTTGGCAGTTTACCTTCTAGTTACATGTGTGAGTGGGGTCCCACTCCTGTGCTCACCTTGCAGAAGTGATCCCCAGTCCAACCTTAGCCCCCAGTGCCACATTAGTCTCGCCAGAGCAGTCGGTGTCTGGAGCAGTTGCAGTCTTTGGAGGAGCTGTCACAGGCTTAAGTTGTCACAAGCTCTGATTTCAAATGAGATGTAAGACCACCCGAGATACTTTATGTAAATATGGTAGCTCCTTCACACATGAGCCTGGAGACTAATGAGGGGATACATATGTTCCTGCGCTATTCCTCCATAATATCAGCAAGATCATATTATGGGGCCAAAATGTTGTGGAAATCATATTGAGGACCAAAATATTATGAAGGTACATTTTTATAGGTAAGCATACGTTTAGTATATGTAACTCCAAATATATGTACCTTGATACATATCTTGAAGGCAGGTAGATGTGGAAGAATAGTATGCACTTACCTTCCCCATATTTTGGTTGTCGATATTTGTGCCATGATATGTTGGCAGCACACAATTTGGTGACCTCAGTATTCTGTCACGCAACCTTTCCTGAAAATATTCTAAAAGTCAATTTGGTCAGGCTTAAGAGCTTCATTGGCTACCCGTGAATAAAAGGGTCTCATGTTTAAGGCCCTGCAGATTACTTTTAGCACTATTCATAAAAAGGGACCTCTATGTTCACAAGAGATTCAGAGATTACATGCCCTGGAGAGACGTCAGGTCTTCTAATCAGGGTGTTCTTATCTTCTCTGGATTTCAACTGGCTAAGCGAGGGGGTTGATTCTTCTTCTTCCTGGCTGCAAAACCCTGGAATGTCCTGCCCAAAAAGTGAAGGACGGCAGATTCTGAAGCTCGATTTAATAAAAGACCTGAAGATCATCCTTTTTAGTGAGGTCTAGGCAAGGATATATGACTCCTACTGGCAGCGCCGGAAAGCTTCCTTGTAAGCAGCTGCTTGTGTTTTAGAAGTAGTGTTTCATTCATTTATTCAAGTGTCAGAAGGAAGGAGGGGTGAGGTTGGGAGTCTCTTACTCACACAGAGAACCCAAACCACAGGAACTAGGGGGAGAAACGCCTTTGCAGTTGTCAGCCTTTTGAGAGTAGCTCCTCCAGGAGAACAAAAGGGCAGGTCATGGTTAAATACTAATTTAGCTCTTCTCGAGAGACTACTGTCTACTGCCATCCTACACCCTCCAGTTTGTAATTCTCCAAAAAGCTTCAGCAGTAAACATTAGCAGGCTATCTCTGACCTCTATTTTGTAACCCATGCTAACTGTGGAAAACCAAGATGAATTCCACAGCCCCAACACTCAACCATAACATGCACCCTTGATTCACACCATTGTGCACAGAGTGTCACACAAGCATGTGGTATCTATTGGTATGGGACATCCCCAGCACGGTATATGCTAAACATCTCCTGGGGTGTTAGATGATTGAGTAAGCAATGCTTATATTCTACCTAAGGTCCAAATGGTTTTTCGTAAAAAGAAACAACTTCTGTATGTGGCATACATAGATCTGTTAACAGCGTTTGGCACCAGAAATAGGCCTCTATTTTGAGAGAAGATGAGGAAATTAAAGTGCCCTCTGGGTCAATTAAAGATGATTATTCATTTACACAAAGGATCATGGACCAGGGTGGAACTAGGGAGTAATAGAGCATGGTCTAGAAAAATTGCCACCCCTTATGGATTGAGGCAGGGGTGTATGACGGCCCTCTCCTGTTCTCTATATATATTGCAGATGTTATGGCAGGATTAAGCCATGTTTGATCTTTTCCACCAAAATTAGGCAGAAGCCATCTCAGTAATGTTTCATGCCGATAATATGGTTTTCTTGGATCGTCCGCCGGTTGGCCTCCAGAGGCAATTAGATGTTTTTGCTGAATATGGTAAATCCAGCAATTTGAAAATAAATATGACTAAGACAAAAGTAATGGTCTTTTCAAAAGGAAGGGTTCAATATAAAAATGTTAAGTGGTGGCTATGTGGTGTCTTAGTAGAGGTGGTTAAGGAATATTGTTAACTTGGTCTTCTCTTTAGATATAATCTTAATTGTACGCCTCATATAGATCTCCATGAGGTGCGTTCTAAGGCCATCGTGGGTGTTTCATTCTGGGTGGATCTAGCAATGGGCCTCAAGTCCATTGAAGTTTTCAGAGAGACCTATAATGCCAACCATGTTAATCTGCCACTGTATGGCTGTGAGGTTCTGACAGTAAAATATTTGAGGAGGGTGCAGACCATTGAAAAGAATATCTGGAAAAAATGGCTTGGCCTGCCCAGAGGACCCATAAATAGTGCTCTGAGGTTAGAATTGGGCCTCACTAGCATACTATTTAAATACAAACAGCAGTTCCTTAATTATTGGTCCTGTCTCCTTAAAGCTGAGGAGGGCTCCTTAATGCAAATAATAAAAAATGTTTTTGCAGGAAAAGCATGTTGGCCAATGGGCTGTTAATCTCCTTGATAATAAAGCCTACCTGGATGTTCCAGTAGGGGTAGAACTTCAGAAAATGTCAGTTCAGCAGAAACAAACATTAAGGCACTTACCAGGCGAAGCTCCTGGAGGAGTGATTTAGAGGACGTGTGCAATAGAGGTGATTTGCATCATCTAAAGAAGTCACATTATAGGCGGCAAATCCAGCCTTACCTTCAGGACATAAAAAGTGTTTATATAAGGAGTTGGACCCTGAAGGTCAGGCTGCTGTGGATTCCAGCCTTTATAAGATGGAAGTTGGCTAGACAGGCGAGGGCAGAAAGAGCAAAGTGTCAATTTTGCCAAAATGCATCATGAAACTTTTTGCATTTACTTATATTTTGCACATGCTTTGACAAAAGTAGAAGAATACTGCTGCTGGTGGTTTTTAGAATGCTACAGGTTTGCCGTACAACTGATTTATTGACAGTAATTTTAAATTGCAATAATATACCATTGTGCTATGCGGTAGGGAATTTTTTGTCTGTTGTTGACGAACGGTCAACAGAGCAGAGTTGCCCATTGTATTAATGGTATAGAATGGGAAGATCGAGGATCGTATATTGGGGTATGATAGATATTTTATGTGGAATATGTGTCAACTGGAATTATTAGTCCGATGGCCCCTCCATTGTTTCCCATTTGAAGTTTATTAAAATTGGGACTACTCCGTAACTGGAAGTGATTCTTTGGCTTCCCTCGAGTTACAACTGCACTGTTTGCATAATATAAGAGTATGGTGCACTGTTACCGCTCTGTCTTATACAGGTGGAATTGTATTTTGCACAATGGCAATGTCTATCTTGCCCAACTGCATTTTGCACAGATATAATTGCATTTTGCACTATTGTGGCTCTATTTTGTGCATAAGGAACTGTATTTTGTACAATTACATTGTTTATCTTGCTTACTATATGACTAATTATATATTAACGTGAAATTGATTTTAAGGATGACTGTGTTCCAGCTTGAATTGAGAGCTGGATGGATCCTATTGTTTTGTCTCTTACTGGCTTATTGCTGTGGCTTTATTTTGTCTAAAAGTCATTGTACTCTGTCTGATGATAGCTATAGCCTGTTGAAACGTGATTTATCACATTTTTAGATAAGAAACAGGTTATACAGTAGAGAAAACTTAGTTTATTGGATTTTTAAATGTTTTGTATGAGGAGTGGATGGTGTTTGGATGTTAAAAAAATGTCATGTAAAAATGCAAATGGTTATAGGATGATTGGAGTTTTTTGTGTTTTTTTTTGTAAATCTTTTAATTTGGTTTTCAACAGGTGCATACCATGCCCAGAGAAGCTTTACACATTGATACATCACCATAGCACCAAAATTATAGAAAAATGAGCAACTCGAGGGGAGGGGTTCCAGTAATGACACTAAACAAACTTGACAGGGCCAGGATGTCTGCAATGAGAGATTTGATTGTTTATGTGCAGGAAGGTGTCCCTTCCTGCTCATGAACAATCACTAATGGCAATATGGCACTCCTGAATGCAGCGCACACAGAGGTGCCAAAGCGTCATTTTGAAATGATTGTTTATGTGCAAGAAGAGACACCTTCCCGCATATTATCAAACATGTCTGGCATTTTGCTACACTATGAAGCATATATAGAAAAAGCAAAAAAACGAGGAGCAATAAAAGTATTCCTCCTCCTGTTAGATTTTGGCACTGCCTCAGGTTTACGAAATCTTGTAAATCTGAGGTAGCTTCAAAATGCAATGGGTGCTGCTGAGGCACGCCCACAGCAACACCCATTGCACACACCTTCCACACAAGGGCTGTGTGTGAAGTAGCTGTATTTACAAGGTGGCGTTAAGCCATAAAAAGTGGCTTAACGGCACCTTGTAAATACGGCCTAGGGCATAGCCCCACCGGAGTGTCACTAAAATTGACCCTCCAGTGATGCTAGGGTCTCCTAAATGTGCCCCTCAGTTCGCCCCTAATGCATAAT